>NC_090339.1:30686993-31298678 GCF_035084215.1 Heptranchias perlo | reverse complement strand
GATTTTCTCCTTCCTCAGGCAAATGTTTGCCTGAGGAAGGAGAAAATCTCCGAAAGCTTGTGAATTTAAAATAAAATTGCTGGACTATAACTTGGTGTTGTAAATTTGTTTACTATAATCAATGTGACAGTCTTGTAGCTGTCAATTATGTTTATGGTTTTGGCGTGCAGTAAAACCTCAACTATACAGCTTGTGGCTGAAAATCTTACACCTAAGTTTTGACAATTTTGTGTATTAAAGCGGTGGTGAAGGTGCTCCCACAATGTTATTAGGTAGGGAGTTCCAAGATTTTGACCCAATGACAACTGAAGCTTTATAGTCTAGAATGAAAGTAGTTAGAAGAGAACTCACTGAGGAATACAAAATATTAAATGTACAGTTATAGTAAACCCAGAATATTACTTCAAAATTAAGACAGGTAAGTGGGCCCAAAGAATAAAAGTATAAATTTAATATAGTAAAAGAATTACATTTAAAATAGAGATTAGAAATAATTTCTTTATTTAATCACCTTACCTTCACTGTTCTCTTTGAATCCTCATTTATATCCAAGTTCTTCGGGTACTGGAAATGACATTAACTCTTAGTGATCTCTTCCCAGGTACTGTACCAGCTATCTTCTGGGATGGGTGCTCTGGAGTTCCAAACAGAGCAACCCTCCCAGCACTTAACTCACACAGCAGGACCTCTCTTACTGCACCTCAGGATCTGGCTGTTCTTCTGTCGTGATGCTTCATTTCATTTGGACTGCATTGTCAAGTTCTGCAGTGACATCACCTTGCAAGGTACTATTCATGGCTCAGCTCTGCTTAGGAAGCTTGATTGGCACCCCATCGACCACCCTAGCATTCACTCCCTTCACCACCGGCGTACTGTGGCTGCAGTGTGTACCATCCACAGGATGCACTGCAGCAACTCGCCAAGGCTTCTTCGACAGCACCTCCCGAACCCGTGACCTCTACTACCTAGAAGACAAGGGCAGCATGCACACGGGAACAACACCACCTGCACGTTCCCCTCCAAGTCACACACCATCCTGACTTGGAAATATATCGCCGTTCCTTCATCGTTGCTGGGTCAAAATCCTGGAACTCCCGACCTAACAGCACTGTGGGAGAACCTTCACCACATGGGCTGCAGCGGTTCAAGAAGGCGGCTCATCACCACCTTCTCAAGGTCAATTAGGGATGGGCAATAAATGCTGGCGTTGCCAGCGACGCCCACATGCCATGAACGAATAAAAAAAAAAGTAGCTTCAGACCTTTAAGTACCCACAACAGCATTCCCAAATCCTAGCCACGTGCATGTGAACTCCCAAACTCTGCCCATGTTGTGGCAGAGCTCACCATGAATATTTAAACTGGGACAGAACCAGAAGTTGAGACAGACACGGACATGCATTAGGAATCAGACTGAAGTCCCATCACACTCCATTTCCATCCCACTAATGCCACCATCAGAAATGTTATCCTTAGCAATATTCAAAATGTAGCTTTATGCTAAAACAGGAGAGTTAGGGTACTAAAGGGAAGAGGTTGGGTAGTCAAATAGCTTTTTCTCATTCTTAATTTTTCTTATTCTTATATTCTTCTCAATCACTTACAGACACCAACATTTATTATTCATTTCACACACTGTTCCAGAATGATTTTCAACCTGATCATACAAAGATCATTAAAATATATCTGCTTCAGATTCCCTGAAGTATCTAATGTCAGCTTTTGCAGTATTCAGGAAACTCAGGAAATTAATCACAATTGTGTCACTGACAAACAGATATTATTCTCTGCGAGTATGAGCAGCATCACTGGTTTCTGTCAGGAACTCCCAGCAGAACATTTCCCATGGTTTGCTGTAGGTATCAGAGATCATTATATTAACATACTTTCCTCCCTGTTGGAGGATGGTAAGCACTGAGTTATCTAATTTAAATTTCCACCACATGAATTAAATGATAACAGTAATTTTTAAAATTCTGACAGGTAATTGTTCTATTATTCAAACACCGGTGTTCAAATTCCTCAATAACCTTCATTATTATCAAATTTCCATTGTTCTCCCTGATATTGTACTGAAACTCTTCCTTAATCCTCTTATTACCTGCTGAGCACCTCTACATTATCCAGTAGAACAGTTGTTTTACAGGAGGATCTGGATTTTCATTGTTATGGCATAAATCAGGAATCCCATAGTAGAAAATATGGAAGTAGTTCTGATTCATTTCAACATAGCTTCTGGGGGCAGAATCAGCAGCTGTGGAAGCAGTGGCCTCGAACTGGAAGGTGCTTTATTTAAATATTAATTTGGGGCATGTCCAACCTGCACATCATTTTCCACTAGGATGTTAGCTCTGAATCACACCCATATACAGTGGGCGTTCACAGTTGCTAAACAGTGATACTTATACAGAATGTCATGGAAAGGTTACACTAATGTTATGGTAAGTATATTTCAGCCATTTCTTAGCTGTTTTTCTTAATTTTATTTATTTTCCTGCTGGCACTTTGGCGCTCTGAAATCTGTGTGTCAATTGTTGTAAGTTATTTACTTTTTGCCATTACTGGCACCAATGGGTTTGCAATGGGAATTCCCCTAGCTGAGGTGTTTGGAAGAAGAACAAGGCCAATAGAGGGATGCCAGGCAGTTCAGGCCGCTCTGTGCACCTCCCCACCTCCCCAACCGCCACCAACCAGTATTTACAGACTGGCATCTGCATACAGAGGTGAACATACTTCGCTTTGGCAGATGATTAATGCAGATGGAGGCTTCTATTCCTAAGGAAGCTGAGACAGCAGGCCTGATGCCATAATTAAGACATGTGAATGCAGTCTATGCACATTTTGGATGCTTCCTCAGAAGCACCCCAATTTCAGTATGTCATGTTTTCACTGACACTGTGTAAAAAAAAGTCAAGCCAGTGTACCCTGACTGGCTGCACCCATCAAGATGCCACAAACCATATCTGCAGGCCCTATCTGCAAATGGTTGTGGGGTGCAGTTTTCATGGGTTCTAGGTTAGTAGACAGCCAGATGTAGAGCCAGACTATCTCCTGCAAGGACATCTGCAGCATTAGCCTGGCACATCTCCAACAATAATGGTCATTTGTGGCCTGAAACCTGGCTTCACCTACTTGCAGGCATGCTCAAATACTGTCCAATAGGGTTGTTGCTACAGAGTGGCACAGAAGACTACTGTCCTTGTGACCACCTCATGCAATATTACCTTGACTTTATCAGCCTTCAAATGAGGCCAGTACCTGGTTGTTCCATCACTTTCCCGCAGACTCATGCCTGCACCTTGGGTTTCCTTCCTCTTCACTTTTCATTGTTCCTTCTTATTCTCCTGCCCCTTCAACCTTGGAAAAGGTTGACAATGGGTTAAATCCAAATTTTCAGTATTTCTGTCCCCCTATTGTGACACCATCCCTTAACTTTCACATATTCCCACGCCAAGGGGGCGTGTCTCAGCGAGACTTGGGCTACCCAGAAGGGTATCCCTAAAATGCTTCAGTGGAACTCTCATCAGCTGAAAGCTGGTGTGAGTACTTTTCAGGCCTTTTGAAAAGCCAGAAGCCTTACCTAGACTAAGGTAATCAATTTCAAGGGGAACAAATACCTTCTGTCTTGAGGCAAAATGGCTTCTTTTGGAGCTGAAGACTGTCACAGCCACCTTTTACCTGTTGACCCAGCAGGGCCTTGATCTGCTCACCCTGCAAGGGCACATCAGGGCAGGCACCACTGAAGCACCTTTGCAGGTGCCGGCAGCCAGCCTCGACCTTGCAAATCACCACATCCCTGCAATTTGGGACAGGTTAGCGGCCAAGCGTGTGAACAGTCAGGGGCTCCGCTCTGCTACTTTTCCTCCAAAAGAATCACCTCTGTGGAATTTCTGGGCCAATGTATCTGGATACAATGCTTCTATATAAATGAGGTGGTGTACACCCTTTGAAGGCAAAGCACCACCCTGTTGTGCTACATGCTATTGATTATGCTATTTCATTCTGGTTGGGAGCAGGCTGGGTGCTCTGTCCATCTATCAGACCTTTCTCTGAAATGAGAGACCTTGTGTTAAAATGGGAAAGTTGTGAGTCTAACAGTACATGAGCAAATCTTGCATGTGTGCAGTTGTTCCATTGTTGCCACAGTATAAGCAGGGCAAATTCAGTCCACCCGCAACTGAGTTTTATTGTGGAACTGCTTTCAAAGACTCAAATTCTCTGGTATCTATTGTAACATTTTCCCAGCATGCAGCAGTAGCCCGTGAACATGACTATGGGCTCATCTTTTGTTTTGTAAGGGCAATTTCATGCCTCTGTGACTAACTGTGAACAGATTCAACTCACGAGAATTTCAGCTAAATTCAAGAAGAATTGCCAGACTAAAAATAACATTCAGTAGCTATATAAATGGCAGTCAATGATTACACTGAGAGCTTCTGCAGCCAGTGAAGGGGTTAAATGGTCCTGCTAGCTTTGGAAACACTTCATCTTTCTCAGATGCCATACCAAAAGATGAAGTGCATTTCTAATCAGACTCAGCATGCAATGGATCTGTAGCAGTCAAAAAAAACCTTTGATGATGTCCTGCAAGGGATTTACTTTAATATAACTCAGATTAAAGAACAGAGTTGTTAGCCTGAGTCTGTCGAACCTTCATCAATCTGAAGTGTAGAGCTACTGATATCTGGGAGAGGAAACTCTCCGGAGACTGTATAATATTAGTAAAGATTGTATCAAATTTTAATTATGAAAAACCAAACAACCCAAATTCCTACAAAAATTTGCTATTAAGAAATACCTGATACAATCATTGTTAGTGGAAAGGCTTAATTATTTGACTATCACTAAAGTTACAGCTAGGTTAATTATCCCCTCCCCACCCCCCGCGTTTTCACCTCCTCTCCTGAAAGTAGCTCATTTTGAGGCACGGTTCATCCAGTTTTTTGGTACATCACCCGTGTGGTTAGTAGGGTGGCAAAAAAACATGTTTAGGCAGCGATTGTTGGCAGGTTATTGATGCAAGAAGCAGGGCAGCCAAACCTGATTCAGTGCTTGCATGGCATCCGTATGCATGCACTTGCCAGCAGGAGTTACTGGACTGCAATTAGTAGCAGGAATCTTTGCTAAATTTTTCTCTTTTGTAACTCATAGATGCTGAGACCAATCATAGCGCCCAAACTACTGCCAGTGGAGATAAGCAATCTCATCGAATTTAGGATCTTCTGGTTTTTATGGCTTAGGAATACAAAATAGCACCTTTTCCCCTAGGCTATGGGAAGGGAGAGAACTTTCAGATTATTTATACTGCATTATTAAATCTCTACGAAAATGTTGACTCAGAATTTTCTGGAGCGGGGCATCTCATGACATGTCCTGCTGGTTAGACTTGTTCCTGCACCTTTCAGCTCAAACATCTTTTGCCCACAATGTTGGTGGAAGTGCGAGCTGTTAATGGCGCAGTGAGGGCAACAGGACATCCGGGAGCTCGGTGAACAATGGGACCAACAGTCCATCTCCTTATCCAATGAGGTTTGAGGATTGAGAAATAAGCAGAGGAAGGACTGAGAAGGAGGGTGAATTAGAGTCAAATCAGGTACAGAAAGAGAAATAGAGAGGGAAAAATAAGATTGGATTAAGAGAGAAAGAAATAAAAAGTGTCAGAAAGGAAAATAAGAAAAAAATTTAAAAATGTTAAATTTGACATTTTTAAAATCTCCAACAACAATTCAATAGCTGAAGGAATGAGACTCCACACTTTTAATTGTTCACTTTCTGGGCCAAAGAGGTTGATTGGCAGTCATTAACAAATACCACGTAGTTAAAAGGATACTTACGCTATTAATTACTAGACTTAACTTTTTGTGATGAGTTTAATGGGCAATTAATGTGCAAATATAGCAACTTTATGAAACACAAGGGGAGGTTAAGGGTGAGATGCCGTTTTCGCGGAGCTAATGGTGGACCGGAGCAAATCGGCCAGCAACTTGTGATAATTCGTAATTCATGGGGTAACTCTTCCTTGCTGCAAGTTGCCAGCCGATTTCCACATTAATAACAGTGTGTCGCTCATATGCCACTATTTTTTCAGCAAATTCAGGGCCATTGGGCCAGATTTTGCTGTGAGTGGCGAACGAACGGTGCCCGCTGTTCGTTAGACTTGCACTTGCCCATAGACTTCCTATAGGGTTTTGCACCGCAAGTTGTCGTCAGCCAAACATCCGAATAGTTCGGTGCCCTCTACAGGGCATCTGGGACCTGTGTGAACAGGGCAAGCAACTGTGTGTCTCCTTAACCAATCAGTTTGAAGCATCGTTAATGAGCAGAGCACAATCTGTACCAGGAAGTGCAAGTTAAATTCAATGTCAAATCAGGTACAGAATGCAAAATAAAGAGAGGGAAAGAAAGATTGGATTAAGAGAGAAAGATAAAAGAGACAGAAAGAGAAAGTACAAAAGTATTTACATTTTTAAAAAAACTCCAACAATTATTAAAAGCTGAAGGAATGAGACTCCATACTTGTAAAAGTTAGTTTTCAGTGCCAGAGAGATTGTTTGGCAATAATTATGACTTACCACACCATTAAAAGGGTACTTAGACTGGAGTGGATGAGACCTAACTTTTTGTGGTGAGTTTAGTCCGTATCTACGACATCAGTACAGGAACTTCACACCGTTCAATACATGTGAATGGGGAGCCAGACAGCGAGATGTTGATTTTGCGCAGCTTATGGAGAGAGGAGAGGCGATCAAGAGAGAAGAGAGGAGGGGAGAAGAGGGGAGGAAATGGGGAAAGAGGAGGTAGAGGAGAAAAGAGGGACAGAGGGGTGAAAGGGGGAGAGGAGGAGAGGGGAGAGAGTGATGGGGGCGGGAGGATTGATGAAGAGAGAAAGATATAACAGAAATGGGAGAAGGGGTTCAATGGAGGGGAGGGGAAAAGGTTAGGAAAGGGAGAAGGGGTGAGGAAAGGGAGAGAGGTGAAAAGGGATGGTGGGGAGGAAAGGGGAAAAGGTTGGGGAAGAAGGTTGGGAGTGAGGTTGGAAGGGGACAAGAACAGAAAAACTTGAAGATGGAGAGAGGCAAGTGGGAGTGAGGGGAGAGGGAGGAAAGATGGGGAATAGGGAGAGAGGGGGAGGGAGGGAGGGAGGGAGCGGAAGGTGAGAGATGAGGAGAGGAGGAGGGAAGAAGAAGTGGGGAGGGGGAAAGAGGGAGGAGGAAAAGTCAAAGTGAGGGGAAGGGTGGTAGTTTGCCTCAGCAGAATGCTGAAATATTAGTGGAATATATTGAAATATTAGCAGAGTACTTTGAAGTGTTGAACTGTTAGTGAGGTTTGTTGACGTATTAGCAGAACATGTTAAAGTAATAGTGATGTTAAGTTTTAATGGAAGTGTGAAAGTAATGCTGATTGTAAAGTACCCGTGTACTATACCAACATATCTTCAGTGCTTAGTTTCTAGTCAGTTACCACTGTGCTTATTTCAGTCTGCAGCCTGGCAGCAACTGCACCTAAAGTAGCTTTACTGCCAAAAGTAACATACTGTTATCAGGTTGAATATTACTGCACACAGAATGAGACCCCTATAAAGTTAAAGTCTAAAACCCTTATCAAACAGCCACAGACTTTATCATTGAGTGTCATTATTTATTTGTTTCCATATTATAAAATATTTTTTCAGAAGGTGTATTAATATATGCTCATAGGCCATGATTGTATAAGGGACCCAAAGCACAAGCACCATTTGCATGGCTATTAGCACAGAATGAGAAAATGTCCAATACTCACTGTTGGGGCTAAGGCAGTCTATTTATTGTGTGGGTACACTTCTACTGGAACCTCATATGGATTTTTATCTGATTGTGTAATTGTGTGCTACTGATAGTTGAATGATATTTCACACATTTATGTATATACCATGCATTCTACTCGCATGTTTAATACCAAACCCATGGGGCAGTAAGTTTTCATATTCATAGAATGAAGGGCAAGAAAGCAAAAGAGCCAGAGCAAAATGATACCAGAAAATTGCTATTAGTTAAATGGACAGCTATGGCAAAGTAAAACGTTTTACAAAAGACATCACTATAAGAACATCATTTTAAAATCATAGGGGTAGAATTTCCATAGGGGTTCTGCTCATCATCCACCGTAACTTCGGTGGAAACCCTGCAGAAACAGCATTAACGGCTATCTACACCGCTTCTCTGCGTTTTCCGCTGATCTTCCGACAAACTTACAGCAGATAATCGGGAGAACCTCCATGGAAATTTTATTCCATAGGTTTTAGAAATAGGTTATTAGGCCCAACAAGCATCTCAGACCCAACTACTCACTTCTTCACCATATTTTTCAATGTCTTCTCACTCCATGTATTTGCCCCTTGAACACATTTATTCTGTCCACTTCGTGGTGCCTTCTCTGGTAATTTATTCCATAAGTATTATCTACAGTGTAAAAAAAATCTGACTAACTTCCTTTCTTACTCCTAACTTCCTATTTGTGTCCCCTAGAGTTTGCCCTTTGCCTTTGTAATCATAATCTTGAAAACTTCAATTAGATCACCACAAGGTGTCATTTTTTCCCAAAGTAAACAAACCCAACTTCCTGGCTGTTTAATCATAACTTAAATTCCTGAGAACTGGAATCATCTTTGTTGCTTGCTTCTGTATTTTCTCAAGGGCAACAATATCCTTCCTTTGATTAGGTGACCAGAACGACACAACACTCCAGATAGAGTCTGACCAACATCGTATACAGAAATAATATAAACACTTCTGCTAATGATTGGTATGTCAATGGTTTCTTCACACTACTGACCTTTGCTGCTACAAATAATTTACTTTGGATTATAGTTTGCTTAAAAACTGAAATTGAAAAATATATGAAAACTGCATTGAAAAAGTTAATGCTGTCACAGATACAGAGCTGGATTCTTCTCTAAATTACTGCCTGCTTCATGGTGGATGGGGCCTTAAATGGTGTAAAATGGTTTCTTACAGGCTACCACCTCAAAACTGCCACTAAAAAACTGCATTGCACCCAAGGGTAACTAACGATGAGATAAAAGAGGCATACCTGTTCGCAGTATCAGTTGAGACTGGCAGGAGGCTGTATTTAGAAGCCTACAGCCTGAAGAAACTTTAAGGAATGATTGCTGAAGTTATAGAAGAGCTTTTAAAGCATTTTATTTTTGCCTTGCGCCTGGATGGAGTTGGCCTTTCCACTTACAACCTGAGGGCTGAGAGACACCAGGATAGTTTTGCTTCCACCCACAGTGAGAGGTTCTGAGTATCAGGTATAGGAATCCCAATGGGCATTCTCTTGTTTGCAATTTTAAAGTAGGAGGAGGAAGAGCAGTACAGGATAGATGGAAGGATAATGAGTACAGGATGGAGGAAAAGATAATGAGGCAGCATATGAGGATGATGCACCCTACAAGATATTACCTCCTCCCCCCAAAGAATATGCAATTCATGCAGATCTTAGGAAGATCTCAGTGGGGAGCACTGCATGCCAAGGATGTGCTTAATTGAAGAGGTGATAGGGGAATTGCTCCAGCTACTGCATGAAGACCCGTAGCCAAGATCATCTGCTGGGACAGCTCTACCTGTGGCTGTGAAGAAAGTGGCAATTTCTATACCACCGTGTCATTTAAAGCAGAAACAGGGAACCTGTGTAATATCACCCACATTGTCATCTGGGCATGCATTTGTCAAGTTACTGATACATTTTTTAAGCAAACCGGGGAATTCATCCAGTTTGGCATGACAGCAAGGCAGTGATATGTGATAGGACCATACAGGTTAATCAGATTGCTGGGTTCCACAGAGTGCAGAGTACAATAGGTGGCACGGATATAGCATTGCGAGCTCCTACAGTTAATACCCTCAACTATCTTAATAGAAAGGGCTAAATAATATAAATGAATAACTTAGGCATTAGGTGCCAGTTGCACCATTGCACATCCACATCACAGAGTAGGCCTCAGATGTTCACAATCATGATATGGGGAAACAGCATGTGATGTGCAATGGTGCAACTGACACCAGCTATCACATTATTGACACCAATGTGTTCATATTTCTTTTCTGTTCACTTTATTTGTTTTTTTTTCTTTTTTTCACACTTCCATCACTTTGCTGTTTTCACATTTTTTTAAATTATCTTCTTCTCCTCTAATATTCTTCCTCCCAGGTTCTTAGCCAAGCTGCACCTCAATCAGTTATCTGAGAAATTTCCCATTTGTAAGAAGGCAGAGTAGATTTGGGAATGCAGTGCCATATCTGATAGAAAATGTGTCTGATCCCACTGACAACTAAATTCTACAGTTTTAGTTATAGTGCATCAAAATAAAGCATCAACTAATCAGAGGCCAGGGATAAGGCAAACTTCTTAGTAAAATAAAAACAAGTTAGGTGGAGTGAATGGAATGGCTCATTGTGGGGGGGGGGGGGTGTTATTGGTTCATGGGATGTGGGCGTCGCTGGCGAGGCCAGCATTTATTGCCTGTCCCTAATTGCCCTTGAGAAGGTGGTGGTGAGCCGCCTTCTTGAACCGCTGCAGTCCGTGTGGTGAAGGTTCTCCCACAGTGCTGTTAGGAAGGGAGTTCCAGGATTTTGACCCAGCAATGATGAAGCATCGGCGATATATTTCCAAGTTGGGATGGTGTGTGGCTTGGAGGGGAATGTGCAGCTGGTGTTGTTCCCATGTGCCTGCTGCCCTTGTCCTTCTAGGTGGTAGAGGTTGCGGGTTTGGGAGGTGCTGTCGAAGAAGCCTTGGCAAGTTGCTGCAGTGCATTCTATGGATGGTACACACTGCAGCCACAGTGAGGGGGGAGGAGACAGTAGGGAATGAAACACACAAACAAATCCTACCCATATACTTTGCATTAATTCCTGTTAATTGAACAATATCTGTTTTCTAATGCCAATTTCACACAGTCAAACATTATTCCAACAGTGACCTCTGCCTGCAAGCTTAGCCATCAGTAAACTGATGACTGACATATAGTCAAAGATTTGAGGAATGGCTCAAGCTCTGACCTTATCTTGGCGATCATTGCATTCACTGGTAAACCATCAAGTTACAAGTAGTTAAAAAGACAGCAGGACCACTACCACATTGCTTGTGTAACCCCAACCACACCGGACCACCAGAGATGAGACAAACAAAACATCACCCTGAGGACAACCTGCCCATCCCCTTCCCAGCATATCATCAGGTGTCTGACAGGTAAAATCACCCCAAGACTACATACCATCTCCCAGAGACCACCAGGGTTTGGATGGGCATGTCACTGTTGCAAGGCTGTTTACATCTCCTCTTCCCCCTACTAAGATATCAATATCTAGGAGTTCATCTTGGTGATGATGGGGGAGGGTAACTGTATTAAATGCAAAAGATATTGTAACAAGGGTAATTTCAATTCACAAAGAGATTACATTTACCTGCCCCAGGGAAGAATATGAATTTTGTTCTGAATTGATTTCTTAGAACTGATATTAAAAAGAAATTCACATAAAAATGCCTTTTCTGCAATGTGTGATATTCCACCTTAGGGCCTAATACAGATACTTATTCTGCTTAGTCTGTCTATGCACACTGCGTTATCTCACATTTATACTCCTCCAGTACAATTTGTCCATACCGTAACAATTTATTTTATAATAACAAATATTGAATTGATTTAAATGTTCTCTCTCCCTTTCTGCTCCCCAGAATGGTTCACTGCTTCTGTTTCTTAGCGGATAGATTTGTTTTTCTCTGTAGTCGTTGGTCTTCTTGAGTTGTGCATTAACTGTGGCTGAGAGAGCTAGTGGATGGTTTGCGTCCAGGCCTCCATCAGTGGCACCCTGAGCTAGCTGCTGTGAGCTGTGGGAACATAGCCTTGGCTTGACTATTTGTCTAATTTTCCTTCCTCCCATTTGGGAAGCGATCTCACAACAACTCAATGGTCAGCTAATGTCACAAATTCAGGCATTAGCCTTCATCCCAACACTCTTGCATGGTCTTCCTCCTTCTTGCATTTTCACTGTGTTGAAATTGAGATTTATCACATAGTCTTCTATTCAAACCCATTTCCTCCCCACTAAGATATCAGTATCTAGGAGAGCTAAAACGGGGGGAACTGGAGGCAATAATCTGAAGCGAGGAAGTAGAAGTAGTAGGAATAATTGAAACATGGCTACATAAAGAACAGGACTGGCAACTAAATATTGCAGGTTATAACTTAATCAGAAAGAATAGGGAAGGAAGAAGAGGGGATGGAGTTGTACTAATTAGGGATAACATAATGGCAGTAGAAAAAAGGGACATAGCCATCAGTAGGAAAGAAACATAATCCATGTGGATTGAAATAAAATAAAGGAGGAATTGATCACACTAATAGGATTATACTAGAGACCACCTAATAGTGGAAAGGAGGTAGAGGAAGAAATATGTAAGCAAATATGTAGAATGAGTAAAGGGCATAGAATAATAATCATGAGAGATTTTAACTACCCCCAAATAAACTGGCAAGAAGAGGTAGATGAAGGCATACAGGGAATGGAGTTTTTACAATGTGTGCAGGACTCATTTCTCACCCAGTGTGTAAAAAGCCCAACAAGAGAGGAAGCACTGTTGGATATAGTAATGGGAAATGAACCAGAACAGATAAGAGAAGTAAGCGTAGGGGAACATCTAGGCAATAGTGATCACAACATAATAAGGTGTAAGATAAAGATTGAGAAGGACATAAGTAAGACAAAGACCAAAGTAATAAATTGGGAAAAAAACTAATTTTGAGGGGATGAAAATGGAACTAGGAAAAATAAACTGGAAAAATTTACTGACAAACAAAGAAATAGAACAGCAGTGTGAAACATTTAAAATGGTGATCAATAGAGTCCAGGAAAAATATATCCCACCAAAAAGCAAGAACAAATTAGCCAGTAATGACATACTATGGATGAATAAAGAAATAAGGGCAAAATTGAAACTAAAGAAAAAGGCATACACTAAGTGTGTAGACAACAAAGGAGAGTATGACCAAAGGGATTACGAAAAGGTTGGAAAAAAGTCAAAAAACAATAAGCAACCGAAAATATAATAAAGAATAGTCAGCATGGATTTCAAAAGGGAAAGTCATGCTTGACCAACCTTACTGAATTCCTTAAAGAAATAACAGAAAGTGTAGTCAAGGACAATGTAGTAGATGTAATATACTTGGATTTTCTAAAGGCCTTTGATAAGGTACCGCATAGTAGACTCATGACTAAGGTCAGAGCATGTGGAGTCAGGGAACAAGTAACAGAATGGATAGCAAGCTGGCTACAAAATAGAAATCAGAGAGTAGGGGTTAAAGGTAGTTACTCAATCTGGCTAAAGGTGGGAAGTGGTGTTCCACAAGGATCGGTGCTAGAACCACTGTTGTTCACCGTATACATAAACGATTTGGACTTGGGAATCGGAGGGACAATTTCAAAATTTGCGGATGACACCAAATTAGGGGGTAAAGTTAATACTGAGGAGGACTGCGACAAAATATAAGAAGACATTAATAAACTTGCAGAATTGGCAAAGGAATTTCCATATAGATAAGTGTGAGGTGGTACATTTTGGTAGGAATAATAAGGAGGCCACATACTCCTTGGAAAATAAGAGTCTAAACAAGGTAAAGGAGCAGAGGGATTTAGGAGTAAAGATGCACAAATCATTAAAAGTAGTGATGCAGGTTAATAAAACCATATAAAGAGCAAACCAAGCACTGGGATTCATTTCTAGAGGGATAGAATTGAAAAGCAGTGAAGTTATGTTAAACTTGTACAGAACCATAGTTAGACCACACTTGGAGTACTGCGAACAGTTCTGGTCTCCACACTATAAAAAGGATATGGAGGCATTGGAGAAGGTACAAAAAAGATTTACCAGGATGATATCAGAAATGAGAGGTTATACCTAGCTGGAAAGATTCAATAGGCTGGGGGGTCTTTTCTCTAGACAAGAGAAGACTGAGGGGTGACCTGATAGAGGTCTTTAAAATTATGAAAGATTTTGATAGAGTAGACGTAGAGAAGATGTTTCCACTTGCGGGGGAGACCAGAACTAGGGGCCATAAATATAAGATAGTTACTAACAAATCCAATAGGGAATTCAGAAGAAACTTTTTCACCCAGAGAGTGGTAAGAAAATGGAACTCGCTACAACAAGGAATATTTAAAGCGACTAGCATATATAAGCATTTAAGGTGAAGCTAGATGAACACATGGGGTGAAGGGAATAGAAGGATGTGTTGATAGGGTTATATGAAGAAGGATGAGAGGAAGCTCACTTGGAGCATAAATGCTGGCATGGACCTGTTAGGCCGAATGGCCTGTTTCTTTGCTGTACATTCTTTGTAATTCCCCAGGAGCTCAAAACTGTGGAACTCCTCGCCTCTGTCAGTCTTTGCTTCTTCCTACAATCTAAAGGGTTTTAAAACCTTAGAGTGGTGTAACTTAATCACTGCTTCCTGATTTGTCTTGTGTTATACTCATTTCAACCTTGGCGGTGTCCTGTACTATGGTTCTTGGCCCTTAACACTGGTTTGTCAAACGAAAATCTCTGTGATGTTAGGGGTTTCTGCTTCAACACTGGCCTCCATCCATTGCTTTAAAGGGTAAGCTATAAAAGTACTTCACAGAGATAAACTGATAACTCCACTCCATATTTGAACACACTATAAGCTGCTTGTCTGAATGGTTGCCACCAGTACCACTGGCCATGTTTATTTAAGGCAGTGTTATTATTAGCAACTTGGAACCGAACAGAAACTTTTCATCAGTTTCTGAATCATAAAGTGGATCATTGTCAAACACTCTTGTGTTGCCAAGTTCAGAAGCAATACGATTTCCTTCAATTGTCTTTGTAGAAAGTACATTTTTACTGTTTGGTGCCTACTTTCTAACTACGAGTGGTTAAAGTGCACATTTGGAGCTAAATAGTTTCTGTGACTAAAACTCACTGTTGTTTAATAAATCTTGGTTCACTTTTTTATGCTCATCAAATTGAGGAATATTAATACTGGGGAATGGAGCACTTTGTAGTTCAGGCACTCTGTGTCAGCATCAAGAACTCCTGCTCCTCCTGGCGAATAAGGAAGCGTTTAAAAAATAAATTTAACTTACCTCTCCAGTCCTTTTCTGGGCTTGCTGCTCCTTCATGCCCAGTGCTTCTGGTAAGGCCGAATGCAGCTGTCCAGCATTAAAACATAGTCATCAGACCCTGACTTTTGAATTTCAAGAGGCCCTCGCGTGCCTGTGCGAAGGTCTCGCTGTCTGGCCAGAAAGTGCTTGGTAAAATGAAATGCGGTGTGAGGCCTGAGAGGGTCAAGTGAGTAGGTCACTGTAAGGGTTTTAACCCCTGGATGCCCCGCTGTCATAGGGTGCAGTGGGTGGAGGTTGGGGGGGGGCGGAGAGACTTGAAATCGGGGCTATAAAAATATTAAACACTTCTGAAAACACCTCTGAAAAAAAAACTCAACTTACTCGTAAGATGAATTATTTAATGTTAGACATGTCTCAATGAATTTTCCTCACATAGAGTTTCCCTTCTGCTTGGAGTAAGTTTTGTAAAGTGTTGTAAAAATGGTACTCTATATTATCGGCCAGGAATTTTTGTGTCCTTTGATTGAGCTGCGATTGTGTTGGATGGGATTTCTGCCCGCCACGGAGCTGCGTCCCTGACTGCCTGAATGTCTAGCCATTGGATCATTTACATTTTGGAGACATGCTCCCTGGCCTCTGCCAGGAGGTTAAGCCAAAATAGAGGTGGTAAATTGGAGTGGCAGACCTCAGAGGCCTAATACAGTGGGAGGATGCAGGTAGTCTCCATACTACTTGCAGATGTGGCAATTTTATTCATTAAAATTTTATTTTTTTATTATTCGTTCATGGGATGTGGGCATCGCTGGCAAGGCCAGCATTTATTGCCCATCCCTAATTGCCCTTGAGAAGGTGGTGATGAGCTGCCTTCTTGAACCGTTGCAGTCCGTGCGGTGAAGGTTCTCCCACAGTGCTGTTGGGAAGGGAGTTCCAGGATTTTGACCCAGCGACAATGAAGGAACGGCGATATATTTCCAAGTCAGGATGGTGTGTGACTTGGAGGGGAACGTGCAGGTGGTGGTGTTCCCATGTGCCTGCTGCTCTTGTCCTTCTAGGTGGTAGAGGTCGCGGGTTTGGGAGGTGCTGTCGAAGAAGCCTTGGCGAGTTACTGCAGTGCATCCTGTGGATGGTACACACTGCAGCCACAGTGCGCCGGAGGTGAAGGGAGTGAATGTTTAGGATGGTGGATGGGATGCCAATCAAGCGGGCTGCTTTGTCCTGGATGGTGTCAAGCTTCTTGAGTGTTGTTGGAGCTGCACTCATCCAAGCAAATGGAGAGTATTCCATCACACTCCTGACTTATGCCTTGTAGATGGTGGAAAGGCTTTGAGGAGTCAGGAGGTGAGTCACTCGCCGCAGAATACCATACGCCTCTGACCTGCTCTTGTAGCCACAGTATTTATATGGCTGGTCCAGTTAAGTTTCTGGTCAATGGTGACCCCCAGGATGTTGATGGTTGTGGATTCGTCGATGGTAATGCCGTTGAATGTCATGGAGAGGTGGTTAGACTCTCTTTTGTTGGAGATGGTCATTGCCTGGCACTTGTCTGGCGCGAATGTTACTTGCCACTTATGAGCCCAAGCCTGGATGTTGTCCGGGCCTTGCTGCATGCGGGTTTGGACTGCTTCATTATTTGAGGGGTTGCGAATGGAACTGAACACTGTGCAATCATCAGCGAACACCCCCATTTCTGACCTTATGATGGAGGAAGGTCATTGATGAAGCAGCTGAAGATGGTTGGGCCTAGGACACTGCCTTGAGGAACTCCTGCAGCAATGTCCTGGGGCTGAGATGATTGGCCTCCAACAACCACTACCATCTTCCTTTGTGCTAGGTATGACTCCAGCCACTGGAGAGTTTTCCCCCTGATTCCCATTGACTTCAATTTTACTAGGACTCCTTGGTGCCACACTCGGTCAAATGCTGCCTTGATGTCAAGGGCAGTCACTCTCACCTGACCTCTGGAATTCAGCTCTTTTGTCCATGTTTGGACCAAGGCTGTAATGAGGTCTGGAGCCGAGTAGTCCTGGTGGAACCCAAACTGAGCATCGGTAATCAGGTTATTGGTGAGTAAGTGCCGCTTGATAGCACTGTCGACGACACCTTCCATCACTTTGCTGATGATTGAGAGTTCCTCTTCAATCTGTATGAGGCAGTTCTGTGATTGTTGATATAATTGTCCATACTGGTATTGAAGTGTTACATTTTTCAGTATCGGGATGGACATGAGAGGATAGGATAGGCAGATGTGGGTGTTCATTAGGGGTTGTTATAGAATCATAGAATCATAGAAGTTACAACATGGAAACAGGCCCTTCGGCCCAACATGTCCATGTCGCCCAGTTTATACCACTAAGCTAGTCCCAATTGCCTGCACTTGGCCCATATCCCTCGATACCCATCTTCCCCATGTAACTGTCCAAATGCTTTTTAAAAGACAAAATTGTACCCGCCTCTACTACTGCCTCTGGCAGCTCGTTCCAGACACTCACCACCCTTTGAGTGAAAAAATTGCCCCTCTGGATCCTTTTGTATCTCTCCCCTCTCACCTTAAATCTGTGCCCCCTCGTTATAGACTCCCCTACCTTTGGGAAAAGATTTTGACTATCGACCTTATCTATGCCCCTCATTATTTTATAGACTTCTATAAGATCACCCCTTAACCTCCTACTCTCCAGGGAATAAAGTCCCAGTCTGTCTAACCTCTCCCTGTAAGTCAAACCATCAAGTCCCGGTAGCATCCTAGTAAATCTTTTCTGCACTCTTTCTAGTTTAATAATATCCTTTCTATAATAGGGTGACCAGAACTGTACACAGTACTCCAAGTGTGGCCTCACCAATGCCCTGTACAACTTCAACAAGACATCCCAACTCCTGCATTCAATGTTCTGACCAATGAAACCAAGCATGCTGAATGCCTTCTTCACCACCCTATCCACCTGTGACTCCACTTTCAAGGAGCTATGAATCTGTACTCCTAGATCTCTTTGTTCTATAACTCTCCCCAACGCCCTACCATTAACGGAGTAGGTCTTGGCCCGATTCGATCTACCAAAATGCATCACCTCACATTTATCTAAATTAAACTCCATCTGCCATTCATCGGCCCACTGGCCCAATTTATCAAGATCCCGTTGCAATCCTAGATAACCTTCTTCACTGTCCACAATGCCACCAATCTTGGTGTCATCTGCAAACTTACTAACCATGCCTCCTAAATTCTCATCCAAATCATTAATATAAATAACAAATAACAGCGGACCCAGCACCGATCCCTGAGGCACACCGCTGGACACAGGCATCCAGTTTGAAAAACAACCCTCGACAACCACCCTCTGTCTTCTGTCGTCAAGCCAATTTTGTATCCAATTGGCTACCTCACCTTGGATCCCATGAGATTTAACCTTATGTAACAACCTACCATGCGGTACCTTGTCAAATGCTTTGCTGAAGTCCATGTAGACCACGTCTACTGCACAGCCCTCATCTATCTTCTTGGTTACCCCTTCAAAAAACTCAATCAAATTCGTGAGACATGATTTTCCTCTCACAAAACCATGCTGACTGTTCCTAATTAGTCCCTGCCTCTCCAAATGCCTGTAGATTCTGTCCCTCAGAATACCCTCTAACAACTTACCCACTACAGATGTCAGGCTCACTGGTCTGTAGTTCCCAGGCTTTTCCCTGCCGCCCTTCTTAAACAAAGGCACAACATTTGCTACCCTCCAATCTTCAGGCACCTCACCTGTAGCGGTGGATGATTCAAATATCTCTGCTAGGGGACCCGCAATTTCCTCCCTAACCTCCCATAACGTCCTGGGATACATTTCATCAGGTCCCGGAGATTTATCTACCTTGATGCGCGTTAAGACTTCCAGCACCTCCCTCTCTGTAATATGTACACTCCTCAAGACATCACTATTTATTTCCCCAAGTTCCCTAACATCCATGCCTTTCTCAACCGTAAATACCGATGTGAAATATTCATTCAGGATCTCACCCATCTCTTGTGGTTCCGCACATAGATGACCTTGTTGATCCTTAAGAGGCCCTACTCTCTCCCTTGTTACCCTTTTGCCCTTTATGTATTTGTAGAAGCTCTTTGGATTCACCTTTGCCTGATCTGCCAAAGCAATCTCATATCCCCTTTTTGCCCTCCTGATTTCTCTCTTAACTCTACTCCGGCAATCTCTATACTCTTCAAGGGATCCACTTGATCCCAGCTGCCTATGCATGTCATATGCCTCCTTCTTATTTTTGACTAGTGCCTCAATCTCCCGAGTCATCCAAGGTTCCCTACTTCTACCAGCCTTGCCCTTCACTTTATAAGGAATGTGCTTACACTGAACCCTGGTTAACACACTTTTGAAAGCCTCCCACTTACCAGACGTCCCTTTGCCTGCCAACAGACTCTCCCAATCAACTTCTGAAAGTTCCTGTCTAATACCATCAAAATTGGCCTTTCCCCAATTTAGAATTTTAACTTTTGGGCCAGACCTATCCTTCTCCATAGCTATCTTAAAACTAATGGAATTATGATCACTTGTTCTATTGCATCTGGTGGTGTTATTTAGACGGATCAGCCTTTTTATGGTGACTGCAGCAGGCAATGCTACTTTCCAGCTTCCCTCTTGTATGGGTGTACCTGTCCTTGTGCAGGAGGAGGGCAACGTAGAAAAATCTTGTTATGGGAGATGGGCTTCTCCAGGTCCGCTCGGGACAATTGTCAGAGCTTAGTCGACATGCATTTCAAATCACTGTAGCCTTCAACCTGCTGTGAAGATCCTCCAGCTTAAATTATTTTTATTTCATTTATACTCCAGACTATTGCTGCCATGGGAAATGTTTGAAAAGTCTTCAAGTGGTCTGTGTTTAACCTCTTTCTCTCTCTCTAGTGATTGGCTGCCATCTTGAACTGTTTTATAGTGGAGCTAAAGGATTAAATAGAGAGGATTGTCTTGGCCTTCTAATCACAGAGCTCAACTGAAATGTAGCAGTATAATTTGAAACTAAGATAGTACTTATTATATAATATTTATTCTACATTAACCAGTGGCTGACCAACATTGCTTTTACGTTGTCTTTTTATGGAGTCTTAACAATTTCCAAGTAAGTGGTAATAAGTTTCATTTTCCTTAGTGGAAGCAGGAATGATGCAACTCCCATGTAAACCAAGAAAGTTAAGTTTCAGCACTTAGGACTTTTGTAGTTGTACTCAGCAAAAATATGGAAAATCCAAAAAAGAAAGTCTCAAATGCAAACCTACTGAAAAGAAATTGCATGTTTTTGCATTGCATATTTTTAAAATGAAGCCAAAATGTATTTGGTTCATTGATAGTTCTCATATTTCAAATAATGTGTAGCTAAGAAACAAATCCTATTCATATATTTGCTGGATTTCTACGTTTATATGTTGCTTGCTTTTAAGCTATATAAGCTTGCTGGGTACCCACAAATCCATGTTTTCTACCACATGCCTGCACAATATACTCACAAATATATAACAACTGTGCAAAGATTTACCAAGGAATCCTTCCTTTTAATATTCTAGACATTTATTCAGGGATCTAAAGCACCTTGTGTTCTGCCGTGAGATAAATCCCAATTGTTCTCTGACAATGCTAAGGGTTTTTCACTGTCCCTGAACCTCTCTGTGCCCTCTCTAGTGCTGTATTCAGCACGTTAGCCTACACAAGGCCAGCAGCATATTCAAGACGTATAGGAAAACAGCAGAGTTTTTTGAAACTAATCTTTTCTTCAGGACATTAACTTCAATCTTGACAAAATAAAATTAATTTGCCTAATTATGGATGAAGCTCTGGAGTTTCCATTTTGACTGTCAACTTCCAGTCAGTAATAATTCATTAGACAAAATATATTTTTGTAAGTTATTGGTACAGGACTGGATTTACATCAATGCAAAGTTTCAGTATAACTCAGGAAACTACTGAGTGCACTAAACCCTTGAGATGTGAGACACCACTTCCCCCTCCAGGAGGCTGTCTCACAATAGTGTCGGTTTTCACCGAGCGCAGTATAATTCCAAGTGAAGCTGCTGGCTCTGACTTAAAAGACAACAATCCTGATAGTCATGTGAAAACTCGCTATTTACTTTACTTGTCAGAAACACAAACTTTGTATTTTTCTCATTTTTCATGATCTCAAGCCTTCAATCGTATTGTTTTAAATTTACTTTACTTTTATCCTTTCCATTTTTCCTGTTTCTAAAATTGCTCTTTTAAATTAGTTTTCACTTCATAATACTGTAGCATCTGGTTCTTGCCACAGGATGGCATAGTAACGACCTTCATACTAAAATCATTTTGGGACATTACATGAACGTTGGATCCATCAAGTCCCTTCTCTCCATAGACCACGTACAATTTGCCTCATAATGGATCCTTCCCAAGCCACTCGATCTCCTGAAGGAAGTCACCAGCCACTAGTTAAACCGCCAAGAAGATAATGCTGTAATATTTCTCTAAACTCTGGAGGTAATCAAGTAGAACTATAAAATATTAATCCAGCCTCATAACCAAAATGTATAGCTCTGACCAGATGCATTCCACAGATGACACACTGATGGGGCTCAATTTTGAAATGGTGGCGGGTTGGCAGCCGGGTTTGGGGGGGGGGGGTGGGGGCAAACCCGAATTTAAAAAAAACTTACCATTTCCAACGCAATCACAACGTAATTAATGGTGATTAAAGTTCTTTCCAGGTTTCACGCCCGGCAGCCAGCCTGATCGACTGGCTGGGTGCCGACAGGAGTTGCAATGCTGAGGGCAGGGGTGGTGGGGGGGGGGGGTAGAGGGAGAAAGAAAGAGAGAGAGACTTCATCCAGTGCTGGAACGGGGGGGGGGGGAGGGAGAGGGGCACATCGGGGGGGTGAAGAGGGGGACACGGGCGGACATCGGGGGAGGAAGGGGGGACATCGGTGGGGGGGAGGAAGAGGGGGAGATCGGAGATGGAGATATCAGTCATCGGAGCAAGGTGGAAAGGTAAGTTGATTTTGTGTTTTAACTTTGTGCAATAGTTTGTTAATTAATTAATTTAGTTTCTTTTTGCCTGATCCGGCCCTTCACACCTGGTTTCACCAGGCATGAATCAGAAGTTGTGGGAAAGCCACCCAGGTAAGTTAAAAATCGTTCTAACTACCTAATATATCACAAGTAAAGTGCCTTAGACACCTCAATGAGGTACATTTGGTTCTTTAACTTCCGGATTCGGGAAGCGCGTGCGCACACAGGTGCGTCTGTGGGGAACTCAGAAGTCGGCAGGTTGGAGCCGGCTTTCAAACCCACTTTGCACATCTGCAATTTGCGCAGCCCCTCCGCCCCCAACGCACCCATAATTTAAGTTTAAAATGAGCCCTTGGTCTTAGCAGTACATTGTGTTCACTGGAGTATCTGATCTACATATCTTCAATCCTGTATTTATGCAGATATTTATTTAACTTTTGGTGAGATTCTGTCCCATGTATCCACTAATCTGAGGAACAGGAAAAAAGTTCATTTTAGTCTCCTTGTGTTTTGTTAATTTTGTACTTGTGTCCTCCAGGTCTGCTTAAATCCACATTATCTATGCCTGTCAATTTTTAAAGACCTCAGTCATGTCTCCACTCAATCTTTTTTTCTCCATTGCAAACAAGTTTAGCTCTGTGCGTCTCTATAAAGTTGAGTGCTATGTTTATTATCAATTGTCCTTGTTGCTTTTCTCTGAACCCTTTCCAATACAACAATATCCTTTTGAAATTGGGATGGTCTAAGTATTTTAAATGTAGCCTTACTAATTACATAATAACTTCACATTGATCACATATTTTCAATGAATTGTCAGTAATCACACCTAAGTTATTTTCCTTTCTACCCTTTGCAAATGGGCGACCATTCATTGTGTTCTATGTTTCCTATTCCAATGTGCATTGCCTTACGTTTACCCACACTAAATTCATTTGTCACTTCTTATCCCATTTACATAATCACTAGATTACATAGCTAGTGTCATCAGCAAATTTGCTAATACTTTCTCCGTATCATTCGTGAATAATGTAAAACACTCCTGGACAAGGTACAAGAAAAGCTTGCCATCTAATAAATGAACATTCTCTCACCTTGCACTCCGACCACTCCATCTTGTTTATCTTTTTATTGATACTACCAAACTCATTTCTTCTCTGAACTTTCCTATCTTCCTGCTAAGCTCGAAATGCACAGTCCTAAATGCTTTTCTCCTCTTTGTATCCTCACTTTGATATAACCAAGACTCTCTGCACAATCTCCTGCACTAGCTCAAGGCCTCAAAAATATGAAACTCCTTAAACTCTCTCAGTTTTCCCTTCCTTCTGCAACAACAGAGGCCAATTTTCTGAATGTGTGCTACTGGTGAAGTTCCCCAGCAATAGTGCACATTTGGAAAAATGCCCAACAGGTCTTTAAAATCCAGGGTTGGCATTGTCTAATTGATTTGATTTATCTTGTCTTTTGCTCCCTTTTCAACCTTGATGGCGGCATGCACCATGGGCCTTGGGCCTTCAGACAATTTTTGAAAGTAATCTGAAAATGATCTTGCCCAATTATCATCATCTTTTGGTTTCTATTGCCAAACCAGATTCCAATTGGCTAGCTAATTTGCTATTAATTTCATTCATCTTTATTTTCTTTGAAGCTCTTCCAAGCATGCATTTCCAAAATACCTTCTGGAATTGTATCTACCCATATCAACTAATTTAGTTACATCATCAAAGAATTCCAGTAGTTTTGTGAGGCATGCCCTATTCCTTCTAAAGCCATGCTGACTACCCCTTACGGCCTCTGCACTCTTTAGATCAACACTGATAGTGTCCTGTATAATGCCCTCATGTATTTTTGCACTGCAGATATTAAACTTTCTTGTTATTAACCTATCTGGACTTCAGTGCTCTGCCTACCTCATATGTAGCTGAAAAAATGTCTTCATCTTGTTACCTCCAACCTTTTTATTGTTCTCTTGCTCCTTCTACTGTACTTTTGAACTATTCTTAGCTGACTTTTGTATGACTCATTGTTACAATCACTTTTTGTTTAGTTATGTCTTTTCAATTTATACTTAATCTTTGAGTTGCTTTTAACCTCCTAAATCTTTGATATGTTTTTGACCTTTTTACTCAGCCATTGCAGTCCTGTCTTTTTGTTTTTCACCTTTTTCTCAGAAGAATGTTTGTCTTTCCTTCATCCCTTGAAGTAACATTAAACAAAACAAAATTCCATTTTCTTCCATTGTCTTTCCGAGCACACTTAATTTCTCTAAGTGTAACATCATTGTGAAGAATAGCCATTAGCAGTTATCTGTTCTCAATACTGGAATTGAAGAGTTAGTTTCTTTATCATTTTGGTGAGAACCGTTGTATTGTCGACCTCCTGAGTTGCGTTTCCATTGCAGTGAAACATTTGTTGCTTGCCAATAAAATCCATCTTCCTGACAGGAAAGCCATAATTCTCCAACGGTTTCACACAGGATGCAAGAAAAAGGTCATTTGATAGACAGTCCCTCTCTCACCTCCAGCCTTCAAATTCTCCCTATAATCTTTCCTGGATTTTCTCGTCTATCAATTTTACATGTTCTGCTCTTTCTCTTATTAAATTTGAAATAATTCATTTTACGCATTCTTCTCCTCCCTGCACCCTCACTTTATTTAAATCAAGACTCATTGTTTCATCTTCTACTCTAACTCGGTTTCCCCAGGACCTCAAAGCTCTCGAACTCCTAACTTCCATCAGTCTGCCCTTCTTCCTACATTGTGGTTTTAAAACCTGAGCTTGATGGCACCTATCCATTACAACATAGTTCATCCAGTCTTCTCTTGTACCCTTCTCACCCTTGGTGCTGCACTGTGGATCCTAAGGGCTCGATATTACCATGGCGGCGGGTTCGCGGCGGGGGGGGTCTATTGGGCGCGTGGGTTAACGCGCCCGGTGAAATCAGTCTGCCCCGCGCGCAATCGCAGGCTAATTGGATCCACTTACCTGGTCTTCCGGGTTCCCCGCTGCTGAGCTGCGCATCGGGCGGACTGCGCATGCGCAGAAAGGTCTATCAGCTGGAGGAGCTCTATTTAAAGGGGCAGACCTCCACTGACTGATGCTGCAAGAAATAGGAAAAATTACAGCATGGAGCAGCCCAGGGGGAAGGCTGCTCCCAGGTTTAATGATGCCTCACTCCAGGTATCATTAGATGGGGTGAGGAGGAGGGGGAGGACACAGATCTTCCCCCCGGCAGGCGGGAGGAAGCGGCCTGCCTCTGCCACCAAGAAGGCCTGACTCAAGGTGGCAGAGGAGGTCACCTGCACCCCCAACATATCACCCACCTGCATAAAGTGCAGGAGGCGCTGCAATGACCTAAATAGGTCAGCCAAAGTGAGTACAGTTACTCATTCCCCTACACTCCGTCTGCCACATCACCGCCCCCACCCCACATCTCCTTCTGCACTGCCAACACTACTCTGTCACATCACTCCTCACACCCACTCAAACCTCATCCTCATCTTACCTGCACTTACTCACCTCGCCAGTACTCATCCCGCCACTACCACTCAACCCAATCCTCATACAATCTCATGGCTCTATCTCATACTCACCCTCTCGTGCATCTCTTTCACAGTCAGCCTCACTCAACCTGCCACTACCTGTGCTGCAGCCACAGGGCATGCATCACATATGTGCAGTAGGCAGCGTAAGGCAAACGTGTCGTGAGCATGAAGGGGATGCACAAGGGTGTTTGAGGGTTTGTCATGGTTTTTACTTCTATTTAATTTCTGACCAACTCATATCACATATTATATTGGCACCACTACTGCCACGTCTTTGCGAATCTTGTCTGGTTTGTGCAATAATGCCCTTTCCTGAGGATCACAATGAAGACCCACACCTGATGCCACCCATTTTTGTCACTGCAGAGTGGGTGTAGGTGTAGTTGCAGGGCTCTTTTGTGCAGACGACTGAGAGACGTCGGCGATGTCCCCGGTGGCACCCTGGAAAGATGCGGAGGAGAAGTTGTTGAGGGCAGTGGTGACTTTGACAGCGACAGGTAAGAAGACAGTGCTCGGGCCAGCCGGGAGCAGCTCGGCATGAAGGAGGCTGCAGATATCCACGACTACATGTCGAGTGACTCTGAGCCTCCGTGTGCACTGCTGCTCAGAGAGATCCACAAAGCTGAGCCTCGGTCTGTGGAGCCTGTGGCGAGGGTAGTGCCCTCTGCGACGCATCTCTCTCTGCCGTTGCCCTCCCTCCTGCTGTGCAGGTGGATGTGTCACAGCACTGTGTTGTGGAGCTCCACGTGTCAGAGGTGAACGGTGTGGCCGGTGAGGCTGTTCGCCCTCCGAGGAGGTCATGACTGCAGCTACGGCGGCCCCCATTCAGAAGATGTACATCTGAGGGGGTCCGCGAGGTAGGTACATATGTCTGGACACCGGGGTAAGTGTGCAAGTTGGTGAATTTTCTTGTCAGGAGGAGGGTGGTGGAGGCCAACTTTGTCCAAAGTGACAGAGTGGCCTCCTGAAATGAGTGAGGGTCTCCCCCCCAACCTGTCAAATGGACCTTTGCAGCTGCCACAGGCTGATGGCTGCAACACGTCCATTTGAACTGGGAGTGTTTCCCCCAGTACGGGAAACAGTCCCAGTTGTTTGCAAAATCCCACCCCATGTAAAATATCTCCTTAATCAGGTCTGTAAACGACCTGAAATACCAAAATAAATAGCTTAAGTGGCACCCCGCCGGCTTTAAATGCCCTTGGGAGTCCCACATGCGGGGGCTGCGCGCGCACATCAGCGCGTCTGTGGGAAACCCGGAAGTGGGTGGGTTGGAGCCGGGCTCCCGACCTGCCCTGGGAATCCCCGATTTTCGGAGCCCCCCCCCCGCCAGGAACGCACCCGATAGCGGGTGCTAATATCGAGCCCTCGGTCTTCATCTCTCAAATTGAAAAAACAAATCGTATGGCACACTGTGGTCTTGAATATGTAATCTAGGCTGAAATTCCAGCGATGTGCTGATGGGGTGCTGTGTTGCCTGAGCTGCCATTCTTGAGATCAGACATTACACTGAAGCCTAATCTGTAAAATATCCAATGGTATTATTAAAAGAACAGCTGGCAATTCTTGAAAGATTCATCTTTCAACCAGCACCACCAAGAACAGATTAAATGGTCATTTAGCTCATTTGCTGAATGTAAGATGTTGATGGTGGAGAATAATTACTATGTTTATCTAAGTAACTTCAAATGAATGCATTTGAAACATTTCTGAAGGGCCTGATAGGACAATTCTTTCTTTTTAATGTATTTATGTATTGAAATTTATTTTAGCATCACATAATGGCAAGAATCAGTTACGGCATCAATGTAACACAAATATAAGTCTGTTTGTTTTGAAGGGCACATCTATTGGTTCAGAGTAAAAAACAATAGTCCCTAGCCCATGAGAAAAATGGAATTTCCTTTACCCTGTAATTTAAAAAAATTCTATTTTCTTCACTATAATTATTACATAGAATTAAATAGAATTTACAGCATAGAAACAGGCCATTCGGCTCAACTGGTCAATGCCGGTGTTTATGCTCCACACGAGCCTCCATGCACTATTAGCACGTTTATATAGCAAGTGACTGCATTGTATTCAATTTAATGCAAACCAACAAGCCAATGTGATGGATTTTACTGAGCCCTACAACATAGCCAAAAATTAGACAAATTGTTTATGAGGAAGTGGGCATTAACTTAATTTGGAGACTCCAGTTTCTGATCTTCCATTTGTAAGATACAGTCACCATAATCAACTTGCTTAACACTGAGAAGTCCTGCAGGCATGCTGAGAACTGGCATCATTCAACATAAGGAACACTGGGAACAATGTGCCCCTTGATGTAGCTGTACAAATTATATTCCATTTTATTTCTGGTGCAGAATATGTTTACATCATGGTTTGTACCACATAGCATTTTATGCTTTGCATGAGGTAAAAGAAAAAAGTCTTGCATTTGTACAGCGCTTTACAGCCAATTAATTATTTTTGAAGTGTAGTCACTGTTGTAATGTAGGAAACGCAGCAGCCAATTTGCGCACAGCAAGCTCACACAACAAGCAATGTGATTTGTTTTTTTCTTAATGATGTTGGTTGAGGGATAAATATTTGCCAGGACACTGGGGAGAACTCCCCTGCTCTTCTTCGAAATAGTGCCATGAGATCTTTTACATCCACCTGAGAGGGCAGACGAGGCCTCAGTTTTAACTTCTCATCCGAAAGACGGTACTAATAGTAACCAATTATGACTGAAATTGTCTAATTGTATATTAGCGTAGATACTGCTGTATGTGTTATTGGCTCAACCATTCACTGCTAAGGCCAAGAATTAATAAATTTAACTTTTTGCTGGTCCGAATAACAACATAGCCATAAACAAATGCACGTATTCCCTCAGCAAACTAACAGCTCCTCACAATAGGGATAGAGTTTGATGGATATAGTAGCTGCTGGCAGAGCAAGAAGACATAAGAAGGTCATATCCTTGCTTTATTGGTCCCGCTGGAATTTTCTGGCTCTTAGCAAAGGACAAGTCAGATACAGAGTACAACCATTGACACAAATAATACTTGATCTATGTGCTAGCATGCAAGATTTCGAATCACAGGCAGTAACATGACCATACCTTGAACTGTGAAGTTGACGCTCTATTTGGTGCATTTCCAGCATTGGTAGTAAACTTTTTACATACATCTAAATATTTTCTGATACATATTTTATTTCACATGAAAGAATAGACCCCATTAAGCTGGATCGGTGAATTATGTATATTGTGGTCATCTATTATTCACAAAATAATATACTTTTCAGCCTTGAAATTGCTGATGTTGATATTGCTACAATATTCCTCTGTCCATTGTTTTAATACAGACTTTAACATTTTTTTTTAATGAGCAAAAAACCTCTTAAAATAATGGACAAAGGAATGTCATAGAAACACATTAAGCTAATATCACCAACAGTATTTGCTAAGTTTCAGTTTCAAAAAGAATCACTGATAATGCAACAATATAAAGAAAGACTTGCATTTATATAGCGCCTTTCACAAGCTCAGGACATCAAAATGAGCTTCACAGCCAATGAAATACTTTTGAAGTTTAGTCACTAATGTAATGTGGGAAATGCAGCAGCTAATTTGCGCACAGCAAGCTTACACAACAAGCAATGTGAAAATGACCAGATAATCTGTTTTAGTGATGTCGGTTGAGGAATGAATATTGGCCAGGCCAGGGATAACTCCCCTGCTCTTTTTCAAATAATGTCATGAGATCTTTTACATCACCTGAGAGGGCAGATAGTGCCTTGTATATAGTGTGCAAAAAGCTCGTCATTTCATTAATTGTCATAGAGTTGCGATATCTGCATCAGAGGGTGGCTGCCTATGTTGTCTTGACTAAGTATGATTTGTTATCTTGTGGTTTTGGAACAAGGACCATCATTTCCAAAAATAAAAAGTGGGAATCGTCAGTATATCCCCAGTTACATATTACTATACTACAAGGAGAAATAGAGGAGGAATAAAAGGAGTATTGGGTGGCCTTATTAATTAAGAACGTGATTACAGTCATAAAAAGGGAAGCTTCTAGTGATGGCGGTGCTAAGAGCTAATCCTTCTCAGTTGAGTTAAGAAATAATAAGGGACATGTTATGGTATCAGATTACATTATAGAATAATGGAAAAGGAGCTGAGGATGAGATTTGTAGGTGATTTAGAAGGGTTTGCAATAGTGACAGAGTTGTAATGAAGTGGTAATAACTGTTCTTGGGTTCAATAGGATAAGACAAAAGCTGGTGGTCAAAATGGGGAGGGGTTTTAGAATGTGCTCAGGACTGTTTCTTAAATCAGTATGTTGCATGTACAACAAGGAGGGATACAGTGCCAGATCTGATTCTGGGTAATGAAGCATGACAAGTGAGATCGGAGAACATTTAGGAAATAGTAACCATAGACTAATTAGACTCACATTGAAAATAGATAAAGAAAAAGAGGAGTACAAAATAATGAACTGGAAATTAGCTATGGGTGGATTTTAATCCTGAGCGGATTTCCGGCGGGCGCAAAATGCACTGGCTGTCAGAAATTTCAGATTCGATCTGCTCAATCACTTCCTCACATCCTTTGATGCCCTTGTCCCTAGAAAAATCTTTACTCTTTCCTATCCCAGTTGATCCTAACGATATGGTCCCCATCTTCACTCCCTCAAGTTCAAGGCGTGCAGACTTAAGCATATCCGGTGCATAGTTGGTTTAGCAATCCATTACCACATCAAGTGCTATTGGGCCTCACTATCCTCTGTCAAAACCACCCACTACTCCAGGACCATCCTGGAGAGTAAAGATGACCTCCAGCTTCTTTTCTCCACTATCGCCGTCACCTTAAACCCCTCCTCCTGTCAGCTCCGCCCAAACATTCGACAAGTACGAGGAGCTCATGAACTAAGATTGAGACTGTCCATTCAGCTACATCTGCTGCTCCCCCTTCCCCTTGCTCATCAAGCCAAGACTCCCCCCAAACTGCCTTTGCCTTAGACCTGAACCCGCACCTCTGTGTACTTTCTCTCCTATCTCCTCTCATGCCCTCTCCAAGCTTATCTTGTCCATGAGACCCACCTTCTGCTTTTTTGATCCCATTTCCAATAAACTGCCGACTACCCAACTTCCCTTCCTGGCCCACTTGATGGCTGACATTGTAAATGGTTCAGTCACCTCAGGTACTGTCCCCCTCTCTTTTACATCTGCCATTATCACCCCCTCCTCAAAAAACACACCCTTGAGCCCTCTGCCCTTGCAAACTACCAGCCCATCTCCAACCTTCCTTTCCTCTCCAAAGTTCCTGAACGTGATGTCTCCAAAATTTCCTCAGCTTCTAAATGCCTGGTTGTTGTATTTTTGAAATTTGGGTTAATGACTACTCCCTAATCCATTGTAATTCTACATGGGCGATCTTTTGCAACTTCTCATTTTATAGGCATCAAAGACCTCCATGAAACCACAATACATTGTGGCTAAGTAATATTTTCTGTTGCCCACGGCATAAATTTTGCATTGCAAAAGTTAAATCAACTCAGTAATTCTGCTGTAATGGCTGGAATAAATTCTGAAGAATTGGGAGAGGTCAGATTTATTTTTTGAAATAGTTGTCTTTTTGACTAAAGAAAAATATATTGTTTTGGAAAGCACAAACATTGCAATATCACTCTGAGAATTCCTTGGGTTCATTTTAAAAGTATTGTTTTCAGTTTCTGATAGGAATGTTCCGTTACTGACAGGATCTAGTGTTTCTTTATTTACTGTTTATTGTGATTTAATCTGTTTGGTTTGCTCATGAGAAACAACAAGAGAGCTAATTCAAAATAGTTGTTGAACTGTGACCCTTGAACTCTGCTCTTGATATTTGCATTGACCACTATTCTTGAATGGAGCCAAAGATTCAGAGGTGTTTGTTAGTATTTCTCAATGAGCCCTTTAAAATAGTTACCTTTAAGTTTCGAGTGACAAGCGCGTTTTAACACAAACTGAGACAACAAACTTTAGCAGTGCCTCGAGCAAAAGTACCATTTATCAACTCTCTCAGCTATGGACTTCCTGCAGCATCATGTTACCCGACAGTCATTCAGATACTGCATGTTGTGCTGAAGCACATTTGCAGTTCAGTCTCTGTAATAGAATACTCCTTTTACAGTCTGTAGTGGTTGTGGGAGAGCGATGCCAGAACAGACTCCAAGCAGCATTCTCTTGCGTTTACATTCGTTTTCACCTCCAATCTCTTTTGGTTATGTTGGAGGTTGATTTGGGAAAATGGCAAACTTTTTTTGTGTATGCAATGGTCCTTGGTAATGCTACAGGAGAGCAGAAGCAAAGAACAATGTAAAAGATTCTTTTTCTTCAAATTCTTTAAAATATTGGAGTCATCAATCTAGTGATGGATAGTGATCCCTGCACATTGAGCGGGTTTATGTCATGATGCAATTTTACAATGCAACACAAACAACTAGCATAACTGCTAATGGTCAGAAAACCATGGGTTAAATTGGATATCCCCCAAAACCGGGCATGGGGGTCGCGGTGCGCGATTAACCCGCAAATGGTTGTTGAGATGCTGGCAGCACGTAACATTCACACTGCCTGGTCATTTATCTGATATCTGTGATTAGCCAGGCCTACCTGCGCTGTTGAATGGCTGCTCACCAGCAGGGGAGGCCTCGATATTGCGCAAGTGGCTAGCACCACTTAAAGGCAGCCTGCACCTCTTATTCGCAAAATATAAGATACGGGTCTGCACGGAGTCTGAACGGAGATCAGACATCGCACACGTAAAAGATAGATGCAGGTCCCGTCTCTATGTTTGCAAATTGTTGAGTTATGTTAAAACATTGCAAAAAGGTTGCGCACTACTAAATCCCACGTCCTCCAATCTGCATGCCAGACCTCACCGATCTTCCGATCTGAATTTGTACCAGGCCTGCGAGAGACCGTGCACAAAGGTTCTCTGCTGATGCACTAGAGGCCTTGGAGTAAAAGGTGGACAGAAGGAGGGGCATCCTATATCCGCAGGGGGGCAAGAGGCCCTCCCGACATATGCTCAAGAGGCAGTGGGAGGCAGTAGGGGACGAAGTCAATGCCAGGCACATAGCACCACGAACATGGATGCAGTGCAGGAAGAAGTTCAATGCTTTGACATGAGTGGTCAAGGTGAATGAGGTCAACTGTCAAGTGGTATCTCTTACCAACTGCACCACTAGCTGCATCCACTGCTCCACACACTACACCCCCCATCACCCACATACCAACAAACTCTTTCAATTAGCACTCAACTCTTCCAATCAGATCTTTCCTCTCACCCTCACACATTACCGCTGTTGCAAGCCACACACCCACAACTCACAGGTCACACACACTGGCAGCTATTCAACCATGACAGGCACATCACCCAAACAGGATACTCACCAACACACGTCCAGCTTTCTTGCAGGAGAAGGTGGCGCATAACAGGAGGTAGCAAGTGGCAGTGGCTTCATGGAACATGAACCTGCTGACCTCTCTCAGGATGACAGCATTCCTGTCCACCCCTGCCCTTGCTGTTGCCTGTCAGCTAGCCAGCCCACTCTCTGTAGAGTATTGAAACTTTATTATAGGAACATAGGAACAGGAGTAGGCCATTCAGCCCCTCGTGCCTGCTCCGCCATTTGATAAGATCATAGCTGATCTGTGATCTAACTCCATGTACCTGCCTTTGGCCCATATCCCTTAATACGTTTGGTTAACAAAAATCTATCAATCTGAAATATAAAATTAATAATTGAGTTAGCATCAACTGCCATTTGCAGACGAGCGTTCCAAACGTCTACCACCCTTTGTGTGTAGAAGCGTTTCCTAACTTCACTCCTGCAAGTCCTGGCTCTAATTTTTAGGCTATGTCCCCTAGTATAGGAGATCTCCAAAAACAGGTACAAATGCATCAGCAACCAGAAGCAATAATCCAGCAACTAACCTGTAAATCCTGCATGATCCCTTTAAATAGTGCTGGTGAGGGGGGAGGGGGGGGGTCCTCCATGCAATTTAAGACCTGTTCAGCTGTGCGAGGTTAAGACAGTGAGTTGGCTGGAGCATTGAGTTCCAAAATCACATCTGTCCCTTTAAATCAGCGTTGCAGACTGATCTAATGCATATTCTCCTTACTTTACGTGCTGTCGGCGTTCGTTATCTGCCCGTTCACAAACGCCTTTCCCAAGATGGCGTCAGGCGCATCTCACGCTAGATGCATGCGCGTCCATTCCGGACGCTATTTTGGGTCTTTAGGAGGCCGCGTAGCGCCTACAAAATGGGTGCTACATGTTATAGCTCATTGACTAGTGTGTCTTTAAGCAATGGTAACCAAATCACATCATGCAAACACAGCCCTGCATCAGAAATCAATGTAAGGAGTCGCACAACACCAGGTTATAGTCCAACAGCTTTATTTGAAATCACAAGCTTTCGGAGCTTTGCTACTTCGTCAGGACCTGACGAAGGAGCAAAGCTCCAAAAGCTTGTGATTTCAAATAAAGCTGTTGGACTATAGCCTGGTGTTGTGCGACTCCTTACATTTGTCCACCCCAGTCCATCACCGGCATCTCCACATCAGAAATCAATGTTCATGTATAAGGAGGCAAAAAAACCCAAATAAATAAAAGTACAAAGGGTAGATAACCAGAAGACACAGATTTAAAGTGATTGGCAATAGAACCAAAGGCGATATGAGGAAAAACTTTTTTACGCAGTGAGTAGTTATGATCTGGAATGCGCTGCCTGAAAGGGTGGTGGAAGCAGATTCAATTGTGGCTTTCAAAAAGGAATTAGATAAGTATGTGAAGGGAAAAAATTTGCAGGGCTAAGGGGAAAAAGCGGGGGAATGGGACTAACTGGATTGCTCTTACAAAGAGCCAGCGCAGGCTTGGTGGGCTGAATGGCCTCCTTCTATGAAATATACTTTTTAATGTTACTGTGCAAGTCTCTGTGCAAAATACACTTTTTAGAGAGTGGAAATAGGAGTTAAAAGCTGGGTAACAAGTCAGTGGAGAGGTATGAAAACAGTGGAGGGGAAGTATGGAGTAGTGAAAAACAAAATCTCAATTTTGCCGTAGAACTCTAAGTTAGGAAGAACTTGTCAAAAATGTTAAGAAGTATCCAGTGAAATGTACAAGTCCTGTTTACTCACAGGATCCTGGTTCACAGCAGGATTAAAACACCCTAAAATGTAATGTTACAAAGCCATTTTCCCATCTGCATGTTTCAGTTACATTCTAATCTAAAGGAACATCATAGAGCATTACTTGAATGTGTTAGTGTATACAGTGAACCTGATGGCAATGGTAAAAATAAATGGACAAATCAACCAAAAATAACAACACCAAACTTACTGTCCCTTTATTCCCTCTTCTTTTCCCCTTTGTCTTTGCTTTCAAATCAATTATAAATCCAGAATGTGTGACATTTTCCATGTAGGCAAGACATTTCAGTATTAGTAACGCTATTCCCCTCTCCCAGTTTATTTACTCTGTCAGGTTACAGAAGGGCTCATGTTTGGATCATCTGGTATGGCGCAGTGAGCCAAGTCAGACCCTCAGTCACATATTAAAACCTCCTGACCTAAGGGCTGATTTTCCACATGTGTGTTTGTGCATCAACCAAATGTAATTCCAAGCTGTTTACTCTTCCAGTTACCCTGTCCTGCAATGTAACTGAGCACCTTCACCTTTTGCCTCCTCACTTTTGATTACAGTAACAACTTTATTCACTGGATTCCTGGGAAATCACTGGGCTCTGAATTCTATCAATAGGAAAATGTAGATTTTCAAAGCCTGCAATAATGTGATGTAATCTGTCCTTTACTGTAGAACTATTGAAGAATAAATATTTACACTGTTCTAATTAAGTGGATAAACAGTTGAAGCAGAGGGAAATAGAGAGCTATTGGGAAAGAGCAGAGCAATGAGATTAGCTTTGGTTTGCTTCAGCAATAAGCTAGCACAGGCATGATGAACTGAATGGCTTTCCTCCATGTTGTAAATTTTTACAATTCTATGATTCTAATAAACCTCAGCTCTGTATGACTGGGTTTGGGACAGTCTTACCATTAGACAGTCTCATAATGTTATATATGTGGGGTACAGTTTCCGTTTTGGGCACTATCGGGAAATTGCACTCAAAATGCGCCCGACTTTATGCTGGTTAGGTTACAGTTCAAGTTTCTGATAAAATTAATTTGCATAATCACAAACTTAAAATCTTCCATGAACCAGCGCAATCGGGCAACGTAATAGAATGGAATCATTTATATTTTTTTCTTTCCATTATAAAATATTAATTGATGTATTTAAGAGTGGTAACCTGGTGCAGTTTTATTAATGCAGTTGAAAATGGGTTTATCACAAAAAATAGGCATTTTAATAAGAGTGTCCAGTCTTCCACCTGTGAGTAACCTGGTTTAAAGTCAGTGAAAATGACTTAAAAAAAAACTATACTGAACCGTTTACTAGTTTCATTGGCGTACAATGTAATAGTTTTTTTTCCTTTCCATTAAAAAGTATTCCTTGATGTATTTATGAGTGCTAACCTGGTGCAATTTTATTAGTACAGCTAAAAATGGGTTTATCTGCAAAAATAAGCATTCTTAATAAGGTTGTCCAGTCATCTACCTGTGAGTAATCTGATTTAAAATCACGGAAAATTACTTTTCCAGCTCTCGCACCGTTACCTCTGGAGTCCCTTAAGGTTCTATCCTTGGCCCCCTCCTATTTCTCATCGACATGCTGCCCCTCGGCGCCTTCATCCAAAAACACAACATTAGGTTCCACATGAACACTGATGATACCCAGCTCTACCTCACCGACAACTCCCTTGACCCCTCCACTGTCTCTGATTAGTCGCACAGCTTGTCTGACATCCGGTACTGGATGAGCAGAAATTTCCTCCAACTAAATATTGGGAAGATTGAAGCCATTGTCTTCAGTCCCCGCCACAAACTCCGTTCCCTAGCCACTGACTCCATCCCTCTCCCTGACCACTGTCTGAGACTGATTCAGACCATTCGCAACCTTGCCGTCCTATTTGACCCGTAGATGAGCTTCCGACCATGTATCCACTCCATTACCAAGATCACCTACTTCCACTTCTGTAGCATCGCCCATCTCCATCTCTGCCTCTGCCTCAGCTAATTTGCTGCTGAAAACCTTATTCATGCCTTTATTACCTCTAGACTTGACTATTCCAATGGTCTCCTGGCTGACCTCCCAGCTTCCACCCTCCATAAACTTGAGCTCATCCAAAACTCTATTGCCCGTATCCAAACTTGCACCAAGCCCTGTTCACCCATGACCTACACTGGCTCCCGGTCCAGCAATGCCTCGATTTTAAAATTCATATCCTTGTTTTCAAATCCCTTCATTGCCTCACCCTCCCTATCTCTGTGACCTCCTCCAGCCCTACAACCCTCCGAGATCTCTGCACTCCTCCAATTCTGGCCTCTTGCACATCCCCGATTTTAATTACTCCACCATTGGCAGCCATGCCTTCAGGTGCCTAGGCCCTAAGCTCTGGAATTCCCTCCCTAATCCTCTCTGTTAATTGTATCCATATGATTTATATCAATTAGTGTTAATTGTATTCAGGTGGTGCTTATCAATTGGGGATTCTCTTATATCCATTTATATTCGAGCTTAATCGAGGGGATGGAGGAGTGATGTTGATCTCTGTGAATAAAGGCTTGGAAGCAACTGAAGACCAGGCTCTAGCATTCTAACCTTTACCACTTGGCTATCCCTCTATAACTCTCTCTCCTCCTTTAAGACGCTTCTTAAAACCTACCCCTTTGACCAAGCTTTTGGTCACCTTTCCTAACGTCTTTTACATGGGTCGGTGTCAAATTTTGTTTGATAACATCCCTGTGATGCGCCTTGGGATGTTTTACTATGTTAAAGGCATTATATATGTGCAACCATCTTCAGCCAGAAGTGCCGAGTGGATGATCCATCTCAGCCTCCTCCCGATATCCCCACCATCGCGGAAGCCAGTCTTCGGCCAATTCGATTCACTCCACGTGATATCAAGAAACGGCTGAGTGCACTGGATACAGCAAAGGCTATGGGCCCCGACAACATCCCAGCTGTAGTGCTGAAGACTTGTGCTCCAGAACTAGCTGCGCCTCTAGCCAAGCTGTTCCAGTACAGCTACAACACTGGCATCTACCCGACAATGTGGAAAATTGCCCAGGTATGTCCTGTCCACAAAAAGCAGGACAAATCCAATCCGGCCAATTACCGCCCCATCAGTCTACTCTCAATCATCAGCAAAGTGATGGAAGGTGTCGTCGACAGTGCTATCAAGCGGCACTTACTCACCAATAACCTGCTCACCGATGCTCAGTTTGGGTTCCGCCAGGACCACTCGGCTCCAGACCTCATTACAGCCTTGGTCCAAACATGGACAAAAGAGCTGAATTCCAGAGGTGAGGTGAGAGTGACTGGCCTTGACATCAAGGCAGCATTTGACCGAGTGTGGCATCAAGGAGCCCTAGTAAAATTGAAGTCAATGGGAATCAGGGGGAAAACTCTCCAGTGGCTGGAGTCATACCTGGCACAAAGGAAGATGGTAGTGGTTGTTGGAGGCCAATCATCTCAGCCCCAGGACATTGCTGCAGGGGTTCCTCAGCCCAACCATCTTCAGCTGCTTCATCAATGACCTTCCCTCCATCATAAGGTCAGAAATGGGGATGTTAGCTGATGACTGCACAGTGTTCAGTTCCATTCGCAACCCCTCAGATAATGAAGCAGTCCGAGCCCGCATGTAGCAAGACCTGGACAACATCCAGGCTTGGGCTGATAAGTGGCAAGTAACATTCGCGCCAGATAAGTGCCAGGCAATGACCATCTCCAACAAGAGAGAGTCTAACCACCTCCCCTTGACATTCAACGGCATTACCATCGCTGAATCCCCCACCATCAACATCCTGGGGGTCACCATTGACCAGAAACTTAACTGGACCAGCCATATAAATACTGTGGCTACAACAGCAGGTCAGAGGCTGGGTATTCTGCGGCGAGTGACTCACCTCCTGACTCCCAAAAGCCTTTCCACCATCTACAAGGCACAAGTCAGGAGTGTGATGGAATATTCTCCACTTGCTTGGATGAGTGCAGCTCCAACAACACTCAAGAAGCTCGACACCATCCAAGATAAAGCAGCCCGCTTGATTGGCACCCCATCCACCACCCTAAACATTCACTCCCTTCACCACCGGCGCACTGTGGCTGCAGTGTACACCATCCACAGGATGCACTGCAGCAACTCGCCAAGGCTTCTTCGACAGCACCTCCCAAACCCGCGACCTCTACCACCTAGAAGGACAAGGGCAGCAGGCGCATGGGAACAACACCACCTGCACGTTCCCCTCCAAGTCACACACCATCCCGACTTGGAAATATATCGCCGTTCCTTCATTGTCGCTGGGTCAAAATCCTGGAACTCCCTTCCTAACAGCACTGTGGGAGAACCGTCACCACACGGACTGCAGCGGTTCAAGAAGGCGGCTCACCACCACCTTCTCGAGGGCAATTAAGGATGGGCAATAAATGCTGGCCTCACCAGCGACGCCCACATCCCGTGAACGAATAAAAAAAAACGTGCAAGTTGTTGTTATCAAAAAAACTATGTTGAACCATTTAATCGTTTCATTGGTGTACATTAGTCAGTTTCTTAGTAAATTAAATATTTTCTTAGCAAATTAAAACTTTTAAACGTGCCTACTAGTGCCTGTGCGCCTAAGAAAATGAATGCAATTTGAAGAGCCTCCCCAAACCAACGCAATCGGCAGACTCTCACAATTTCGACCTGGGGACGTGGCCAGTTTTGTGGGTTGGGCATGATCAGGGCGAATTGAATCTTGAACCAACGTAAAAGATCATGGAAAAACGAACGCAAGTGATTTTGGGCGTAACTCAGAGACGTTTAAAATTCCCCGATCTTTTGCGTTGATTTGGCCAATCTTGCCTGGATTTCACTGACATTACTTGCGTAAACAAGCGGAAACTCTAGCTCCAAATGTTTTACTTTAATTGCACTGTAATAGTTATTTATTTAACAAAATTAATTACGTTGGACTGTTTATCTTTGAAATTGAATCATGAGCGATTGCTTCTTCATTTTTTGCCAGACTAGCAATCATTTTTGAGTCCAACAAGTGGCTAGATGAGCATTGCAGATAATATCGAATGTCAGAGAGCATCATGAGACCGGCAGCTGGACTCGAAGGAGCAGGAGTAACCTCATCAAAATTGTCGCTCTCCTCACCAATAACGTTATACGGCTATAACAGTATGCAAACTTAAATGTGTAAAAAAACATACCAAGCACAGCTGGGACTCACCACCAGTATAACATTGTGCGTATTATAACAATAGGCGACTTAACATTATGTAATCTCAACTGTACCAAATTTCTACATTTTTCTTGGGATGTGGGCGGCGCTGGCAAGGCCGCATATATTGCCCATCCCTACTTGCCCTGAGAAGGTAGTTGTGGGTCTTCTTTTTGAACTGCTGCAGTCCTTGTGATGATTCTGCTCCGACAATGGTGATAGATAAGGAATTCCAGGTTATTGGCCCAGCGTCGATGAAGGAATGGTAATGTATGTACAAGTCAGGGTGTGCATGCATCACTTGGAGGGGAACTTAGAGCTGATGGTGTTCCCATGATATTGCTGATCTTGTCCCTGTGGCAGATGTTGCGAGTTGTAAAAATGAGCTTGGTGAGGAGTTGGTGCAGTGAATCTGCTAGATAATATATACTGCAGGAGGCGGCTACTGAGTCCAGTGGCAGGGGCAATTACCTCGATGATGTCACTCTTCTTGGATTGTTGAGGCTTCATCTATCCAGGCAAGTGGTGAGTATTCTATTACACTCCTCACTTGAGCCTTGTAGATGGTGGAGAGACTTTGAGAGTTCAGTAGGTGAGGCACTTGTCACAAAGTAAACATTGGCCCAGAAATTGCTCAGAACGGTGAACCAACAGTGCTCATCACTCCAAAGATTTATACTAACCCACTAACTTACTCAGTCTTTACTGGGTGCACTTCCTCTTATAGGAAGCGGAGAAGAGCCCAGCGTTCACTCCAGTGAAACTAGGACCCTGGGAGAAGCAAGAGGATCAATCGCTCCCCTCAACCAATCAGATTGTAGCTTTTTTGATATGCTGCGAACAGTTTCTGCAAGCTGGAATGTAAAATCCAGGCAGCGAAAGGTACAACACTAAAATCATTTGTAAAAACAGTTCTAGACAGCAAAAAAAAGAGGGTAAGAAATAATTGAATTAAATAAAAGAGACAGAAGGGAAAAGTAAAAAAAAATGTTTTAATTCTTTTAATTTAAAAAAAAATTTAATGACCAAAAATTATTAAAAGGAGTAACGAGACTCCACATTTTTAAAAGTTAATTTTCATTCAGACTTACTGCGCTGTTACAACTTAGTTTAGACCTGGTATTTTTAAGCGTACCTGCTTTGTGGCGATATTAGTTACTTTCCAGCTGGGTAGCAGAGCAAGTTGGCGTTGGTACATTGTTTCCACTGATTCCAGCCACTGATATCCCTTTAATTCGAAGCCGTCATATTGCCGGTGAACCACAAGTAACAAATTCCGGATTTCTGTGTTTGACTGCGCATATACGAATACCGGAACTTGCTCCTCGATTTTGCTACCAACAACAATGAGCAATGTTGAGCTCACCGTTCTTTTAAGCAATTTCTAGGCCAATAAAGAACTTACATTTATATAGCATCTTTCACGACCTCAGGAAGTCCAAAATCACTCTATAGTCAATGGAGTACTTTTGAAGTGTAGTCACTGTTGTAACGTTGGGAAACACAGCAGCTAGTTTGCACGCAGCAAGGTCCCACAAACAGCAATGAGATAAATGACCGGATAATCTGTTTTGGTGATGTTGTTGTGGGATAAATATTGGCCACGACACTGGGAGAAATTCAGAATTTTATGACTCTAGTCACGCCAATATTGATCTGCTTAATTGGTATAGTTGGGGAAAGCCATTGGCTGCGCTGTTTCTGAGGTCCCTGATTCGTCATTGTGCTCGCTGCACCATATTAAAATTACTATTCCAGGAAATTTTGGAGTAAGTTCACAATGGGAAGATTGGGACGACGTAATTTAAGGCATAAGTTGCCGATCGCACCGTTCCAAGAAATGTTATGTTTTTGGAGTTTCTTTACCCTTTATTACTCTATATATTTTTGGCTTCCATGTTGCAGAACACTATTCTTATAGGTGAGCCCTAGTTCCTTCTGCCCAAATATCTAGGGAAAGGGAACAAACACAAAAATACTCTGTTTGGGCAAAACTTGCACAGAGCGGAGTGGCATCGATCGCTGCAGCTCCTGCGAATTAAATTAACAAATGTATTTACCGCGAGCTCTGTGGCGTCGACTTGCTTGATTTTGAATTTTAAAAAAATTGTGTGCAATCAAGTCAGCCTCTAAACAGGGTAAGTCGATGTGCATGGAACAGTGTGCGAGAAAAGAAGACATGGCCACAAAAATCTGTCAGGAAGAGAAGTCACACCCACCAGCAAAATTGGTGTGTTGATCCTTTTTAACTGGAACTGTCTCAGATCTTGTATTGTCTCAATGGTGACAAATAGGTCACAGAAGTCTTGAAGGTTCAAAGTGCCTCACTGTAAGCCCCTAGCCATATAAACTAGAAAGATCCCAGGGTAAACCTGTCACCTATGCTGAGTTAACTAATTTCACCTGGGGCAGCAGAGAAGGGGAAATTACAAGCAGACTTCATTCATTGAAAGTTAGTATTCTGGAAGTAAACAAAAGGTTTTTTATATATAAGAAGCCAAAGAAATAATTGAATTAAATTAAAAGAGACAGAAGCGAAAAGTAAAAAAAAATGTAATTTTAAATTTATTTTATGACCAAAATCTATTAAATTAAGGAGTAACATGAGACTCCACATTTTTAAAATTTAATTTTTAGTTGTTTGGCAGTCATAGAGTTATCACACTTTTAAAACTTAGTTTAGACTTAGTATTTTTAAGCATACCTTTTGGTGGAGTAATTAGTTACTTTTCAGCTGGGCGGATGAGCAAGTTTGCAATTTTTCATTGATTTCTATGATTGTAGCGTGCGATGGCCCTTTAATTTCCACCGGCGAACCAATAAAGCAAGTTCACGATTTTCGCATTTTAGTGCGCATGTGCAAACAAGGGAACTTGCTCCTTCGATTGGCCATAAAAAATAGAGAGAGCGTTGTTGAGCTCCTCTGTTTTTTTGAGAGAAATTTCTGCCCCATCATTTCAGCTATTGGTTTTATACCTTGCCTTGGCCCCTCCTTTGGACATCAGGTGAGGAGAATCCAATTAAAATCTGAAACAATTGCATCAAGTTAAGCTGGGGTATGAGCTCTGTATTTGCATCTGGCTTTAAACCCTTATATCGTGTCAGAATTAATGAAACCAATACCATGCTAATGTTTAGACATAGATACTTTATTTTTATCATGGATATCAAGAGGTGATAGTAAAGGTTTTTAATAAGTGTATCAAGAGAAAAAAGTTGTACGAGAGGAGGCAGGCCTATTAAAAACAGGTTTAGATGTGATTGGTGTGATAGCAGAGGGTGATTAGATTGGAGAGCTGCAAAATGAATATTTTAGTTTGGTCTTCACAGTGGAAAAGAAGAATATTATATGAGGTGCAGGAAAACTAGAGATGAGTGAAGAGGGTGAATACACAAGCATTTATATAAGTAGAAAACTTGTAACGAGTAAACTAATGGGATTGAAAACAGACAAATATCCGCCCTTCCTCTTCTGAAGGTACTGATTTCCTCACTCAAGTATAAGCCTTGGCAATGAGTGTCAGCAGGCTATCTGACTCTGGAGGACATCTTAGCCAAGCCCAATCCTGTTCTCATTTGATATCCACACACATCTCCAGCAGGGGCATTGTAAAGTGTTTAAGAGTGATTTTTGGCAGGGATCATTGTAAAGTTTTTAAGGAGTCATTTCCCCTTCTCTGCTGCCCCAGGTGAAATTAGTTAACTCAGCATAGGTGACAGGTTTACCCTGGGATCTTTCTAGTTTATATGGCTAGGGGCTTACAGTGAGGCACTTTGAGCCTTCAAGACTTCAGTGACCTATTTGTCACCATTGAGACAATACAAGATCTGAGACAGTTCCAGCTAAAAAGGATCAACACACCAATTTTGATAGTGGTATCACCTTCTCTTCAAATCTACTAATTCCAAAACCAAAAGCTTTGCTGAGTTTCACAACTTTTAAAATGATCAACAATCTCTCAGCCTACCCAAAATTCTTTAATTGTAATAGATTTGTTGAACTGTTATTGGTTTTCCCTACACTTAGAGAGTCAGATTATTTTTTTTAATTCAAAAGTAGCTCTTGTTTCATGTTAGATCTGCACAGCTCCTTCCTCCAATCCCACAGGATGGCCTGTAATCAAATTCACTTCCTGACATGTTAGAGCAAATGAACATTTTTCAAAAAATTCAGTTAAATTAACAGAAACCAGCTATGCAAACAAGAATGTCAGTCACAGTTCTTAGTAGGTATTGGGGTGGTCAGATCAAATTCATTTTATAGATATCTAGTCAGATCTCCAGATCAGGAAAATGTTAAACAGTTTATTGGAACATTAGGGTTTGTTCGAACTTTGCATCATCCTGGATACTTGGTCTGACATAGAGCACTTTATTATTTCCAACTAAAATAACATATCTTAACATCTTTAATGATAAAAGATTAAAAACATTTTTCATTTGTGGAAAGTGTTTCCTGTTGCAAGCTTGTTTTCACAAATAAGTCTCAAGATCAGAGATAGAATGAAATAAGCAGAAGATTGAAATTAATAGAATAAAAGGCTGTGTTATCTTATTAATGTATCACTATTCCAATTTAGCATGTTTGCTGTTCAGTTTACATAGCACAAAAGAAGCAAACAAACCCTTCAGAAGGGCAGACCTTTGCCCCATCTCTCCAGGCTGACTTAACCAGTAACCCAACTTTTTCCTGACCTGAATATGAAGTGAAGAGATAGCAAAGTTATTTTGACCAAAAAGTTCATTTTTCTAAAATCATTATGAAGAAAATGAAACTGTTAATGACCAAGCTTCCTCTGAAAATATCATTTATTTTAAATCTATATTGTCCCATTTTAAAATAAACATTTTCCCTGTTTTATCTGCCTGCCAATGGCCCCTGGATCTGTGCTGTCCTAAATCAGAATGGTTGCAGACTCAAGGTGTGAATTAAATATCAGAAGTATGATACCCACCTTGTCCACTCCTGCTCGCACCCTGCACCCGATGATGTAATTCAGACACCAACATTATTTTAACCCCTGGCTGCGCTACTCATGCACAATGTCGATCGCGTCCGGGTAAGCTGACGTGAGAAGGTTCCAGGGCTGGAGGAGGCCCAGATAAGTAAAATTTTTTAAAGGTTTCCTTGTGGGCAAGGAGGAACAGGAGTGCTCCTATGGATTCTGCAATGAATCCATGGGCTTTCCCTGCACCAGGGCTCATTTCCCATGACCACAATCGGTGCGGACTGCCCCGCTCTCCGTTACTAGCCTTATGCTGGGGGCCGCTTCGTGGGTGCCTGGCAGCAGCTCCGATCAGCATCCACAGCATTCCTGCCGGGTTTGGGCGGGAGTCGGCCTAGACTATCGTAATGAGGCCCAGGAGTTAAAATAGCCAGGGCCCCATGTTGGCAAGTCTGAACAAGCCTGCTGCTCATCCCACTGCCCCCCGAGTAAATATCGGGGCTCCAGAATTGACAGTGAAACCAAGGGAGCGAAATTCTTTCTGTCAGAAATGCCCATTTTGCACTTTCACAAATTCAACACACAGAAGTGATACATTTTGGTAGGAAGAATGAGGAGAGTCAATATAAACTAAATGGTACAATTTTAAAGCGAGTTCAAGAACAGAGAGACCTGGGGGCGTGTGTTCACAAATCTTTGAAGGTAGCAGGACAAGTTGAGAAGGCTGTTAAAAAAGTATATGGGATCCTTGGCTTTATAAATAGAGGCATAGAGTACAAAAGCAAGGAAGTTATGCTTAACCTTTATAAAACATTGGTTAGGCCTCAGCTGGAGTATTGTGTTCAATTCTGGGCACTGCACTTTAGAAAGGATGTCAAGGCCTTTGAGAGGGTGAAGAAGTGATTTGTCCCAGGGATGAGGGACTTCGGTTATGTGGATGGACTGGAGAAGTTGGGTTGTTCTCCTTAGAGCAGAGATGGTTAAGAGGATAGAAGTGTTCAAAATCATGAAGGGTTTTGATAGAGTAAATAAGGAAAAACTGTTTCCAGTGGCAGAAGGGCCGAGAACCAGAGGACACAGATTTAAGATGATTGGCGAAAGAACCAGAGGCGACATGAGGAAACATTTTTTTACGCAGCGAGTTGTTATGATCTGGAATGCACTGCCTGAAAGGGTGATGAAAACAGATTCAATAGTAACTGTCAAAAGGGAATTGGATAAATACTTGAAGGGGAAAAAAAATTACAGGGCTATGGGGAAAGCGTAGGGGAATGGGATTAAATGGATAGATCTTTCAAAGAGCAGGCACAGGCACAATGGGTCAAATAGCCTCCTTCAGTGCTGTACCACACTATGATACAATGATAAATTAAAACAATGCTGGTGCCAGTTTTGTAAGTAAAAATAGCAAAGTTCCAGCAAACCCTAACATACCAGCATTCCAGCCTCAGCACAGACACAACAAATGAAACACTTGCAATGATTCCAAAGCGAGTACAGCAGTAGCAGTGGCGATGTAAGCCTGGAGATTTCTTTCGGTCTAAAGCATTACACTAATGGCAATTGTGCAATGGGTCAGCTCACATACGATATATTTCCCAACAAAAACAACATTGCTGGAGCCCAAAAATGTAATGTTTAAATTGTGCAGTAAGTTAATTATGAGCTTGATTGGGTATTAAATGGGACTCGCACTACATTGTTGCAGTAATGCATTGCTGGTAGAATGTGTTAATCATGCCTATATGGAACAGTCATTACTGCAGATGCTCAAAATCTGAAACAAAAACGGAAAACTGGAGGTGGTGTTAGCCAGCATCATGAACCTCTCTGAGCTGCAGACTCCTCTCCGTGCCAAGCTAACTCTTGTCACTTTTCTCTTTATCTTAAGACTTTTTCAGCAGCTAAAGCCCAGGGTTGATTTACAATTGGGACCAGTAAGCATTAAAAGGATTTGGAATATTGAAGTAAATTAAAGTATGACATCAATACCATGACAGAAATAGTGTGATGGACATTGGGTAATGGAAAAATCATGACAGAATGAAGCATTACGGGAAGTGTAAGACTGTCATGAAATGTGTGCATACACAAGCCTTTTAATATATAGGGAATAGATTGCAATATCTTTCTAAGTTGAAAAGAAGGTTTTAAAAACTCACTATATAGCGTTTCCTATTGATTGAGGTTATGTCACGATATGTGGCACATAAACATGATGGGGTAGATTTTCATCATCACCGTCTAGGCAGTGAAGTTGAAAATCTATCTCCATATTATTTCTTGTAGCTTAGTCTCTCAGAATCACTGCTGCTCCTCTGAAAATAAGGAATAATGGGGGTTCTGGGAGCAAAGGCTAAGAAAGGAAATATCACATTTTAGTACCCAGCAAATATTGCAAAGATGGCAGCCTCCAACAGAGGGGTAAATGTTAACCCCACGAATGAGTGGGTTGGGGGCAGGTGGGAAGGTAAAAATTGTAAAAAAACTAAAGCCTGACCCCAACTCACCACCGACCACCTACTTCCGGTTTTAACAGAGGCGGGTCAAGGGGCGGGTGACCAACCCGCTCTTAGGAGGCAGGTTGGTCAGTGAAAGCTTTTAAGGAGGCTGTGGGCCTCCATTTTGACTGCTTTTTTATTTTTAGCTCCTGGGGACCGGGATTCCCAGGCCTTCTGTTTCACATCACGTAAGAGGAGGTGAGAAGGCCTGGATCAGCAGGTAAGTGCCTTGATTGCACTGCTTGTGAACCAGGAGGAGCAGGATTGCTTTCTCCAGGCCCAACAAGCCTACCTGCTGCAATCGACCAACCCCATGATGACCACCGACCCCCCCCCTCCCCCGCCCGATGACCACCGACCCGGCCCTCTCCCCCATGACCGACCCTCCCCCCAATCTAAGATGTACCTGCTGGCATCTGCTCCCTGGCTGTTCTCCCGTCCAACTGACAGCCAGCCTGTCAATCTGGCTGGCCTGTTGAGCTGGAAGCCTACAAAAAAAAGACGTCCTTACATCAAAATCGTAAGGCCGTCCGAGAAACCCGTACTTCCAGGTTTCCCAGCAGGAAATTGCCCCCTAGCCGTCTTCCCGGCTCCCGGTTAAAATTTACCCGAGAGAATCAGCTGCAATTTGCTACTTTTTAAAATGTTTTTTCTACTTAGAGTTTTTCATATATAAGGCAGAGGCATCTTTTCAATGAATACTTAAAGCATAAGGGCTGTTCATTTAATTGAGAAGATTCCAATCTAAAATACTTTTAATCTTATGTAAACGTTTGAGATTTGCATGTACTTTCCTAGAATTAGATTTAAGGTGCTCAATTTTAAACTTAATTTGCGGGTACGTTGGGGGCAGGTAGGCTGCCAGGCTGCCAAATTGCAGAAAAGCAGAGCAATTAAAGCCGGCGGGATGATAGTTAAAGAACCAAATGTACCTCATTGAGGTACTTAAGGTACTTTACTTGTGACATATTAGGTAGTTAGAATGATTTTCAACTTACCTGGGTGGCTTTCCCATGGCTTCTGATTCATGCCTGGAAACCAGGCGTGAAGGGCCGGATCAGGCAAAAAAAACCTAAATTAATTAACAAACCATTGCACAAAATTAAAATACAAAATCAACCTACCTTTCCACCTTGCTCCGATGTTCCATGTCTCCCTCTCCGATTTCCCTCTCTTCCCCCCACCGTGTCCCTCTGAACTCCCCCCTCCCCCAATCTCTCCCACCTCCCCCCCCGCGGTGTCCCTCCCGATCTCCCCCTTTCCCCCCCGATGGTCCCCTCTTCCCCCACGATCTTCCACTCTCCCCCCCACGATCTTCCACTCTCCCCCCCACGATCTTCCACTCTCCCCCCCACGATCTTCCACTCTTCCCCACCCCCCCCACCCCGATCTTCCGTTCTAGCGCCGGATGACGTTTCGCTCCCTCTCTTTCTCGCCCCCCCACCTCGGCGTTGCAGCTCCTGTCGGCAGCCAGCCTGTCAATCAGGCTGGCTGCTGGGCGCGAAACCCGGAAAGAACTTTAATCACAATCAATTACATTGCAATCGTGTCAGAAAGAGTAAGTTTCTTTTATTCCAGTTTGCCACACAAACCTTCATCTCTCTCTTCCCCCCACCCCCTGCTGGCAACCCGCCACCATTTCAAAATTGAGCCCAAGGAGTCTCAGTGAGGCCATCATTTCGCTTAATTATTGTGACCATAATCTCAATATCAGTCCAAAAGCATGTATTACAATGCTGCAAGCAGTGGGGTTAAATACTTAGATTTCTGTGGGCACAAGCCTGTTTAGACAGATAACGGGCACCCAGGAGCGATTACAAGGCAGTAATCTCATTGAGGGGCTCAGATGACACTAGAGACTGTAAGAGCTAAGACTGAGCAACGTATAACTGTCATATGAACCCCTAGGTGAAATCACTGCCCTGAAATCACTGTCTGTGCCAATTAAAAAAAATAATACAGGTGGGAGGTGCAGTTTTATTCTATTTCTTTTTTTCAGGTTAGTGAGGACAATTAGCTGAAATGTGATAAAGACCAATCTGTAGAATTAATGACCGTGAAGCAATCATAAGAACATAAGAAATAGGAGCAGGAGTAGGCCCTACGGGCCCTCGAGCCTGCTCCACCATTCGATAAGATCATGGCTGATCTTCGACCTCAACTCCACTTTCCCGCCCGATCCCCATATCCCTTCATTTCCTTAGAGTCCAAAAATCTATCTATCTCAGCCTTGAATATACTTAATGACTCAGTAGCCACAGCCCTCTGGGGTAGAGAATTCCAAAGATTCACAACTCTCTGAGTGAAGAAATTCCTCCTCATCTCAGTCTTAAATGGCCAACTCCTTATTCTGAGACTATGACCTCTAGTTCCAGATGCTCCAGCCAGGGGGAACAACCTCTCAGCATCTACCATGTCGAGCCCCTCAGAATCTTATATGTTTCAATAAGATCACCTCTCATTCTTCTAAACCCCAGACAGTATAAGCCCATTCTACTCAATCTCTCCTCATAGGACAACCCTCCCATCCCAGGAATCAATCTAGTGAACCTTCGTTGCACCACCTCCAGGGCAAGTATATTCTTCCTTAGATAAGGAGACCAAAACTGTACACAGTACTCCAGGTGTGGTTTCACCAAAGTCCTGTACAATTGTAACAAGACTTCCTTACTCTTGTACTCCAACCCCCTTGCAATAAAGGCCAACATGCCATTTGCCTTCCTAATTGCTTGTTGTACCTGCATGTTAACTTTCTGTGTTTCTTGTATGAGGACACCCAAAGCTCTATGAAACATTCTAAGTTTATCTGGTAAATTTTTTGCACTTTTTGGTTAAAAAAACAATTACAGCTGTGAGGAGGGATGATATATTAGAAGGATCATCAAATGAGGCCATATGGGTTGAGTTTAGGAACAAAAAAGGTGCAGTTACATTATTGGGAGTGTACTATAGACCCCCAAACAGTCAGAGGGAGATAGAAGAGCAAATATGCGGGCAAATTTCTGAGAAGTGCAAAAACTGTAGGGTAGTAATAGTAGGGGATTTCAACTACCCTAATATTAACTGGGACACAAACAGTGTGAAGGGTATAGAGGGCGCAAAATTCTTAAATTGCATTCAGGAGAACTTTTTTAGCCAGTATGCAGCAAGCCCAACCAGAGAGGTGGCAGTTCTGGATTTAGTTTTAGGAAATGAGGCTGGGCAGGTGGGAGGAGTATCAGTGGGAGAGCATTTTGGTGGTAGTGATCATAACTCAGTTAATTTTAGCATAGTTATCGAAAAGAACAAAGATAGAACAGGAGTAAAAGTTCTCAATTGGGGAAAGGCCAATTTTACTAAGATAAGAAGTAATTTAGCAAAAGTGGACTGGGAACAGCAACTTGAAGGTAAATCAGTGTCAGAGCAGTGGGAGGCATTCAAGGGGAAGATTCAAGGGGTGCAGAGTAAACATGTTCCCACAAAGAAAAAGGATAGGGCTGCCAAATCTAGAGACCCCTGGATGTCAAGGAGCATGCAGGGTAAGATAAGGCAGAAAAGGAATGCTTATGTAAGACACTGAGAACTCTAGGGAAAGCCTGGAGGAGTATAAAAAGTGCAGGGTTGAAATTAAAAAGGAAATTAGGAAAGCAAAGAAAGGACATGAATAAATATTGGCAAATAAAATCAAGGAAAACCCAAAGATGTTTTATAAATACATTAAGAGTAAGAGGATAAGTAAGGAAAGAGTAGGGCCTATTAGAGACTAAAAAGATAACCTATGTGTGGAGGCGGAAGATGTTAGTATGGTTCTTAATGAATCCTTAAAGTCTGTCTTCACAAAAGAGAGGGACGATGCAGACATTGTAGTTAAGGAGGAGGAGTGTGAAATATTGGATGGGATAAACTTAGTGAGAGAGGAAGTATTAAGGGGATTAGCATCTTTGAAAGTTGATAAATAACCGGGGCCGGATGAAATGTATCCCAAGCTGTTAAAAGAAGCAAGGGAGGAAATAACAGAGGCTCTGACCATCATTTTCCAATCCTAACTTGCTATAGGCGTGATGCCGGAGGATTGGAGGACTGCTAACGTTGTACCGTTGTTTAAAAAGGGAGCGACAGATAGACTGAGTAATTACAGGCCAGTCAGTGTAACCTCGGTGGTGGGCAAATTATTGGAAAAAATTCTGAGGGACAATATTAATTGTCATTTAGAAAGGCATGGATTAATCAAGGACAGTCAGCATGGATTTGTTAAGGGAAGGTCGTGTCTGACGAACTTGATTGAATTTTTTGAGGAGGTAACAAGGAGAGTCGATGAGGGTAGTGCATTTGATGTAGTCTACATGGATTTTAGCAAGGCTTTTGACAAAGTCCCACATGGCAGACTGGTCAAAAAAGTACAAGCCCAAGGGATCCAAAGGAACGTGGCAAGTTGGATCCAAAATTGACTCAGTGGCAGGAAGCAAAGGGTAATGGTCAACAAGTGTTTTTGTGACTGGAAGGCTATTTCCAGTGGTGTTCTGCAGGGCTCAGTACTAGGTCCATTACTTTTTGCAATATATTAATGATTTGGACTTAAATGTAAGGGGCATGATTAAGAAGTTTGCAGATGATACAAAAATTGGACGTGTGGTTGATAGTGAGGAGGAAAGCTGTAGACTGCAGGAAGATATCAATAAGGCTAATGGAATGTTGGCCTTTATATCTAGAGGACTAGAGTACAAGGGGGCAGAAGTTATGCTGCAGCTATACAAAACCCTGGTTAGACCGCACCTGGAGTACTGTGAGCATTTCTGGGCACCACACCTTCAGAACGACATATTGGCCTTGGAGGGAGTGCAGCGTAGGTTTACTAGAATGATACCCGGACTTCAAGGGTTAAGTTACGAGGAGAGATTACACAAATTGGGGTTGTATTCTCTGGAGTTTCGAAAGTTAAGGGGTGATCTGATCGAAGTTTATAAGATATTAAGGGGAACAAATAGGGTGGATAGAGAGAAACTATTTCCGCTGGTTGGGGATTCTCGGAGTAGGGGGCACAGTCTAAAAATTAGAGCCAGACCTTACAGGAGCGAGATTAGAAAACATTTCTACACAGAAAGGGTGGTAGAAGTTTGGAACTCTCTTCCGCAAACAGCAATTGATACTAGCTCAATTGCTAAATTTAAATCCGAGATAGATAGCTTTTTGGCAACTAAAGGTATTAAGGGATATGGGCCAAAGGGGGGTATATGGAGTTAGATCACGGATCAGCCATGATCTTATCAAATGGCGGAGCAGGCACGAGGGGCTGAATGGCCTACTCCTGTTCCTATGTTCCTATGACTGGTCAGGTGGGCAGAAAAGTGGCAAATGGAATTCAATCCGGAGAAGTGTGAGGTAATCCATTTGGGAAGGGCAAACAAGGCAAGGGAGTAAACAATAAAAGGGAGGATACTGAAAGGTGTAGAGGAAGTGAGGGACCTTGGAGTGCATGTCCACAGATCCCTGAAGGTAGCAGGACAGGTAGATAAGGTGGTTAAGAAGGCATATGGAATACTTTCCTTTATTAGCCAAGGCATAGAATGTAAGAGCAGGGAGATTATGCTGGAATTGTATAAAACACTGGTTAGGCCATAGCTTGAGTACTGTTTACAGTTCTGGTCACTACATTACAGGAAGGATGTAATTGCACTGGAGAGGGTACAGAGGACATTTACAAGGATGTTGCTAGGACTGGAGAATTTTAGCTATGAGGGAAGATTGGATAGGCTGGGGTTCTTCTATTTGGAACAGAGGAGGCTGAGGGGTGATTTAATTGAGGTGTATAAAATTATGAGGGGCCAAGATAGAGTGGATAAAAAGGACCTATTTCCCTTAGCAGAGAGGTCAATCACCAGGGCACATAGATTTAAAGTGATTAACAGAAGGATTAGAGGGGAGCTGAGGAAAAAAATTTTCACCCAGAGAGTGGTAGGGGTCTGGAACTCATTGCCTGAAAGGGTGGTAGAGGCAGAACCCTCAACTCATTTAAAAAGTACCTGGATGTGCACCTATGGTGCCGTGACCTACAAGGCTACGAACCAAGTGCTGGAAAGTGGGATTAGGCTGGGTGGCTTATTTTTGGCCGGTGCAGACATGATGGGCCGTATGGCCTCCTTCTGTGCCGTAAATTTTCTATGATGATTCTATTAGATCACATTGAAAGAATAAAACAGGCATACTAGCTCCAATTTTGGTCCCTCTACTGCCATGTTTTTCAATGGGATTGAAGCGATAGTGAGACCAACATTTTAAAGAAAACTCTTATTGTTGACTTTCAGCCCATTGCCTTTTGCGAGCAGGCCTCGATGTAGGCGGCCAGTGCGGCCATTAGAAACAGATAGAGGCCTCATTAGATCATATAAATCAGGGTCCTATGACATCTTTAGGATGCCATTTTGGTAGTGTTCAGTTTGGCACCCACTGAGTGCTAGGCCCGACCACTACACAGAGCTGGGAATATCCAGGTCCAGCGTCACATAAAGGGATCACAGGAAGTAGGTCTGTCCAGATCAGAAAAGGTTGGTATTTGGCAGCTTTGTGACTGCAGCTTTTCCTATTTACTATTCGCTCCCTCTGCTCCTTGCTCATAATCCTACACTCCTTTATTAATGTTCTCCATCGGGCCCCCAACCCCCTCATCAGCTCAGCCTTCCCCTCTAACCTGTTGCTGCATGCCTATGATGTGTGGCTGCCCCACTGGATTTCCCGCCCTCCCAAAATGGCAAGCTGCCAATCATCACTGGAAGCATGCAGGCAAGTAGAATGCAAATAAAGTCCGACCATCAAAATGGTTCGGGCCTCTCGCTGGCGACATTGGGCGGGCGATCTGATTGCTCCGTCCACCGTCTATCAAATGAACACGGAAGGTTAAAATTGAGCCCAATGTATTATATACTTTGAATAAATTCTATCATTGCTGTTGAGATTAAACAAAGTAATTTTATAGCTAGTGTTAGTCTTCTATCCGATTGGGGGAGAGGGGAGGATCTATGGTAATAATAGCAACCAGGAATTCCCTCTCTATTCATACTCAGTCTCTGGAAAATAACACCTTTAGTGCCAGAATTGTTGGTTATCAATCACCATCATATGTGACAGTGGACCTGACCATGGAGCAAAAGGGATATTAATTATCTCAGGGCACTCGATGATTAAGCAGGGGTTTTAAAAATAAAAATAATTAGATATGGAGCCACAGCTTTAACAACAGAGACCAAGACAATCTTTCATTGCTGTTTTCATTGAAGTATTGTTAATGGTTAAAGTTCTCTTAAAGTGACCAACTCTCATCAATGCACAACCATTGCATGGCAAACAGATTAATAAACTAAGTAAGAATCAACTGTATAGAGAAAATAATTTTTAAAATCCAAGCAATCAAATTCTAATTACTGCATATTTTATTGGGATAAATTATGAAATTGTGAGATGTATGCACAGAGATAGTCAGATCTCGTGTCCGAGTTTGTTATTTTTATAGTCAGATAGATTTGGAGTTATAAATATACATATGCAAACTTTCAACTAACATATTGCTTCTAGAGATCTAATCTTTCAAAGGGTTATGCATGTGCAGAAGAATTACCATAATAGGAGCCCCAGATCAGACTGTGGAGAGAAATGGTCTGTTTTCAATTACGTTGATTGACTGGGTGATTGATGTACAAGATTTGCCAAGTGCCACAATCAATCGTGTGTTGGGTCATATCCCCATAAAGCCAATCAGTCTTTCCTACAATGCAATGCAATGCCATTTGGCCTCATTTCCCCATGTTTCAGTTGGAATGGTGGAATAGCTCCGGAGCTGTTCATGACATTAGTTAAAAGCAATATTTCCTTGATAAAATGTAATGTTTGCCCACTTAAAATTTTATTTTTCATATTCAGAAAAATGAAGGGCCTTGATTTTAACTGCCCCTGTCTTTGCCACCTGCAATTTTGGGATTTGCCCCAAGCCGATGGAGGCATCTTTAAATATGCAGATCGGGCTGTGATGACATCATTGGGGCACGATCTTCAGAACACGTTCTGCTATATTAACCATAGGCCTGAGCAGGGGAGCATTGATGGGTTCCCCACCAAAACAAACCTGTCAGGAACAGCAGCCAGGATCAGAAGAGATGCAGTAAGGTGAGTTTTTTTTTAAAAACTTGTTCCTCGAGGAAGACATGCCAATAGACTTTGCCCGTGAAAACAAGGCATTGAAGGGAAATTGTTTAATGTCCCAATTTGAAGAGACAAAAGGAAACAATTTTTAATGTATTTGTTGAAGAATTTCTCAATTTTTAGTCACTGTTTACTACATTAATGTCTTAGGCGGTGATTTTTACCTTGGGCACAAAATGGGCATGGGGTCCATAGCACCTGCTCGATGACATGGGTGAGAAGCCCGACCCAGTTTGAGGTTTATACTTCTTTGTAATATGAAGGGTGAGCTGTCGGTGCTGGTTATTAGCAGCTTGCCCATTGGGTGGTGGCCAATCCGGTGGGACTCCCACTATTAATGCAGAGGTGTGAATTGATGCATTTTGGAAGGATGAGGAGAGGCGATATAAATGAAATGGTAAATTTTAAAAGGGGTGCAGGAACAGAGAGACCTGGGAGTACACATACACAAATCTTTGAAGGTGGCAGGACAAGTTGATAAGGTTGTTAAAAAAGCATATAGGATCCTTGGCTTTAAAAATAGAGGCATAGAGTACAAAAGCAAGGACATTAAAATAAATCTTTAGAAATCACTGGCTAGGCCTCAGCTGGAGTATTGTGTCCGATTCTGGGCATCACATTTTAGGAAGGATGTCAAGGCCTTGGAGAGGGTTCAGAGGAATTTACCAGAATGGTATCAGGGATGAGGGACTTCTGTTATGTGGAAAGACTAGAGAAGCTGGGATTGTTCACCTTCGAGCAGAGAAGGTTAAGGGAGATTTAATAGACATGCTCAAAATTATGAGGAGTTTTGATAGAGTAGATAGGGAGAAACTGTTTCCACTGACGGGAGGATCGGTAACCAAAGGACACAGATTTAAGATGATTAGCAAAAAAGCCGGGGAGTGGGGAGGAGATAAGGAGAAATATTTTTACATAGCTAGTTGTTGTGATCTGGAATGCACCGCCTGAAAAGATGGTAGAAGCAAAGACAATAGTAATTTTCAAAAGGGAGTTGGATACATACTTGAAAAGTAAAAATTTGCAGGGCTGTGGGGAAAGAACAGGGGAATGGGGTTAATTAGATAGCACTTTCAAAGAGCTGGCACAGACATGATGGGCTGAATGACCTCCTTCTGTGCTGTATGAATCTATGGTTAACAGGGTGGTGCACTTTGTCTATGCTGCCTTTTTTACTGCTGGGACTGGCTGATATCTGAAAGATGAGTACTGCAAGGACTCCCAGATTTACAGATGGTGCTGCGGAGGAGGTGATCTGGAGGAAGAAGGTCCTTTTCTCAGCTGATGGAGGAAGTGAGCCCTGCCGAGTAGCTTGGTAACAAAGGTCTGAGGTGGAGGAGCAAGTGAATGCCCAAGGTACTGTTCTGAGGACCTGGCAGCAGTGCTGCAAGAAATTCAATGATTTGACCAGAGCTGCTAAGGTAAGATTCCCATTCACAGCTTTCTTACTCTCATCTTGCCTGCACCTCTTTATTGTAGCCCAAGCACAAACAAGCCTTCCCCCCCCCACCCCCGCTTTCCATCTCCCTCCTCCAATCACAGCAGTACATGTTCAATTCACCTCCTGCTTCCACTCACACACTTTGCACCTGCTACTGCCCTCACAATTACTGGGCCCTCTTTCTCACATTTTGCTGCTTCTTTCTCTTGCCATGCAAACTATATTAAGCTGTCACAACCCTTTAACAGGCCACATGCTAACACACTCCCACTCTTGTTGCACAACAAGTTGGCGTATACCAGAAGGGAGATGACTTGAACTGGAGGAAGACCGCCATCTACCCAAGTTGCCATGCCAATGGAGGACGGTGCCATAGATATCATGAGCAGAGGGAGGGCAAAAAGCATGATAGACGGTGAGGTCAAAGAATACATCACACAGGGTGTTTGGTCATCTTCTCCTTTTCTCTTGGCACTGAATTCTCTCACTCACGCACACTGCATGACAAGCTGGTGGTGCATTGCGCTTCCACTCATCTGCTGCTACTGACCTTTGCCACTAACTGCTAACATTTGTCCCACTCCCCTCTATCCAGGTCCACCACAAATCCTAGGCCCAGCGACAACACAAGAAGACAGTGCATCTTCCAGGGGGCTATCGCTCGCTCTAATCCTTGAGCACCAGTTCCGAAATTGACATCTAGTGTACTGTTGAGAACGAGTTAGAGGAGTCTGCACTGGGTGGCTCACTGAGCACAAGTGCACAGGAGAAAGTGCATGGGGGAAGGAGGAGAAAAACTGCTCAGGACACAACTCATCAGAGGGTGAGCCCGCATCCTCGCCCTGTTACCGAGGACACAGAGGAGGACTTCCAAGGCCCAACCTGTAAAAGAAGAATGAAAGCTGTGCACTAGCAATTGCTCGATGCATTGCACTGCCTGCCAGTGAGCTTTTGCACCATTTCAATGGAAATAAAAATTGGACAGTATTCTACAACAGATGGACGATCCACTCCGCCAGTTTACCACCCAAGCGGTGAATATGAAAATGACCCCCCACAACGTATTGCCAGCCACTTTATTGCCCCAAACAGTCTTTGCACAGACTGAAATATGCATTTAAAATATTCACAGCCTTTTTAAAGGCTGACAAAATTTCTTTGCTTTCCTGGGAACTTATCACAATCTTCACTCAATCACTCCATATATTACCCTATGACTACATTAACATGCCCTGAAAATGCAAACCTTTTTATTTGTATTTTTGTTAAAAATTTACAGAATTTCAAACATATGAGTGAGATATAGCAGCTGCTGTTAATTAATCTCAATTGGTGAAAGAATGATACACAAACAGACAGACTGACACTGAAGCAGTGAGTCTGTTTGAAAAAAAGCAACTGCTTCAGAAAAATACTGTTTTCCTTGAAACCAACAGCTTTCTTTCAAAGCAGATAGGGAGCAATTTCTGAACTTTGTCAACGATAGTGAGAATTGTCTGAACAGCCTGTGTCTGCAATTTATTCTCATTAAGGGCAGAGGTTTAGCTGTAAAAAGCATAGGTCAGTGTGAACAGTTAGGAATAACTTGTCTAACACTATTACTGGATGATTTTAACAATATCTGGGAGTGGGCTGAGGGGGATTTCTATTTAAATAAGAAAATGCCCACAATTAATTTATTTTCTTTTTATCCTCAATTGTCTCAAAATTTCCTTGAGGACACTTGCCTTCCTACTTCCTCCTGCCATTTAGGAAGTAACGGGGGCCCAAAACTCAGCCTTATTTACCATTGTTGCTGAGATCAGGCTGTGATTAGCTTTGGGGGGAACTTGCTTTTAGTGGGACAAAAAGAAAGATTTTGCATATATTAATAAAGCCAAGAAATGCTGTTACGCAAACAGGATTAAATATCAGTCAGCCATTAGATTACAGAGTCCCAGCTTGCCACAGGGTATATCTGACTATATAATACACATTCTTCTGTTGAAATTCCCTTTTGAATGCTCTCTGCCATTAATAATTCAATATTGAAGAATATTTGTGTGAGCATAAATAACAACAACAACTTGCATTTATATAGCACCTTTAACGTAGTAAAATTTCCCAAGATGCTTCACAGGAATAATTATCAAACAAAATTTGACACTGAGCCACATAAGGAGATTGGAGAGGTGACCAAAAGCTTGGTCAAAAAGGTAGGTTTTAAGGACCGTCTTTAAGGAGGATAGAGATGCGGAGAGGTTTAGGGAGGGAATTCCAGCACTTAGGGCCTAGGCAGCTGAAGGCACGGCTGCCAATGGCGGAGCAAAGAAAATCGGGGATGAGCAAGAGGCCAGAATTGGAGAAGCGCAGAGATCTCAGAGGGTTGTTGGGCTGGAGGAGGTTACAGAGATAGGGATGGGCGAGGCCATGGAGGGCTTTGAAAACAAGGATGAGAATTTTTAAATCGAGGCATTGCCAGACCGGGAGCCAATGTAGGTCAGCAAGAACAGGGGTGATGGGCGAACGGGACTTGGTGTAAGTTAGGATATGGGCAGCAGAGTTTTGGATGAGCTCACGTTTATGGAGGGTGAAAGGTGGGAGGCCATTGGGAGAGCATTGGAATAGTCGAGTCTGGAGGTAACAAAGAGATGGATAAAGCCCCCAAATTCAAGATTGAATCTGGGATTTTACATACAACCGTACATTTTAAATTCTAACATCCATTAATAAGTTTTGTGTCTGTGTATTAATGTACAAATGAATAAAAGTAGATTTCTCATTTACTTTTTGATTGGCCCATGCTAACACTGTGATATCGTCGGTGATGTGGTTAGCAGAAACCAATCACATCGCAGTCACAATCACATTCCACAAGCACAGAAAGCAAGCATTACAATTTCACAGAAAATTTAAGCAAGTAAGTTGAAATAACTAACCATTTCAAAACTGTAATTGAAAGGCTAACTCAATGGGGGTGATTTTAAACCCCAAGAAAGGGTGGGTTGGGGCGGGTAGGAGTTGAAAATAGTTGTTTTCTTGAATCACAACCGCAAAATTTTCGGATTTTGCGTTCCCAGTGTAAAGCTTGTACTTTTCCACGCTGACGTTAAACCCGGAAATAAAGCCCGGTTGCAGTCACAACCCAAAAAACAACTATTTTCAACTCCCCCGCCCCCAATCCAGCCATTCTTGCGTTTTAAAATCACTCCCAATTAGTTGAAGTAACTGCAAACATTTAAAAATGCAAATTGTAACAAATTTGAACTAAGTGGGCTTGGGCCTGGGCTTGATTCCAGCCACGTCTGGGACTCAGATTCTAAGTACACCAATTTGGAGATGTCAGCAGTTGAAATCTACTTAACTCCAAAAAGCAAAAATAAAGATGTGTCTGGGAGTGATGCACTGGAGGTAGATGAGTAATTACTAAAGCAAGATTGTTTGGTTAAAAAGTCTCCCTTAGGCATATTACCACCTTTAGAAAGGCAGGTGCTGGCTCTCAGCTGCTACTGATTTCAAACCACTACCTAAAGAATAAAAATGTTCTTAAAAAGGAAAAGAATACTCTCTTCCTTAGTACTGTCACTTCTTACCTTGATGAATACAAAAATTCACTAAAAATTGAAAAAAGTTATCTTAGACTGGTGAACTGTGCAAGCAAAATCAGATCTGGAAGGAGCCAGAGACAACCTGTATGATGGTTGCCATTGGGAAATGTCCATATGTGCTACAATATGAACCTTTACTGAACAGTTTCCATAGCTGATCCTTTAACTCTGTTATATTTTTACAATTTGTAATCCATGGGTATGTGAGATGTCATGACGACATCACTACATGCCCAATGATGTAATCATGCTCTTCACAACATCAGTGTTCATATGGTCATGACAAAAATGAAGTTTTTTTTGTCCACAAAGTATCAAGAAACCATAGAACCGTACAAGTTTACAGCACAGAAAGAGACCATTCAGCTAATAGTGTCTGTGCCAGCTCTCTGCTAGAACAATCGTAAACTAATCCCATTGTCCTGCTCTCTCTCCATGACTTTATCTTCGTCCACTTAAAATGTTCACCTGCTCTTCCCTTAAAAGAATCATCTTTCTACCATAGTGACTCCCTGTGGTAAAGTATTCCATGTTCCAACAACTCACTGTCTAAAGAAATTTCTCTTTACTCTCCAGTAATGATTTTAAATTAACCATCCCTAATCACTGAAGAAGTAGTCTTTCCTTATTTACCCTATCGAAACCCTTGTAATTTCAAAAGCCGCCTCTTGGTGTCTTCCTAGCCTTCTCTGCTCCAGAGGAAATAAAGCTAAACCCTGAATTTCCACAGGGGTTGTCCTGATCTCTTGCTGTAACTTCGGCATGAGATCAGCAGAACTCCTGGAGAATGAACACTGGCAGCTGAAAATGAAAATTTATGCTATTTCTTACGGGGTTCCACCAGTCTCTCATTGAAGTTACAGGAGGACATCAGGCCAATTCCTGCAGAAATTCTGGGTCAAGTATGTCAACCTGGTATCATCTTGTGAAACTACATTTAAAGCCCTCTTCCTGGCCGGCCTCCCATCTTCCACCCTTGTGTTCAAATTCTTCCATGGCCTCACCCCTCCCTATCTCTGTAACCTCCTACAACCCCCCGCGAACCATCCGTTCCTCTGACTCTGACCTCTTATGCATTCCCCTCCAGTTGCCCCAGAATTGGTAACTGTGCCTTCAGCCACTTAGGCTGCAAGTTTTGGAATTTGTTCCCTAAACCTCTCCATCTTTAAGACACTCCTAAAATCCATCTCTTCGGCCAAATTTTTGATCACCTCTCCTAATACTTTAGCTCTCCTAATAATCACCTCTCCTAATAATCACCTCTCCCTATACTTTAGCTCAACATCAATTTTTTTTTTGGGTACACCTCTGTGATGCACCTTGGGATGTTTTTCTATGTTAAAGGCACTAAATAAGTGCAAAGTTCTTGTATCAGAAAATTGATAATAATGTAGGAGGAACCCAGATAGCAAATTTCAGATACAAATGGACAGACACTCCACCCATTTGTGTTCAGTTGCCCAACCAGCAATCCTTAAAGGAGCTGCTGGAGGCCACTCAAAAAACTTTAATTTTGTGGGCACAGGAGTGTGCGAGGCCACCCCCCCCCCCCACCATATCTCCTCTTTCCAACTGGTGAGCTACTCCAGTGTACCAGTGTGCTGCCTGCATCTCGCCAGCAGCATAAACAGGAGGCTTGGGCCTCAAAATAGCTTGGCCTCACACTGGTAACAATGGGTGGGCAGCGGGTGCTCTCCGCCTGCCAACCACCCGTCATGCATTTTAAATTAAAATCGTCCCCAATGAGCTGAATGATCTTCTCTGTGCTGTAAACTTCTATGGTTCTATGATGGTTTCCAGTGAGACTGTTTGTACTATGGGGTGAATTGCTATAGTGGACTTCAGTTCAACTTTTAAGCAAAAGTAATGATAATAAACCACTGAAATGTTGTCACAACTGAATACCTAACATACGACCCCAAGGGCATGTGGTTTAATGAAGCACTGTATGCCATGAATTTCTACAGTTCCCACAATTTGCTGTCCAAGTAATTTTATATGAAACTCCTGGAGGCAGTGAAAATACCAGTTTCTCAGTGGATCTGAACAATAATGTATCATTTACTGCAATAAATCACTTGCTCTAATGGTACCATGCATTAATTTGTGCTTGAAAGGTCCACTCTGCAGTCAGACAGCACCACCAATCTATAAAGCTGGATGTAATTATCTTTTGATGAGTCGCCTATAATGAATCACCAGATACAGATGCACATTTGATGTGAATTATTGATTAATGCTGAAATTGCAGGTCTAAACACCAAAGAAGGAATTTATGGTTTATTTTCTGATCAACTTCATCTGATAAACAGGTGGAACGCAGGCAAACACTATTGAAAAATTAAGCAGAGATACACTGCCTTCTTTACGCATCGCTTGAATTTCAGTCATTCAAAACAAGACAGGGGCAGGAAGCTCCCACCTGAAACAGTTATATTATTTAAATAAAGGTTGGGCAGAAATTCTGGCAGCTGAAGATACACCTGGAGCTATGAATAATGATGATAATGAACTGACCACAACATTGCATGCAATCAGCACATTTCACTTCAGGTGAATTTTGCGTTCATTTTCTAGCTATTAGGGAGGAAAATGGACCCGTACCAGAAATCCCAGGCTTTTATAGCCTATGCAGAAGGAAAACATTAACCTCTATTGACTGAACTTTGATCCACTTGAAGCAGTTTAACTCCATCTCTGACAGTATGAGCACGTCCAGCCTTTGATGATGACACTAGGTAGTTTATTTTCATTTGCACTAATTAATGCACTGTAAGTTTGTGACTTCAAACTGATACTTAGAAATCTCTAAAGGAAAATGGTCTTCATAAAAAAATGGCTCACCTTTTTTTGTTTGCAGATATATAATACAATTATGTAAAATTGGGATAGATTTTTCGACTTGCTGTCTGGGCATACAACTGGCACTATAGTTGGGACTTCTGTTATAGAAATCGCCCAATTTTCATTTCTGTTGAAAATCACTGGATAAGAAAATCGGACAGTTTCTATAATTGGTGGCTGATCTGCAACGCTAGTTTTATGCCTGGCCAGCAAGTAGAAAATCTATGCCATTGTGCCACCATGTTATTTGCTCAATTGCACACACGAGTGTAATTTTCAACTACGACAAGGCGTAAAATGGGTGGTAGGGGATCAGCCGTCTGTTATACACCCCGCCCGAATTTCCTTTCCATTGCTGCCTGTTATACACCCCCACTGAATTTGAAAGTTCCGCCCATTATTGCGGTCAAAATTATTCATCATTCTTTTATCTCAACAAACAAAAAACATTTACCTAATGCAGCTTTTCATGAAGGTAATGTCCCTTTAATTTAGATAGTTAAAATTCTAAACGCTTCTGTTGCTTATGGCAACTGGTCACAATTTCAGAAAATGAATGATTATGAAAATGAATATTGAATGATGAATCCTGCTGTGTCTATATTAAAGATTTATTTTGCACAAGAACTTTTGTAAATTACTGCACAAAAGACACTGGGCCTATTTTCCTCTGTCCTGCTCCCAAATAGCGCCCAAAAAATGTTGCAATGCAGAGGAAAAACATACTAATTCTTTGCTCCCATTTTGCTTCCGAAAAGCACTGCACCCAAATTTGTTCTCTGGTTTTTCTGGTGTCTACATGTGACTGCAACTGAAAAGGGCAGAGCAATGTAAATTTCATCCAAATGAATGTCAGAGGTCTCTGCACTCATACTTCCTCCAATAGCACAGGGTGCAGTTCAGGGGCAAACTGCTCCCAGGAAAATCTAACGTGACTAATTTCAGAACTGCTGTTCAGGCGCTATTTGTCTGAAGGCTGGTATTGCCTTGAAGGATCTTTATCTTTGGCTTTTTGAATAAAATATCACCTCTGACAGAACAGCGATCTCTCAGTACTACACTGAAATGTCAGCCTAGATTTTGGTGCTCAAGTTTCTGGAGTGGGACTTGACTCGCAAACTTCTGACTCAGAAGTGAGAGTGTTACCACTGTGCCAAGGATGCCAGTGATTCCTTACACTTAATAATGGAGGCTCTGCTTAGTACTATGCCAACCCCACTTCCCTGCCTCCTTTTGCAATATGGCCTACTTAGAGTGAAAACAACCACAAGCCCCCTTGACAGTTGCTGAAGAAATTTGCCTGGGCCTCTCCTGAGACAAAGACACCTATTTTCCTACCACAGAGCAAGAATACCCCCTAACCCAAACATCCCATTGTTCTCTGTGCCCACACTTCTGTTTCTCCACCTGCTAGTTGGCGCAATGGTGCCACTCTTTTACCAGTCCTTGCAAGACAGACTCCAGACTTCGGTTTGGGGTGCTGCCAGCAATGGTACAGCCACAATATCATTCACAGGAGATGGCACCTTTAAGTCAATGTGAAGCCCACAGATATTCAAGTCAACAATTCTAGCAGGCATAACTGGATTTAAAACTTATCACTTGCTTAGAATCATAGAAATTTATGGAACAGAAGGCGGCCATTCGGCCCATCGTGTCTGTGCCGGCCAAACAAGAGCTATCCAGCCTAATCCCACTTTCCAGCTCTTGGCCCATAGCCTTGTAGGTTACGGCACTTTAAGTGCGATGAGGGTTTCTGCCTCGACCACATTTTCAGGCAGTGAGTTCCGGATCCACAGCACCATCTGGGTGAAAAAATTTCTCCTCAACTCCCCTCTAATCTTTCTACCAATTACTTTAAATCTATGTCACCTGGTTAATGACCTCTCTGCTAAGGGAAATAGGTCCTTCCTATCCATTCTATCTAGGCCCCTCATAATTTTATGCACCTCAATTAAATCTCCCCTCAGCCTCCTCTGTTCCAAAGAAAACAACTCCAGCCTATCCAATCTTTCCTCATAGCTAAAATTCTCCAGTTCTGGCAACATCCTCGTAAATCTCCTCTGTACCCTCCCTAGTGCAATCACATCTTTCCTGTAATGTTGTGACCAGAATTGTACACAGTACTCCAGCTCTGGCCTAATTAGTGTTTTATACAGTTCTAGCATAACCTCCCTGCTCTTATATTCTATGCCTCAGCCAATAAAGGAAAGTATCCCGTATGCCTTCTTAACCACCTTATCTACCTGTGCTGCTACCTTCAGGGATCTGTGAACATGCATTCCAAGGTCTCTCACTTCCTCTACACTTCTCAGTATCCTCCCATTTATTGTGTATTCCTTTGCCTTGTTTTCCATCCCCAAATGCATTACCTCACACTTCTCCGGATTGAATTCCATTTGCCACTTTTCTGCCCCCCGACCAGTCCATTGATATCTTACTGCAGTCTACAGCTTTCTTCCTCATTATCAACCATAAGGCCAACTTTTGTATCATCTGCAAACTTCTTAATCATGCCCCTTACATTTAAGTCTAAATCATTGTTATAGTTTTCACAAAAAGCAATGGATCTAGTACTGAGCCCTGTGGAACCCCACTGGAAACAGTCCCAGTCACAAAAACACTCCTCGATCAATACCCTTTGCTTCCTGCCATTGAGCCAATTTTGGATCCAACTTGCTACTTTCCCTTGGATTCCATGGGCTTTTATTTTTCTGACCAGTCTGCCATGTGGGACTTTGTCAAAATCCTTGCTAAAATCCATGTAGACTACATCAAACGCATTACCCTCATCGACCCTCCATATTACCTCCTCAAAAAATTCAATCAATTTAGTCAGACACAACCTTCCCTTAACAAATCCATGCTGACTGTCCTTGATTAATCTGTGCCTTTCTAAATGATAATTAATACTGTCCCTCAGAATTTTTTGCAATCATTTGCCCACCACCGAGGTTAGACTGTATTTACTTGGTCTAACCCTTTCTCCCATTTTAAACAACGGTACAACTTTAGCAGTCCTCCAATCCTCCGGTATCATGCCTGTAGCCGGCGAGGATTGGAAAATGATGGTCAGAGCCTCTGCTATTTCCTCCCTTGCTTCTCTTAATAGCCTGGGATATATTTCATCCGGGCCTGGCGATTTATCTACTTTCAAAGGTGCTAAACCCCTTAATATTTCCTTTCTCACTATGTTTAGCCCATCCAATATTTCTCATTCCTCCTCCTTAACTACAATGTCTGCATCATCCCCCTCTTTTGTGAAGACGGATGCAAAGTATTCATTAAGAACCATACCCATGTCTTCCGCCTCCATACACAGATTACCTTTTTGGTCTCTAATCGGCCCTATTCTTTCCTTAGTTATCCTCTTGCCCTTTTTATGTATTTATAAAATATATTTGGGTTTTCCTTGATTTTACTTACCAATATTTTTTTCATGCTCTTTCTTTGCTTTCCTAATTTCCTTTTTAATTTCAACCCTGCACTTTCTATACTCCTCCAGGCTTTCTGCAGTATTGAGCTCTCGGTATCTGACATAAGCTTCTCTTTTTTGCCTTATGTTACCGTTTGCTCCTTGACATTTAGGGGGCTCTAGATTTGGGAGTCCCACCCTTTTTCTTTGTGGGAATATATTTGCTCTGAACTCTCACTATTTCCTGCTTGAATGCCTCCCACTGCTCTGACACTGATTTACTTTCAAGTAGTTGTTTCCAGTCCACTTTTGCTAAAACACATCTCAGCTTAGTAAAATCAGCCTTTCTCCAATTGAGAACTTTTACTCCTGGTCTATCTTTGTCCTTTTCCATAACTGTGCTAAATCTAACTGAATTATTTTTTTTATTATTCGTTCATGGGATGTGGGCATCACTGGCACCAAAATGTTCTCCCATTGATATCCCTTCCACCTGCCCAGCTTCATTCTCTAAAACTAAGTCCAGCTAATATTAGGGTAGTCCCCTACTATTACTGCCCTATTGTTTCTGCACTTCTCAGAAATTTGCCTACATATTTGCTCTTCTGTCTCCCTCTAACTATTTGGGGGTCTATATTAAACTCCCAACAGTGCGATTGCCCCTTTTTTGTTCTTCAGTTCAACCCATATGGACTCATTTGATGATTAGAAGCTGTCCACAGGAAATTCCAGCTCCCATTCCCTGACAAATTCTAATGGGGGTCCCATCTAACCTGTTCCTTGAAGTTTGCTGCTCCCTTTAAATCAACGGCAGCATCTGGACTTCCTCTCCAGAGCTCCAAAAGAGCTTCCCCACATAAGCCCAGTTCTTGCTTGTGATTTTTAAATCGGGCCCGACAGGAAATTCAGGCTGTGTGGTCATGCTCTACGCGCAACACACGCGTTGCGTTCATATTGCTCCCGGTCAGCACCAGTAACCACCTTAGTGGAAATTAATTCATCCCAAGCCTTTGTCATAAATCTTTGAATTTTATTTAATGTTATGAAAAATAATGTAATTTGGTATCCTGTGTGAGTGCATGGGGACATCTGCCAGCATCAAATTTGTGTGAATGGATTGATGGATTGCTGATTTTCTTCCTGTTGATACACAACTGCTGCATGCAACATTCCCTAGAATGGGTTGCATAAATAATCATATCTTGGATGCCTCCTGGCATGTGCCCAGACTCAATGCACATAAGGCCCCAATATTCCTTCCCTGTCATTGCCTGGCTGCTGCATTGGCACAGCACACCCAAAGTGCACTGCACCTATCTGGGCCTCAGAATGCCTGAATTTGGTAGCCTAGGTCATTAGCATAGCCTGATCATACTCCCAGTACCAGCGTGCCTCCTAGCAGGGTCTTGTGCTGGGAAATGGGGGCAGACAAAAGGCATAGCTGCAGACCAGCAATTGTAGCGTCAGCCTCTAGGTTTTCTGGCTACTGTTGAAGAACTCCCTTGCCTTCCCCTCACACCCTCCCCTCTGAGCTGGGGGTGGGGAGGGGGTCCCAGGTGGAGGCCTAATGCCAGTTTCTTCGGGTGCCCCTGAAAATGGGTGCCCTTCTGTTGCATGGGAAAAATAGTGAGGCGGAGCGTCCCCTCGAGCCTCCTTTCTATGACTGCCCTGGCCCTGTGCCTGTTGTATGTGCAGGCCCAACATAATCTGTCTAAGACCCAAAAATTCTAGGACAATATAAAGGGAATGGAGACGTGATGCAATGTCTGTATCTGCCCCTTTTTCGCTTTGTGATGCCAGAGAAATGAGCACTATGGAGCGAAATGTTAGTGCCAAAGTCTCCATATTGAATGCCGTACTTTGTATGTTCTGTCCATGTCCAACTATTTACTGTGAATTTTAGGGGAAGCAATGCAAATGATAGGCCATTGCAAAATAGTTGATGCAATACCTGAAACAGAATTTGCTCCAGTAATGTAAACATGCTTTATACTTAAACACTGAATGTGTTGTTTTATTTACTGGCTGAATTCTGCATCTCCTTTTGCTTATGAATCTTTTATATAGAATGCATCGTATAGAGTGTAGCCAGCTTGCTGATCTTAGAAAGAGAAGCTTGAACATATGTCGATGCTAGATGGGACAAAGTTTGAAGTTATGGATTAGCATCTTCTCAAGGTGGGAATTCAGTTCATCATGTAGGAAGCATTTGAAATAAACAATTATCATAGTAAAAACAAAATCTGTTTTTGGAACGCAGCCACTAGAAGTTTGCCAAACCAGTTTACTACACAGGTGAAATGTTAGAACGGTGTGAAAATGCCAGTCACCTATTGCTCAACAGAAAACAGAGCATACTAGAAGGGGTTTGATTTTTATTTCCTCAAATAAAGCAATGGTGCCAAAATAGCAAGTGAGTTATGGCCAGCCTGCATGTCTGGAATTAACTAATCTATCTATCACCCAGATCTCCATGAAGTGCTTTCATTATCAGTGATATGAGGGCTTTCAGTACTGGCAGAAGATCCGCAGAAACTCTGGAGAAATGGTGTGAACACTATTGACACTGTTTCTCTGGAGTTTCCGTGGATCTTTGTCGAAGTCATAGTGGACAATCGCTATAATTCAACCCCTTAAAACCTGGGGTGAGGCTTGAGCCCACAACCTTCTGAGTTAGAGCTGAGAATTTTACCAACTCAACCAAACAGATGCTTAAAATTAAATCTGTTTCCGTGTACTGCAGCGATGAATGTAAAAATATTCACATACATGTTTACCCTACGATTTTTTCAATTTTTATCAAAATATTAATAAGTTTACAGTTCCATAAAAATATTTATTGTTGGCAAATCAGTGCAACATTGACATATCAGGTAGGTTATCAGGGAAGCAATCACCTTAAAGGGCTCAGGTACAGATTTGTGTCTTTTAGCTGCATTGGCCTATGCCAGCTGTTCTGATAACCAACTAATGCACTAATATCGTAAATATTCCAGGGGCTGGAGAGGGCATATTTATACCTGGGGAAGGCCAGAATTTGGAGTGGAACCTAGTTATGCAGGGATTCTGTCCTGTTTGCCGTGGCCTTTTAAATTCCAGTAGGGGGACCATGGGCTGATCTTTTGCCTGTCCCACCCACCACAACAAGGGGGAGTGTCAGGTTAGTTCCAGGGCTTCCCCAGAAGTTCCACCATTCATGCCCTTGAAAGGCCCCTGCAGAATTCAGGCCAGTTCAGAATTGCATATGTCCCTTTGAGACCTTTTGAAAGGTTCCAAACCTTTTCTAGACCATTGTTATCAATCCTGGATGAATTAGCTTAGTCCAGTAAAAGTTTGGGGGTTTTCAAAAAGCCACAAAACATCTCAAGGCAGCTCATGGCTGGCCTGAGTTCCGGAGTGGATCGATTACCCAGTCCGAAAGCTAAGTAGCTGAAGAGTAAAGAAACTAGATTTGTCTTCAGCCCCATTGAGCCTCAGGAGACCTCAGATGGATGGATTGTGGACCACTCTGTCTTACAAGGGCAGATTGGTCTGGAGTGGGGGAGGGTGTAGCTGATGCAAACTTGCAGGCACAAGCGGCCTGCCCCATCCATGTAAATTACCCAATTGGCAGGATTTGGGACAGGAATTCCAGTCTAGGGCTAGGGCATGTGGGAGTTCTGTTCCATTGTACTTGTGTCAACGGAGTGGGCCCCTAGGAATTTTGGGGCTGTGCATTATTTGGCGAGCCATAATGATATTCAGATAAGACTTTAACATGTGAATATGAATTACTCTTGAACTCCTTGTCAATAAGAGTTCATTCTTTTTCCGCTTGCAGGAACCTACAATTTTATTCATCGCACATTGTTGGAGTTTAGATGCATTACAACTAATGGACAACTGAGCAGCCAATCAAGACACATCTGCAATAACAGTATAAATAATGCTCAATGTGTTAGTCTAACTATAGAGTGGCTAAATTGGAGGCTGAAAGACGGAGTAAAGCATAAAACAGCCTATTCAATGAGGAGGCCCTTCAGTTGATGGTAGGTGGTATAAGGAAAAAACAAAACGTCATCTATGGTTCTAAAGGGCAGCTTGCAAGCAAACAGTGGTTGTGGCAGGCATGGAAGACGTAGCTAGTGAATATTGTCTCCACCATCTGTCGCATCTAGAAGAAAATGTGGGGAATGGTCTCTGATTTGAAGAAAAATGCCAAAGTAAGCAATGTGGATGACCATTAGCAATCTTACACTGGTGTATTTGGGTATGACTGTCAATTGTCTTCCACTGCTCCAAATGGCTATCAAAGGGGTCTCAGGTCATTTCCTGAATACTTTCACTAAAAAGTAAATTTAAATTTAACCCAAATTGATCCACTAATGTGATGGAAGTGCAGCAAAAAATAAAAGTAAAGATGATATTTCAGAAATATTACAACAGCCAACAAAAAGCACATGTACAAAGTGGCAACTGAGCTAATATCTTATGCACACACACACATGAAAATCTTACTCTGATAGTACTCACTCTGATCTTTGAACTTCAACCAACAAGATATTTGACATTTTATTCTACAGTGCCAAATGAGGTAAACAATAGTGTGCAGCTCTCCCCTCTCTGCAAAGCTTCCTCTCAAACAAGCCTATTGTTCATTTTGTAGACAAGGCAGAAGCAAGACAGAACTGGTGGGGCATTTAGCATTTGAAATCCCTTACTCACTAGAAGGAGGGAATATAAAATGGAGATTATAAAATGGAGGCATACGCGGCCTGGAGGATGCAGAAGTTTGTGGAAACAATGCTTCTTGTTTATGCAAAGATAATTTCACAAATTCACTAATGACGTTAATCACCGTAAAAGCAGTGTTGATACTTTGCTGTGAAATAAAGATTGTAAAGGCATTGGGCCATAATTTGCAGTGGCAGGGCATCGAACGGGATTTGCCATTAGATAGACTTGCCCTTGCACATTTAGGTTTTTAAATGTTTTGCATAGCAAGTTGCTGAAAGTGTGAGCTGATAACATCGTGGTGAGGGAAACAGGGCATCTGGGACCTGAGTGAACAGGGCAAGCAACTGCTGTATCTCCTCAACCAATCAGATGGAAGGATTGTGAAATTAACAGTGCAAGGACTGAGAAGGAAGTGTAAATTAGAGTGGGTGAATTCAATGTCAAATCAGGTACAGAAAGAGAAATAAAGAGAGGGAAAGAAAGATTGGATTAAGAGAGAGAGAGAAAAAAAAATTAATATAAAATTTAACATTTTTTAAATCTCCAATAACAATTAAAACCTGAAGGAATGAGACTCCACAGTTACAATAGTTAATTTTCAGTGCCAGAGAGGTTGACAGGCAGTAATTAACACTTATCACATCATGAAATGGACAAGACTTAACTTGCTGTGGTGAGTTTAGTTTGTATCTACCGTGCAAATACAGCAACTTCATGCCGTTAAGTTGCATTTGAATGGTGAGGCAGATAGCGAGATGCCATTTTCACAAAGCGACGCAACTTGGACAGCAACTTTTGGATTTCTGTGTTTATCCGTGCATCTGCCCTCGCCTGAAGTTGCTGTAGCATTTGTGCATAAATAAAGGAGTGTGCCATTAGCCTCACCATTATTTTGACAGCAAATTAAGGTCCATTGCAATAAGAATCATTGAATGGTTACAGCGCAGAAGGAGGCCATTCGGCCCATCGAGATTGTGCTGGCTCTCTGCAAGAGCAATGCAGCTAGTCCCACTCCCCCGCCCTATCCCCATAGCCCTGCAAATTTTTTCCCTTCAAGTGCTTAACCAATTCCCTTTTGAAGGCCATGATTGAATTTGCCTCCACCACCCGCTCAGGCAGTGCATTCCAGATCATAACCACTCGCTGTGTAAAAAATTTTTCCTCATGTCGCCTTTGGTTCTTTTGCCAATCACCTTAAATCTATGTCTTCTGGTTCTTGACCCTTCCGCCAATGGGAACAGTTTCTCTCTATCTACTCTGTCTAGACCCTTCATGATTTTGAATACCTCTATCAAATCTCCTCTCATCCTTCTCTGCTTTAAGGAGAACAACCCCAGCTTCTCCAGTCCAGCTTCTTCAACCCCAGCTGAAGTCCCTCATCCCTGGAATCATTCTAGTAAATCTCTTCTGCACTCTCTCTAAGGACTTCACATCCTTCCTAAAGTGCGGTGCCCAGAACTGGACACAATACTCCAGCTGTGGCTGAACCAGTGTTTTATAAAGGTTTATGATGAGGAAAGATTTTCTCTGTCTACAAAGTGTAACAAAATCATAGACCTTTATTTATAAATGAGTTTCTAATTTCAGTAAACTTGTTACACAAAGGAAATCATTCCCTCCCAAATGCATAACAATGCTCTTGTGTTCATCCTCTGCCTTCTTTTTCTTTTTTTTACACGTAGTCCAAAAACTCAGGAGGATCAATTTAATCCCTCAGTAAAGGTATGATCAGCACAGGACTCTGTGACACATCACTTGAAACAGGCACCAGCCCAGCTATCGACATCTGAGAAGGGCTTAGCGAGCTTGAAGGGAAACATAAAATATGCGAGAGAAAGCAGCAGAGATGGTGGAGGAAGTAGCTATTGCTTAGTAGAACTCCAGCATAATCCTGGGAGCTTCTTAAATGCTTTGATTCCTACCTTAGGTGAGTGAAAGGTACTTCAATATTAAGAACTGGTGAACCAGTAAGTTTTCAAATTGCAAGAGACGCTGCACGATGTATGGATGGTGTTGTGGATTCCACCACCCATTTGAGCAATATTGTGCAGCAAGAGTTGTCTCGTATGTGGACTAGCATTGAGCTGCATGCAACATCAGTGGCATCTGCAGGGGAGGCCTCAGGCTCACAGATGGCAAGCACAGTTGGAGCATTTCTGAGGAAAGTGAAACTGAAGTACTGGAGTACAAAATCTCAGATCAACAAAGACAGATTTGGGATTGCTTGGAATTAAACTCTAGACAAATGTGAAGTAGAAATTCAGAGACCTTGGGGGTAATTTTAACTCACCCACCTGGTGGGAAACTGACAGGATCAGATCGGCCGCCCATTTTAATCCCAGCCAATTTTGCTTTCTATTGACCAATCAGCCCAGGTCATTTTTGTGGAACATGGGGGAGCACTCCAAAAATAAATTAAAACTTATCCGGACCACCAGGTGATACTGGATACTGGAGTGTGCACAGTGCATGCTCTGCCCAGTGCTGTCCTAAAATAGTAGTCGGGGTTCTATGTACATCACATGACCTCGATTTGCATATTAAAAGGGCCTACCGCTTAACTCAGGTGGGCACTTTGGCCGCCAGCCATAGCCCTGGGGAAGATAAGGACAGCCACATCGGCGGGTGTGTCTCCTGGTCGATTTTAACTGCCCACCCCTCTGGGATCTGCCAGGCAAGCAGGTTTAAAATCACCCTTTAAGTTTTGCTCCAAAACAGATAAAAAGTCAGGCAACTTTGGAAAAATGTATTTACTGTAATCACCCAAAAGTGCGGCAAGGAAATGTACTTCTCTCCAGCTGTCTTGATTGGGCTTCATGTTCGCAAGTGCATTAGGATATCTCACCTGGCCTAGCTCTGATCAAGTCTATTGCATTAGCTCAACATCTTTAATCGATTCTGTTTTCCAGATTGAGAGGGAGTGGGGGTTCTTCTGTAGCATAACTTAAAATTACACACCATTCCTATAGATGAGCAATTATAGCACCAATATTTTGATGAACACTCTACTCTAGGACTAAAAAACTGATGCTGACTAATAAACTTCAGTAATTCCTTGGCAAGTACTTCAACAACAAAAAATCCATTCACCATGTTGTGATGACATGTAAATAGAATGATTGTGACATTCTAAGTATAGAAAGATAATTTTTGTTTCCTCTAGTTCTAAGACCACCCAAAAGTTCTGGTGCAGAATATGATCCATGCTGATTGAAAACAGTCTCAGTGTAACAATCTCTGATAAAGACCCTAGAAACCAGTCATTACCAGCTAGGTTACTGTACCATGTGGTCAACTTTTTTTTTAAAAGGAGTAGCTATTAGAACTTTTTGAGTTTTCCAAAACCATATTGTGGGGTCTGCCCAGGCAGTGGCTGAACCCATACATATGTTTTTGGTGACCTTTTTAGTTCCATCCTTCATGGGCTCTACCATTGTGCACAGACCATGGAATCAGGAGTAGGCATTATGTAAGGCTTACCATCCTATTGAAGACCATTAAGTCTATCTGCCTATCTTATTTAAGGTCTATTTATGTTTTCTTCCCCCCACCTCTCCCCGCCCCCCTGCTTAACTTATGGTTTAAAAAATAAAACAGCTGTTAACTATTAACCAGCCTTAAGAATTAACTGTGGTATTTATCTTCTGAATGTAATCGTTGGAACAGCAAACAGCAAACTAGTGTTTTGGTTCATTTAGAGGTTTGTTAACATTTCAGTGCAGAAATTACAGTTGGTGATATCAGTAGGCAAATGCCTGGTGCAGTTGCAGGACATTCCTCGTCCATTATTTTAACTGACACGTTAACCTACTTAAAATAAATAGGTTAATGCCTCTATCAAAATAGCTGTTCGAGAAATATCGTATGAATTCATTAAACATTTGTGCATCAGTATTGCCAACAGTAATTTCGAGGCTTTTAAAAGGTATATTCTTCATGAAGAAGTGTTTACAAACACAAGGCACAATGATATCAATCATCTCATCATTGCACATGATATCCGCAAGTTGAAATGATACTGAGCTCCTCTGGCTCTTCTCCTTTCCCAAACAAACACAAACGTTTGCCAAATATTTTACTACAAAGACAGACACTATTTTAATGTTTAACTGCAAAACGGTTCAAAATAAAGCATATAAAAAGTATTTGTCTGAAAATACACAGAGTTAGGTCAAAACCACAATGGTATACTTCACTGTAACATTGTTCACAGTATGTTAATGATACCATCTTCTCTGTTGACTACCTTGAATTCAATTGAAAAAATTGAATAAATCATCGTTCTAGTTCACTTAGGCACAGCTAACATGACTTGCGTTGACAGCGACTGAAGTCTGAATTCTGTAATTTCACATCATATGTGTAGGCAGAATAGCTAACAATAATTGCCTACCCACAAACAAATTTCCAATAATTAGTTTAACAACCAGTTTCCATGGATCATTGGTATGTAAACACTAGCAGCCATTTTCTTGCAATAAACCTAAGAAACCAGTTCATAGACTTGTTTTCACAATTTGTTAATACATGAACTTGGATTAAATAGTAAATAACCCTTACTCTACCATTTTATCACATAATCCATTGAACTGGTAATTAACGCACCCAAGCTGACATGCTGGCTTTATTTCGATTGGACCTATAAATGTAATAGATGTCAATTTTGAATTTTTTAAATCCCTTCCATTGTGGCTGTTTACTGATCATGTAATATGTTGATCCATTCCATCCTATTTGAATCTGACACTAGGGGTTAGATTTTAACTGAGACCTGGGAAGGGAGCAGGGGGGAAGATTTCCGGTTCCAAAACCCTGAAGGTAAATGGGCGGGTTGGGTTATGTCCATCAATTTCACTTCTGGGTTTTGCACCCGGCAGCCAGCCTGATTGACAGGCTGGCTGGCTGGCTGTCGGCCAGGAAGGCCTGCTGCATCTGGCTGCAGCCGGGGATTGGAGGGACGGAGGGAGGAATCGTGGGCCGGGGGGGAGTTAGCAAGAGATTGGGAGGCCAGCAAGAGACGAGAGGGGGCCAGCAAGAAGATCGGGGTGGGGGGCCAGCAAGAGATCGGAGGGGGTCAGCAAGAAAGTTACAGGTCGCTGGAGGTCTGATGCAGAGTTGGACATAGATGGGGGTCCTCCATCGGGAGGGTGATCCGCCATCGGCGTGGTGGGGGGTGTGCGGGAGTCAGCCGATCGCGGTGAGCTTGTTGGGCCTGGATGAAGCAAACCTGCTCCTCCGGGCCCACAAGCAGAGCAATAAAGGCACTCACCTCATGGATCCGGCCTTTCCCGCCTGCTTTCACCTGACATGAATTGGAAGCGATGGGAAACCCGAACAGGTAAAGTTAAATTTGTTTTAATTGTCCAATACACAAAATATTAAATACTTCAAGTATCTCACTGAGGTACATTGCCCTTTTAAACATCGGCCCACCGATTTTAGGTGGGGACGGGACCCCCTGGTGTCTATTCTCTGCACACAGACAAATCTGCCTGGGTTAAACCCAAAAGTGGATGAGTTGGAGCCAGGATGTGGTCACGCTATGAAAACTTGGAATTTTCTCTGCCCACCTGCCCCCCAATCCACCTGTACTTGGGGGTTAAAATTTACCCCTAGCAGTTTAATCAGCAGAGGTCAGAGGTGAGTGGATGACCTGCAGGAACCAGTTAGTACCAACTCGGCTACTGAATATGGTTTGAACATTTCCCTTGAACTATAGAGCCTGGATTTTCTCTTCACCATGCTTGATTTTCAGGTGGGCAAGCCAGGAAAAAGGATAGGGACACGTAATACTGAATCCCTGCCCATTTTTTGATCTGCCTGATTTTCTGATGTCACTTCCAGCTGACACCACAAGCACCTATGCGGAGAGCGGCAGGTCTATTTAAATGAGGTGGTAATGATGTGATGACATCATATAGATCTTTTTCCATCATTAGACCTCTTTAACGCTGGCTGTAAATCATGTCCATAGAAAATGGAGCCCATTTGTGCTATATGGCAATGTAAAGGTGGAAATGCATTTAAAGGGTCCAAGCAGCTTTTATGCAAAGATTCATTAAAACATTTGATTCTCGGTATTGTTTTTCATTGCTGGCAACTGCCTCACCATCAGCCTTTGTGCGTTCTGCTTTGGGGCTCCTATTCTTCACCCCTCCATTCTTCCATCAGTGATCACAGAGCACACTACTAGATTTCTGAAGGTGCATTTCAGGTGGCTAGCTCAGTTTAGGGGGGGCGGGGGTTGGCTCTGCAGAGTTTTTGCGACCAGAAGGCTTTCTTCAGTGGGGTTCCGCAAGGATCAGTACTAGGTCCCTTGCTTTTTGTGGTATATAATAATGATTTGGTCTTGAATGTGGGGTGCTTGATCAAGACGTTTGCAGATGATACAAAAATTGGCCGTGTGGTTGATAGTGAGGAGGAAAGCTGTAGACTGCAGAAAGATATCAATGGCCTGGTCAGGTGGGCAGAAAAGTGGCAAATGGAATTCAATCTAGAGAAGTGTGAAGTAATGCATTTGGGGAGGGCAAACAAGGCAAGGGAGTACACAATAAATGGGAGGATACTGAGAGGTGTACAGGAACAAAGGGACCTTGGAGTGCATGTCCACAGATCCCTGAAGGGAGCAGGACAGGTAGATAAGGTGGTTAAAAATGCATACGAGATACTTTCCTTTATTAGCCGAGGCATAGAATATAAGAGCAGGGAGGTTATGCTAGAACTGTATAAAACATTGGTTAGGCCACAGCTTGAGTACTGTGTACAGTTCTGGTCACCACATTACAGGAAAAATGTGATTGCACTAGAGATGGTACAGAGGAGATTTACAAGGATGTTGCCAGGGCTGGAGAATTTTAACTATGAGAAAAGATTGGATAGGCTGGGGATGTTTTCATTGGAATGAAGGAGGCTGGGGGGAGATTTAATTGAGTTATATAAAATTATGACAGGACTAGATAGAGTGAATAGGGAGGACCTATTTCCCTTAGCAGTGGGGTCAGTGACAAGGGGGCATAGATTTAAAGTAATTGGTGGAAGGATTAGAGGGGAGCTGAGGAGAAATGTTTTCACCCAGAGGGTGGTGGGGGTCTGGAACTTACTGCCTGAAGGGGTGGTAGAAGCAGAAACCCTCAACAATTAAAAAGTACTTGGATGTGCACTTGAAGTGCCGTGACCTACAGGGCTACGGACCAAGTGCTGGAAAGTGGGATTAAGCTGGATAGCTCTTCTTCAGCTGGCACATTCACGATGGGCCAAATGGTGTCCTTCTGTGCCGTAACTTTCTACGATTCTATATATTTCAGCTAGGATCTCAAGGATCTTGGTGTTGTGTATCATTCTGCACAACTTTACCTTACAATAAGGCCTCCTCATGCAACCACAAAGGAGGAGGCACCTAAGGCAGTAGATAGAGCAGCCAGAGGAGAGGTAGCATCCTGAACAGGACACAGAGGACACCCTTTTCTGGTTGCAAGAGACATTCATGTCAATCTGATGCAGGAGAACTTCTCTTGACGATCGCACCTTCTCACTGCATTAACAATCCTGTCTACACCTTCCCTTTTCGTGCCACAAAAAATGCCAGACAGTTCTTTGCACGCATCTCCTCTCACTGCATCCATTCATGCCATCCTATCAAAGCCACTTCCAAACCTCATTAAAAAACATGTCTGCAGGCCCATCAACTTTAATGCAATCATAATTTTACTAAAAACCCATATGGTTAGTGTCCCTAGTGTTTGTTTCCACAGTGCTTCCTTTTTTGTAAGTATGTGATTTATGATCTCTTAATCCTAATCTAGCACTCCTACTACTTGTTACCGTAGCGGTAGGAGTACATGAGGTGGCTGGCTTCTCTTACATTGCCTGACCTGCTAAGTTTTTCAGATCTCAACTTAATAAATCCTGTACTTGTGCCATAACCGTGATTTTACCTTACACCTTTTCCATGGCTGACAAGCTTTTTTTTTTATTCGTTCACGGGATGTGGGCGTCGCTGGCGAGGCCGGCATTTATTGCCCATCCCTAATTGCCCTCGAGAAGGTGGTGGTGAGCCGCCTTCTTGAACCGCTGCAGTCCGTGTAGTGACGGTTCTCCCGGTTTCTGTCATACTCTCCAGTGTGGATCATGACACTGTTATCCCAGGTGATGGTAGTACAGTCAACTCTCACAATCTTTAATTAATATAATTTTAGCAATACAGCACTTTTAGCTGCCATTAACATTGTTTTCATTTTATTGATTACTATAGATACTGTAAAAGTTACAGATGCCTGTGCTAGTTGGCTAGACTAACACAGAAAAATGCTGTCATGGTTTAGGAGATTGTTTGAACTCTGATTAAATCACAACCTTAACAGCCAGTCCTAACATGCACAATTCTATGTATTATTGTCAGACCTTTACAGTAAAATTCCCTTTTTTTCATTCCAAGTGCTTTTACCTTACACAATTCTATGGTAACCTATTTTGCAAGATTAGGTCATAGTAATACCAGATAAAAATATAGTAAGATGCATTTTAAACACTTTGAAATAGCAAAATATCAAAATCCTGTCAAAAATAATAGACTTTTTTTCTCTGATAGGACAAATGTACAAAGTTAATTATATTTGTTATTCAGATATAACTAGGAGGTAAGGTAAAAATGAAAAACATATTTTTTAAACTAGGACATTTGTTTTATTCTCTCCTCTTAGATCCACTCACTGCTTTATGCTGGAGTAGTAACTGGCTAAAATCTATGATAAAAACACAGCTTTTCACTCAATAATGCATAGTTAAAAAATTTACTGACCAGGAAAAGAAAAATACACAAATGTAATAGTTGAGGGATGGTATTGGTATAATGTCCTTGAAATGACAGTGTAAGAGCACATAGAATGAAAGACAATCAGGTGTTCTGTATTAAAACCTGGAGCTCATTGCCAGATGCAGTAAATGTATAATAAAACCATAATGATCATAACCTAAACCTTACCAGGTGGTTCACTCCTTTTATATGTGCTGGTGCAAATAATCTCACATGGATGTCATCCTGTTGGCCTCTGAATATAATGAGGCCTGGAACTATGTTTGTAAATGTACAAGGTTCAAAGTAGTGCAAGATGAATTAAGCTCCAGCTTGTGACATTAATTAACCTTTGGTCACCCTAAACGACCTCTCTTTGCCCTTTCAGCCCCCAGTGACCCGTATCTGAGGTTCTGTCTTAGCTGACAGTAGTTTAAATTTTAAATAACATCCAAGTCTTCAGGGGAGGATAAACTCCCTCAAATGAGAAAATTAATAACAATAAAACTTTACACAAGGTTTAATGCCTCTGTTAAAATAGCAAATCAAATTTGTTATGAATGTGTTAAGCATTCATGTAGTAATATTACACAGAATTGTTTTCAGGCTGCTATTGTTTTCCTCAGGTTAACTGATTTAAAATGTTTTAATATATATATTTGATTATTAGAGAACAGGAAGGTGATCTTAAATGATTGGATTTAAACTATAGCATGATTTGATCTCACAGAATTGATCTTAACTGTGAACTATTCCTTTTTGGTAAAGAAGGTACTTGGTACTTTTTAATCTTAAGCAGGATATCTACTCCTCAACACCAGTTTTCATTGCGCCCCTCCACCTACTATTTTAGAATAAAGACACAAGTGACACCTCAGCCTCTCTGTGATATTAATCTGGCAAAATCATAGGAAAATAGCCACATGGTTATAGGTACTCACAGATACCAAAAAACTATCAATGTAACAAAGGATTCTTTTAGGTCACATTATCTATAATTCATTTTTATTTATAAGTTAATGTTCACTAAAGAGGGAGCTGGTGGCCAACTCTGCATTATATAAAAGTAGGTGGCTTTGGAGCAAGAGAATGTTTAGCAGTGTACTAATATAGACAGTAATGAACTGGTGCACCATATGAGCACAGGAGATTTGGTAAAGGACCTTTTCCTGTTTGACTACACTTAGTGAAATGACACGTCACATTCAATTGAATTGTATCATCACATCGTTTGTGAATGGTATCATTATCACAAAATTCTTATGTAGTTTTTATGGGACCAATTTTCCTCTGCCCTGCTCCCAAATAGTGCCTGAAAAATGGGTGCTAGTCCTTTGCTCCAAGTTTGCTTCTGAATAGTACTGCAAACTTCCTTTATGGCTTTTTTAATGTCTGCATTTGACTACGCTTTAAAAGGTGTGATTGTGTAAATTTCATGCACAACAAGGCGATGATGAAGGAGGTTTCTAATCAGTAAACAGCTGGTAGTGAATTGTACAATTTACCAGTGGAATTTGACACTCAGACTAGGCAGGTCAGGGGACCTCCTGATGGTCTGCACCTGGTGAAAGCAGCTATTCACAAGTTTAGGAATTATGGGTAGGATGTCTCTGACTACTGAGCCATGTTTTGGGTTTTATTACCTGTGCTTGGGTGCCTTAAGAATACAGGCACGTGGTATCCAGCAGTTTGCCAGAAATATTCCATGACTGATGGATACTACATAGGATTGCTTGCTTCTTTCAACCTGATCTGACAATTATAAATTGAGTTATTATTTATTTACTTTAAAATTTGAGATTGGACAGATTGCTTTGCTTTTGTTAGTGGTGTCCTCCTCCTTGTTGGGAGGGAGGACACTGATAGGCGCTCATAGTTGCTTCAGGCTTTTCCCAATCGTACCAATTACTTTTCTGCGCAAACCACTCAGATGGCCTTTATAGATTGGACACAAGCAGGAAAGACTTCAGAGAGCCAACGTTACAGAAGTAATTTATAAGATTGGCATGTGAAAAGACAAGGAAGAGTAGAGGTTATTTTTAGTATAATGATGGGCAGAATAGAAAGTTGGGGAATGTAGAATAAGAATGTAGGTAGGTGAAGATGGGGTTTGTTATGACCTAGTACAGACAAAGCTTCATGTGTCAAAAATGGATAATGTTAGAGCATAAAAATATTCAGTGAATGAGGAGATGGAATCTCAGAAAAAAAGTCAAATTAAGAATGGTAAATGAAGAGAGAAAAGGGGTGGTTTTGGACAGGCACAAGTAGCAAAATTAAGGAGGGCTCACTGTTTTGATAAAAAAGTGTTCCTGTTTGTTATTAGCAGAAACAAAAGCCCAATAGATAGACGTCTGCTCCTTCGATGCAAGATCATTTAAGGTTGGGTATCATTTTGTATCAAAATTCAAAGGAGGTTGACTTGGTTTGAAAATTGTTAATCCCTGTTGGGAGGGTACTTTAATCTACTACCAGAAAACAAATCTTGGATTTGGGTGAGGGGTGTCTTTAAGACTGAATAAAAATAGATGAATGTGAAGCAATCCATATGCTCTGAGTGTGGGAGGTAGTTGATAATGTAACTGCTAGCGTTCCCGAATAACCCAAAATTATCCTTAAAATTATCCCAGAAGAACTGGAACTGAATAAGTGGCAATTGTGGTTTTCATCATTGGCGTTGCTACTGAATAAGAAGAACAATATATATTTGTACAGTGTGTCCCACAAAGGAGAAAGTCTCAGGGCAAAACGATCAGCATCAAAGGTGGAGCAGAGGAAATGAGGGATATACTAGATTCAAAGGAATGGAAGGTGCATTCTGGAATGTTGCTGGAGGAAATAACTCACTTAAGGAGGATAGGACTGAATCATGGAGGGATTTGAAAATATGCTGGGGAGTAGAGTGCCAGTGGAGCTGGCAGGGACAAGGGGTAATGGGACTGCATGACCTAGTGCAGAAGAAGACATGAGCTGCAGAGTTATGGTCTCCAAACTTGTAACAGTTCATTTTTGTGGCAGAGATGTTGATTGGCAGTCATTGACACTTATCATGTCGTTAAAAGGGTACTTACGCTTGTAATGACAAGACTTAACTTTCTGTGGCTCATTTATGATCAAATACAGCAAGTTCCTAAAAAACGGGGAGGCTAAGGGTGAGATGCTGTTTTCAGGAAGCTAACGGCGGAGCAGCGCAATTTGGACAGCAAGTTTTGGATATTCACATTTAACTGCACATCTTCTCCTCATCTGAAGTTGCTGTACCATTTACCCATAAATAACGGTGAATACCATTAGCCTTACTATTATTTTGACAACAAATTCTGACCCGATACGTTTCTTTAAAGGGGCACTGTCTTTCTGGTGAGTGTTCAGCAAATTTTATCTTTGATGAAAAAAACAGAAGGGCAACCTATGATTACTATTACATAGTGACACATTAATGCATTTTGAATTATGTTTTGAATTAAATTTAAATTATATATATATTTGCAAACAGATAAACATAACTTTCTTTACCAAACACATTTTCAATGAAGACAGTGAGCTTGATTTTAGAATGCAAGTGCGGATGCGATGGGGGCAGGGGGCTCCGAAAATTGGGGAAATCCCGAGCGGATTCGGAACCCGGCTCCAACCCACAGACTTCCGGGTTCCCCATAGATGTGTCTGGGTGCGTGCCCACCTCCCGAATGCGGAAGTCCCACCGGCAATTAAAGCCAGCGGGATGACAGTTAAGAGAGTTGTTTAGATAGTTGAAGTACTTGAAGTACTTAATTTTGTGCACATTAAGGCAGGGGTCCGATTTTCAAAGATCCTCAGCGTGTTTCCCGTGCTGTGGGAAACACCCCATGTTCTACCAGACGTGATTCAGCCAGCAGCCAGTTGGACATTCAAATGCTTGTTTGACAAATGGGGAGAAAAGGTGAGTTATTGCAGCAGGGCACTCTATCACTTCAGACAAACTTTTGGCTGAGAGATCCTTGTGTTTCCACTGAAGATTCTTACGTTCCACTCACAATTCTTCTGTTCACACATATTTACCAACTTTTCGGACCCCTTCAAACTCACACCATCAGGATGGGGGGCGCCATGGCTGCATTCACCACTACATCAGAGGACGAGCAACATCACCAGCCTCGCCAGGCACGGCGTGCACTTCCGCCGCTTGGAGCTCCATGACACAGTGCTGCACCACAGGCACCTGCACAAGAGCACAGAGGGGAACATTGGAGGGAGCAACTTCGCAGAAGGCACTACTCTCATCAGAGAGTCTTCAGACCAAGGCATAGCTTCCTGGACCTCTCTGAGGAGCAGTGCATACGAAGGCTGAGAATGAGTCGCCAGGTGGTCGCAGACATCTGCAGCCACCTTCATGCCGAGCTGCTCCCTGCTGGGCCGAGCAGCATCTTGTTACCCGTCGCAGTTAAAGTCACCACTGCCCTCAACTTCTTCACCTCTGGGTCATTCCAGGGTGCCACCGGGTACATCGCCGGGGTCTCTCAGTTGTCTGCACACAAGTGCATAAGGCAGGTCACTGACGGCTTGTTTCGCAGAGCCTCGCAATACGTCAACTTCCCCATGGACGACTTCAGCCAGACGGAGAAGGCAGTGGGATTCCACGCTGAGTCTGGCTTCACACAGGTGAGGGTGCAATCGATTGCACCCATATAGCAATACGAGCACGTCCACATGAGCCAGGACTGTTCATCGACAGACAGGGGTATCACTCCATCAACGCTCAGCTCGTTTGTGACCACCGCAAAGGATTCCTTCACGTATGCGCCAGATTCCCTGGCAACTGCCACGATTCCTTCATTCTGAGGGAATCCAACATCCTGCCCCTCTTCCACTCACCGCACACCCTTAAGGGCTGGCTCCTCGGGGACAAGGGATACCCCCTGCACATTTGTCTCATGACACCTCTGAGGAACCCCATCAGTGAACAACAGCGTCGATATAACGATAGCCACATCGCCACCAGGTCTACAATTGAGCGTGCTATAGGGCTGCTCAAGATGTGATTTAGGTGTCCTGATCATTCTGGAGGAGCAATTCAATATGCACCAGACAGAGTGGGATGCATTATAGTAGTGTGTTGTGCTCTGCACAACACGGCACAATGGAGAGGGGTACCGCTTGAGGACACCCCATCCACATCTGCCATCCACATTGAGGAGGAGGAGGAGGAGGAGGAGCAACCCATGGGCAGAGCAGCGGCTCACCTGGCTGCTCGTGAGACCAGGGAGTCACTGATATGCGAACGGTTCTCCTAACATCAGAAAGTGTGAAGAGTCAAGTCGTCAGACCATCTGGAAAGAGCAGCTCCAACACCAGCACCCCCACCCCTCCCTGCACAAAAAAGTCCTGCCACTACACGTACACCCACTGTAAAGTGACGCAATGGGTGGCATCAAGTGTCGCTGTTCATGATGAACCTCATGAAAGGGCCCTATCACAAAAGCCAGTCAAGAATGGGCAAGACGTGACAGTAATGGTGATAATCATAACATTTAATGTGACTTTAACAAAAAGCAAATACAAATGAAAAACATGACCATCTTTAAAACACCCTTGTGCACACCCTTCGTGCTTACAAAACCTTCACGTTTCTCTTATGACTACTTCTACGTGGTGCATCCCCAGGGACTGCAGCAGAGGTAGTGGCAGGTTGCTCATGTTCATTCCCTGACTGCTTAGATGATTTCGGCCCACGCCCTCTGGGTTTTGGAGCCCATGAGAGCCCCTCCAAAGACTGCTCCACCCGCACCTGTGCAGGGGCAGACTCGGCCACCTGGAGAGGAGGCAGCATTCTGGGTACTGGTTGAGAGGGGGGCAAAGGGTGAGACGTGGGAGCGCTTTGAGTGGCGTCCCCACTTTTTTTTTATTTGTTCATGGGATGAGGACATCGCTGGCAAGGCCAGCATTTATTGCCCATCCCTAATTGCCCATGAGAAGGTGGTGGTGAGCCGCCTTCTTGAACCGCTGCAGCCTGTGTGGTGAAGGTTCTCCCACAGTGCTGTTCAGTGGGGAGTTCCAGGATTATGACCCAGCGACGAAGAAGGAATGGCGATATATTTCCAAGTCGGGATGGTGTGTGACTTGGAGGGGAACGTGCAGGTGGTGTTGTTCCCATGTGCCTGCTGCCCTTGTCCATCTAGGTGGTAGAGGTCGCGGGTTTGGGAGGTGCTGTCAAAGAAGCCTTGGCGAGTTGCTGCAGTGCATCCTGTAGATGGTACACACTGCAGCCACGGTGCGCCGGTGGTGAAGGGAGTGAATGTTTAGGGTGGTGGATGGCAGGTGCCCCTTCCATGTTCCCTTTCGCCATCATCCCTCCCCTGGGCCAGGTCCACATCACTCCCATCACCCTGCTGGACAACAGTGTGGTGGACATGTGTGATGCATTGGAAGGCCACTTCTAAAGTATCTGTCAGCCTGTTTAAAGCCGCAGAATGTTGTTCACCCTGAGTCCGAACAACCATTGTTAGGGCCTGAATGGACCCATCTGTGAGCCGTGCTTGAAGCTCAATGGAGGCTAGCCTTCTCTCCATTGCAGACATTCCTGCCCTTACCTGAAACACTATCTCAGATATTTCCACAGTTACATGCGACACTATCTCAGACAGTTGCTCGCATCCCTGCGACACTATCTCAGAGAGTTGCTCACGGTCCTGTGATACTAACTCAGAGATTCCCACCCGTATCTGTGCCACCATTCCACTCATGCAGGAGTTGGACTCCTCCATCCTCTGCGCTATTGTGGAGAGTGGCACCTGTTCCAGTACCTCGCAAATGTGCTGCTGAACCTTGATCATTCTCCGTTTAAAGGCTGGCCCCTGGGGTGCAGCATCTGCATCCAGCTGAGCAGAGCCTGGAGAGGAGTGCTCCCACCGACATGGACTCTCCACAGCTGCCCCTGCCACCAGTGTCTACTCGTGCTCATTTGTGTGTGGTGACTCACCAGGTGCCAACCCAACTAACTGACTACTAGGACCCACCGAGTTGTGAGTATCTGCCCTGGTGGATGGCTCACTAAGATGTGACGGCGTGCCCTCTGCCATCACTGCGGTCATTGAAGGGCCTGTAAGAGAACAGAAGGCAATATTAAGCATCATCACAGATGTGTTATGTTACGATGAGCGTACTGTGGTGTTCAACATGCCAATCATTGTTAACATCAATTCATGTTGTGTGTGATGAATGTTAAAGTTGTGTCACCAGAAGTTCGTGGGGTGCCAGTCTCGCCATCCCCGACGGACAAGCATTCGAGGGTATGGCTGATCTTGAGGGCCTCCTGCTCAGTGTCTGTGAGGACCACTTCTTGTTGTGGCCCCCTCCAGTACTCGGCCTCTCACGTGCATTTTGCGCTATCTTCTCCTAGAAGGGGAGAAAGAGCAGTCGTGAGTGAGTGAGTGATGGTGAAGTGGACAACCGATGAATGCATTGCTTTGGGTGAGGCTGACCGTGAAAGAGATGCATCAGAGGGTGAGTATGAGACAGAGACATGACATTGGATGAGGATTGGGATGAATGGTAGTGGTGGGGTCACAAATTGGTGTGCTGAGGAAGTGCAGGTAAGTTGAGGATGAGGTTTGAGTGGGTGTGTGGAGTGATGTGATGGAGTAGTGTTGGCAATGCAGAATGAGTTGTGGGGGGGGTCGGGGGGGTGATGTGGAACACGGAATGCAGGAGAATCAGTAAGTGTACTCACTTTGGCTGACCTAGTTAGGTCATTGAAACGCTTCCTGCACTGGACCCAGGTGCGGGAGATGTTGCTGCTGTTGGTGACCTCCTCTGCCACCTCGAGCTAGGCCTTCTTCGTGGCAGAGGCAGGGCAGTTCCTCCCGTCTGCAGGGTGAAACACTTCCCTCCTCCTCCTCACCACGTCCAGTAGGTTCTGCAGTGAGGCGTCACTGAACCTTGGAGCAGCCTTGCCCCTGTGCTGTTCCATTGTGGTTTCCGGGTCTTTGCTCCAGCAAAAGCCTTTGGAACAATGGCCCTTTAAGTAGAGCTCCTCCAGCTGACAGCCTGTGATGCGGGTGCGCAGTCCGCCCACGGCACACCTTTCCGACGGCAAACCCAGATGCCACGTTACTAATTCACTTGCAATCGCGTGGGAAACGGACATATTTTATTGGTCGGGTTACCCACACGCCCATTCATCCCCCCCCGCCCCCCATGCTGCCATCCCGCCTCCATTCTAAAATCAGGGCCAGTGTCTCACTAAGAAAATCTTCATTTGCCAACATTATTTTTCTCAAGGTCAAAGAAAAAGAAATCCAAGACATTATTCTCAAATATTAAAGTCAGTAGCACGAAATCTGACGGTAATTTTTTTCTCTTGCTGACTTTTAAATAATTCGTAAGATTTCTCAAACTTAAGGGAACATCTCTAAATGCTCATATTCAAAATAATAAATCATTACATGGATCAGCTTCCTATCTGCAATCCACTTCTTTTATTCAAAGTGTCCTTTGCAGATTGCCAATAAACAGGATGGGGTGAAATTGCACTATGCGATATTAGCACTAAACTGAACCATTATTTTAAATGGGTTAACATTGCCATTAAAATAGCAGAGACGCAGCACAATTTTGTGCCAGATGACTCTTTTGAAGTTGCCTGTTTGTGTATCAAAGTTAGTTCCAATTAAGGTCACATTTGTAAAATTCTCCTAAACCTTTTTAAATTAAGCAAATACAATATCAAAACACACAACACCATTATTAGTCCTATTTTTCATTTGTGCCAGAATGTGAGTAGAAAATTTAAATCGCCAGATCAAAGTATCATAGATAAGACCTATTAGAGACCATTTGAAAACAATGTTCTTTTATTTTGTTTAACCTAAAACCTCTGGATGCCCTTTGCTAATGAATTATTGCAACAGTTAATTTGCAAGAAGGTTGATTATGAAGCAGGCAGGAAAGGCTGGCATTGTAGTACAAGAAAACCATCATGTCTAGATTAAAGCAGCCTTGTTAATTTGGGAGGAAACACTGATATGTTTTGTTTATTCAAGATCCTGTGGATTGCTATTCTGAGACTGACCCTTTCACTTTTCAACAGATCACTTACCGGTAGTCCCTTCCAGTATGGGTAAATGTTGCAAAATCATGAAAGTTTGGCTTCTTTTTCTTCTGAAGTGTTGGGCAAAAAAATAGAGTACAAGTTGTAAAAGAAAAATCGCACTGGTACAGGGTTGTTCTTTTGAGGCAGGAGTTGAGACCCATATGATTTGAAGTCACTTTGTGCAATACTAGGAACACACACATTAATGAGTTTGAAATTTGTTTGTCTAATATTTTAACAAAGATATTAAACTGTTAAAGTAGTACACAAAAAACATTAATGTGAACATATTGGCACATTCATTATAAATATTGCACAATGCTATTTTAAAGCCATTGTTCAAGGAGCTCTACTTTACATCAGGCTGAGCTATGAGCTGACACTGGCTTTCCGTTTTCTGTTGTTTTTATTTCTCACAGAGTTGAGCAGAAAAATTCACCGTATCTGCCAAATAATTAAATTTCTTGAGTTTTACATTTTTCCACGGCATTGCACCTGAATAGGAGTGTCACATCTCAAAGTGTCACACGTGCACTAAGAAAACAATTAAATAGCCACTTACCTGTTAAGTACCAAATATCCAATTTACATTAAATGTAAACAAATCAAAAGAAACAAAAGTATGAATGTGGAATGTATAACCAGCGAACCAGAAAACAGAGCGATAAAATCTCTTAATTTTTTTTCAAAACTATCATTCATGAGCCAGCATGGAACACAAAATTCACCAATCCAATCACTCAGAGTATCTTCATTCTGTTTATGGCTTCCATTTTCTTTATTCACTTGGAACAGATAGGAATAGCATTTATAACACTAAAAAAAAACATTTTCAAAAAAAATCACCAGAGCTGCCTCAAAGTTCAGTCAATTTGTACTAGAAATTCTCATGAGAATTTTCTCTCCTTTGGTCTACATTTCAGATTGGAGGCTGGGTTTTGAATTGGAAAACTTTCCTAGGATTGGGTGTTGGGGATTTCCAGCTGCTGCGGACATGTTCTGTATGTGAAAACCAGTTGTATATATCAAGGAAGTTGTAGTTAAAAAAGATTTCCCTCAAAAAAGACAGGTGGACATTTCTAAAAAAAAGCAACATTTTTTTTAAATTGTGATATTTCATTGCTGCAAAATCTTACTGAAAATCCCAAGCAAACTATGGAAGTTTTATTTTACAGACAGGAAGAGTGGGATGTGGAGAATAAATAAAAATTCTGAGTGAATGGTGCTTTTTGGATGAAATTTTTTATGTCACTGAGGGGGTACTGATATTTTCCAGAGGGGATAGTAATGAAGGCTTGATGCTGAACTTAGGCATTGTAGTTAGATCTGGACCATGGCATATGGTACTAGTCATGGAAACTCAATATTGGGGGGAAAAAGTCTTGGATAGTGCTACACCAACCACAGCTTCAGCAGGAATTACAAATACACAATGGGAGGTAATGGGGAGAGGGGAAAGAAAGTTATAAAAATATTGTAAAAAAACAGGAAAAAGGAGGAAGCTTTTAGGAAAGGGAATAATACATTTTTTAAAATACTTGCATCTTAAACAAATACTGAAAATCCATCACAGTAGGTAGAACAAAAAATAAATAAATATTTTATAGTGTAAATAGCTACAAATAAGAGGAAAAACAAACTTGCATCTTATGCAAATTTTATAAAGTGATGTAAATAGTATTACAAGTATTATATCTGTGAGCACTGTATCTTTCTGCATTAGTAAGGTGTGTAATATTTTTTTTACCTTGTGTCAATCATGCAACGTATTGCTTCAGTAAATTTGCTGTACTACATTATTGGGTAAATCGCTGCCATGCTTAGGATATGGTGAGACCATGGTAAGCCTCAGAAACCACATTTCAAGTCCAATTCCACCTGTGAGTAATGCCTCAGGAGATCCACTAGTAGTCGTCTAAATTAACTAGGATATTTCAATAGGCAATCCAATAGCACAGTGCTTGTGCTGAGTTTGCCTAGAAATTGATGTATCTTTACAGTGCATCAGGACTTTCTACAAGAGTTTATTTCCTGCAGCGAGGAAGCCTGTTAGAAGAAGTGAGCCGCCACAGGAAAATCCATTACAAAGGATTGCTCCAGGTTGCTGTTAAGCTGTCAGCAGAAGCAGGCACCCAAATTCTTAAATCACTACAAAAAGTCATAAGGATAAAACTGGATAGGAGGACGACATGGTAGTATACAGTCAGGAGAGAGTGGCCCTGGGAGTCCTCAACATTCACTCCGGACCCCATGGAATCTCGTGGAATCAGGTCAAACATGGGCAAAGAAACCTCCTGCTGATTACCACCTACCGCCCTCCCTCAGCTGATGTATCAGTCCTCCTCCATGTTGAGTACCACTTGGAGGAAGCACTGAGGGTAGCAACGGCACATAATATACTCTGGGTGGGGGATTCAATGTCCATCACCAAGAGTGGCTTGGTAGCACCACTACTAACCGAGCTGGCCGAATCCTGAAGGACATAGCTGCCAGACTGGGCCTGCGGCAGGTGGTGAGAGAACCAACACTAGGGAAAAAACCTACTTGACCTCGTCCTCATCAATCTACCTGCCGCAGATGCATCTGTCCATGAAAATATTGGTAAGAGTGACCACCGCACAGTCCTTGTGGAGACAAAGTCCCGTCTTCACACTGAGGACACCGTCCATCGTGTTGTGTGGCACTACCACTGTGCTAAATGGGATAGATTCAGATCAGATCTAGCAGCTCAAAACTGGACATCCATGAGTCACTGTAGGCCATCAGCAGCAGCAGGATTGTATTCCAGCACAATCTATAACCTCATGGCCTGGCATATTCCTCACTCTACCATTACCAACAAGCAAGGGGATTAACCCTGGTTCAATGAGGAGTGTAGAAGAGCATGCCAGGAGCAGCACCAGGCGTATCTAAAAATGAGCTGCCAACCTGGTGAAGCTACAACTCAGGACTACATGCATGCTAAACAGCTGAAGCAGCATGCTATTTGACAGAGCTAAGCAATCCCACAACCAATGGATCAGAGCAAAGCTTTCCAGTCCTGCCACATCCAGTCATGAATGGTGGTGGACAATTAAACAACTAACGGGAGGAGGAGGCTCTGTGAACATCCCCATCCTCAATGATTGTAAACAATTTTACAACACCAAGTGATAGTCCAGCAATTTTATTTTAAATTCACAAGCTTTCGGAGGCTTCCTCCTTCGTCAGGTGAACGATGTGAAAATGAAATCCTCGAAATGAAATCGCATTTATAATTCACAGAACAATGCTTGGTGATGACAGACAGTTTTTTCAACTGCCCGTTGCCAAGGCAATCAGTGTGCAGACAGACAGGTGTTACCTGCCAGGTCTCAGAATATACAAATCACCAAAAAAAAACAACAAACAAAAAAAAAACAGAGATAGAGAGGTAGAAACATAGAAAAGACAGCAACTGACCCATTATATTAAAAACAGATAATATTTGTTCGCTGGTGGGGTAACGTGTAGCGTGACATGAACCCAAGATCCCGGTTGAGGCCGTCCTCATGGGTGCAGAACTTGGCTATCAATTTCTGCTCGACGATTTTGCGTTGTCGTGTGTCTCGAAGGCCGCCTTGGAGTACGCTTACCCGAAGGTCGGTGGATGAATGTCCATGACTGCTGAAGTGTTCCCCGACTGGGAGGGAACCCTCCTGTTTGGCGATTGTTGCGTGGTGTCCGTTCATCCGTTGTCGCAGCGTCTGCATGGTCTCGCCAATGTACCATGCTCTGGGGCATCCTTTCCTGCAACGTATGAGGTAGACAACGTTGGCCGAGTCACAGGAGTATGAACCATGCACCTGGTGGGTGGTGTCCTCTCGTGTGATGGTGGTATCTGTGTCGATGATCTGGCATGTCTTGCAGAGGTTACCGTGGCAGGGTTGTGTGGTGTCGTGGACGCTGTTCTCTTGAAAGCTAGGTAATTTGCTGCGAACGATGGTCTGTTTGAGGTTGGGTGGCTGTTTGAAGGCGAGTAGTGGAGGTGTGGGGATGGCCATAGCGAGGTGTTCGTCGTCATTGATGACATGTTGAAGGCCGCGGAGAACATGGCGTAGTTTCTCCGCTCCGGGGAAGTACTGGACGACAAAGGGTACTCTGTTGGTTGCGTCCCATGTTAGTCTCCTGAGGAGGTCTATGCGATTTTTTGCTGTGGCCCGTCGGAACTGTCGATCGATGAGTCGAGCGTCATATCCCGTTCTTACGAGGGCGTCTTTCAGCGTCTGTAGGTGTCCATCACGTTCCTCCTCGTCTGAGCAGACCCTGTGTATTCGCAGGGCCTGCCCATAGGGGATGGCCTCTTTGACATGGTTAGGGTGGAAGCTGGAAAAGTGGAGCATCGTGAGGTTGTCTGTGGGCTTGCGGTAGAGTGAGGTGCCCGTCTTTGATGGAGATTCGTGTGTCCAAGAAAGAAACTGATTCTGAGGAGTAGTCCATGGTGAGCTTGATGGTGGGACGCAACCAACAGAGTACCCTTTGTCGTTCAGTACTTCCCCGGAGTGGAGAAACTACGCCATGTTCTCCGCAGCCTTCAACATGTCATCAATGACGACGAACACCTCGCTATGGCCATCCCCACACCTCCACTACTCGCCTTTAAACAGCCACCCAACCACAAACAGACCATCGTTCACAGCAAATTACCTAGCTTTCAAGAGAACAGCGTCCACGACACCACACAACCCTGCCGCGGTAACCTCTGCAAGACATGCCAGATCATCGACACAGATACCACCATCATACGAGAGGACACCACCCACCTGGTGCATGGTTCATACTCCTGTGACTCGGCCAACGTTGTCTACCTCATACGTTGCAGGAAAGGATGCCCCAGAGCATGGTACATTGGCGAGACCATGCAGACGCTGCGACAACGGATGAACGGACACCGCGCAACAATCGCCAAACAGGAGGGTTCCCTCCCAGTCGGGGAACACTTCAGCAGTCATGGACATTCATCCACCGACCTTCGGGTAAGCGTACTCCAAGGCGGCCTTCGAGACACACGACAACGCAAAATCGTCGAGCAGAAATTGATAGCCAAGTTCTGCACCCATGAGGACGGCCTCAACCGGGATCTTGGGTTCATGTCACGCTACACGTTACCCCACCAGCGAACAAATGTTATCTGTTTTTAATATAACGGGTCAGTTGCAGTCTTTTCTATGTTTCTACCTCTCTATCTCTGTTTTTTTTTTGTTTGTTGTTTTTTTTTGGTGATTTGTATATTCTGAGACCTGGCAGGTAACACCTGTCTGTCTGCACACTGATTGCCTTGGTAACGGGCAGTTGAAAAAACTGTCTATAATCATCAAGCATTGTTCTGTGAATTATAAATGCGATTTCATTTCGAGGATTTCATTTTCACATCGTTCACCTGACGAAGGAGGAAGCCTCCGAAAGCTTGTGAATTTAAAATAAAATTGCTGGACTATAACTTGGTGTTGTAAAATTGTTTACAATTGTCAACCCCAGTCCATCACCGGCATCTCCACATCATGATCCTCAATGATGGCAGAGCCCAGCACGTGAGTGCAAAAGACAAGGCTGAAGCGTTTGCAACCATCTTCAGCCAGAAGTGCTGAGTGGATGATCCATCTTGGCCTCCTCCAGAGATCCTCACCATCACAGAAGCCAGTCTTCAGCTAATTCGATTCACTCCACGTGATATCAAGAAACGGCTGAGTGCATTGGATACAGCAGAGGCTATGGGCCCAACAACATCCCGGCTGTAGTGCTGAAGACTTGTGCTCCAGAACTAGCTGCGCCTCTAGCCAAGCTGTTCCAGTACAACTACAACACTGGCATCTGCCCGACAATGTGGAAAATTGCCCAGGTGTGTCCTGTCCACAAAAAGCAATACAAATCCAATCTGGCCAATTACCACCCCTTCAGTCTATTCTCAATAATCAGCAAAGTGATGGAAGGTGCCGTCGACAGTGCTATCAAGCGGCACTTACTCACCAACAACTTGCTCATCGATGCTCAGTTTGGGTTCCGCCAGGATCACTCGGCTCCAGACCTCATTACAGCCTTGGTCCAAACATGGACAAAAGAGCTGAATTCCAGAGGTGAGGTGAGAGTGACTGCCCTTGACATCAAGGCAGCATTTGATGGAGTGTGGCATCAAGGAGCCCTAGTAAAATTGAAGTCAATGGGAATCAGGGGCAAAACTCTCCCAGTGGCTGGAGTCATACCTAGCACAAAGGAAGATGGTAGTGATTGTAGGAGGTCAATTATCTCAGACCCGGACATTGCTGCAGGAGTTAATCAGGCTAGTGTCCTAGGCCCAATCATCTTCAGCTGTTTCATCAATGACCTTTCCTCCATCAGAAGATCAGTATTGGGGATGATCACTGATGATTGCACAATGTTCAGTTCCATTTGCAAACCGTCAGATAATGAAGAAGTCTGTGCCCACATGCAGCAAGATCTGGACAACATCCAGGCTCGGGCTGATAAGTGGCAAGCAACATTCGTGCCAGACAAGTACCAGGCAATGGCCGTCTCCAACAAGAGACAGACTCACCACCTCCTCTTGACATTCAACGGCATTACCATTGCCGAATCCCCCACCATCAACATCCTGGGAGTCACCATTGACCAGAAACTAAACTGTAGCTGTAAGAGCTGGTCAGAGGCTGGGTATTCTGTGGCGAGTGACTCACCTCCTGACTCCCCAAAGCCTTTCCACCATCTACAAGGCACAAGTCAGGAGTGTGATGGAATACACTCCACTTGCCTGGATGGGTGCAGGTCCAACAACACTCAAGAAGCTTGACACCATCAAAGACAAAGCAGCCCACTTAATTGGCACCCCATCCACCACCTTAAACATTCACTCACTCCCCACCTTGGCTGCAGTGTGTACCATCTACAAGATGCACTGCAGCAACTCGCCAAAGCTTCTTTGACAGCACTCCCAAACCTGCGACTTCTACCACCTAGAAGGACAAGGGCATCAGGCACATGGGAACAACACGACCTGCACGTTCCCCTCCAAGTCACACACCATCCTGACTTGGATATATATTGCCGTTCCCTCATCGTCGCTGGGTCAAAATCCTGGAACTCCCTACCTAATATCTCTGTGGGAGAACCTTCACCACACGGACTGCAGTGGTTCAAGAAGGCGGCTCACCACCATCTTCTCAAGGGCAATTAGGGATTGGCAATAAATGCTGGCTTTGTCAGCGATGCCCACATCCCATGAATGAATTAAAAAATAATTGCTTGCACATGTGGACTGTAATTACAGCATCTGTTGAGTTTATTTACTTATTGAAATTATTCTTTTCCAGGATATACAGTTGAAACTGTGCATGTCGTTTGCAGATATGTTCTGGTGGCAGCCTAGAGGCATTACAAGTAACATGAAACATAGCTATACTTACAGCTGAACAAATGCATATTTTAGCTGAAGCATACCCAAAGTTTGCAAAGGATGTCACAGACCCACAGTGTGTGAGCAGGTGTATTTATCAAGTAAAAACATACATCAATGGTATGGATGGAGTCTGAAAGTGGGACTATTGGAATTTTCTGAAGTGGTCAGGCTTCTGCGGCAGCACAGAGCGAAAGAGAGACAGAGAGACCACCAGAGTTTGCTTGGACATGTAGAAGGAAGGCCTCCCCAGTATTAACAGACCTGGTGGCTGATTTCTCTCTCCATTACAACCCAACATGTGGTGTGACAGTGAAAAAAGAGGCAGAGAGCCATGCCACTGAATCTCCACCCCTTTTGCATCTGATGCACATTTCGGTGGCCATTTAAATAGGAACAGGAAGCTTCTACCAGAAACAGGTAGGGGCTTCAGTGTAATATGCTGAAGATTCCCCCACTTTTGGGCCATTTACACTGTTGCAAAGGGATTGACAAGAATTCACATGCACATTGGCATCCAAAACCCCTAGGCAGTTGCTTTTAAAATGTGAAATGATAAAAGAACTGCAAAGCACAGGCTTGAAAGCAATCAGAAATATTTTAAAACTTTTTTCCTGTTTTTTTGAAACAACTTAGTTTCAGCTAAATTTGTGTGCTACAGGAATTCCACAGTTTTGATATTTTCAAGAGGAGGAGTAATGGAGGGATGCCAGGCAGGTGAGGTTGCACCGAAGGAGTTCTGTGCTCACCTGCCAATATCTTTCTACCCACTAAGACTAACGGAAATGCAATGTTGGGTAGACTTCAAATCACTTGGAAAACAGTGGCAGTTGTGCCATCTCTTGCACTCTGATATTGCATCCACTATCAGTGGCTGTGAAGTTAGTTCAGCCCTTATCTTTTTCGTTGAACGATAATTATAGACATGATGCATTGCTGTTTTATGGAGCAGGTACCCTGGAGTGGCAAAGAAGGCAACCCACCTAATTCAGGTAGCATAACATCCTATAGGCTGTAATGTTGTTAGGTTCAGTTCATTTCACTGCAAGAAGCAGTGCAGCATTTGATGCATTTTGCACTATGCCCATTTGTACAATTTCCACTAAAGATTGTTATTTTATTGCAAAATGCACATTCATTTTCATTTTTAGTGTCATAAATGAAAACCTTTGGGGGGAATATGCTGCCATACCTCCTTTGATATACAGTGTATATACTGCACAGCTATGGGGGTCTGGGATGTACTCCCCAGAAAATTTTCATTTTTGACACTTCATGCATTTTTGTAACATTTTGTAGTGTACTTACTTGTAAAATTATACTAAATGTAATAAATTCCACTGCAAAATGCTGTACGATATAGCAAATGAAGTGTCAAATTTAATAAATTTCTGTGGGAGCACTCCCAAGGCTCCCTGAAACATACAGTACACTTAATTTTAAAAGTGCCACGACACCGCTCACTAACTTAATCAAACATATAAACTGATGTTTAAAACTTTTATGATGAAACTCTATCTTCAAGTTGGAAGAACCTCTGTATTTCTAATTTTATAAACAAGCTGAGTGATCTAGTGGTATGAAGCAGCTGGTTAAAGCATGATTATTTTCACAGTGATGTATAAGGAACCACATTGATATAAACCAAACAACTCTGTTATGAAGAGTTGTAACTGGTTATAGTGAACAAAACTTATTTTACTCCTGATGAAATCACAATAATCCAACTGAGAGGAGACTAATTTAATAATTATTGCTTTGGCTGATGGAAATATTATGCCATTTAACTGTTTACACAAGGTGTTGTTGCTCAACATTTTTTAAAACTCCGCTGACAATTAGCCATGGTATGAATCTCAATGAGAAAAGTCAATAAGGGCTGTTTATATGTCATTAAAGAGAATAGAGATTAAGGTGGGAAACATATTGATGTCTCGTGTGGGAGAAGATGTGTTCCATGAGGGTTACTTGCTGCACCGTCTGTACAAGGACCTATCTACAAATTGTTCCTTTTAGAACTGACTTCAGGTGATCTTCATTGATAGGTGGGCTATAACTTGGGGCAGTGGTGCACAAATATTGAATTTCAGTTGAAAATGGACTTCTGGTCTTCCCCCACCTCTTGGGAGATTGTCAAGGGTTTCAATAGATTGTTGACTGGCTTAGTCTTACAGCTTGCATTTAGTTTTATAAATACCAGTAAGGAAACAGATTAACTGATCATTCTTCACCTTACTAATTGTAGGATATTCCCAGATGCTACATTTGTTCACGTAATTACTTTAACTGCACTCCAAATGTAATTCACTACGTGAAGTACTTTGGCATGTTTCAATGACATTGATAACATTGACATATGATTGCAAGTATTTAATTATACTTAATTATTTTTCCATTGCCTTTACTTGACACAGATCTCAGAGCCAGAAAACATTAGAAGTCATTTCCAGAGATGTACTTCTATGGCTAAACTTTTAATAAATAGAAAGAAAGAACTTGCATATATATGGTGCCTTTCGTGACCTCAGGATATCCCAAAGTGCTTTATAGCCAATGAAGTACTTTTGAAGTGTGGTCACTGTTATAATGTAGGAAACACAGCAGATTTTTTGCGCACAGCAAGCTCCCCCAAACAGCAATGTGATAATGACCAGATAATCTATTTTAATGATGTTGGTTGAGGGATAATTATTGGCCAGGACACTGAGGAGAACCCTGCTCTTCTTCAAAATAGCGAAATGGGATTTTTTACGTCCATCTGAGAGAGCCTTGCTTTCACGTCTCACCCGAAAGATGACACCTTCAATAGTGGAGCAGTCCCTCAGTACTGCATACTGCACTGGAGTGTCATCCTGGGTTTTGTGCTCAAGTTATTTGTTCTTGGGATATGGACAAAGCTGACAAAGCCGTATTTTTAATTCCCATCCCTAGTTGTCCTGAGGAAGTAGCAGTGGGCCTTCTCCTTGAACTGCCTTGTGCTGATGGCGCTCCTACAATGGTGCTAGATAGAGAATTCCAGGATGTTAACACTGCGACAATGAAGTGACAGTGATATGTGTCCAAGTCAGGGTGGTGGAACCTGGAGGTGATAGTGTTCCTATGATCGTCCTGCTTTTGTCCTTCTTGGTGGTAGAAGTCACAGGGCTTAGAGATGTTGTCAAAGTAACCCTGGTGGGTTGCTGCTGTAATTTCTATAGATAGTATATACGGCAACCACAGTGCACCAGTGGTGGATATTAAGACCAGTGCCATGGGGCATCAATCAAGCAGATTACCTTGTACTGGATGATATTGAGCTTTTTGAGTTGTTTTGGCTGCATCCATCCACACAAATGGTGAGTATTCCATCACACTCCTAACTTGAGCTTTGTAGAGGTTTTGAGGAGTCAAGAGGTGAGCCATCTGCTGCTGAGTACAAAGCATCTTCCCTGAGCATTGTGTTATATTTAAATAACTTGTTAAGAGATGAGAGTTTTAGAAACCAGCAAAGGAAAACCAAAAAATTGATAAAGAGGGAGAAAATAGAATATGAGAGTAAACTAGCAAGAAATATACAAACAGATTGTAAGAGCTTCTACAAATATGTAAAAAGGAAGAGAGTAGCAAAAGTAAACATGGGTCCCTTAGAGGCTGAGACAGGAGAAATTATAATGGGGAACAAGGAAATGGCAGAGACGTTAAACAAATATTTTGTATCTGTCTTCACAGTAGAAGTCACAAAAAAATACCAGAAATAGTGGGGAACCAAGGGTCTAATGAGAGTGAGGAACTTAAAGTAACTAATATTAGTAAAGAAAAAGTACTGGAGAAATTGAAGGGACTAAAAGCCAACAAATCCCCTGGACCTGATGGCCTACATCCGAGGGTTCTAAAAGAGGTGGCTGTAGTGATAGTTGATACATTTGTTGTGATCTTCCAAAATTCCCTAGATTCTAGAATGATCCCAGTGGATTGGAAGGTAGCAAATGTAACACCGTTATTCAAGAAAGGAGGGAGAGAAAAAAAAGGGAACTACAGGCCAGTTAGCCTGACATCAGTCGTCGGGAAAATGCTGGAATCCATTATTAAGGAAGTGGTAACAGGGCACTTAGAAAATCATAATATGATTAGGCACAGCCAATATGGTTTTATGAAAGGGAAATCGTGTTTGACAAATCTATTAGAGTTTTTTGAGGATGTAACTAGCAGGGTAGATAAAGGGGAACCCGTGGATGTAGTATATTTGGATTTTCAAAAGGCATTCGCAAAGGTGCCACACAAAAGGTTGTTACACAAGATAAGTGCTCATGGGAATGTGGGTAATATATTAGCATGGATAGAGGAATTGTTAAAGGACAGAAAACAGAGAGTAAGAATAAACCGATAATTTTCAGGTTGGCAGGCTGTTACGAGTGGGGTGCCGCAAGGATCAGTGCTGGGGCCGCACCTATTTACAATTTATATTAATGACTTAGATGAAGGGACCGAGTGTAATATATCCAAGTTTGCTGATGATACAAAGCTAGGTGGGAAAGTAAGCTTTTAGGATTTCAGAAAGAGTCTGCAAGGGGATATAGACAGATTAAGTGAATGGGCAAGAAGGTAGCAGATGGAGCATAATGTGGGGAAATGTGAGGTTTTTCACTTTGGTAGGAAGAAAAGAAAAACATAATATTTCTTAAAGGTGAGAAACTATTAAATGTTGGTGTTCAGAGGGATTTGGGTGTCCTTGTACACAAAACACAGAAAGTAAACATGCAGGTACAGCAGGCAATAAGGAAGGCAAATGGTCTGTTGGTCTTTATTGCAAGGGGGTTGGAATACAAGAGTAAGGAAGTCTTGCTGCAATTGTACAGGGCTTTGGTGAGACCACACCTGGAGTACTGTGTACAGTTTTGGTCTCCTTATCTAAGGAAGGATATACTTGCCTTAGCGGCGGTTCAATGAAGGTTCACTAGACTGATTCCTGGGATGAGAGGGTTGTCCTATGAGGAGAGGTTGAGTAGAATGGGCCTATACTCTCTGGAGTTGAGAAGAATGAGACGTGATCTCATTGAAACCTTTAAGATTCCTAGAGAGCTTGACAGGGTAGTTTACCCTGCTGGAGAGTCTAGAACTAGGGGGCATAGGGGCTGATTTTCGGGCAATGGAGCAGGTGCGATGGGGGTGAGGGGCTCCGAAAATCACTAAAATGCCGAGCGGGTTTGGAGCCCGGCTCCAACCCGCTTACTTCCGGGATCCCCAGTGACGCATCCGGGTGCATGCGCGCCTCCCGAATGCGGGAGTCCCACCTGCAATTAAAGCCGGGATGATAATTTGCATAGTTTGTCCGATAGTTGAAGTACTTGAACTACTTCATTAACTGGACATTTTGGCAGGGGTGCGATTTTAAAGGATTCTCAGCGTATTTCCCGTGCTGTGGGAAACACTATCTGTTGCAACAGACATGTTTCAGCCAGCAGCCAGTGGGAAATGCAAATACTAATTTGACAGGTGGGGAGAAAACGTCATTTATTGCAACAGGGCACTCTGTCACTTCAGACAAAGTTTTCGCTGCAAGATCTTTTGTGTTTCCACTCAAAATTCTTACTTTCCACCTAAAACTCTGCTGTGCAAACATATTTCACCACTCTGCAGACCCCCTCAAACTCACACCATCAGAATGGGGGAGGTGCCATGGCTGCATTCACCACTTCATCCGAGGATGAGCAACATCACCAGCCTCGCCAGGCACGGCATCCACCTCCACCACATCGAGGAGGAGGAGCAGGAGCAGGAGCAGGAGCAACTCATGGGCAGAACAGCGGCTCACCTGGCTGCTTGTGAGGCCAGGGAGTCACTGATATGTGAATGGTTCTCCTAACATCAGACAGTGTGAAGAGTCCAGTCCTCAACACCTGGACAGAGCAGCGGCCCCCCAACTCTGCACAAAACAGTTTTGCAACTACACATAAACTCACTATAGAGTGACCCAATGGGTGGCATCAAGTGTGGGCTTTTGTGGTGAACCTCATGAAAGGGCCTTATTACAGGACCCAGTCAAGCATAGCCAAGATGTGACAGTAGTGGTGACAACAATAATATTTAATGTGAGTTTAACAAAAAGCAAACATAAATTTAAAAAAATGACCAACTGTCAAACACCCTTGTGCATCCCCTTCGTGCTTACAAAACCTTCGCCTTATGCTTCCGACTACTTCTACGTGGTGCATCCCCTATGGCTGCAGCAGAGGTAGTGGCAGGTTGCTCTTGTTCATACCCTGACCTATTAGATGCTTTGGGCCTAATCCCTCTGGGTTTTGGTGCTCGTGAAGGCCCCTCCAACAACTGCTCCACGTGCATCTATGCGGGGGCAGACTCGGCCACCTGGAGAGGAGGCAGCATTGCGGGTACTGGTTGAGAGGGGGGCAATGGGTGAAACGTGGGGGCGCTTTGAATGGCATCCCCACTCCCGTGTCCCCTTTCACCATCATCCCTTTCCTGGGTCAAGCCCACATCACTCCTACCACTCTGCTGGATGACAGTTTGGAGGACATGTGTGAAGCCTTGGAAGGCCAGTGCTAGTGTGTCCTCCTGCCTGTTTAAAGCGGCAGAATGTTGTTCACCCTGAGTCCAAACAACCATTGTCAGGGCCTCAATGGACTCATTTCTGAGCCGTGCTTGAAGCTCCATGGAGGCTAGCCTTCCCTCCATCACAGACATTCCCGCACTTACCCGTGACACTATTTCAGAGGTGCCCTCACGTCCCTGTGACAGTATCTCAGAGATTCCCTCCCGTACCTGTGCCACCATTCCACTCATGTAGGAGTTGGACTCCTCCATCCTCTGCGGGATTGTGGAGAGTGCATCTGTTCCAGCACCTCGCAAATGTGCTGCTGCCCCTCAATCATTCTCCTTTTAAAGGATGGCCCCCAGGGTTCAGCATCTGTGTCCAGCTGAGCAGAGCCTGGAGAGGAGTGCTCCCACCGACGCAGACTCTCTGCAGCTGCCCCTGCCACCAGTGTCTACTTATGCTCACATGTGCATTGGAACTCACCATGTGCGACCCCAACTAACTGCAGCCTGGGAACCACCGAGGTGTGTGTATCTGCGCTGGTGGATGGCTCGCTCAGATGTGACGGTGCACCCTCAGAGGCCAGCAGGTCCTCTCAGGAATCGCCCTCCACCATCACAGCAGTCGCTGAAGGCCCTGTAAGAGAACAGAAGGCAATATTAAGCATGGTCACAGATGTGTGACTTTAAGGGCTAAGTTACGAGGAGAGATTACACAAATTGGGGTTGTATTCTCTGGAATTTCGAAGGTTAAGGGGTGATCTGATCAAAGTTTATAAGATATCAAGGGGAACGGATTGGGTGGATAGAGAGAAACTATTTCCGCTGGTTGGGGATTCTAGGAGTAGGGGGCACAGTCTAAAGATTAGAGCCAGACCTTTCAGGAGCAAGATTAGAAAACATTTCTACACAGAAAGGGTGGTAGAAGTTTGGAACTCTCTTCCACAAACAGCAATTGATACGAGCTCAATTGCTAAATTTAAATCTGAGGTAGATAGCTTTTTGGCAATCAAAGGTATAAATAGATATGGGCCAAAGGCGGGTATACGGAGTTAGATCACAGATCAGCCATGATCTTATCAAATGGCGGAGCAGGCAGGAGGGGCTGAATGGCCTACTCCTGTTCCTATGTTCCGATGTGTCATGTTGCGATGAGCAAACTGAGGTGCTGAAGATGGAAAGGCATGTTAACATCAATTGCTATTGTGTGTGCTGAATGATAAAGTTCTGTCACCAGACGTTCATCGGGTGCCAGTTTTGGCGTCCCCAATGAGCGGGCACTCAAGGGTATGGCTCAGCTCCAGTACCTCCTGCTCTGCATCTGTGAGGACGATGATCTGATGCGGCCCCCCTCCGGTCCTTGCCCTCTCCCGTGCATTCTGGGCTCTCTTCTTCTTTAAGGGGAGAAAGTACAGATGCGTGGGTGAGTGATGGTGACGTGGCCAATGAATGCTTTGGTTTGGGTGCGGCTGACCGTGAAAGAGATGCATCAGAGGGTGAGTATGAGACAGAGCCATGACGTTGTATGAGGATTGGGTTGAGTGGTAGTGGTGGGGTGAGTTATGAGGAGGTGAGGATGTGCAGGTAAGTTAAGGATGAGCTTTCAGTGAGTGTGAGGAGTGATGCGATAGAGTAGTGTTGGCAGTGCAGAATGAGTTAGGGTGTGGAGGTGGTGATGTGGAAGACGGAATGTAGGGGAATGAGTAAGTGTACTCACTTTTGCTGACCTAGTTAGGTCATTGAAGTGCTTCCTGCACTGGATCCAGGTGCAGGAGATGTTGCTGCTGCTGGTGACCTCCTGTGCCACCTCGAGCCAGGCCTTCTTGGTGGCAGAGGCAGGCCACTTCCTTCCTTCCGCCGAGTAGAAGACATCCCTCCTCCTCCTCACCCTGTGGAGTGAGGCATCACTAAATCTAGGAGCAGCCTTTCCCCTGTGCTGCTCCATTGTGCTGTGTGGGTTTTTGCTCCAGGAGCAGCCATTGGAGGACTGCCCCTTTAAATAGAGCTCCTCCAGCTGACAGCCTGTGATGCGGGTACGCAGTCCGCCTGCTGCGCAGCTTTCAGACGGCAAACCCGGAAGCCATATTAAGTGGCTCCAACTGACCCACGATCGCGTGGGGAACAGACAGATTTTTTTGGACTGGTTACCCATGCGACTAATCGCCCCCCCCCCCCCCCCCCCCACCCCTGCTGCCATCCCGCCTGCCCGCTAATATCGGGGCCATGGTCTCAAGATAAGGGGTCATCCATTTAAGACTGAAATGAGGAGAAATTTCTTCACGCAGAGGGTTGTGAGTTTTTGGAATTCTCTACCTCAGAGGACAGTGGATGCTCAGTCACTGAGTATATTCAAGGCTGAGATCGATAGATTTTTGGACTCTATGAGATTCAAGGGATATGGGGATCGGGCGGGAAAGTGGAGTTGAGGTCGAAGATCAGCCATGATCTTATTGAATGGCGGAGCAGGCTCGAGGGGCCATATGGCATACTCCTGCTCTTATTTCTTATGTCTTTATGTTCTTATCAGGACCTCTGACAGATGCTCCATAGGTTCTTTATCAGCATAGTAGACCTTATTAGTATGTAACTGTGCTCATGCATTTATCCATGTTCCATACAGCAATCTCAGGTGTAACCTTTAAGCAGACTGTAATGTTTTTCATGGAAGCTGAGAAAAGGACATCATGCTTATGTCTTAAACTTTTCTCAACTCATGAGCTGGTAGATGTGATTCACTGCTGTACCTGGCAACTCTCATGCAATAGTAACGAGCCACTCTTGTTTTCCTGAAATGAAATTGTGATGAGAATAGAATTTTTATCCTGCATATTTTATATATACTAGCAGATCACTCATGTCATTGCTCATGGTAAGTTAACTGTTACACTGTTTTATAAGGGCAGGAATTTTATACAATGTAATGCAGAATGTATTATTCTGCTACTAAGGTGAAGCTGTATCCATCTAAGAATTCAAAGTCTAATTGCTATTAAGTAAACCCAACTTCAGGTCAATCAGCATTGAATTGTTATTTGTTGAGAGAACTGGAGATTGGAAAATTGAAGATACTCCAGAACCTTCTCCATAACACACATTACCAAAGCTGCCGAGGAAATGGCAGGGGAGAGGGGGAGATCTGAATGCCAACAATGACATTTAAAAAAAAATCAAAGTACTATGAAGAGTATTGTTTTCTCATATAGAAGAGTATTTTAAACAAAAATATTCTCCTGCCCTTTCCCTTCTCTTTAAGACTATTGAAAATACATTACAGATTATCTCTAGAAGATGTCTAAGGGCACTTCTGGTGGATTTTCAGTTGATTTTGAGAAAACAGAAATATCTGGAAATTAGACCTTTCACTCCAATAAAGGCATGTGTGGAAATTCTGTGGCAGCAATCTAGATATTAAATTGAGCTTCATGTGCAAAGATAAATTTTCAGAAAGGATACTAAGTGTACTGACAGATAATTTAATGACTAAACAGCAGCAATATTTGACTCCAGCAAAGTACAATTAAACTAAAGTCTTGAGGGGACTGATAGTTAACTCTGCCACAGAAACTACCACAGAATCAAAAATATGCTAATAACATCAGTAAAGAAAGTCCTACAGCTCTTTGTCACTGAAACTGTGCCAGATACGAGAATTACCTCCACAAGCCCTGCTCAAGTTTTCATCACGTTTAATATGCTGAACAGTGACAACAACCAAATGATTTATTTTTTCTAAATGAAACAAATTATGGACAAAATCATATTACTTCGTATAAACAGTTACTTATTGAGTAATACGCAACTGATTATTTGTAAGTTTGTGAGGGATAAAAGATAGACGAGAGCATCTTAAATACATTATTTTCTTCTTTTTACATATAGACCTGGGTCTCTGAGGTCAGAAACTGCTACCACCTCCAGCAGTATTTGCATCTCTGATAATGGCTCCTCCACCTGCAACTCCAACTAAAGTGACATTGAAAACAGTAATTACCTGAGCACAAAAATGCAGATTCAGCTATTGGTAAGCAAGCTTTCAAAGTAACAGCATTAGTGCTTCAAATGTGCATTAACCATGCAGCGCAACACTTACACAACTCCATGAGCAACATCTAAAACTGCTCCAAGATCGAAGAAGGCTCTTCAGGTACCTCTTTTGCATTCCTAAACTGGATCCGTGAAAAAGTTTGTAATTGATAGGTGATCTTCTCCTTAGCTCTAGTATTTAATCAGTCCATCAAAACTTTTCTGTTTCTTAACTTTAACCACTGTGGTCGTTGAGAGTAAGAATTTTTAGGAGGTTTTTTTTGCAGACCAACCACACCTACTTGCCTTGTTCTCTTCTCTCCAGAAACGTATCCTATTTATGCTGCTAGCTTCAATGTCTTTCTTTGCTAATATACTCAATAACTCTAGTACCTTTTGGTTGAAAAGGTTTTGCCTGACTGCCCTTCTAATTTGTCTCAGGATGATATCTGCATCTGAATCTAAATAAAGGAAGTTACGAAAGTATGAGGTGCGAGTTGGCTAGGATAGATTGGGGAACTTTACTAAAAGGGATGATGGTGGATAGGCAATGGTTAATATTTAAAGAACGTGAGCAGGAATTACAACAATTATTCATTCCTGTCTGGCGCAAAAATAAAACAGGAAAGGTGGCTCAACCGTGGCTTACAAAAGAAATTAGGGATAGTATTAGATCCAAAGAGGAGACATATAAAATTGCCAGAAAAAGCAGCAAGCCTGAGGATTGGGAGCAGTTTAGAATTCAGCAAAGGAGGACAAAGAGATTGATTAAGAGGGGAAAAATAGAGTATGAGAGTAAACTAGCAGAGAACATAAAAATTGACTGTAAAAGCTTCGATAAATATGTCAAGAGAAAAAGATTAGTGAAGACAAATGTAGGTCCCTTACAGTCAGATACTGGGGAAATTATAATGGGGAACAAAAAAATGGCAGAACAATTAAACACAATTGTCTTCACAAAAGAGGACACAAATGACCTCCTGGAAATGTTAGGGAACCAAGGGTCTAGTGAGAGGGAGGAACTGAAGGAAATCAGTATGAGTAAAAAAAATAGTGCTAGGGAAATTAATGGGGCTAAAGGCTGACAATTCCCCAGGGCCTGATAATCTACATCCCAGAGTACTAAAGGAAGTGGCCCTGGAAATAGTGGATGCATTGGTGGTCATCTTCCAAAATTCTATAGACTCTGGAACAGTTCCTACAGATTGGAGGGTGGCAAATGTAACCCCACTATTTAAAAAAGGAGGGATAGAAAAAAACAGGGAATTACAGACCAGTTAGCCTAACATCAGTAGTGGGGAAAATGCTAAAGTCTATTATAAAGGATGTGAGAACAGAACACTTGGAGGGCATTAACGGGGTTGGACAAAGTCAGCATGGGTTTATGAAAGGGAAATCATGCTTAACAAATCTACTGGAGTTTTTTGAGGAGGTAACTAGTAGAATAGATAGGGGAGAACCAGTGGATGTGGTGTACTTGGATTTTTGACAAGGTCCCACACAAGAGGTTAGTGTGCAAAATTAAAGCACATGGGATTGAGGGGAATATACTGGCATGGATTGAGAATTGGTTGACAGACAGGAAACAGAAAGTAGGAATAAACAGGTCTTTTTCCGGGTGGCAAGCAGTGACTAGTGGGGTAACGCAGGGATCAGTGCTTGGGCCCCAGCTATTCTTAATATATATCAATGATTTGGATGAGGGAACTGAATGTAATATTTCCAAGTTTGCAGACGACACAAAGCTGGGGTGGAATGTGAGCTGTGAGGAGGATGCAAAGAGGCTCCAATGTGATTTAGACAAGTTGGGTGAGTGGGCAAGAACATGGCAGATGCAGTATAATGTGGATAAATGTGAGATTATCCACTTTGGTTGTAAAAACAGAAAGACAGATTATTATCTGAATGGTGATAGATTGGGAAAAGGGGAGGTGCAACGAGACCTGGGTGTCCTTGTACACCAGTCGCTGAAAGCAAGCATTCAGGTGCAGCAAGCAGTTAGGAAGGCGAATGGTATGTTGGCGTTCATGCAAGAGGATTTGAATACAGGAACAGGGATGTCTTACTACAGTTGTACAGGGCCTTGGTGAGACCACATCTGGAGTATTGTGTGCAGTTTTGGTCTCCTTATCTGAGGAAGGATGTTCTTGCCATGGAGGGAGTGCAACGAAGGTTTACCAGACTGATTCCTGGGATGGCAGGACTGACGTATGAGGAGATATTGGGTCGACCAGGCCTATATTCACTAGGGCTTAGAAAAATGAGAGGTGATCTCGTCAAAGCATATAAAATTCTAACCGGACTAGACAGATTAGATGCAGGGAGGATGTTCCCGATGGATGGGGAAATCCATAACCAGGGGTCACAGTCTCAGGATACAGGGTATGCCATTTAGAACCGAGATGAGGAGAAATTTCTTCACTCAGAGGGTGTGAACCTGTGGAATTCTCTACCACAGAAGGCAGTGGAGGCCAAGTCATTAAATATATTCAAGAAGGAGATAGATATATTTCTCAATGCTAAAGGGATCAAGGGATATGGGGAAAAAGCGGGAACAGGGTACTGAGTTAGACGATCAGCCATGATCATTTTGAATGGCGGAGCAGGCCCGAAGGGCCAAATGGCCTACTCTTGCTCCTATTTTCTATGTTTCTATGTTTCTATAATACAAATTCAGTACTCTTTCTCCTCGGGAGTGTTCGGTCAACTATATTAGCATGAAATCCACTTCTTATCATCTTTCAATGAGTCACTTGCCAGCAGTCACCTTCCATTCAGGGTGGATTCTGCAAATTATGCAAATTCTGTGCTCTCCGTCCTCTGCAGTATTAGGCAAAAAAAAAATGCCAGCATAGAAATAGTCTGATCCAAGTCTGAGAATCTTTCTATGGGTCACTTACCTCCCTTAAAGTTTCCTCTCTTGTTCCTCCTGAAGTCCAAATAACTAACCTACATGCTCCTTTTGCTCTATGCTTCCTCACTGTGTTAACTATTGTACTGCCTCTTTCTCTAATTTGTTCTTTGCAAGTACCCCAATATTGTGGAACTCCTTAGTTCCTTCAATCTTCCTTTTCTCCTACAACCGACAGGCTTTTAAAGCCCAAGTTTAGTGTCACCTATTCATTACTTTGTAATTTATCCTATCTTTAATCCTACACTTTACAACTGCATTATGGGCCTTGGCCCTTGAGCTTCTCAAAAAAAACACTCCATAGACTTAGAAGCCACGTGTTCACATAATTTCTGAAATTGGTAATGCTATAAGAGTTGCACCAGGGTCACAAAAATCTGCTTTTATAGTGCTAGCGCATATCTTCTAAACAGTAACATTAATTCTATGGTATGAAGTGAGTATTATCAATCGGAAAATTGCGTGGAGGTTTGTTGTGCCGAATTGCTGCCCATTGTTTCTCCCATCTGAATTCGAGAGTTGGTAACAAACCCTGAGATTGCTCTCCTACTGCCCCATTTCCGAGCTCCCTTCCCACAATTTTGAAAGTTTCTTCCTCACACAGAGTTAGTGGTCTGAAGTTAGGGAGTCCTCCTGTAAGTGATCTCTGACAGTTGTTATTGGCTGTCTTCCTCTGCAAGAAGAGTAAAAGAAGTGAGAACTTCAATTTTTTTAAGAGAGCCTACTGTAATATCCAAGTGCCATCATACAGCTCATAGTGGGTGTGATAACATGCAACAGTCAGGCAGATTAGATGGGAGGTTTCTTTTGAACTGAATGCGTATAAGGATGTGAATGAAGTAACACTCCCAGTTAAATGGGAGTTTAAAGAGCACCCCACATCATCATGGGTATTCATGGCAAAGTTTGAAAGTACATTAAGACAGTGTGAGAGGAGGTAATTGTAAATGCCATACATAATGAGTGCACTGCAGTAATAGAAGGTCATGGTTGGCCTAGTAAGAGCATTGAATTTTTTTTTCTACTGCCTTCAGGCATGCAGTGTTATGGAAGGAGGCTCTATCCTCCCATTCCCTTTGCACTGCTTACCTTAGGTTTCTGTGGCACTAAGTGCTAAAGTAAGGGCCTCTCCTCTGCCTCACTTTCTCTAGAAGAATCTTGATGGACCCATTTGGAAAATCAGGCCACTCTGTGGCCTGTTGAAGGATTAAGAAAAAAGCCTGGTAATCTTAGTAGATTTAGTACTCGAAACTATGGCAGGTATCACAGCTGAATTCAATCCTCTTCCCACTGACATTCACATTAGTGCACAAGCCAGCTCAGAGTGTTAGTGATCAAGAACAGGAACCCACCCTAACTAATGAGTACTGAGACTTTCTACTGGCATCTTGGCTGAGATCAACTAACTCAGCAGAGACCAGAGATTGAACTTGGGACTTTCTGGTCTGATGGATGATGTTTTTACCCATTAGGCCATTGAATCAATGGTAGTATCCTCTGAAATGCCATAAGTCATTGGGCGGTATGATAAATCAGTAACTGTTGTGGTGAAGGTCCCAGGAGCATTTGGCTGAATTAGAAGTGGTTTTATACCAGTGTTAATTGTCCTTGAATCATATTACAGTATCAATAATGTTTAATAATGAGTGAAAGATAAAGGGCTTACGCACTCAGTGACTGATACAGGGTGCTATTCTAAATGCATTCTTCGTCGGTGTACAGATGGTTAGTTTCAGGAAATGGTACCTTCCTGAGCTGAGTTTCACAGTTAATAGTCAAAAAGTTAAACGTCCACCTATATCATTAAAAGTCTCATGTATTAGGTATCAGCTATTAAATCCACCTCTAGCAGAAAAAAGTCTCACTTTTCTCATCCACTCAAATAAACAGCTTAACTATACTGTTTTGAAGAAATATAGATCAGCAAAGATTCCACAGAACTCACAGGAAGGCAACCACTGGAAAGGCAGTAGTTTCATTCAATCATTGCACTGGTGTTATTTTTTCAAAGTGGTTCTAGCCAACAATTATATATCTGACCAGCTGAATGTATAACTAAAAAAACATTTATAAAATAACTAACCTATAAAAAAGTACAATTCCTCTAAAAACATTAAAGTTTCCCATGCATGTGCCTGGTATTCCACATTCCTTTATTAATGCTTCTTTGCAGAGGCCTACTTATGTCTGCTGAGACTCACTTTTCCTCCTTACCTGCAACTTGATTTCTTCCCTGGTCATTATTCCTGTTTCTTTGCGTTACAGTGGGCCCAACACCAATGCACAATCAGACCCAATCTGGGGCACTTTCCACTAATATGTTCCTCCTGGCTTCATATAACTCTGCTGTTGGCCCAGGCTCACCCCCCTTCTCCACGTTCTTAACTGTGGGCCGGCTCAGCATTGGAGCCAGCTGGAATTCATTGAGGCCTGACCAGCGAGCTGCAACAGAACGCCCAATTAGCATCCGGAACTCACTAGTTTAATTCAAATGAGGCCCGATGTCAAATTTTGATCAAACCACAGGTCGACATGGACCGGCGCACAAAGCAAACACTTTGCCAACTTGTTGTCCATTTCCGGCACAAATCCAATTTCTCGGTCCTCATCTCTCCATGCTATTTGGCATTTCCATCAACTCAAAGATCTCATTCCATTCCATGGTTAAAAAAATGCAGTGTGAACAAAGCAGCCTTGTAATAAAATGGTGAAGAAGCTTACTTTGCAATCCTGGGTAAATTCACCAAAGGGTATGGAAAACAGAGCAAGAAGGTCTCAGTTCTGTATTGTTAAACTCTTCTCAAATGGGGCAACAATTGGTCTGTGATGTAAAACTGTTCTATTCTCATTTAGGTGAAAGAGAAACTTTAGACCATGGAAGAGGCTGGGTTGGCATGCTTCCTTATGATAGTTCCTGTCTCTTAACGTGAGATCAAGAGGAAGAGAAAGACATTAGAAGAGTCAGACCATGAAGAAGAGACCGATAATGCAGAAATGGGATAAGTGTAAAAATCATACAGAAGAGATGGAATGCTCATCACAAGATCACTAATAAGCTTTGAATGAAGATGATCTATTGCACTTTTTATCTCATTCTTCTAGAATACCAAATCTACCATCTTCCCATTACAGCACCTAATGGTTTCTTAAATGAGTCCAGTATTTTGGCCTCAACCACACTTCCTGGTATCCCTGTCGATCACATCAGATTGGAGGAAACCTGCTCCTCCTAGCCAACAAGGGAACCTTAAAAAAAATTACTGGGTCTCTTTTGGCCCTTGATCCAGATCTAATCAGATTTGGCCTGGTGGTGAAGCATTGCTTCCCGGCTCAGACTTCAGGTTAATATTACAAATTTAAAGAAGAACCCTGCCGTCTTCGGGCAGGCATCCTTGCCGCCTGCAATTTAAAATTCCAGTTGGCCAAATCAGGTTGGGAAGGTAGTGGGTAAATCTCCTGCTCCATTTTAACTGCCATCTTGCCCGGTTTTCACCAGGTGGCATTGGTGGGGCCGGGGCGGGGGGGGGGGGGGGGAGGAAACGGGGGAGTTAAAATCCCTCCCCCCTCAAAAGTCCACAAAATAGATATATCTTTAGGCCCTTTCAGTTCTGTGACCTGGGATCAAATCCAGCCCAGAATTAGGTGAAAGATTCTCTTTCTCTTTGATTGTGTACAAAGAGGAACAGTTAGTGGAACACTGTCCTTTGTAACCTGGGATCAAATTCAGCCCAGCAATAGAAGTTCTCTCGTCTTTCTTTCGTTGTGGACCGAACTATATCCTTGTTATAAAACACTGATTTTTTTGACTCTGTGAACTGTGATTGCTTCTAGCCCAAACAGAAGGGGATGAAGATTTCCTTCTTTCTCTCTGACCTCTGACAGTAGTTAACAGACATAAGCTAATGGAAACTGGCAACCTGATCTGCATGCAGTTTATATGATTCACTGCTCCACGCACATACATCACCTTTTTTAAAAATTCCCTGAACTGTTGCCAACACTCAGCCCAACACAGAAAAGAACTGCTGCTAAATGGAAAGCTCCTAGAATATGTTGAAGTGCGAGAACACCTAACTATTGAGGGCGAGTTTTTAAAAAATCAGATACATGCAATCAGGCACCGAGGCTTTCTTTCATTTTTCTTAAATAATTATATTCTTGTTTTATTTTCACAGAACTTGGGAGCCTCCCCTTCAATGACAATATATTAGCAGCACGACTCCTTAATATAACAAAGTGAAGCATTTTATTTTAATAATTATTTCTAAGCCTTTTTTTTACAATAATTAGGATTAATTTGCACAACACAACCTTTATAAGAATAAGACAAAACAGCTTATGCCACAAGCTACAGAAGAAATGTAATGCTCCAGAGAGCTTAAGCATAAATTTATAATTTAGTAACAAAAAATTAAAGTATTTACAGAATATCTTATGAAGAATTAGAATCTTCCTTGGCCCTACAGAACAATAATACATTTTCCAAATTTAATACATAGGTATCAGCACAATTTTTTGCATGTTTTTTGTTAAACACCCTGAGATAGATGCGTTCTCCCAAAAGAGACACTGTGTTGTGTTAAGATAAATTCGATGTGGACAGGCCCTCAAATCACATGTTGCAGAATGCAGGGAGTGTCTGACAAGGTCGGAGGTCAGCTAAGCAAACGAGGTCCTGTTCCTTTTCACTTCTGGGAGACATTTGTCTTCATTGCAGATACTAAGATGCTTGTAAATGGAGACGTTGCTATGGTGAGGCTTGGGTGCTCCGCTTCTAGGGGCGGACTGGGTGACCTTGAGGTTTCAAAGGTAGAGATGAGCTTGAAAGGAAAGACAGTTTCAGGGATTCCTGGAAAAAAAGTCACAAGGCAAAAAATAGAGTTAATGAATTGAAGGATGTCAAAGCATTGCAGTAGCAAAAGATGACATAAAACCAGATGGGTCTTTCAATTCATTGCATTCAAAAACTTTTGGTAATAAAGAAATGTTCTTTTGCTATGAGGATTTCTCAAATAATATTTTTTTAAATGAAGCAGCAGAAATTTAGAAATATTTTTGCTGCAATTATGGAACAAAATCAAACTTAAGACATTAGTCTTATGTGATAGGAAAAGTCTGTTCAGTAACACAACAGGGTAAATTTTATAATTTTTTTGACTCCCAGTGCACAACTTTGTATGCTGGGAGCACATATATGGAATTCATGCACAGAGATCAGTAGGCCCCACAGGATTTTTTCCATTCATTATGAGCCAGGATGAGCCAAATAGCGTTCATTATCCATTTCTGTCTTGCAGTCTTAGAGTAGATTTTATAAATTTGTGCTTTTGGCACAAAGTTATGAGCACAAATTTGTAAAATGTGCAATGAGATCACAAAATAGATATGGATGACAAAGGCCATCCTTCTGTTTGGTCCATCTTATCTCATCCATCAAGACGAAAGCTACAGTTCCCCTATCAAAACATAGAACTGTTTCTTAAATGATTCCAAAGTTTTTGTCTTCACTACCCTAGCCAAATCATTATCTGTCTGATGAAACTCCTGACTTGACACATTGTAATTTCCAATACCTTGACTGTCTCACTAACAAGCTGTGAGCTGTTTTTGAAAAATCACTGTGAAAGATACTAAGCAATGCTTTACTGCATCCGATAGCTGATGATTTTTAAAATTTCCTTCTTTAGGTCTGGTTTCCATGTGCCTAGTTGCATTTCCTGTCTGGCAGGGTGGCCAGATCAGCTGTCCCTTAAGCCTCTGACAGTGCTCCTCTGTATCACAATAGCCCAGGTTATTTGTCCTTCAACTTCCTCATTCTTCTGTAAGTAAACAACTCACCTTTGCTCGTAGCCTCCCCTGGCAGAGATAGAGAATGTACTGACTACAGAACTGTGCCACACAGCCTCTAACCAGCCACTGTGTGGCACTACCCATTCATACACCAATGTTTGGAGCCATGGGTCTGCCTATAGGCAATAGCAATACAACACTTTCCATTGTTTCAGTTAGATAAAACTGCAAAACTCTTCTTTTTGTTAAATATCATTATGAACCAATGATAAAAAGTTTATTGATCCTTACTTCCATTTATGTTGAGTTGATACATTTTATCAAGTCATGTTGAAAATTGCAGCTACGAGGAGAGATTGGATAGGCTAGGGTTGTTTTCCTTGGAGCAGAGGAGGCTGAGGGGAGACTTGATTGAGGTGTACAAAGTTATGAGAGGCCTAGATAGAGTAGACAAGAAGTACCTGTTTCCCCTAGTGGAGAGTTCAAGAACTAGAGGACATAGATTTAAGCTGATTGGCAGAAGGATTAGAGGCGATATGAGGAAAAGCTTTTTTACCCAGAGGGTTGTGAGTGTATGGAATTCGCTGCCTGAATTGGTGGTAGGGGGCACCTGGTTGTTCTTCGAGCCGGCACGGACACGATGGGCCGAATGGCCCCCTTCTGTGCTATATCTTTTCTATAGTTCTATGGTTCTAAATCCAAACCTGGACAAGGAGAAAAATAAGGGCAGGACAGAAGGTATAAAGGCTTGGTTTATGATATTTCATTTTTAGATGATAAAAATATTTGAAAACCTTAATAGCTATTGGGGTAGATTTTCATCTTCACCACCTGGGCAGTAGATTTCCTGCTCTTTATAGAATCTGTCTGATTTTATTCCATTGATTTCAATGGAATGAAAATCGGGCCGGTTTTATAAAGAATGAGCGATCTGTTCTGCCAGATTACTGCCCAGTGGTGAAGATGAAAATGAACTGAATGTGTCTATCCCAAAAGATACAGAAGTATGCGAGAAGTATGGACATCCAGTTTAAAAACTAGATTTCCGTGGTGTGATTTTTCTTTTGAGAAATTTCCAAACATTGCACTCAAAAACCAGACGGATCCAAAATCAGAGACAGCAACCCCATTGTTCTTAGATTAGCCTACATGTCTATAAAATAATGAGGGGCATAGATAAGGTAGATAGTCAAAATCTTTTCCCAAAGGTAGGGGAGTCTATAACGAGGGGGCATAGATTTAAGGTGAGAGGGGAGAGATACAAAAGGGTCCAGAGGGGCAATTTTTTCACTCAAAGGGTGGTGAGTGTCTGGAACGAGCTGCCAGAGGCAGTAGTAGAGGCGGGTACAATTTTGTCTTTTAAAAAGCATTTGGACAGTTACATGGGTAAGATGGGTATAGAGGGATATGGGCCAAGTGCAGGCAATTGGGACTAGCTTAGTGGTATAAACTGGGCGACATGGACATGTTGGGCCGAAGGGCCTGGTTCCATGTTGTAAACGTCTATGATTCTATGATTCTATGTATGTAATGGATGCCTCACTAAAAACTCTCCGAAAATCCCAATATGCAGACAGAACAGATATTTTAAAAGCTGTAGAGCACTTTCTGAAACCTAAGGGTTAACGTGAAAGGAACAGCACAGCAACCAGCACAGGACTGACTTACAAAGTATGACACCAGCTCCTCCGCAAACTAAAATCAATTTTTGTTCTGGCAGCTCAAGCAGTCAAGTGCTTGACTCTAATCCAAACGGCCTTGAGTTGAAGACCCAGGGCTGCCTGTGTTAATCTTGGCTGCTTTAACCAGGTAAGTTTCACCACTCCCCAACCTGCTTGCTAGGTAAAGCACTGCAGATGAGCAAAATGCTCCATTACACGGGTGAAAGAGAGAGGGAATTAAGATTGCCTGGCACATTCTGCCTGGCACATCCTGCCTCTTGCCTGCTAATCAATAAACAGCACTTATTTCAGTCATGGGAACTTTGTGATTCAGACCATGGTATTCTCCCAGCTAATAGTAAGGACCTTGCCAAGAGAAAAATGGAGGGGGTAAAAAACAGAACAACAGAGGGGGAAAAAGAAAGAGAATATCTGGCTTTACTATTAGATTACAAAACAGTAATGCAAACGAATCCTTAAAACGTTGACTTCTCATTAGAATAGTCTAAGGCTGCCTGCTGTGGTACAGTCTCTAATGGATGTTGGGCATATTTTACTATTTATTGTAATAAGGTGAAACCAAGTTCCCAGGACTATTTATTTACTAATATATATTCATAAATTCAAATGCATTCATACTTCTCACTTTCTTCTACAAATGTTTTAAATGATAAGAAACTAAATCTGATTTATGCTTTGAAGTTGATGACGAAATAATCTGGAAAATATCAAGAGAGGTTGTTCTCGCCAGGGTACTGTAGCAGATATTTGGAAGGCACTGTGTGAAAGAAAAGCTTGCCCTGCAGCCTCATTCCATTGTCCCACAATACAGCTCTTGACATTACACTATAATCCATGAGAAGATCATCAGGAGGAAAATGTTATCATCTCTGTTCTCTGGGTTGGATTTGCGAGGTGAAAGAACAATTATGGCTTCTGTTCCTGCATCAGAGAAGGGACCTTCATTGTTTCTGCCCAAGTTGAATTTGAACCCAAGTTCTTCAGGTGAAACAACAGTGTTATAATGCAGTTCCCCATGTTTGGGCAGATACCAATTTTCAGAGCTGAAAAGTCAATATTTACTCACACTGGACCACCCAGTTTAACATTTATCAGCAAAGTAATTTTTAGAATGCAAGTTCTTGTATCGCCATTTTTAAAACAGTTGGGATATATCTAAGGAATTTTGTCAGATTTTATTTTTTTTAAGGGGCCAGCCCATTTGGTATTGGTGCCAAATTGGCAGCTGGCAGCTGTTGAGCTTAGGTTTTGGCAGTTTGTTTAGGCCTAGACGTGTTGTGATAGCTGGCATTGTTACCCTGTAGTTTGGTCACTTTCCAAGCCACTTGGGAAGACATTCCATGTGCATGGAGAGTGAAACCAGCAGTGCTAGATGCTGCTCCAGCTAGTAAACAACAGTAAGCAATTAAGCCCATACTCCTGTCTGCTATTCAGAAGGATTCCAGGTATTATAAGAAAGCACGGAGTGAGAATCAGGTCCAATACATACTTATTAGGATGTATCCAACCTACCAGCTAAAGAAGACATCCAAAATGAAATTGAAAGTATAGCACTTAACACTATGAAGACATCAAATAAAGAAGAAAGGGTTGTAGGAATGATGCTTGAATAAAAATGTTTGATCAGAGCTATCCACATGCTAACACATTCTTGGTGCAAGTGATGAAGCTGCTCACCTCTAGACTTAGTGCTAAAAGGTTTAGGTGTATTTGTTTGCAAGTTAATGGCAGCTTGTTGGGGTATATTTATGACATTAAACAGATGCTATTAAAGCACTGTAAACATTTTAAAGGAATTATAGAAAATAGTCTGGTGGTTTGAAATTCTATGATAATGATCAAGTTTCAGTGCACCACTATAAAAATGAAGTGTCCTTTGAATAACTTAAGTTTGTTATTTTAGATATTGGAATCTTTGTGAATGGAGGTTGATATTTTTCAGCAAGCTCTTGTTTAATAACAGCAGCCCACCAATGTTCAGCACAATGCTGTCAATTAAACAAGGCTAGATCCCCAGTTTCTCAGTCACATAGCGCCATGCAGTTGGCATAACGGTGATTGACAGTGCGGACGGTTGCTTGATAAACATAAAGCAAGTGTGCCAAACATGGATCAACTAACATGAATGAATGAATCAATGAATATTCAATATCTTCTTGCTATGAAGTTGGTATTAAAAGAAAGTACTAAAAATCCAGTAAAATTAAGGATTATTATTAAAATTTCATTAGCAAATGGGAACTGTTTTCATCACTAAAACTCTTTTAGTTTTTCCTCCTTCGCAATTTGGTTTTCTGAGACTTCTGTTATGTTTTGGACATATTTCCCTGACAAATAATGCTATGTAACCTTTTAAAAATTTTCTCCCTTTTTTCCTGAAAGCTTTGACTCTCATTGGGGTTTGGCTCCACGGGTAGGCCTCTGTACCTCATCCAAGTACTCATTCTTTACATGTGAGTGTAGATAGTGAGTGTCACCAGACTACTTGACAAGTGGATCGAACTGCAGCCAAACCCTATTCTGTTCTCTTTCCAGAAGCCACTAGATAACAATCAGAAATTAGAAATCTGGCTATTTTCTTTCCCTCTTTCCTTAGCCCATAGGTGCTGAAGCTAATTGTAGTGACCCATTTGTTGCTCCAGCTGGGATCAGCTAAATCAGCACTATGTAATGTCTATTGGGATAGACTGTCAGGATAGCCTAAAGAATTAAATAAAAGGGGATGTTTATGAAGACGTAAAATCAGCCTATAAAACCATATTAATGATTTGAACCCTTTGGGGCTCCAATAGGTTTGTGTGTGCCCAAAAATAACAAGATTAAAATGCTTAATATTTTTACTTTCACAGGGTTCTGTTATACTCTGGGCTTTTCAGAATGCCCTTATAGAAAAGAAAGAATGATGGACAGCACAGCTGTTTGTGAATCATTCTGTTAACAAGTTGCCAGTGTTGGAGACGTGTTGTTTGAAACATATCCCTGCTAGCCATAGATCTGGAAACATTTATTTTCCATAAAGTGGAATGTATGTCATTTTGATTTGAGTTGGATACATATTATCTCATGAAGATGTACAGAGTCTTGGCAGATAAGTGAAAAGTTTAATTTTCTTCATATTTTGTAGATACGCAAATAAAATAGCAAACTTTAGCCTATGTGGTAGATTAGTGGGGAATAGTTCTTCACAGCAGCTAACTGAGCTGGAATAGTGCCAGATCAGACTTAGGCCTGCAAGTAAGCTGTTGATCTAATAATAGGCAATTACCTGTCACACAGCTAATGTTAGAAAAGTTCCCTCTGTATGCATTTGTAATGGGTTTAGACTTGTCAGAGAAGCATTATACCTATGTGCCCAAATGACCGTATTTGAAAAACTAGAGCATTTTACTTGGACTGCTCCCAAAGTCCGAGTTCTCTGACATTCAGGTTCTACTTTTATTTGTAGTTGTCTGTCATTTACTGAACTTCATCTGTGAGAGTGAGCTGTTGTCCTTATCAGTCTCCATCGCATATTCCTGCACAGATTTGCACGTTGTACCAATGAACCCACAAAGTCCTTAATCTCATAAAAGGGTATATCTCCAATGCATTCACTACTTGTTCTTTATGTTTTAATATCTATTCCAAATTCACAAAGCGCCCTTTTAATACTTACTCAACCTACATCCTCTAAGAGTGGATTTCGAGGTTGCATATCTTAATTAATAATGCAATGTAGGACTGGACAGTAGCGAGCAACCAAATGCAAAAGCAGGGAGCTGAAACTTATTCTAAGTTATCAATTCTTTTTGTCAAAATGTATTTGAAAAATATTGGGATTCTGAAACTTAATTTTTTTTCAGGGTAACTCCTGCATCTTTCAAGGGTTTTAACTTTGCTCTGAATGTTTCCATTTTACTAAAGTTATTAGAGAGAGATGCTTGTTCAAGTGAATGTGAAAGATCCCATGGCACTATTCAAAAAAAAAGCTTCGAGTTCTCCTGATCTCCCAGACAATATTCCTCACTCAACCAAAAAATAGATTATATAGTCATTCATCTCACTGCTGCTTGTGGGTTTTGAATGGCTGGTGTGTTTTGCTAACAGCAGTCAAAATAATTCAGCATGTAAAGTGCTTTGAGAGGTTTCAATTCAAATGCTATATAAATTCAAGTGTTTTTTTGTGTACATAAAGGATATTTGGTTTTGTTGTGTGTTTTTCCTTTGTTTTGTGGCAATTAAACACTGTCCCAGCTCTGCCTGGTGCATTGTATAAAGCTTTTCTTTACATTACTCCTGAACCTTGATGGAACATATGACAGCTGCTTTGACTGTCAGCCAAAGCTAGGCCTCAGAACCATTTAAAATAAATTGATTACTTTGATTCAGACCTCAAAATTCTGATTTCCTGAATCTGAAGTGCAGAAGGCTCCACTAAAAATCAAGACACGTAATGCACCATTAAATTCAATACAAAGGTGTTGTGAAAGAACCAGAATTCCAATACACTGGTAGTGAAACATGGAGATGAACTGACTTTTGGCATTTTAGCTGGTAATACAAAACCATGCTGCATATGTAAAGAGCGAAGAGAATAATGGCAAAATGGTAACATGCATTGAGAGATTTCTTAAAATGATAATAGCCTGTACTCAGTCAACTGATCTCAGCCAGGGCCAGCAGTACCAGTACTGGATGAGTGCACCCAGGATAAGGAAGGAAAAACAATTATTCAGGGTTCCTGCTTGTGATTGTTATGCAGTGACCCTTATTACAAAATCTATGTGTGTTAGTATCAAGTGAGACCAAAGTGGGACTCAGCTGTGATACCCCCACTTCTCCCTGGCTCAAGTAACCTGTTAATACTCACTGTCAAAACTTACACATGAGGAATGGCCACTTAAGGCTGCTGGCACCTAGTGAACCATACTTCAGTTTGAGTTATTGGCTTCAGCAGAAAAGAGTAGCAAATCGGCATTAAAAATATTTAAGAAAAAAAATTCTAGGTCTTCAGAACTGAATCATTAGAACTGGACAAAAGTTTGTGGTGTAGAAACAAATTTAAATTTATCCAGTTTGGACCGGTTATCATTTATTTGGTTCAGTCCAACCTCATAGATTATGATTCTCAGTGGTGTGAACCAATTACATAAATTGCAATGCTACCAGAGTGCCAGCCAATCTTCCAGCCCCCTAAAACTGAATCCAAATGCATGTACAAAGAATGTCTTCCCTTAAACAATATATCATTCCTATCTAACCTCAAGAAGGTGATTAATTGCAATATGCTTTCGGAGCCTACAGGTATTGGCTGTGAATGAAAACATCTTTCTGTTCCAAAGCCACAATTTACTGGGAAGTAAGAATACTAAATACAAGTGATGTTGGAACCTGAAAGGGAGCTGTATGAATCTATTAAACATTCCAAATATCTGAATAGTTAGACAATATTGAACTAAATTAAACTTTGGCTGGAGCATGCCTCCATTATGGGTGGTATTCTCAGCATTTGTGTAATTTTTTCCGAGACAACTTCCAATTGTTTTATTGAGAAGTTTAGTAAATAGCCAAGCCGATGGTGCAGGGCAACACCAAGGTTGAAAGGAATGGGAAATAAGAGGTAAATGAAGAAGTAAGGATTAGATGGTATCTACTAGCTTTTTAATAGCCTTAAGTTGTAGGGGGAAGAAAAGACTGAAGGAGGTAGAGAGTTCCATAGTTTTGAGGAGCACGGAAAGGATAAAACAAGAATTCCTGAGGCTAGTGGGAAAAATATACTTGAACAATGAAATGTAATTTTGTACAGGATTAAAATGCCTATTTGACCCACTAAGTATGATGGGCAGTCACTAAAAGACTGAATTTGAATCAGTGTACCATTCTACCTGTATGGAAATAAGTAGAGAAATGAAAGAAATCCATATATTTATGTAACATCTCATATCATGGAAATATTTCTAAGCGCTTCACACAATGTACTACTAATGGAGTGCAGACCTACACATAACATGGGAGTCTATGGGCAAATCCTGGTAAAATCTCATAGTTTTACAAACGCTTTCAGATGAACTTTAGCACAGATGACAAGAAGTTCTTCACCTGTGCAAGGTACTTTTAGGTAGGGCAGTGGAGGCAAAAACTCATGTAAGGAATAATTAGATACCATGATGGGGGTGGGAGGGTGGGGAGAATATAGCTTGTGATCTTATATATTAGATGTAACGGAAAAAACTTCTAGGGAAACTCTACATAACACAGTACCTGTAGCCTCCATGCTTACTACCTATGGACCTATTCCATAAGGGGTAGCTCAAATTAAGAAATAATGAAATAATGGAGAAAATAAAGGTAGCTCGCACACAACGACTGATTGGTGACCTTCTTGTATCCAAATCTTGAAGAAAAATTGCAAATACTATATGAATTTACCTACGGAAAGTGAGGCCAATATTCAGCAATGATACCTGACTACCAGGATTTTGAAATTAAAGCTTTTTTCTGCCGTGGAGAATTGTCCAGTCTCACTCCTATAGAGACTGAGTCGTTTGCCAAACTTTGCCCTATACTTCGCTAATATTACAGGCAAATACACTGTCATCCTGAAACTGTATAGCACCTTGAGTGCTACATTCAGTTCTGATTACCAAGGCACAAGGGAAACAATCAAGTCATTGAGGTGGTGACCAGAAGGGCAATGAGGCTGACCCCTAATGTCAGAGGACTGAATTATGAGGAAAAGCTAGAATAACTCAATCTTCATCTTTGTAAGAAGGCAAACAATAGGGTACTGTGTTGAAAGCAAAGGTATATATAAAATTTTAAGGACTAAAAATAGAGTCCAGGGGGTCGATTTGAGTGCTCTCGTCTGGCATTTCAACCTCAAAATGGGGTTGATAACCTGACTGGTTCTAAAATGAGGATTAAAAAGATGTAGAAATAAGAGTTGAGAAAGAAAGTAAGTTAAATAAAAAATAAGAGATCAGAAAGTCAAGCGAAAAAGAGAAATATGAGGAGAAACAAAATAGAAATGAGAGTGGTGAGAAAAAGAATTAGAGAAGTGCTTGAAAAGGAGGAATATTAAAGGGATGGGGCTCACACAGGAAAGTAGGATTAGACTAGGTGGCTCATGTGAAGAAAACACTGGTACAGACTTGATGAGCCAAATGGACTATTTCTGTGCTGTAACATTTTATGATTCTATCTTTATTGTTTTTAGGTATCATACTCTCATTTTCCTGTGTCTAATTGGTTTTATGTAGTATTCAACATTTAAATAAATCTATTCATTTTAATGTGTGCATATTGGTCTGAAAGTATGGCATTTTCTACCTTTCAAAGGAGGCAAGAAAAAATGGTGAGTATTCTACATGATTTCTGTTTTTTTATACACCATACCTGGGGTGGGGTTATTGTTAATCCTGGGTGTGCTGCACCATTCATGACATGTCAGGGTACAAGATTCTGATAAAAGGAAACTCAATTTGTTTATGGAATCACTTTTTCATTGTGTACACAAGAGAAAACTTGAACTGTAAAAGGGACCTTGCGGAAATATAAGATACTGAAGGGAGTAGAAAAGGTTTTAAATTAAACCATGTCTGTTAAAAGGTAAGTTGAGGACTGTTATCAGGAAGCACTTTTTATATTGGGTAAGGTAGCGAAGGCAAAAACTCTGGAATAGTTCAACGGGCAGTCAAATGTTGCAATGGGGGACAATAGAAGGATGAGCTACATGTGTTGAATGGGTTTCCTCATCTACTCTTGTGTATAAACAGGAAAACAATTTCTTTCAATGTCACAAGAGATAAGAGGGAGATGTAATTCATTCAGACAGCTATACATTAGAGACAGCCCTTATGGATAAAACTGAGAGTTACATTTAAATAAATTGGTGCTGTAGAGCTTATTCCTTTCAAAATGGCCACATTCTTTTTATCCATCTATTGGTGCTAAAAGGTACTCTGACAGAAAATGCAATAGACTTCCTGTGTGTTATGTATCCCATTAGAATTCTTACATATTCAGGATTATATGGGCATGTTTGATGTATCTGCTAGATGTTTATTTCCAAAGCAAAACGATGTTCTTTTCCTCATTTTATATATTTTTCTGTTTTTCATTATCATTTTTCTCCCCTCCATGTGAAGTTCTATTTGGCTTTATAGAACAAACAGTTTTGCAATCACCACCTTTCCCAGTGAAGGGGCTATGTGTTGTCTCTGTCTGGTACTCAATATCCAGCAGCCTGGCAAACAACTACCAAAACAAGAGAGTTTGAGTGACAGGCTCATTCTTTCCTGGCTGGGAGTCAGGACCGCAAGAACTTGTGTTACTTCGGCCCCCATAGTGTATCATTTGTAAAGAAAAAAAGTTAAAGAAAGAAATTCGGAAGAAAAAGAATTAAAAGTTCAGTTACTTGGGGCAAAATTCTGGATGGAGTCATGAGAGTTTTATATATATAATTTATATTTAACCCAAAGAATAATAGTACTAGTCATTTTCTTTATTCTTGGAGGTCACTCGGTATTAAAGGAATTTGAGTTATTTGACATGGATTTAATTTTTAATATTTTTAAATTAAATTTGAATTACATATTCAAAAAGAGATCCCTATGTTTCTAGATTAATTCTGAAGAAACTGCTGTGGGGATTAGGTGGTGATAAATCTGGTTACCACTGCAGACTGAGTAATTCATCATGTCCGTCTTCTTTAGATTAGAACATCCTCAAGCTTACTATCAGCCAACGCACAGTGTACACTTGGCAAATATAATTGTATGCAAGTTCAGGATGACTAGTTTAGGCACCACATGCTTAATACTCTGAGGACCAAAGGACTTATTTTTGCTTTTTAATGATGTCTTAGAGGCATTGACTACCTCTGTTTGACAGTCTGCTCACAATTGCAACTGAGTCTGATAACAGCTGTAATACCTTGCCTTAATGGATTAAATCTGGCAGTATTATACCTTTTCAGAAGAAGAATGGATTGGAATTAACATTTAAAGAAATATCTATTTAAGTAACCTCAGGATTTTTTCCTAGTCTTTAAAATATAAATAAGCTGCATCAGTGAGTCGTGTTGCTGTTCGTCAAAATGTTTGATTTCATTCCCCTTTAAAGCTGAATCTAGAATGAGCCTGGTTTGCAACTGGAGGCAACTGGCACAGATCAGACGTCAGGTGATATCAACATGGAGACATGACATCACTGTGCTATCCAACCTGCGTACCCATTCAAGTGAATCTTGGGGATCAAGGGTTATGAAAAGAGCTCCCCTGATGGTCTTGTGGGTAAAGGCACTGTCTGATACAACACACAGCAATAAATTCAGGATTCAATCCCTGCTCTGCTGAGTTAGCAGAGCTCAGCCAGGACAGCAGCTGGGATGCTACAATTGGCCTCAGAAACCCAGGATTAGAGATGGGGAAAAAAAAAATCAGTTAAGGTCCCTACTTCCGGTTGCTATTTACTGATTGCTACTGGAAAGTTTGCATGTCAGGTGAGAATATTTCTAATAGACTGCCAACCCCTCCACCTCCACCAAGGTCAAATAACCTGCCAATACTCATTATCCATGTTCACACATGAAGAATGGCTTCTTAGACAAGGTATAGGAGGGTTGCTGGCTCATCCATTATCATATCCCAGAAGAAGTTGATGGCTAAAGCAGAGGAGGGGGAAACATTGGAAATTTCTAAAAACCAGCAGTACCCAAGTTGAATTAGACCAGACATAGGAACAGGAGTAGGCTTTTCAGCACCTCAAGCCTGTTCTGCCATTCAATTAGATCATGGCTAATCTGAATCTCAACTCCGTTTACCTGCCTTTGATCCACATCCCTTGATATCCTTACCTAATAAAAGTCTTTCGATCTCAATCTTGAAAATTTCAACTGAACCAGCATCCATAATCTTTTGGGGGAGTGAATTCCAGATTTCCACTACCCTGTGTGAAAAGGTGCTTCCTGATTTCACTCCTCAATGGCTGAGCTCTAATTTTAAGATTATGCCCCCTTGTTCTGAATTCCCCCAACAGAAGAAATAGCTTCACTGTATCTACCCTATCAAATCCTTTGATCATTTTAAACACCTCAATTAGATCACTCTCAACCATCTAACTTCAACAGAATATAAGCCAAGTTTATGCAACCTGTCTTCATAATTTAACCCTCTAAGCCCTGGTATCATTCTGGTAAATCTGCACTGTACCCCCCAAAAACTGAACACAATACTCCAGATGGGATCTGACCAATGCTCTGAACAACTGAAGCACAGCTCCCAGACTCAATCCATGTACTACTATTAATGGACTATTAAAAAATAGGTGTATACGTGCTCTGCAAGGGTTTCATTTAACAAAGGAATACACATTGAGCCCTCATAACAGAAAAATTCTACTGATTAGGTTTCTTCTCAGAAAGAAAGTTCCTCAGTGAGGGCAAAGGGTTTAGAATGGCATCAGTCTTTTGAGATTATCAGGCTGAGGAATGCGAAACATTGTGGCTTAATGAATGGCAGGACATGCTAATTCTTAGCGAGTGGAAAAACACTTAATTTTGGAGATCGGATTAACTCAATCAAGGACATAGCTGCTCTCGTGTTTATCTTTTGAATGTAAGGTCAATTATAAATATTTTAGAAATTGTGGCAACCATTTCAAAGTAATGTTCTTAGTTGCAAGAAAAATTGTGGGCCATAATGGGGTATGCACAATTTGATTTAATTATTTTTTAAAAAGACCTTACTAGTCGTTCTAAGCTATGCAGTGCACTCAGTGGGAGAGCAGCTCCTGGTGTTTTCAGTGTAGATTTTATACTAAGTTACAGACAGTTGCTGTGGAACTCATCTCGTAGTAACAGGCAAAATGGTTGGCTCCGAAACAATGTGTTCCAGTTAGCATGTAGGGTATTTGTATCTTTTAATTTCATTCCCATTGTGTGTGATGCAAAGCTTTAACAATCGCATTTGTTAAACTGCTTTTCAGACTGCACTCCTGTTCTGCCTGGACAGATAAGCGAGGGCACTGTGCAAACATTTCTGGGACCACCCATACCTCAGGACATGTAACCATTTATTGCACTGCAGCCACAGACAAAAACTGTATGACCACTGCATGGAATAACTATAGATATAGAGGACTTGTGGCAAGGGATTAAAATATGAGCATCTGATAATATTTGCATGTTTCTATCAATACATGAAGCTCATTTAAAAGGGCACCTTTGCGTGTGTTAAGCTGTCTCTTCATTTACCTGACTCAGAAGGGCATGGGTCCTTTGTGTGAGAGTCGGGGTCTCAGCCGCCTGTATTTCTTCATTGGTACTTGTCTTTGACTGGGACGTCTGACTACCTTTTGTACATAAGTCCTGATACTGCCCTCATCCAGCGCTGACCCCTCTGACAGGACGGCAACCGGCCCTGGGAAAGTAACAAACAAGGTTAGTTACGGTTCAGAATGAAGATGAAGCAAATTGGGAGTGTGCCTGGTTGGAGTAAATTGATGCAAACTGTAACAGCCAGAGTACGTCTGCAATAATGACGGGCAAGTGAAGGTCACGGGAAAGTTAAAATACTGTTCATTCTACCCAAGCAAACATTCAGTGACAACAGCGAATAATTCTCCTCAGTAAGTTGAAACTGATTTTTAAACATCTTTAAGCCATACAAATGACATTTTGTAGAACAGAAACTTTTAACTTGCAAGCCATAAATTCCCAATAGCTCAGGGTCTTTAACCAGAACGAGTCAGTGGTACATTCGAGGATTAATAATCATCTACAAAAAACAGTAGTGAGCAGCGACTAGAAATCAGTACTTCCCCTGATGCCGGCTGCCTCCAAGTAAATCATTTATATTTTACATTGAAAGATTTGTTCCTCATTATTGCTGGGAGTAAAATGAATGCTCTTTTATAATGAGTTGTAACAATGTGTTTTGGGTTGAAACAAGTACATTTTTACAATCAAAATCTATCTATACAAGATCTCTTTTTGAATTTGTTAAATAAAACACATATTCAGCTCTCAAAGTAAAATATCTGGCTCCTCACAACATACTAAAACAGTAATTTTCTTATTAGATGTTAATGTCCTTGTTAACATAAAATATTCATTTCCCACAGAGTAATGTTCTTTGCAACAGCTGTCTAGTTGCTCCCTGTTTATTAAAAAATAATATTCCTGGTAAGATGGAAAAATGTTGCTGCTTGCCTACTAATTTTTTGGTAACATCTAAAAATTTACTCCTTGCTCACTCAGTAATGGCCATAACCTTATCTCAAGTCTACATCTGCCCAGATAAGACTTTCACATTGTAGGCTGCAGCAAACACACTTACATACCTATATATTAAAAGTTTTGCATATAGGAAACATCTCCTGTCCATGTCACAGTCACAATTTTGAGTCATGCCTACTTCTGTCACATTTAATACACCTGGGTGTCATGTGTGGGTTTTACTTTTAATGTATAATATATTAAAAATCTTACATCTGCGCCCACTTCCTGTCTGCATCACTTGTAACATTTTTGTGTCAACTTTTGCATTATAAATTCTGATATAAGATTTATATGGGTTTTACCTGTGTAAACTTGTCACTCCAGTCCTGACAATGAAGAGGTCAGCCTGTAGCCCGATTGAAATTAGGCCTTGAGCCTCATCTACATAAAACCAGCAAGCTGCAGACGCCAATTGAGCGTCCCGATGCAGCTCGCTGGTTGGGACCTAACCAATTCCGGTCGACTCTGAAGCCATAGATTAGGCCCTGCTCCTGCTCGTTCTAACTCCACAGAAGTAAAGCTATTAACAAGTTCTGTCACTTTTTTTGAGCGACCTCCAGTGGTCCATTTAAGATTCCGTAAGTTCCCTAGTTCCTCCCATTTGCTGACCAGTTTTGATTGGGGTCCTACAATGGGCATTAGGACCCTGATATACAAGATGCCTAATGCCTGATTCAGGTGGGTGCCCTGCACACTTAAAATTTGCTGGCATCCAATCTGGTATTCGGTGCACTCCAATGGAGATCAGTCACTGGAGGTTATGACCCAAAATTTGGCCAACTATATTAATTTAATGCTCAAAAAATGTATGCAATATTGTTGAATGTCTCCCTAAAAGTTTTGCATCTCTGTGTAGTTGCTATTAACTTTTTTCATTATAAATTCCTAAGTCAACAAGCTTCTGCCTGTACCGTTTGTAACTTTCCACGAGGTGGGCAATGGAACGCAACACAGCTGTGCAGTATTAGTCACTATCTGGAATAGGAATATTGGGCAGTATACCCGTTATTGTATATACTATCTAGAAATGAGGGACCAGCTTAGCAAGGTTAACAAGATGCAGTCATTGAATGCCCCAACACAACAGCAAAGTCCATGAATGGCTAGTAAAAGTCAGAAGAACATCAAATTCTGATGTTCTCAGCTTTATCTGAAGTGGATACAAATCCAGTAAAGCTGTTAATTCGGGCACTTTACACACACATCTCACAGAAGGAATCGACAGTGAATAAAATATAAATGTCATCTTATGACATCTGAGTCAAGGTCTACCACTGGTTTTCTGTGTCATGGAGAGTAACTCAGAATATATCCCCCACTGGTTGTCTGTATCACCTGTGGGGAAGAGTGTGGTCTTCACTTGCCACATTCCTTCCCCTTCCTTTCCTTTTGACCTGTTCAAAATTAGGAACTCACTTGGTGTGAAATCACAATTTCAAATGTATCTTACATAGCACACGTCTGGGACAGCACTTTGGTGCAATTACACACTTTCCCGTTTGCCCACCTTACAATCAGAAAACTGAAAAAAGATTATTGTACTCCTTCATGAGTGTATTGTGAGAAGGCTGTGGTATAAACTCTAATCCCTTTCAACGTATATTACTCTCTCTCTCCTTGATGCCCATATACATTTACTTCATCCACGGACAATGTTAATCCACGTATATAATTTTTTGGCCAACTAGGTATGGTAGAATCAGGATAAATGCAATGGGAATATACCAGTACTATATTCTCTATCTATCTGCATTCAATGATAATACACTAAGATATCAATACTGATCTGAGTACCATGTTGATTTATTGTAATATTAGTGCCTTGATAAGGCTTTGTGGAGTTTGTAATATTTCTTTAATTATGTAAGGAATACAATGTAAGGATATGTTGGAATGGGCAGTATCACTTCCACATCATTTGAAAAAAAAGAAAAAAAATGATTTAATATGTCTGCCAAATCTTCAGCCTTCACAATTTTCTCCCTCCTTCATGCCTCAACAGTCCTACCATCTCTTTATCTATTTTACTTTTTATGTTTATAAATGCTAATATTGCTAACTTTATCATATGTTTCCCTTTTAAGTGTCAGGATTTTTTTTTAACTCTGTACTTATCAATGGCTAATGGACTCTTTGATGCACCCACTTTTTGCCTTACAGAAATATTTATTTTGTATTTGAAGATTTCTCAATGTTGATCCATTGACCTGTTTGCTAGCTGTTCTGCCCAGTTAATTTGGGCCAGATTCCTTATCTCATTGAACTTTGCCTTTTTTTTAGTCCAGCACCCTTATCTTTGACTGTTCATTATCCTTTCTATTCTGACATTGAACCTAACTATATTGTGGTTCTATTTCCCAATTATTCTTCTATACTCACAACAGTTATTTGCTTCATTTCATTTCCCAGAACTATATCAAGCAATGCTTCTTTCCTTATTGCAGTAGGAACATACTGTTTACAGTAGAAGCAATCCTCCATTCTAAAAAGGTTTCAGACTTTGATCACATGCATTACCTTTTATTTCGATCCATCTTGGGATAATTAAAATGACCCGATATTGTTGCCCTGCTGTTCTTATATATCTCTGAACTGTCTGCAGATTACCTCCACTATCTTATCTCCATTATTTGTTGGCCTGTAGCGCACACTGAAAAATGTATAATTTTCCTTCCTATTTCTTAACTCTACCCGTACTGATTCTGTCTTAACACAAACCCCAGAACATCCTTACACTGTGATAGAATCATCCTTTACTAACACTGCCATCTCACCCCTTTTTTTCCATCCCTATCGCTCCTGAAAAGGTTATAACCAGGAATATTAAGTTCTCAATCCTGTGTAAACCTCAGACATGTCTGTGTTATAGCCATTATAGGGTAGAAATTGTGGAGGTACCGGCCATAATCTTCCAAACATCCTTAGATACGAGGGTGGTGCCAGAGGACTGGAGAATTGCAAATGTTACATCCTTGTTCAAAAAAGAGCGTAAGGATAAATCCAATAACTACAGGCCAGTCAGTTTAACCTCGATGGTGAGGAAACTTTTAGAAACGATAATCCGGGACAGAATTAGCAGTGTGGATTGATTAGGGAAAGCCAGCACGGATTTGTTAAATGCAAATCATGTTTAACTAACTTGATAGAGTTTTTTTGATGAGGTAACAGAGATGGTAGATGAGGGCAATGCAGTTGATGTGGTGTATATGGATTTTCAAAAGGTGTTTGATAAAGTGCTGCATAATAGGCTTGTCATCAAGATTGAAGTTCATGGAATAAAAGGGGTAGTAGCAGCATGGATACAGAATTGGCTAAGTAACAGGAAACAGAGACTAGTGGTGAACATTTGTTTTTCAGACTGGAGGAAGGTGTACAGTGGTGTTCCCCACGGGTCGGTACAAAGACCACAGCTTTTCTTGATATATATTAATGACTTGGACTTGGGTGTACAAGGCACAATTTCCAAATTTGCGGATGACACAAAAGTTGGAAGTGTAGTGAACAGTGAGGATAGTGATAGACTTCAAGAGGATATAGACAGGCTGGTGGCATGGGCGGACACCTGGCAGATTAAATTTAACGCAGAAATAGGCAAGGTGATACATTTCAGTAGGAAGAATGAGGAGAGGCAATATAAATTAAAGAGCACAATTCTAAAAGGGGTACAGGAACAGAGAGATCTGGGGGTATATGTACACAAATCATTGAAGGTGGTAGGGCAGGTTGAGAAAGTGGTTAAAAAAGCAGACAGGATCCTGGGCTTTATAAATAGGGGCATGGAGTACAAAAGCAAGGAAGTCATGATGAACCTTTATGAAACATTGGTTCAGCCACAACTGGAGTATTGTGTCCAGTTCTGGGCACCGTACTTTAGGGTGCAGAAGAGATTTACAAGAATGATTCCAGGGATGAAGGACTTTAGTTATGTGGCTAGCCTGGAGAAGCTGGGCTTGTTCTCCTTGGAACAGAGAAGGTTGAGAGGAGATTTGATAGAGGTATTCAAAATCATGAAGGGTCTAGACAGAGTAGATAGAGAGAAACTGTTCCCATTGGCGGAAGGGTCATGAACCAGAGGATTTAGATTTAAGGTGATTGGCAAAAGAACCAAAGGTGACATGAGGAAAAACTTTTTTTACACAGTGAAAGGTTAGGATTTGGAATGCACTGCCTGAGGGGGTGGTGGAGGCAGATTCAATCGTGGCCTTCAAAAGGGAACTGGATAAATACTTGAAAGGAAAAAATTTGCAGGGCTACGGGGATAGGGCGGGGTAGTGGGACTAGCTGGATTGCTCTTGCATAGAGCCGGCACAGACTCGACGGGCCAAATGGCCTCCTTCCATGCTGTAACCTTTCGATGATAATATTTATGGAGGGATATGATATAAACGCTATCAACTCTGTGTTGAATGCTTTGTACGTTCACATATGTACCACTCAATTCTGACTCCCAATTTTTTTGGGACATTGGCTCTTAATCATTTTTAATTATTATTTAAATTTTTGATATCCATTGCCGTTTCTACAACAGCATTCCTCAGGGGTAAATTTTAACCCCGAAGAATAGGTGAGTTGGGGGCGGGGGGGGGGGGGGGGGTGGCAGTAAAAGATTTTAAAGTTTGGAGCGGGAACGAATCCCGGCTCCAACCTGCTGAATTCTGCGTTTCATCCAGATGCATCTGGGCTCGTTCACACTTCTGAAACCTGGAAGTCCCGCCGGCAGGGCAATTAAGGCATTTGAAGTAGTTAAATGAATTAAATTTTAGTGTATTGAGGTAGACAAACAATTTTAACTCTACCTGAACGTGTCTCCCGCGGCTTCTGAAACACGCCATGGAAACGGAGGTGATTTGCAGTTGGCAGCCATTTGGACCTTGAAACCTTGTGATTGACACGTGAAGAAAAGGTGAGTTTTTGCAGCAGGGCAATCAGTTCTCGCAGACAAACCTTTGGCTGGGAGTTCTTTGTGTTTAGACTGAGATTTCTTTGTTCACATTCAGAATTCTTGTGTTCGCATATATTTACCTACGTTTTGAACCCCCCACAAACTGACACCATCAGGATGGGGGAGGCAATGGATGTATTCAGCACTACATCTGAGGAAAAAGCACATCAGCATCCGCGGCAGGCATGGCATGGAGTTCTGGGAGCTGCAGCTCCACAAAACAGAGGTGCGCCACAAGGACCTGCAGAAGAACAGACAGGGGACCAATGGAGGGGCCCATGTTGCAAGAGGCACTACTCTCGTGAGAGGATCTACAGGCAGAGGCTGAGCTTCCTGGACCTCTCTGAGGAGCAGTGCCTACAAAGGCTCAGATTGAGTCGCCAGGTGGTCGCAGACATCTGCAAGCAGAGCTGCTCCCGAATGGGCCCGGTGGGCACGCATTGACCTCCGTAGTTAAAGTCACCATTGCCCTCAATTTCTTCGCCTCCGGATCCTTCCAGGGCACCAGCAGTGACATCACCAGGATCTCTCAGTTGTCTGTCCACAGGTGTATATGACAGGTCACAGATGGCTTGTTTGCCAGGGCATCCGACTACATCAACTTCCCCATTGACGATATCAGCCAGACTGAGAGGGCAGTGGATTTCCACTCTCTGGCTGGCTTCCCATGGGTACAGGGCGCAATTGATTGCACACACGTAGCAATCCGAGGACCTGCACATGAGCCAGGACTATTCATCATTGAGCCATAAGTGAGTGTGTGGACTGATGTGATGGTGTAGGCTTCGCAGGGCAGTGGGGGGGTTAATGTTCACCACGGAATGCAGCTGAATCAGTAACTGTACTTACTTTTTCCTGATCTGGTTAGGTCATTAAATCGCTTCCTGCACTGTAGCCACGACCAGGGCACTGTGCTCACGCCTTCTTGGTGGCAGAACCAGGAGTCTTCCCCCGGTCAGGCAGCTTTGGCACCTCCCTCCTGTGTCTCACAGCAGCCAGTAGTACCTTCAGGGCGGCGTCCGAGAATCTGGATGCTGGCTTTGCTCTACAATGTTCCATTCTGCTTTTTCCTCCTTTTACCTTCAAAATGCATTGTTGCATTGGCCCTTTAAATAGTGGGTTTTAAATTGCATCATCCGGGTGTGCAGTACGCCCGCTGTGCAGCTTGAGGATGCAAAACCCGGAAGTTGAGTTAAATGGTTATAGTTGAGTTGTGATCGCTCGGGAACACACACAAAAAATTTTTCCGGATTTCCCACCACTTATTGACCTCTCGCACTGAGATCCCACCTCATTGTTAAAATTGGGCCCTTATCTCTCACTACTTTTCAACCTTTTCCTTTCCCTTTCTTAACTGATAATATTTTCTCACTATTTTAGCTAAATTTTTTTGCTTCAATTCCAGCAGTTTTAGTAAGCCTCCTGCTAGATTAGTTTAAATCCTCCCTTACTGCTCTGTTTACCCTCTCTGCAAGGACATTGGTGCTGTTTTGGTTCAGGTTAAGGACATCATTTTAGTATAGTCTTCCAGAAATCACTCCAACGCCTCAAGAACGTGAACCCTTCCCCCAGCACCAGCCCTGTAGCCACACTTCGGCCTTCCTAACCTTCCTCTCCTTAATCTGTCCAGCGTGTGGCACAGGAAGCAATCGGGACATTACCATCCTTAAGGTCTTATTTTCAATCTAATGGCTAACTTCTTAAAATCCCCCTGCATGACCATAAATATACTTCGATCTATGTCATTGGTTTCAACATGGAGCAAGACGTTTGACTGATCTCTTCCCAGAGGCTCTCCACCCATTCCACGATATCCTTCACTCTGCTACCAGAAAGGCAATATACCTTATGGGATTCCCAGACACGACTGGAAAAAAGGCTGACTATTCCCTTGACTATTGAACCTCTCACTACTACCCCTCTCCAATCCTGTAGTCTACCTGCCTTTCACCTCCTTGGATAATCGTTACTCCACAGTGTTGCTCAGGACCACCGTTCCCTGAATCACTGTCCACCTATATTTGTCCAACACTTTGTATCAATTAAATGGTTCCAGTAATTCAAAGGTTCTCTGCCTCTGTGAGTCCTTTCTTCTTCTGCTGCCCCTACAGATGATCTTCTCTTTTTTTACACTATCTCAGTGTCCTGACCTGTCTAGCACAGCCTCTTGGATGACCACATTCTGAGATTACGATCAAGAAACTCCTTATCTTCCCTGGTGCTGTGGATTGTGGCCAATTCCTCCTCGAGCAGAGATCCTCTGCTCCAGAGACTCAATTTTCTGACACTTGATGGAAATATGGTGCCCCTGGATACACTGAGAAACACTAAAGTCACCAAGATCAGCCTATGTGCCAGTCCTATAGAAAACCATACTGCTACCCAATTACTGACTGAATTCTGCCCTTTGTAGGTTAACAGGTATGTGAATTAATTTAAGTCATGTGTATTTTGTAAAAATAGCAAAGTTGCATTCTCTTAATCCACTAGTTGCACATAATTTTATGACATAATTTTTAAAAATCTGTAAAAATAAGAGTAAACCACTTGTGTAAGGAAAATGCTTCAAATATTTGTATAATCCCTGGAGGACTGCAAGAACATTTCTGCATAAGAATGAGATTATAAATTAATAATTATTTATAGCCATTTCAGTTCTATTCATTTGTCTAATTGTAATTCAGAACATTCATCAATAAAACATCATAGAAGATTTCCGTTTAGCTGCTAGCCGGCAGAAATTGCATCTGAAAACTGCAAAGGACACTCAGTACTCAGAGAGGTAACACTTCGCTTTCCTTCTTTCAATACATACACCCACACAGATTATTCGGCTCTCTTCACATTGTAGCATGCTGTCCAGCAGAACCAGTTAATACTGTAAGAGTATCCATTGATAATGGACAACGATCTGTAAAGTGCTTATAGAGGGACTGCAAAAGGGTAAAATCCCTCCCCCTAGTCCCTGTGTTCAGTATGAAGCTTAGAGTGACCACCTATCCAGTTTTGAACCAGATAGTCCAATTTTTGGGAGGAGATGATTGTCTGATACTTTTGATAATCAAAAACCAAATGGTGAAAATCTGTTTTTTGTTTGCTACATTAAAGAAAAACATTGTGAGAAAGTTTAAGCAACCCTGCCTTGCATTCAGTCATGTACCCAATTCGTGCATGTGAACACTAATTTTAAATGCCTTACTCCATCTGGTTTTGGACAAAATGTGGCAGATCTTGGTCAGCCCCCTCCGAGTCTCTGTGACCAGCTTTCGGCCCTCTTCCAGTCTCTGTGACTAGCACATTGCCCTCTCTGAACAAGTGACTTGTAATTTGAAAGTTGAGTGGAACTAAACCCCAAAATGTATCAGGGGCGATTTTAACCCTACTCGCTTGGTGGAAACTGGCCAGGTGGGCAGTTAAATTTGCCTGAGACTTATCTGCCCACGTCCCACTCCGTTCCAGTTGTCTTCTATTTTAACCTTCTCTTCTGAGCAGGCGGCAAAGACGCCTACTTGAAGCCTGCGGGGTCCTTTAAATGTGCAGATCGGGGGCCAATGATGTAATCGGAACCTGGCTGTCATTTTAACCGGTGATCTGAGCGGGGAAGCCACTGTGGCTTTCCCGCCAGGTGAAGGTAATTGGAAGAGGATCCGGGGCCAGATGAGGCTTTCATTGTGGGACCAGGAGGATCAAGAGCACTCTTCTGGGGCTCATAAGGAAAGTTTAGGCTGCTCCTGCCTCAGGCTCCCCGCCTTCCCGAACGCGATACCCTCCCGAAAACCCCTCTCCGCGACTTAGCTGTGTGCTGGCCAACATTCCGTCGGTCCCACCCGGCAGCCTACTGCCGTCCAAAATTACATTCCCGCCCACCGGCAAGTAGCCACATCCCACCCATTTCAAGTGGGCAACTGACTGGAGACATGCCGATGATATCTGGGACTTAAAATCACCCGGTCGTCATGCTGCCAAACTCAGGGGGATTTGGCGTTTGCCTTGGCCCCCACCCCCGATTCCCACTCTGGGTTATGACTTCCTGTTTCTTGCTCAACCCCTCCTGGGGTGATATTGCACTATTTGAGTGTCACCAACTCTTTCACCACCACCAGTGTACTGACAGGATGCAGGGAAATTGATGCTGAATCTAATCTTTTAGGAGCTTTCCTGGCAAAACTTCCCTTAAGAACTGTTCATTCTATCAAGTATTTCAATCTGTGTATTTGGAATTGGATATCACACATAAAATGTCGGTTGTAATGACTACTTATAATTGAGTAATAGCTTCCCAAGAGAGTTAGATTGATTCCAGTCCAATTAACCCTGAATGATGGCAGACTATTTGACTGCAAAGGGCGTAACAGCTGAGCCCAATACTGTCCTCAAATGCTGCTCAAAAACACACAATCAGGAATGGGAACACGGGTTGATTTTCACCTCCCCAGTCTCATGGTGGTAGCACCCATTCTGCATCTGAAATGATATTATCTAACTCAGCACTGAGCAGGAATCAGACCTGAGGATCATCTTGATCTATATGGCTCAGTTACTCACTGGATAAACATGTTGAGCTATTGGGGGAGTCACTACTCTGGTTTAATAATGATTCAACTGCTCTCAAAGTTTACATATATAATGTTTCTGACATTCAAACTTTCATAAAGAAATTCTAATCAGTTTGATTTGGCTTGATGAAGTCCATGTAAATTTAAGCACAAGGATTGTATCCCTTGTAGTTAATCTGTTAGTGTTGACTACATGTACTGAATGCATCCCTGGTTTAAAAATAACTGTGGAAAAAAAATATTAGAAATGAATGACTGGTCCTCACTCCACACGTGTGGTACTGAACCAAACCACAGCGTCTGTGTTCAGACCTAATGAAGTGCTTCCTATAATTAGTGAGAGGTTGTAAAGGATATGAATAACATTATGCTCACTTGGCACCATTCTCTGAGGAAATTACAGGTCAAAGTAGCCACATATTTAAGGTGAAACACATAAACTAAATATAGAATATATTATCCTGCGCTGAACAGTCTAAAGATTTTTTTAAAAAATATGTAACTATGTATTGTTACAATTCAGGGTACTTCCCAATATTCTTTATTAATGCTCCCTAAAAAGTCAGTTTCTGCAGGCAAACCTGTGTCTCCTATGAACTGAAATTTAAACTTATGCACAAATATCTGGGACAGTGGGCCAGAGGCTGAACCATTTTACCATTGGAGGGATGCACCAGGCATTGTATGGGATGCCACCTACACTCCTGTTCTTTTGAAGTGACAGAAAAAATACCACACTGATAATCTGTGTAGCTTGAAATAACCTATTAATTGGGTTTATTAAGAAGTAAGATTATATAGAAGCACAAATAGATCATGTAAGCAGAACATTATTTAACTTTCATAGATGCATGAATCTGTTCTGTGAATCCAACACAATGAATCATTTTGAGATTCTTAGAGTCCTTTCATGAGTATTCTTTAGCTGATGGTATAAGCAATTTATTGGCTCTAAGCACCATGGTGTATGGGCTCACTGCTGCAACAGTTGAATGATATGAACTAAAGCTGTTGCCAGAAATTGTCATATGTATTTGCAGGTGTTCGAGCAGCTTCTGGTTATTAAACTGTCAACCAAAAGCAGAACAAAGACACGACGAGTGTAATTATGGCAGGAACTGGGTGGAATGCGAGTTAAAAGCATGCGGTACATTGTGCCCCTCGGCTACCACCCTGTGACTGTTAACTCCTGACTCAAGTAAATGCCCCATAAATATATGCAAATCAGGGTTCTTTCACTCAGATTGGATCCCGAGGCAATTAACAGCCTACTGGGCAGGGGGTGCTCTGACCACTAAAACCTGCTGGAGAAGAAGCGGGGGGGCCCAAAGTTTAAGTACAACCTTATCTTTGTGGGGACAGGAGAAGCAGGAGTGCTCCTCTGGCCCCAGTTATGGAAAGTTTGGACCTCTTCCAACCCGGGTGCACCACCCATCCACTCCCAACCGCGAAACTCTCTTGAGGCTCATCCCGCAACTTTGCTGAGTACTGTTGGGCGGTTTCTGGACCACCTAGTCTTCATGAGGTGGCAGCTGGCCCGCTGTCTCTTTATAGCTGTTTTGGACATGGCAGCCGGCTGCCGAACTGTTAATGAGGCCCTGCCATTAAAATCGACCGGGCCTCCTACGGCAACTCCCGGGCGGGAAAACAGGTGCCTCTCCTCGGCTTTCTGCCCAGGGGGTTAAATCTCTACTATTGTGTGTCTGCCCCTCTCATTCTACCATCTCCTTATCTGATGAAATACCAGATCAAACAATCTGGCCTGCTGTCCTACAGTGACAGGCTTTTGTTCAACCTGGTGACTTTGGAAGAAAAAACACATTTATTTTAACACTAGCCAGTTGAGAAAAATGATTTGCCTATTCCCTTTATATTATGAAATTAAAGAATAAAGGCAGACATAAATACCAGAATTTTTAATCAGAACAAAGATGGAATTTGCTCCATTACATATATATTAAAATAAAGCAGAATCTTAGACACAAAGATATTGGAATGTAAAAATTGCAGCTTCCGCAATAGTTCATAATGTGGTGTAGTACTGAGCCACACAAATCAGGGAGATCCCAGATTTTATTCCAGATCCATGCTGATCTCATATGAATTGAAAATTGGAGGTTTACTTGGCTCCAGTATCCCTGATCCAGATAAGGGTAATAAAATTACACAGGGTTCCCATTTCTGATTGCTAGTCAGTGACTCCTGCTGGAAAGTGTACATGTGTGGATGTCATTTGTGGACAAGATCAGGTTCTACTGTGATGCCCCAATGTTTGAATAGCCTGCTGAAACAGTCTGTTCGGGTTGACATAAATAGCCACTTGGGTGAGGTACAGGAGGGACTGCTAGTGTCCACAGAATCATATCTCAGCAAGAGTTAGAAGGGTAGAGGAGGGGAGAAAACTGGAGAAATTTGGGGAAACAATATATTAAAAAAAGTGCAAAAATTGAAAATAATCACTTGAGTTTCCAACTTACTTCAGGATTTATTCTGCTGAGAAATAGTGCACAGTTCCTTTGGGAAGCCAATGGATTCATTCAGTATTGCATTTGTGGGAGTGACTGAACAGGCTGCAGCAAGGCCTTATTGTTTTGAATTAAATTAAATCCCACTACTCCATACCACTCTCTATATAAATGATACATGCTGTCCTACTGCACAGTGATTGAACTAACATCCCTTAACTATAACTCTTGAGTGTTCTCCCTCAGCCCCTGTCCAATTGCCTCGCCTTTTGATTTGTCAGATTATTTTACAAGAATTTACATTAGTTTACACAACTAAACATTATTTGATATTACTCAAGTTTACAGCATCAGAATGCAAGTTCAGGCACTAATAGGTAGTGATGCCAAGAGCTTTAAAGAGCAAGTGAAGTATCCAGACTTGTGAAACACTGATTTATGGTGTGACAACATTGTAAGCACCATATTTTGTGCAATAATTTTCATTAAAAAGACAGTACTTGATTGATTAAGTCCATACTTGGTTTCTCATATTGTACATTGGCACAACCTAATATTTATATTGGAGCAAAATATCTTCATGGCATTGCTGAGCTAGCTGAATAAGGGAAAGCGGAAGAAATCCCATTAAAAAAAAACTTAATGGAATTATTTCCAAAAATAAACAAAATAAAATAAATCCTGAAACATGACACAATTTTTCTTTAATTATTGTATTATTAAAAATACTCATGATTAATCAAGAAACAATGTTGATAATGTAAGAATTGTAACATCCTTAATTAAGCCTTATCAGAAACTGCAATCGGAGCTATTACCTGAATGTTTGTGGTGCCCTACGCAGGATGAGCCTGTCATCAACAAGCATTTGAGGATGGCTGATAATCCATGAGGGAATAGCTAGAAGTTGGTTTAGCATCCAATTACCCATGATGAGCACGGGTGCTATCTGAGTCTGAACTAATCCAACCTGGGCCATTTGGATCTATTGTAATGTGTTTTGAATTGGCCCAATTTGACGAATCTTGACTTCAGACTCCTTCTCTGCTCCTCATGGTTAAATGTGGTAACAGGCATTGAGACAAATATTTCTTGAAGTTCTTGATAAATCTCATTGCATAAGTCAGAAATCAGAATCTAAGGTTAAAATTATCCCCAATGTGAGTCATCCTAAGAATGAATTACTATCAATACATGCTCACTACTCAGTGGCAACGTCTAATCCCTTCCAATACTAGCCACAAGAGGCCTGCTTTACTGTGAGGAAAATTTATCTTTTGCTCCTCACTGCCAATGAAAAATGTTTCATCTAGCAACACAACTGTGAAAAGCTGGAACAACCACAGAGGCTAGCCAATCAGGAGTGTTGGTTAAGGCTGGATTTGAAGTTGATGCTCTCTGAATGGTAGTCTAACACTCAACCACTGCTGCTGGGGAATATGAGTGTTACCATGCTTCACAGAACCATAGAAACTTCAGCATAGAAGAAGGTATTTCTCCCATTGTGTCAGTACTGATATTAGCTCCACGATGGAGCTAACTACTCTTATTCTATTTCCCTGCTCTTTCCCTATACCACCATGCCCTAATGAAGTTTTAACCTACAGATAAAAATCATGTTTTGCTTTAGTCTTGATACAAATCCGGTGTAAGAATTGTTTTTGTATATTTGACTTTTATCAGCTCCTATATTACATTGGCAGCATGAGGACAATGTTGACATGTCCTGCAAGAACAACCTTCACATGGTGATTGACAGCTGGTTGAGATTCCCTAGCCAGTGAATGCCAGGGTTTACCAATTGGAACCAAAAAACAACAGGTTTCTTTTGCAGGGTAAACATTGGATATTTACCAGGCTTAATCTCAAAGAAAAACTGCCAGTGATGAAGCTGAATATTAGAGAAGGAGTCACTGGTAAAGAACCCAGCTTAAATAACAATCTTTTCTCAGTTATGAATAACCCAAAACAAACCACATTTTAAAATCAAATTGAATGGTCGCTATTCTCCCACGGGGTAGGTTCCACAGCATGATGCAGATAAACAGCTCCGTGAAGTCCATGATTTGATTGTGACACCAATCAAACAACAAGGTATAAAATAAACTATAAACAATCTTTTTATAAATCTCTGAAGTTTTTATTGTGGCCCAATAACTGTTAGATGCACAAGGTATGTGTGAAACATCATTTCTATTTTTGACATGCAATTATACGGTAAGCCTTGGACTTACATGCAGAGTTACAATGCATCAAAAATAATATTGATTTAAAAGTTATGCATAAATTGCTGAGTCCCATTATACCTGATCATTTCTATTTGCAATTAGCTTTGTTAATTTTTTTTTATCCTTTGCACATAATCACTAACAGGTGTTTTTCCAGTAAATTCCCTTTATTGATAAAGTATGTCACTGATTAACTTTACTTCAGCTTCTTCCAGAAAAGATTTATTATTGAAACATTCAAGAAATGACTTACCTCCAGAAACAAGGGTCAGGGAGACAAAGAGGACCAAGAGGACGAGTGTGTGGAACTTGACGTTCATATTCTTTGCGCTGTGCCTTCAGTGTGAACTTGCAGTTGCTATAGAGTGATCAGTCGCTGTGAGAGGAGGCGTGTGTGTGCCTCAGTGCTCACTGAATGGCTGTTCAGTTCTCAGTAGCTGGGAGTCTTTGTGGGAAGCTCTGTCTTAAATGGATAAGAGCTCAGCTGATCATGTGGCTTACGTCTCATACCTCAGCACTCCGTAGTCGTGCAGGAGGGGCCAGCTCCCCCGCCCCCCCCACCTCACACCCCCCACCTCCAATCCACTCTGTGAGCTGTAAAATTGTAAAACTACCAGCCTGTCCTCTATGACAAACCAGAGGTTATTATAACAAAACAGTCAAACAAACACTGTGAGGGTTGGGATACTGCCAAGTTTGAGGTGGAAGTCATTAACCCTCGTAGTGCCGGATTTCCTGCATGTTTGAAGGGGGAAGTCATTAACCCTCGTACTGCCTGGTTTCCTGTACAGCTGTTTTCCACCAAATTTAATCTTGGAATTTTTATTTTCTTTTCTTTGGGAATTTTTCTAGACACTTTCCGGTGAAAATTAATGTGGCATTGCGCTGCCTTTGTCAACTAAGTTTAAAGGCTACCTTTAAAAAAATAAAAAAGTAAACATTTAGAGGTCCTGTCAATTTGAAGTTGCCAATTAAATAATTGAAAATACAGGACATCGGAAATATGAACAGAAAATGCTAGAAATACACAGTATTTTGTCAGAATCTGAGAAAAGGAAAAATAGGTTAACAGTTCAGGTGGAGACTTTTGTTAGAACAGTTCTGATGAAGGACCAACATCCAAAATCTTAACCTGACTTTTCTCGCTAAAGATGCTGATGGACTTGCTGTGCATTTCCAGCATTTTCTGTTTTTATAGCTCAAAAGTTGCCAATGCTTACTTAACTTTTAAAATGGTGTTAATTTTAGGGATGTAACTAAGGGAGCAGGACAAGGATGAGAATATAAAGAAACAAACTGGTTAGGAGGGCACACAGATTCCTATAGACATCAAATAAAAACAAACAAGTCCAATATCACCATCCATAAAATTTAGATAGGGATAAAAGTACTTCTAAATGCTCAATTTGTGCTAGGTAGAATTTACATTTTGAGGAGGAGATTTTAGTATTTTGATTCCTTTAAAGCCTGGATTTAACTTTGAAAATCCATGGGGGAACCTTATTACCATGGAGCTATTTGAAAATATTAAATACTTTTAGTGTGCTGATGCACTGCTCATTTGTCATTTCACAAGTGTTGTTTTGGTGTCAAGTGAACTGTGCTACATGACAAAGACTGTAATAAACTGGGACAAGCACAAAAATGTATGCAAAGCTCAAAGAACATGGAATTAGCGCAGTCTTGCTGCTTGAACGTTGATGTAAAAAAAAAATCTGGTGTGATGATCTGCCTTAGTTTAGCTTGTTAATTGTAGCCATGTGATTTATATCAATTAGTGTTAATTGTATTCAGGTGGTGCGTAACAATTGGGGACTCTCCTGTATCCATTTATAAGAGAGCTTATCTAGGGAGTGGGTAATATGGATCTCTGTGAATAAAGGCTCAGAAGCAACTGAAGACCAGGCTCTAATATTCTATCTTTCACCACCTGGCTATCCAGTTTGTAACATCCCTATCACACTGCCTGCTCCACAAAGTGAAAAATGGTTGTAAATAAAAATAATACATTAAACACACTTGCACTTAATTAAAAAATTAATAGTCACTTGGACAAGTGTAGATTAATAAAGGAAAGTTAGCACGGATTTGTTGAAGGCAAATCGTGTTTAACTAACTCGATTGAGTTTTTTGATGAGGTAACATAGAGGGTTGACGATGCAGTTTATGTGGTGTGTATGGACTTTCAAAAAGCATTTGATGAAGTGCCACATAGTAGGCTTGTCAGCAAAATTGAAGCCCATGGAATAAAAGGGATAGTGGCAACATAGATATGAAATTGGCTAAGTGACAGGAAACAGGGAGTAATGGTGAACGGTTGTTTTTCGGACTGGAGGAAGGTATATAGTGGTGTTCCCCAGGGGTTGGCACTAGGACTACTGCTTTTCTTGATATATATTAATGACTTGGACTTGGGTGTACAGGGCACAATTGCCAAATTTGCAGGTGACACAAAACTTGGAAGTGTAGTAAACAGTGAGGAGGATGGTAATAAACTTTAAGAGGACATAGACAGGCTGGTGGAACGGGCGGACACGTAGCAGATGAAATTTAACTCAGAGAAGTGCGAAATGATACATTTTGGCAGGAAGAATGAGGAGCAGCAATATAAACTAAATGGTACAATTCTAAAGGGGGTGCAGGAACGGAGACCTGGGGGTATATGTGCACAAATCTTTGAAGATGACAGGGCAGTTTGAGAAAGCGGTTAAAAAAGCATACAGGATCCTGGCTTTATAAATACAGGCATAGAGTACAAAAGCAAGGGAAGTTATGTTCAACCTTTATAAAACACTGGTTTGGCCACAATTGGAGTATTGTATCCAATTCTGGGCACCACACTTTAGGAAGGATGTGAAGGCCTTAGAGAGGGTGCAGAAAAGATTTACTAGAATGGTTCCAGGGATGAGGGACTTCAGTTACGTGGATAGACTGGAGAAACTGGGGTTGTTCTCCTTAGAGCAGAGAAGGTTGAGAGGAGATTTGAAAGAAGTGTTCAAAATCATAAAGGGTTTAGATAAAGTGAATAAAAAGAAACTGTTCCCATTGGCAGAAGGGTCGAGAACCAGAGGACACAGATTCAAGGTGATTGGGAAAAGGACCAAAGGCAACGTGAGGAAAAACTTTGTTAAGCAACGGGTAACAGATTCAATCATGGCTTTCAAAAAGGAATTGGATAAATACTTGGAGGAAAAGAATTTGCAGGGCTACAGGGAAAGAGCGGGAGAATGGGACTAACTGGAGTGCTCTTACAAAGAGCTGGCATGGACTTGATGGGCCGAATGGCCTCCTTCTGTGCTGCAACCATTCTATGATTCTATAATGAGCAGTGTGCCATTGAATCAACAGTAATCAATGTTAGAGGAAAATAAATTCCAAAATAAAATACTGTGCTGAAGAAAGTGCAAAAATACCACCATAGATGTGAAACCAGGTCCTTGGTAACATCAGTCATTTACACTATCCTCCATTTGGCTTGTAAATTTAGTACAATAGTAAGAGGATACCACTATGACAGGAATATACTACTAAAAACATTCATTTAACAGCACTGAATCTATTGAAATTGCTTAATGGGGATGCCAAGTCATCCTTTAACTGAAGTGACACAAACTGCAACAGCCTTTACATTAGATTGCTGTGTTTTCATAGAGATTCTGGGTGGCTGCCACTGTCTGGGGAATTTGGGGACTGCAGAAGAATTTCTCTGCTAATGTAACAATATAACAGCATTGCAAATGGTTCCACTTATAAAGGAAGAATGCAAATGACAGAAATCATCTATAGATTTTCTCCATTACTGCCATTCTTAATTTAAAATCATCAGCATTTTGCATAGTTTGGAAGCACTAAAGAACAACCAATCCTTCAGGGTTAAAAGTCTCAAAATCAGGAGCTCATTTTATATTGACTAACTTTCTCTGTAACTGGTTCATTTTGTGCTCGCAAACTTACATATAAACACTAAGGGTTATAAATTGGGCCGCATAGCGCCCGTTTAGTAGGCGCTACGTGGCCTCCTTAGGACCCAAAATGGCGTCCGGAATGCGCCGCACGCTACCTGATGCCATTTTGGTAAAGGCGTTTGCACACGCGCAGATAACAAACGCCAGCAGCATGTAAAGTAAGGAGAATATGCGTTAGATCAGTGTACAACGCTGATTTAAAGGGACAGATACGATTTTGGAACTCAATGCTCCAGCCAACGCACTGTCTTAACCTCGCACAGCTGAACAGGTCACAAACAGCATGGAGGACCCCCCACCAGCGCTATTTAACGGATCAGGCAGGATTTACAGGTGAGTTGCTGGATTATTGCTCCTGGTTGCTGATGCATTTGTATCTGTTTTTGGAAATCTCCTATACTAGAGGACATAGCCTAAAAATTAGAGCCAGGACTTGCAGGAGTGAAGTTAGGAAACACTTTCACATGCAAAGGGTGGTAGACGTTTGGAATGCTCTTCTGCAAACGGCAGTTGATGCTAGCTCAATTATTAATTTTAAATCTGAGATTGACAGATTTTTGTTAACCAAAGGTATTAAGGGATATGGGGTCACAGATCAACCACGATCTCAGTGAATGGCAGAGCAGGCACGAGGGGCTGAATGGCCTACTCCTGTTCCTTTCTTCCTATGTTCCTATAATAAAGTTTCAATACTGTACAGAGAGTGGGCTGGCTAGCTGACAGGCAACAGCAAGGGCACTGGCAGAGTGGCAGGGGTGGACAGGAATGATATCATCCTGAGGGAGGACAGCAGCTTCATGTTCCATGGAGCCACTGCCATTCGCTGCCTCCTGCTCCTGCAAGAAAGCGGAATATGTGTTGGTGAGTATCTTGCAAGATGTTTGTCTTGCCTGTCATGGTTGAATAGCTGCCAGTGTGTGTGACCTGTGAGTTGTGGGTGTGCGGCTTGCAACAGTGGTAATGTGTGAGGGTGAGAGGAAGCATCTGATTGGAAGAGTTGAGTACTGATTGAAAGGGTTTGTTGGTACGTGGGTGATGGGGGCTGTAATGCGTGGAGCAGTGAATGAGGTGCAGTAGTGCAGTTAGTAGGAAATTGCCACTTGACTGTTGACCTCACTCACCTTGACCACTCGTGTCAAAACATTGAACTTCTTCCTGCACTGCATCCATGTTCATGGTGATATGCGCCTGGCATTGACTTCGTCCCCTGCTGCCTCCCACTGCCTTTTGAGCATACTTCTGGAGGGCCTCTTGGCCCCCCCCCCCCTCCTGGGGAATATAGGACACCCCTCCTTCTGTCCACCTCTTGCACTAAGGCCTCTTGTGCATCAGCAGAGAACCTTCGTGCATGCTCTCACGCAGGCCTGGTACAAACTCAGATCAGCAGATTGGTGAGGTCTGGCATGAAGCTTGGAGGATGTGGGATTTAGTAGTGCCCGACCTTTATTCAATTTTTGACATAACTCAATGATTTGTAAACATAGGGATGGGACTTGCATCTGTGCTTCACTTGTGCGATGTCTGATCTCCGTGCAGACCCATATCTTATATTTTGCAAATAAGAGGTACAGGCTGCCTTTATGTGGTGCTGGCCACTCGCGTGATATCGGCGGCAGTGACACCGCCCCCCCCCCCCACCCGCCTCCTCAATTTGCTGGTGAGCAGCCACTCAGCAGCGCAGCTAGGCCTGGCTGCTCGTAGATATCAGGTAAGTGACCAGGCAGCACGAATCTCACGTGCTGCCTGCATCTCAACGACTGGGCGCGAGTTAATCACACACCGTGACCCCTGCTCCTGGATTCAGGGGTTAGAGTTATACAGCACGGATAGAGGCCCTTCGGCCCATCGTGTCGATGGTTATCAAATTTAATCCCCTCAGACTTGTTATTGGGATTACCAAGTAGATTTAACTCAGTAATTTTAGTGATTTTCCCCCTTCATTTCTTCATGAACTTTTCCAGGTTAACCCTCTGCATCCATAAAGAAAGGACTTGTATTTATATGAAATTATGTACTGTTCTTCTTGCTCAAGAGGGTGAACAGATTTTGCCAGCAATCATTTTCACTGCTGTCAGGTCAGCCAGCTGGGAGGCATGTTCGAGTGGTGCAGGACAGAACTCTCTCCTTCATTGGCTGACTCTTCATGCGGAGACGTCATGCTGAGACTAGTGAAGCTTGTTCTCTTTAGGAAGTCTAATTGTAAATGCTAGTCAACACTGCGATTTGAACTCGGGCCTTCCGGTTTAAAGTGGCCAGCTTTCTACGTTGGCAATTGCCAGCCTCATCTTCAGTGACAGTTTTTAAAAATATATGCTTTCAAGGCCACATTTTTTTGAACATTTTACTTTTCCATACAAATGTTAGCTTTCCCCTTCCACCGTAGTTTGTGCTCATGGTACACATCATTTCCCAGCCTCTGTTGATCTGCCGTGTAACCAGACACCAGAACATGTAGCACAGTACCACGAGCTGACTCCTCCTTTCATTTTCAATCCCTCCCTGTGCTGGTCCAGCCAAGATTGGAATTCCCCACTCAAAGAATAACATCTGCCAAGCAGATATCCTTCTTTGTGTCAAACCACTTTGTGGCACTACCCTTTGTGTTAAACTATTTTTTTTGGCACAGCCCTTTAGCAAACCAATGTGCTGCAGGCCAAGTTATGAAAATCAAATTTGAATAAAACCTGACGCTGTTTTATTTCTTTATTTTTGAGGTATTGCTTCAGTTTAAATCAGTTACCCATTAAGTACCTGAACTTTGAACTGCCTATTGTCAGGATGAGTGATTCTGTAACAGCATCCCAGGCTTCCTTATTTACTCAGGACAGCTATGAACATCATAATTCCCCAAAAAAATCAAAATGTTAGTGTCCAATTATTTTGGAACAATTGTTGTACAACAAAACCTGCTTCTTTCTTCAGCTATTTGACTAGGCAGCCATTTCTTAGAGGTCCTCTGAGTGCCACCGCAACAATTCTTTACTGGGGGAAAATAGAAATAGTAAATCAAGGATGATCTAGTGGTATGGCAGTTTGGTGTATTAATGGGTTTCATCACAGGCTGGAAGGTAAATGGGTGTCACGCTCTAACTACTCAAATGGTAAGTTCCTGGTCTTCGCCAAGCTGTTGGAGTGGGGGAAGAGTTAAAAAGAGGTTATGATCGTCCCAACTGAGACAGAAACTCAGAGGGTGGGTCACCCAAGACTGCTCTTGTACATCTCCCAACAGAAAGAAAGAAAGAACTTACATTTATATAGCATCTTTCATGACCACAGGATGTCCCAAAGTGTTTCGCAGCCAATGAAATACTTTTGAAGTGCAGTCACTATTGTAATGTAGGAAACACAGCAGCCAATTTGCCAAGAGCAAGGTCCCACAAACAGCAATAAAATAAGTGACCAGATCACCTGTTTTCAGTGATGTTGGTTGAGGGATAGATGTTGGCCAGGATACTAGGGGACCTCCCCTATTCTTCTTCACATTGTGCCGTGGAATCTTTTACGTCCACCTGAGAGGGCAGACGGAGCCTCGGTTTAATATCTCATCTGAAAGACGGCACCTCGGACAGTGCAGTACTCCCTGAGTATTGCACTGAAGTGTCAGCCTAGATTAGGTGCTCAAGTCTCCAAAGTAGGACCCACAATTTTCTGACTCAGAGGCAAGAAGACTACAACTAAGCCTCAGCTGACGATAGTTCTGCAAAATGTACTAATTAAATAAATTGAGCGAGTATTATTAAATACTCGCTCAATTTATGCCATGACTGGACCAGGAATATTTTTAAAAGATTGTTTTTTGAGCTGCAGGTGGGGCTGGGTGGCAACATTTTAGAATTAATTTATATTGCACTTGGGAGAGGAAGGTGAATAGTGGGGCCAGGAGTATTTTAGATTTATTGCAGTCAGGAATAGGGTTTGAGGAGGTGAATCTGAGGAACAGGGCTGCACTAGGAAGATTTTGCAGACAGTAATGGGGTTTAGAAGTAGGCGTGGGCTGGGAATATTTTTAATTATTTGTTATTGCAAGCTGTGTTGAGAAGTGATGTTTGGGGAAGAGATGGGGCAGCTGGGTAGTTTTTTTGTGGTTGGGAGTGGGGTCACACTGGGGGCACTCTCACCTCTGAGTCAGAATGTTGTGGATTCAAGCTCCGCTCCTGAGATTTAAGCACATAATCTAGCCTGATGCACGACTGAGGGAGTGCTGCACTGTCGGAGGTGCTGCCTTTCAGATGAGACGTTAAACTGAGATCCCATCTGGCCCCTCAGGTGGATGTAAAAGATCGCAATGCATTATTTGAAGGAGTTCATGCCAAACAGATAGCTCCTTCAGAGAACCAGTACAGGCACGAAAGGCCAGATGACTTCCTTTTGTGCTGTACAATTCTATGATTTTATGTTTGCTGGACAGGAAAAGGAGTGGTCAGGGGTTATAAACCACCAGTCTTGGCATGATCTGTAAATGGTCAGTCTTGCTGTCAGTCACAAACATGTTATGTTTTATTTCTCTCTTTAAAATGTCTTGCATGATTGCAAAATAGTTTTGAGTCAATAAATAAGAGTTTTTCTTTATAATTGATAGCAAAATTGTCCATGCATACAGCATGCCACAATAATCTGTTTGTAAGCTCCACCCATGTCCATTAGATTTAGGATATAGCAGCTTTCAATTGTATTTTAGGAGTTAATAGGAGTTACAGTCCACCACACTGCCTGCACAGAGTGACATCAGTGCATTATAGGAATTAGAGCCTGTTAGCTGGTTCAGCTTTTGCAATCAGTGAAGTCCCAAGGGACACAATGGTGCTTCTGTGAATGAAGCAGAGCTCAAGTTCTGAGCCCTGGAGAAGGGGGCAGGTATGTGGGGAGAGACATTGTTGCAAGAATTTCCAATACAACTGCATGGGGAAATGAATTATGTTTTTTGAATGCTTCAATTCTACATGTGTTTGTTATACATTTAATTTTTAAACATACAGGATAGATTTTCGTCTTCGGAACCTGGGCAAGTTCATGCTCGCTGATTGTTAATTGGTAGGTTTTTGGTGCCTGCTGCTTCTTCATTGGTTGTTTTCTAACCCATTTAGTCTTATTTGAGGCAACTTGCATCATTTAGTAAAAAATTACTCGATGTGATTTGTAACTTTATTTAGTTGAACCAATAGGAGAATCTTTTGCTAAATAAATATTTTCTATGTGTGATACACACTTTGTATGTGTGATGTGGTGTAACAATGAGTATGATAGATGCACAACTTTTAATCACCCGAGTGAATTTCCTTCATCCAAATTTATCTTACGATTTTGTACAGATAGGGTAAATCAAAATTACATCAAATTAGCCAAGAATGTACGGGCAGAAGACATAAATTGAAATTAATGAAAAGGAATTTTAGAGCAGCTGTTAGGAAAAACATTTTTTACTGGAAGGATAAAAAAATGACTGTTTTCTTGTTTGGTAAATTATTCTCAGAGTCAAAAAGCATCAGGTTTATTCAAATTACAATTAGATACTGTGATGGCAAAGTTAATGTAGGAGAGCGATGAACTTCAAAGAGATGAATGATCTTTTCTAATCCCCAACTTTTCTTGTGTTTTACAGGAGGCTTTGTGGGAGACAAACTAGAAAATTTTACTTGGAAAGACAATTAAAAGAGGAAGTAGAGCCAGACTATACTTGGGCCTGACACTCATTCACATGCTACACCATCCCCTCAATTGGCAAAGTCTCAAACCCAAATTATACGCAACCACTATTGCAAGATTATATTATGTTAATCATCTCTGTTCTCAATACAAACTATTTAAAAAGAAAAGTTTGGTTTTCCTGCCGATAAAGCTGGAAATCAGTATCACACTCACATTTGCCGTTAGTCTGTGTTTGTCAGAAAGGCCTTTCCTGTTGTCAGTCAATATTAGATACAGTCACATATGCCAAAAGTGTCCAAAACATGGCCTGTGGGCCAGCGTGGCCCACAAGCTACTTTGATCTAGTCTGAAAAGCTCCTATTAATTCCATGTACAAAGCTGACTCCAGCAGCTTTGGATTTCAGCTTTTTCAGTTCACGGGTCTGGAATACTGGAAAAAAGCTGCTGCCTGTTTGATGGAATTTGACCAGTCAGGGAGCAGCCTTTAGGTTTCAGGAGAGGTGTAAGATGGTGGAAAGGATAATGTGGAGGCCTCACATTTTCTGTGTGTAGATGGATCTCACCTTTGTGTATAGGGTCTTGTATAGGGGGTCTCATACTGCATAAACATATGTGGCCCACTCAGTGGTTTGAACATGTGTATTCAGCCCTGAACCTTAAGATCCACTCAGATCTCACTTAATGACTTAGTGTACAGTGAAATTGCTCCTGTACCCACTGAGTGCAATAAGAAGCAAAAGAATAAGTTAGGATTAAGACACATTGGTTGGGTATTGCAGTGAGAGCTTTGCTCTGTATTAACTGTGCCGTGCCTGACATGGAAGTGCTCGATGTTGACACTGGTGCAAAAACTAGAAAGGTATTTAATTCTGGCCCCGATATCCCTCAGATTAATGCCGAATAAATAAAACCAGAATATATGAGCATCAACGTTTACTGGCAATTTCATAGGATTTATGATTAGGTCCTGATCATTGCAGTCACCTGAGCAACAAGCAATTATGCACGGAGTTCAAGGTTAGAATTATTCATGTTCCAGCCAATGCTGTCAATAAAGATATACAGACATTTTATCCCCTGAACTCTGTATGCTAAATAATAATAATAATCCCCCGAATTATATGAAAATCCTACCCTTGTAAATTACTCACTCTGATTTTAGATCATGTTGATTATTTTGTTAGTGTTGCAGCTATGACATTGAAGATTCATTGTTCTTGTGTATATATTACACAGAACAGCTGAGGGCTATGGGATGAATTATTGAGCCCCTTAAGGCCAATGCTGGTCTGGAGCTTGCATGTACTAGTACTAATACCATTCATATACAATCTAGCCTAATGTCACGAACCTATGTGTTGAAACAGTGGTGCAAAGGCACACAAAACAATAACTTTCACTCAAAAACAGAAATGGAATCTTAAGGGTAGGTTTCATGAATTTGTGCTCTGGGTGGGAAACTTGGGTGGGAAGATTGGCACACCTGGTGGGATTTTCCATTAATTAATTTTAATGGACAGTAAATTCTGTATGGCCTGTTGACTGCCGAGCCCAAATTTTCAATATGTGCTTCATTCAGGCAAAGCTCTGCAATGGGTGTGCAAATTCCATAAAATCTGCCTTTCAGTGCTATGTTAATGCCACCACAAATGAATATAAAAACTGCCCTGATTATCTTTCCCTTTTAATTTTCTCCCCTTCTCTTTTAAAGGCACTGGAAATCGCTGGATTAAAGTACCATAAGCACAGGCAGATCTCCAGTGCTTCATTCAAGTGGTCATTTTTTCTAAGTGAACTTTGACACGAAGTGCAGAACTTTCAACAGCGTTGGGAACATAAAACAAGCGGTAGCAGATTGACTGCCCATTATACACCCTGCCCAATTTTCCTTTCAATTGAGTTAATGGAAAAAAAAATGGGTGTCCGATTAGCTACTGCCTTTTTTACGCCCCAACCTACATTGAAAGTTCGGCCCCAACTTCAGCAGACTATTTGGTGTGGATAACATAACAGAGAAAGGTCGATCCTATCCCCACCTGATGGACACATGCATGCACTTTCCATTAAATAGTAATCAGCAGCAAGAAACTGGCTGATTTTTGTCCACATTAGGCCAGGAGTGTGGAGAACAATTATAGCATCCTGATTACTGCCTCAGCTGAGCTCAGTGAACCCAGCACAGATTAGGACTGGGATCTTAGTAATAGAACCAAATATTTAGCACTACCACACTGCTTTTGATTATATTGTGTTTCCTATTATTTTGGTATTGAAACCTACTTTGAGCACAAAAGAATAATGCATAACTCTCCTTGAATAAGGAGGCAATAAATACAGGGTCTACAAGAAGGTTTAAGTGATCTGAAAGTCCTCTCTTCTCATTACTACGGATTAGGTGATACAGATGTTGATTGAGATAAAGATAGGTATGTAGACAGCTTTTGAGAATGTAGCATTTTACTAGTATCTACTTAAAGCATATCTTCAGGATTAGTTTTACCAAGTATCTATATTTTATCAGTTGCAAATCCATTCCTCAGTGGCTGAATCTAATTCCTTGCATTGCACCTGTTGGTCAATGCTGTTTATTTAGCTGTTACTAACAAGAGATGGATGAAAGGCTTATGGACAAATTGACTTCTAGCTTGTAATTATGCATTCTAACTCTGTAATGCCAGAATTAATGATTATGTTGTTTTTGCTAGGCTCGAAGCCCTAGCTTAGTAAAAAAACATTAATGATAACAATGTGTTTCTCATTTATATTATAAAAATGACTGATTCTAATTGAAAAAGACTGTGGTATATTCTGTTGTATTCTCGAACACCCAATCATGCCCTCAAGCTGTCAATCTCTCCCTGCGACTGCTGATACTTTCTCCAGTTAACTCAAACTGCTCTCCCAATTCAGAGACTGCCAGCGCTTACTTCTATGAGATGCTTCTATATTTGCCTAGATCAGATCTATTTTCCCTTCTGAATCAATATTTGAGACATGTCCACTTTCCTCTCTGAATCTTCTGCTTTACAGCCTCAGGCTAATTTTACTTCACTCTCCGTGGTTAATGTTTTAGTGACTGAAACCGATTTGACTTCCCTCTCTCTCTATTTATTGCTAAATTCTCTATTAGATCCACTTTGCTGTCTGATTTTTATACTCACTGTCTGAGACAAATCCTTTCGCACTCCAAAAGGGCAATTTTAACCCTGCCCACGCGGCAGAAATCAGGCAGGTGGGCAGTGAACATCATCTGGGAGACTTACCCGCCGACGTCCAACTCCCTTCCCACAATTTTCAATTTATAAATAAATCAAATACTTAACTACCAGTATAGGACTGTGGGAAATTTCTTAGTTCTACAGCAATGGAGCATTCATCTTAATCATAACACAGTTAATTGTAAACAATTTTACAACACCAAGTTATAGTCCAACAATTTTATTTGAAAATCACAAGCTTTCGGAGGCTTCCTCCTTCCTCAGGCGAATGTCAAGAAATCCTCGAACCTTTCGCATTTATAAATCACAGAACAATACCTGGTGATTACAGATAGTCTTTCCAACTGCCCGTTGCCAAGTTGGAAAGACTATCTGTAATCACCAGGTATTGTTCTGTGATTTATAAATGCGAAAGGTTCGAGGATTTCTTGACATTCACCTGAGGAAGGAGGAAGCCTCCGAAAGCTTGTGATTTTCAAATAAAATTGTTGGACTATAACTTGGTGTTGTAAAATTGTTTACAATTGTCAACCCCAGTCCATCACCGGCATCTCCACATCATAACAAAGTTAGGCCATGATCTTTTTATCAATTTTATTGGTACCTTCCAACATTCTCTATTTTTGAGGTGTCCTGACGCAAACCAAAAGAGAGAACCCAAATGTTGGCCCACACTTCCATCTACATCGCATCTATTCCCATTGCTGTTTTCTTAATTTCCAACAAGAGCATCCTTATGATATATTCATCAGGTGGACATTACTTTTTTTCCCCCACAGTGAAAACAGCATCTAATACAGTGGGAGTGACAGATATGGCGGATGGGGAAATGCAGAGGATGTGGTGTTCATGGACTTTCAGAAAACCTTTGACAAGGTACTACACAGGAGATTATTGGAGAAGATTAAGGGGTATGAAATTAGAGGAAGGGTAGAAAATTGGATTAAAAACTGGTTAGAAGGAAGGAAACAGAGGAGTAGGGATTAAAGGCAGTTTCTCAGTGTTTGGAAGCAGGTAGTGGTGTCCCACTGGGTTCTGTTCTGGGACTGCTTCTGTTCACTATGTACATCAACGATTTGGATAGAGGGCTAGAGAGAGTGGTGTCCTAATTTGCAGACGATACTAAAATAGGAGGCATAGTAAATAATTCTGAGGGCCAAGGGAATCGCCAAGGGAATATTGATAAGATGATGGAATGAGCAAAATAGTGGCAGATGGAAATCAAGTGGGAGACGAGGTGATACATTTAGGTTAAAAAATATAAAAATTATACTGTGGGGGAAGGTTGAGTGATGTGGAAGAGCAGAGGGATTTGAGGGTCCAGGTTCACAAGACATTAAAAGCAGCACCTCAAGTGGATAAGGCTATAAAAAAATAAATGGAATATTATGTTTTGTGGCAAGACTTATAAAATATGCAAGTCGAGATGTTATGGTGAGTCTATAGAAAACCTTAATAAGACCACATTTGGAGAATTGTGTGCTGTTTTAGGCTCCACACTATAGGAATGACGTTGAGGTAGCAGAGAGGGCACAGCGCAGATTCATTAGGATGCTGCCTGGTATGAGAAAATACAAATATGAAGGAAAACTTTAAGAATTGGGGCTGTTTTTGTTAGAACAGAAGAGATTGTGGGATGATGTGATAGCGGTGTTTAAAATTACGAAGGGATGAGACAGGATAGATGGAAACAGACTGTTTCCAGTGGTTGAGGGGTCCAGAACTAGGAGGCATAGAGGTAAGATTAAATGTAAGAGATTTAGGATAGAGAGCAGGAGAGACTTTTTTTTACATGCAGAGGGTAGTTAGGTTGTGGAATGCACTAGCAGAGTTAGTATTTGAAGTAGAGACCATGTCAACATTTAAGAATAGATTACATAGGTGGTTGAAGGAAAGGGCGATAAAATGATTTGTAAATAGGGCAGGCACATGGGATTAGGAGGAGAAACACTAACACAGACTGGTTGGGCCGAAAGTGTGACCCACTGAAAAAGAGTGGCATGCATGAGCAGCAGCACTATCATCGTGTCCCTGTGTTACCAAGTTACCTGCAGGGGGATATAGACAGGCTGGGTGAGTGGGCGGAGATTTGGCAGATGCAATACAATATTGGAAAATGTGAGGTTATGCACTTTGGAAGGAAAAACCAGAGAGCAAGTTACTATCTTGATGGCAAGAGACTGGAAAGTACTGCAGTACAAAGGGATCTGGGGGTCCTAGTGCAAGAAAATCAAAAGGTTAGTATGCAGGTGCAGCAGGTGATCAAGAAGGTCAATGGAATGTTGGCTTTTATTGCTAGGGGGATAGAATATAAAAACAGGGAGGTATTGCTGCAGTTATATAAGGTATTGGTGAGACCGCACCTGGAATACTGCATACAGTTTTGGTGTCCATACTTAAGAAAAGACATACTTGCTCTCGAGGCAGTACAAAGAAGGTTCACTCGGTTAATCCTGGGGATGAGGGGGCGGATATGAGGAGAGGTTGAGTAGATTGGGACTCTACTCATTGGAGTTCAGAAGAATGAGAGGCGATCTTATTGAAACATATAAGATTGTGAAGGGGCTTGATCGGGTGGATGCGGTAAGGATGTTCCCAAGGATGGGTGAAACTAGAACTAGGGGGCATAATCTTAGAATAAGGGGCTGCTCTTTCAAAACTGAGATGAGGGGAAACTTCTTCACTCAGAGGGTGGTGGGTCTGTGGAATTTGCTGCCCCAGGAAGCTGTGGAAGCTACATCATTGAATAAATTCAAAGCAGAAATGGACAGTTTCCTAGAAGTAAAGGGAATTAGGGGTTACGGGGAGCGGCAGGAAATTGGACATGAATTTAGATTTGAGGTTAGGATCAGATCAGCCATGATCTTATTGAATGGCGGAGCAGGCTCGAAGGGCCGATTGGCCTACTCCTGCTCCTATTTCTTATGTTCTTATTTTGCTCATTGGGGTGAGTGATTACCAACTGTGCCTGGTACCACAGTGGCAAAAGTAGCTGGAATTTTTAGAAAAGGAAGCAGGCACTTTTCTGATCTGATGGAAGAGGGAAAAATCTAATTGATGGTCGTCCATTTGGAGAAGGGTTCATATTATGGTGGCCTTATGTGTGATCATTTATCATGCAGTTGATTTCAATTCCTAGGATGAGGCCTTGGGCACAAGTGTCTGTATTTGATCCTGGAGGTCATATTGGTGAGTATGCATAAATGTTGCATGTCAACTAGTGGGATTGGAGATTTGCATTCTTGTTTGTGAATAACTTTGAACATCCAAAAGTGAAACAAATCAAATACTGCTCCCAATACTCATTCCACTTTTATTGAGAAAGTTCCATCAAATATACACTTTCAGCTATTGGCTTACATCACACTAATTTTGGCAACAGGACTCATTTCGTCCAACTTCAAGTCCTGCATTATAACAACATAAGATGATTAATATCATGGTGTACCTTCATTAATGTAGATGGGCTTCAAAAACTCTGGCTTTCAGAGCCAATTTAATATCTCAGATTACAATGTTATTTTTGCTGCAATCAGCCAAAGGCTAGTTGCTTGTGATTGGCCAAGTATTGTAACTTTCAACCATTCCGGGAATGCACTCGGCTCCAGGCATCATTACAGCCTTGGTCCACACACGGACACAAGAGCTGAATTCCAGAGTTTAGATGAAAGTGACTGCCCTCGAAATCAAGGCAGCATTTGACTGTCTGACACCAAAGAGCCTTAGTAAAACTGAATTTCATGGGGATCAGTAGGAAAGCTCCCCAATGGCTGGAGTCATACCTGGCACAAGGGAAGATGGCTGTGCTTGTTGGAGGCCAGTCATCTCAGCCCCTGGACATTGCTCAGTGTCCTAGGCCCAACTATCTTCAGCTGCTTCTTTAATAATCACCCCTCCATCATAAGTTCAGAACTGGAGTTGTTCGCTGATGATTGCACAATGCATAACTCCATTTGCAATTCCTCAGATAATGAAGCAGTCCATGCCTGCATGCAGCAAGACCTGGACAACATCCAGGCTTGGGCTGATAAGTAGCAAGTAACATTCACATCACACAAGTGCCAGGCAATGACCATCTCCAAAAAGAGAGCTTAACCACCTCCCCTTAACATTCAATGACATTCCCACACCATTAATATCCTAGGAGTCACATTGACTAGAAACTCAATTGGACCAGCCACATAAACGTCTTGGCTCTAGAACAGGTCAGAGGGTGGCTCACCTCCTCACTCCCCAAAGCCTCTCCACGACCTACAAGGCACAAATCAGGAGTGTAATGGGATACTCTCCTCTTACTAAGGATGGGTGCAGTTGCAACAACACTCAAGAAGCTCAACACCATCCAGGACAAAGCAGTCCACTTGATCGGTACTTAATCCACTAGCCTAAATATCTATCCCCTCCACCATTGCCGAAACGTGACTGCAGTGTGTACTATCTGCTATATAGCACTCTACAGGAAGGTCTTGCCTTTTTCCTTCTCCCTCTCCCCACTCCTCCTAAGTACTGCTATCATTATCCCCCCATCACTCTTCATCCCAAGACTCCTGCTTTCAAGCTCCTAACTGCTGATGACCCTGCTGTGATTGATGGTGCTGTACACTGAGTGGGAATTCCTAATGTCATGAGAATTCTCACCCATAGTGTAAATTGCTGAATCACAACAGGAATACTAACAGGTAGCAGCTTAGGAGTGGTATTCGAAGGAGGGTCTTGGTCTGTGCTGATTTTGGTCTGCAAACATTAACATGCAAACAGGACCCCAGAAGCTGATATGCCAACCATCCTTATTTGATGTGGACTAACGATAAGAGCCAACAAGTAGAAAATCTGAACTGTTCAAATCCTTTAAAATGTTTTAAATTTTACTAGATTGGGTATTTACATGGGGATCAATGCAAGGAGAGACTGTAAACAAAAAATGAGGGATAATGAAATTTATCAAAAGATACATGACATTTTAAATGACAAAACAGAAGCCATGAAATTAGTGAATAGCTGACCTTGGTAATACAGAAGACTTTGATATAACACAACACGATTGTCTTTCAAAATCATACTGTACCAAAGGTGAGAAGCATTCTTTGAAAATAGGGTTGAATTTTCCCTGTCTTCATTTACAGTTAAATGCAGACTGTGATCAGTATTTTAGCAGAAATGAAAGTGCCTGCTCCAAAACCTGACCCAAGCAATTGTCCAAATGCTAGGTGTCACAAATTAAAAAATATGAAGTTAGGAGTAAGAAGGGAAGTCAAGAATAATTTTGCACCCAAAAGGTAATATGGAATAAATTACCAGGGCAGACTAAAGAAATGTTTGGATGCACCTATAGAGAGAGAAGTAATTGAGGAAAATGGTGTGAAGGTGCGATTAATCCGTGAAAAAGGTGGATTAATAGCCTTTTCACGTTCCTAAAAATTCTTACATTCTCATAATATGAAAGCTCTCACATGGATCAATCTGTTTACCAGCAGAATGGTTAGTTAACCATATTAGGAGAAGATAATACCTACCGTGACTGTGTAGTTATAAGAATTTAGCCTTATAGCTGGGTTTAGTCTTAAGGGGCTTTTTTCTTAATTGGATCTTAGGTGAGGAATGGTTACACCTAGAACACCCTGTAGGCATAGCAGAACATATTCAGGCTACCAACCATCTATCATCTGGAAAGTTCAGGTTAGGAGTAGTTTTAAAAATGTAATTAACTCCTTCCTTTCCTAAATATCTAAGTTTAATTAAATGCATGCACATGTGACATTAGGTCAAATCACCTGAATGTTTAAGAATAGACAAGACCCAATGGGTTCTGTCAGTTGTAGGCTATATTAACAGGTGTCAGGCTTGACTCAGTGGTAGCATTCCCGCCTCTGACTCAGAAGATAGTGGGATCAAGCTTTCCCACCACTCCCCCCCCCACCCCGAGACTTGAGCACATAATCTAGGCTGACACTCCAGTGCAGTACTGAGGGAGTGCTGCACTATTGGAGGTGCTGTTTTTCAGATGACACATTAAACGGAGGCCCTGTCTGCCCTTTCAGGTGGACATAAAAGATCCAATGGCAGTACTTGAAGCAGCATAGTGGAGTTCTCCCTGGCATCCTGGCCAATATTTGTCCCTCAATCAACATCACTTAAATAAATTATCTGATCATTATCTCATGGCTGTTTGTGGGATCTTGCTGTGTGCAAATTGGATGCAGTGTTTCCCACATTACTACAGTCACTGCACTTCAAAAGTAATTCATTGGCTATAAAGTGCTTTGGCACATTCTGAGGTTGTGAAAGGTGTTGTATAAATGCAAATTCTTTCTTCGTTGTTATATCTTCTCATCCATGTTGATTGCAATATTCTGGCAAAGGTTCTGGACAACTGACTTACCACATCACCATCTCCTGATGAGGTTAGTGACATCACGTATCAGTTTTCAAAACAATTTGCTAACCTATTTCACCATGCATAAAAATTGGGTGATGCAATGGCAGCCACATCTCTTGCTCTCAATTTCTTAATTAGAGATTGGATTTCTACTTTATACAGCAATACTGACTGAATACGCCCATTGTGGCATTCAACAAATGTCCATCACTGGCAAAATGATGCTCAGAGCACAGGAACAAATTAGCAAATTCTGCAGGAGCCAACTCTATGCTTTCCCTTGCCTGAATGCTGCCACTGCTGTCTACAGAAATATTACGTGCATGTGCCTCCAGCTGGAAGGAAAAGAAGATTTTCTACATTACCTTTTCTATGCCCCTCTTCATGTTGGGAAACTGGGTCCTTCAAATTTGGGAGATTATGATCTTCAGGCAAGAGAGCAACAATTCCTGATCTCCAGAACAATGATTCTGAAAATGTCATTAGAGAAAAAAATATATTTTTTAAAACTGTCTAAGAAATAACAATAACTAGCCAGTGTAAGAGTGTGAGGCTGGGATTGTGCAGCACTGATTAATGGGTCAAGAACTTTAGTCGTAAAAGCACACCTGAGCAAAGCAAACTATGGGAATGTTAACAAGCCCTTTGTATTTTTGTTTGAATCCAATAGCCTGCCCATTTGCTGCCATCCTATTGCTTAATATTCAAAATGACTAAATAAAGGGTCAGGGAGTTGGGTTAAGAGCATTCAGTATGTGTGCACATGCAGGCAGCTCCTTCCTGATCACAGTTTGAAAATTTCTAAGACTTTCCTGGAGTGCTTTTTTGTGCTCAACAGATGAGAGATGTCAATGTCATAGGGCCTTGATTTTAACCGCATTCGCCCATGGTGCAAGAATGGTTTGCGGGAGGGGTTAAGATTAGGCTGAGTCCACTTACCGGCCTGAAGCCACACCATTTCCTCCCGATGGCATTGTATCTTCACTGACTTTGAAGTCGGCTGAGGCTCCTGCTGCAGGCAAGCTAGGGCTTAATTTAAATTCAAAAGTCACAGCCCGAAGAGGTCATCGGTGCCACAACATGATTTTACTGTTGAGTCAGGGGGAGGCCGGCCCGGTGTCAGGCCCGACATCCGAACCACGGTGGGAGGTGCCGACTAGCCAAAAGGGGACAAGGTAAGTTTTGAAAAATTACTTTCATGCAAAATCCTTGTGGGCAGGTGGAGCAGGAGTGCTCCTCCCAGACCCCGCAAGGAGTCTTTGGGTGGCCCCAGGCCCAGCCTTGCCACTCCCTCTATGGCTGCCAAAGCCCTTGGCCAGCACTAACTTTATGGCAAGGACTATTCTTTTGTGTCCCCAGCAACCTAAGGCTCCCATTCCAGTTTCCTGATGGTTTCTGGAGGGAGAATATCCTGCATTATTTAAATGAGGCCCAGGAGTTTAAATGGCCCGGGCCTCACGCTGAGATCCCCATGGGGCTTTCCCTCCCCCATCCTGAACGTGTCCCCCAGTAAAAATCGAGGTATGTGTCAGCATTGAAGAACTCCTGGGCACAGGTCAGATGCAGAGCAAAGCCCTCTCTAATCTGTTCTATTTCATTTTCCACACCAGCCATCTCAGTGGACTCTAACACTAACGTTTATGAGCTTCTTCATGCCTTGGACTCCCACTCATTAAGAAATGGGCTGAGGCCTTGTGAATCTCTTTTACTGAGGATTGTTATAGTTAACTTCCATTCCATTAGCTGAACTGGATTCAAATCAGATGCAATAGCACAATGTTTTAACTCACTGTCTCACCCATGTCCCCAGTAGGGATGGTTTTAAATACTGTAGGATCTTAAAGGTATATCTTTGATTCGACCTGATGGTTAGTAATAAGTCTTAGTTTTATAATAATCGCACTTATCTATCAATGACAGTTTATCAGAAAAGCATTTTTACGACCTTTGGCTGGGGACCGAAGCTCAAAACCTCAGGGTGATCAGGTCCCTTAGTCTTGGGAGGCAGTCGACGTGCTGCTCCGTCCTTCTTCACTGGTGTCTTCTCCTTTTCTCTCTAGCCTGGATTCTACCCGATCTTTATACTCTTTGTTTCCCTTTCACATATATACCATGCACCTTCCTCAGAAAGGGATAGGTCAAAACTCTTTATCATGGGTACAGCATACACTCTAGTTCAAAGGGAAGAGGCCAACATTTTCTGGAAAATAGTCCCGGCCAATCTGCTCCAGTTGAGCTATCTGCCTGATGTTTGTTCCACTGCAGTCATTTTTCACATCGTTCACCTGACGAAGGGGGAAGCCTCCGAAAGCTTGTGAATTTAAAATAAAATTGCTGGACTATAACTTGGTGTTGTAAAATTGTTTACAATTGTCATTAATCTACTTACTGAGTTCCCCCTTCTGTACGCAGCTATTGTCTGATAAATGCCTTACTGATTAAATCAGTCCCAGCTTGCTTCAATGATTAAATCAGTCCCAGGTTCCTGCAATACTTTGCAATCAGGTTCACTCCAGGACTAAATAGATTAGGAAGGGCGGGTATCAAAATTGGCTTCTTACTATTCAGAAAAAACTCTCAGAATGGTATCCATTATTTCTCACCTGGGCAGATGCTTTCTGCTGTTTAATGACAGCAACAAGCAGACACAAGTATTAAACACTGGAAAAATTGGGAGATCACTGAAACTGCCATTTTTTTCCCTCTTTTGTACTGTTCACTGTTTTCTGTCCCAAAAATGAGGAATGAAATTAGTAATTTAAAAAAAAATCTACTTATTAAAGCCTTTTGTTAATGAATCATAGAAAATTTACGGCACCGGAGGCCATTCGGCCCATCGTGTCTGAACAGGCCGAAAATGAGCCATCCAGCCTAATCCCACTTTCCAGCACTTGGTCCGTAGCCATGCAGGTTACGGCACTTCAGGTGCACATCCAGGTACTTTTTAAATGAGTTGAGAGTCATGAAACTCAAGAAAGATGTGGCAGCTTACTGTGGAAGGAAATTAATACAACCAGGTAGGAATTAGCTCACCCACTGAGCTAGAGTTCATTGATGATGGAGCACTTAAAGTTTTTGGCAGAGTGTCCGTCCAACATGGATTTTGCTGAAGTTGTTACATTAGCTGGTTCAGTGTTTGGTATTGGTGGGAGAAGGCTGCCTGGGAGTGCCGATTCCACTGGAGTCTAAGTACCCAATTGCCTATGAGGTTTAACACAATCTACTGTACTTCATCCAGAAGCACTTTAAGCAACTGAGCAATGCTCAGCTCAGATCAGGGCCACTTTAAACAGATGAGCAGTAAACTGTTTAAAAAAAAGCTCCGATGCATCTCTCAGCTGTATATTCCACAACAAATCAAAAATCTCAAGACTTGAATCTTGCAAAAAGTCATTGCTGATACAAAGAAGAGCAGAATTAACCAGGAAATATATTTAAGTATAATTTCCAATGCAAACTATGTAAGCACATAATTTTTAAAACCTGAATTGTAGTTTACTCTGCTTCTTATGTCAAAACTCAGGTTGACTATACACATGAAAACAAATACTTTAGTTGTAATACCATTGATCTATAAATTAGTCTTTCAAAATCTGGAAATTGCCATGTAGATTTCATTCTACAGTTTTCACTCTATAGGATTTTGTTAAGCCATCTGAACAGAAACCTGACCAGCCAGGACTTGCCTCCAATCGTGTTCATTTGTGCCTCAGAACTGTGCTTAATTTCTTATATTTTCCCACTCTACAGAGCTGGATTATTGTCCTTCACCACTACTTGACTGGTTAAGTGGCTGGTAAACCACATGTGGAGTCCATAATATTATTGCAGTTGATTGGCCAGGTTTCTGCGAGTAAGACTAAGCAAATCCCACAGAATGAACTCAAACAATGGAAAAATGAAGAGTGTCTATCTATTGTTAAACTAAAGAAAAAATGACAAGATTAACACCCAGCTTCTAAAACCGCAGCATATCCCTCCCATGAGATACTGTAATTGCATCGAGATTTTGATAATACCACAATTAAATTATTGACCAGATGTAATTCCTTTATTAAAAAATATGGTTTGAGCAACTTTGAAACTACATGACATTTTCTAAGTTGTTCAACACATAAAAATGTTGGCAGGCACAATGTGATTACCATGTTAATAGTTTCAATTTTACCCAGTGGAATATTATTTTACAAAACAAATTTGCAAAGTGTTTTAATGTCTTGAATAAAGAGATACTTAAGGGAGTTGTCTTTATTGATGTTGACAGTATTAGGAGGCCATAGATAAGAATATATATATATAAAATAATCTAAAACATGTGTAGCAATGATAACTATATTATAAGTGAACAATTAATCGAGGTACTTCAACTATTTGTACATTTAACATGCTGTCATACAATATGATGTGAAATCCTGCAGGCCTCAATTCAGTACAGTGACAAGGCCACATATTTTGGGTTAGGAGCAATTTGGAAGAGGACCTTGCAATAATGAGCATGCAGCTGCCTTAAAATATGACAGTTTTATATCATGGGGTTTTGGAAAACAGAACCTAATCTAGGATGGGCAGGAGTCAAAACCTTTAACTTAATAAAATTGATTTTCCCAGTGAACAAATATCCACCAAGCTTTGGGTATTTGTGTCCACCTCTGGATTTACATTATACCTGAAGAAATATTGGAATGGCTCTTGCCCCAGGAAATGGCTAATCTAGGTTTGTTATTTGTCGTTCAATGAGTACCATTTTCCACTGATGTCACAGAACACATGAAATGACAGTAGTTCAGCAAATATGTTAAAACTATTTTTAAAGAAACAGTTATGCAAGAAATAAAAGCAAACTTCAGATAAAACTTCCATAAAGTCATATTGAGAATTGTTTCATTCAGGACAATGAAGTGAGAAAGGAATTGATCCTGATTATTCCTGACATTCATAACATACAATGAAGCAGATTTTCTGAACACCGCACCAGAAAATAATCTTTAATCAAAACTGTTGAAAGGGAGATTGTGTCAGTCAGTGGACGAGAAGATTTTCCTTTGACCTTAAACCTGGTCCAATACGCTAATTTAAAATAAGTTTCGGTAGTCTTAACACAAAAATCCAAAGTACCAAAATTCTCATAACTTGATTCTGATTAATGACTAATCCAGCCATCATGCTCAGACTGGCTGTACAGATGATTAGTATGAGAAATAGAAATTACATATTGGTGAATATGGGGTTTTGTCTGAAATTTCTGACATTGAGTTAATGAGAAATTGGGCTTTTGGGGGAGAGACTTCCAGATTTTCATTACCCTATGTGTGACAATGTGCTTCCTGACTTCACTCCTAAATGACCTAGCTCTAAATTTAAGATTATGCTCCTTATTCTGGATTGCCCCACAAAGGAAATAGTTTTTCTGTATCTACCCTATCGAATGCCTTTGTAATTTTAAAGATCTCAATTAGACCACTCCTCAACCTTCTAAACTCACACCTCCCCACATTGAACTCCATCTGCCATAGTTTTGCCCACTCACTTAGTCTCTCTATATCACTTTATAACTACCTGCTATGCAACTTACTATGCCTCCTAATTTAGTGTCATCTGCAAACTTTTTTTATTCATTCATGGGATGTGGGCATCGCTGGCAAGGCCAGCATTTATTGCCCATCAGAAGGTGGTGGTGAGCCACCTTTTTGAACTGCTGCAGTCCATGTAGTGCAGGTACTCCCATAGTGCTGTTAGGTAGGGAGTTCCAGGATTTTGACTCAGCGACGATGAAGGAATGGCAATATATTTCCAAGTCAGGATGGTGTGTGACTTGGAGGGGAACGTGCAGGTCACATTCTGCCAATTAGACTACGTTCCTTTTATCCCTACCCTCTATCTCCTATCGCCCACCCAGTTACCAAGCCATGTCACAAAGTTACCTTCATATCCTTGCACTTTTGATTTTACCAATAATCTCTTGAGCGGAACCTTATCAAATGCCTTCTCTATGTCCATTATAAACAACATCAGTAGACACTCTCCTATCCACTGTGCTAGTGACCGCCTCAAAAAATTCAACCAGATTGGTCAGACACGACCTACCAGTCACAATTCCATGCTGACTCTCTTTGATCAGCTCATACTCACCCATGTTATATTTATAGATTGTCACAGAAAACATTGTTTTCACCTTTTTTTGTGCACATTATTAATACCCTTAAAGCACATGCTGTACAAAAGCATCTGTATTTTAAAGTGAGTGCTTTAAGGTTGTACCTAGCAACAGTTCTTACTTAAGACTAGGCCTCATTCTGTAGAAATGAAGTGAGATAAGCATTAAGAGTGTTTGAATATATGTTTCAGCAGGATTAGATATCTGTCACTGAACTGAAGCTTAAGGTCAGGACTCTCCTGGGTTCACCAACGGCACTGCAATGATTGGGCTGGGGCTGTGTCCAGTTAATACAACAAACATGAATATAGTGACTAGAGTCAGTCACTTTGTCTCATCCAGAACTTTACGTAATGTGGGTGGTTTCAAGCTGAAGAGGTGGGGCCCCTTAAAAGAAGAAACAGATTTAACTTTCATGCTCCCAGACATGTTTAACATTTGTTAGTTTTGTGGTGCTTGATATGATTCAATTTCATTCACATATTTAGGGAATATGTGACCTTGAACGCTATCAAATAGCACTACCTGAAGTGTGTGTGCATGTGCAAACATCAGAGAACAGGATTAGCTGTCCTCTAGTTAGGATGTCCTCCAAAGTTGAATACCAATGCTCATTTACTTACAAATGCCCCAATCTATCCAAGTGGATCTTGGATTACCTGTACCAGCTCTTCACTCCCAATGTTGTAGGTAAACCTTCTGACTACACTGCTCCATTCCGCTGCCTGAACCCGTGCAGTCGGGAAGTTTACTTGCAACATCAAGAGCCAGGAGCAGCATAAGCAATCCAGGATCCTCCCAGATGGCTGGAAAGATATAGTGGGGGAAAAAAAATTGGATAGGGCCCATTATTGGGCAGGGGTAGTGTGATCCGTTATTACCCCTCGCCCAATGGCTCCTGCACAGGCAGGATGAGACTTTCATGAGGCCTGAGGACTTACCTTCAAGCAGCGTTCTGAATCTGTGTTGACGGGAGGATTCAATTCAATTCACACTTTCCACAAGCAAGAGGAGCCACAATCTCTTAAAGGCAGGCAGTCTTTTTGAAATCTCTTAAAGGTAGCTGGTACCTGTTACTTGCTGAAAATAATAGTCTGCTGTCTGCACGGAGATCAGACATTGCATATGCAAAACACAGATGCAGCTCCCGTCCCTATCTTTACAAACTGATGAGTTATGTTAAAACGTTGAATAAAGGTTGCGCACTACTAAATCCCACATCCTCCAATCTGCATGCCAGACCTCACCAATCTGCCGATCTGGGTTTGTACCAGGCCTGCGAGAGACCGTGCACCAAGTTTCTCTGCTGATACACTAGAGGCCTTGGTGCAAGAGGTGAACAGAAGGAGGGACATGCTATATCCGCAGTGGGGGTGGACAAGGGACAAGAGGCCCTCCAGACATATACCCAAAGGCAGTGGGAGGCAGCGGGGGACGAAGTCAGTGCCAGGCGCATAGCATCATGAACATGGATGCAGTGCAGAAAGAAATTCAATGCTTTGATATGAGTGGTCAAGGTGAGTGAGGTCAACTGTCAAGTGGCATCTCCCACCAACTGCACCACTAGCCGCATCCACTGCTCCATGCACTACACCCCCAATCACCCACATACCAACAAAGTCCATCAGTTCTCAATTCTTCCAGTCAGATGCTTCCTCTCACCCTCACACATTACCACTGTTGCAAGCCGTCCATCCACAACTCACAGGCCACACACACTGGCAGCTATTCAACCATGACAGGTACATCACCCAGACACACATCCCACTTTCTTGCAGGAAAAGGTGGCACATATCAGGAGGCAGCAAGTGGCAGTGGCATATAGCTCCTCGAGCCTGTTCAGCCATTGAATGAGATTATGGTTGACCTGTGACCTTTACTCCATATACCAGCTTTAGCCCCATATCCCTTAATACCCTTGGTTCACATAAATCTATTAATCTCAGATTTAGAATTCACAATTGAGCTAACATCAACTGCCATTTGCAGACGAGCGTTCCAAACTTCTCCCATCCTTTGTGTGTAGAAGCGTTTCCTAACTTCACTCCACTCTCCAGAGAACGTCCTGGCTTTAAATGTTAGGCTATGTCCCCTAGTCCTAGTATTCAAGTTTAGGAGACCTCCAAAAACAGTTACAAATGTCTCGACAGCCAGAAGGAATAATCCAGCCACTAACCTGTGAATCCTGCATGGTCCCTGTAAATAGTGCTGGTGGGGGTCCTCCAGGCACTCTAAGACACGTTCAGATGGTCGGGGTTATCACTGTGCATTCAGTCCCAAAATAGTGTCTATCACTTTAAATCAGCGTTGCACACTGATCGTATCCATTTTCTCTTATCTTAACATGCTTCCAGCGTTCGGTATTTGCGCATGTGCTAACTCTTATACCAAGATGGCGTCCAGCACACGGCACGCTGGAAACATGCGTGCGCAGCCAAGACGCCATCTTGGATGTTCGGAGGCTGTGTAGCATCGAAACAATGGGTGCTACATGGCCCAATTTAGCGCCCATACAGTCTCGGTCACACAGGAAGAATATAATTTGATAGAGGGGGGCGGCTATTGATACCTATGGCATTATATTCTAACATGTTACCAGCTTCTAGAGAGGAGGAAGAAAGGAAGAAAATCAGATGGTAAAATTTAAAATTGCAGCTCGCACTCCTGCTCCTCTAGGCTCCACAGAAACATAACTTGGAAAAAGTTTTGGGGCCGTTTTTGGACCATCTAACAGCAGTTGCTATAAAGACCGCTAGTTAGACCACTCAATGCCAGGACACATGGGCAAACTGTGAGCATGCTTCACCCAAGCGTGCCTTAATATTGCAATCGGCGTCGGAACTACATCATAGGATCCTGATTAGCATAGTAAAGAGGTTTACCGCCTGAAACAGGAAGGCGCACCGGAAGCACATGGGAAGGAGCCTTATAAGTAACAGCATCTGGAGCATCAGCGTTATCAAGGCAGTAATTTTCACAGCTGCCTTGATTACAATTCCTCTCACCCCGCTTCCTATAAGGACTCGATTCCATTCTCCCAGTTTCTCCATCTCCGTTGCATCTGTTCAGACGATGCCACCTTCCCCACCAGTGCTTCCGATATGTCTTCCTTTTTTCTCAACCGAGGATTCTCCTCCACTTCATTCCACTCTCCAGAGAACGTCCTGGCTTTAAATGTTAGGCTATGTCCCCTAGTCCTAGTATTCAAGTTTAGGAGACCTTGACCATGTCCGTCCCATTTCCCACACTTCTGCCTTCACCCCTTCCCTCTCTCCCAGAACCACGATTGGGTCCCCCTTGTCCTCACCTTCCACCGCACCAGCCTCCACATTCAACAAATTATTCTCCGCTATTTCCGCCACCTCCAGTGTGATGCCACCACCAAACACATCTTCCCCCCCCCCCCCTCCCCTTTCAGCATTCCGAAGGGACCGTCTGCTCCGCGAGATCTTGGTCCACTCTTCCATCACCCCAAATATCCACTCCCCTTCCCCCGGCACCTTTCCATGCAAGCGCAGGAAATGCAACACCTGCCCTTTCACCTCTTTCCTTCCCACCATCCAGAGCCCCAAACACTCCTTCAGGTGAAACAACGATTTACTTGTACTTCTTTCAATTTAGTACACTGTATTCGCTGCTCCCAATGTGGTCTCCTCTACATTGGGGAGACCAAACTCAGAATGGTTGATCGCTTTGCTGAACACCTCCACTCAGTCCGTAAGTATGACCCTGAGCTTCTGGTCACTTGCCATTTTAATTCGAAGTCCCACTCCCACTCTGACCTCTCTGTACTTGGCCTCCTACATTGTTCCAATGAAGCTTAACGGAAGCTCGTGGAACAGCACCTCATCTTTCAGTTAGGCACTTTACAACCTTCTGGACTCAATAACTTCAGATCATAACCACTGCTGCCATTTTTTTGGGCAGCAGGTGCTGGTAATGGTTCTGCTGTTGCCATTTACAGCTCCTCTAGACCCATCTTTTATTTCTTTACTTGTCCCATTACCACCCTCCTTGCTTTGCACCATCATCCCTCTTGTCATTTAATCACTCCTGCCCTCCGCCCTATCACAGACCTTCCATTTTGTTCTTTGCTCCCTTCCCCTACTCTTTCCCAGGCTCTATACTTGCTTAAAAACTGTTAAATCTTTACTTCTTCTCGTTCTGATGAAAGGTCATTGACCTGAAACGTTAACTCTGTTTCTTTCTCCACAGATGCTGCCTCACTTGCTGAGTATTTCCGGCATTTTCTGTGTTTATTTCAAATTTCCAACATCCGCAGTATTTTGCTTTTGTTGGAGTAATTCTACCGACCCCATTTTGAAGCCATTACCACTCTGTTAATGATAATTTTGATGAGTTAAAACATATGCAACAACAGCTAAAGATACAGCTATCTGATGATAACAGTAAATTATTTGCAGAAGAGATTAAAGCAGCAAATGATGGAAAGTTGAAGTAAACAGAAAATGCTGGAAATATACAAAGGATCTGTCAGCATTTGATGAGAAAAAAGTTGGGTTTAAGCTTTGGGTTAAGACCATTCATCAATTTCTGTTTTTATTATTTTGCGTATATTTGGTTTAAAAAAAGATGGGGGAATGAGAGAAAATATAAAGCAAAGGTGACAAGTTACTCTTTCAAAAAAATAAACCATTTATGAAAATTACAGTTTAACCTTTGTGAAGGCACAAATGAGAGTGAAACAAGCTTTTCTTTAAATTAAGCCTCAAAAATATGCCTCTTTTAATAAACCTGTTTGGAGACACTGGGTTGCTCCAGTGTCATCAACCCAAATAGATTAACAAAAGTGCCCCCTGTTTGGAGGGGCACAACTAATAAACACCCAAATCATACAAAAGAAAAAGGAAATTTATCAAATGAAGTTATAACATTATTTGCAGTGTCGACCAAGCACTCCAGTCCATGCGGTGCCCACCGGTCGCGGACGACCTCTAGAGTACCGGCGGACACCGTGTGCTCCTTCTCCAGGGTCACGGACAAAGCCACTGAAGAGAGGCAGGCAGCCAGAGCGACCACCCCCACAGGCCGCGTCCAAACTGTGAAACAAGCTGCTGAACTATCATCAGCCGCAAAGTTCTTCCATTGAGTCCTCAATTACATTTGGTTGCTAGATTGGGGAATTGTTACATGAATATAAAGAAATTAAGTGAAAGGTTTGGAAGCTGCACTGCTTCTTCATAATGGAGTGTGTGAGAAGTATGAGACCTCATTGCATGACATCCATTAAAATTAAAGAGCTTTACAAATTAATAGTGCTATCTATATGCATCATTGATGCCTCAGAACAACTTTCCAGTAGAGCTATAGCTTACCCTTACCAGGAGTTCATAGTTCCTCTATTAATATTGATCTAAACCATTGTCTGTAACAGTACATTGTAGTTAACTAGTTGCTCTTAAAGAAGAGTGAGTTATAGAATTAGTGCAGTGAAGCTGATAATTGAAAGAAAATATTGTACAATTGACACCAAACATGAGGTCACTGGGATTCATAGTATCATAGTAGTTACAGCCAGGAGGAAACCATTTGGCCCACCGTGCCTGTGCCGGCTCTTTGAAAGAGCTATTCAATTAGTCCCATTCCCCTGCTCTTTCCCCATAGTCCTGTAAATTTTTTCCTTTCGAGTATTTATTCAATTCCCTTTTGAAAGTTATTATTGAATCTGCTTCCACCACCCTTTCAGGCAGTGCACTCCAGATCATTACAACTCGCTGCTTAAAAAAATGTTTCCACATGTCACCTCTGGCTCTTTTGCCGATCACTTAAATCTGTGTCCTCTGGCTACTGACCCTTCTGCCACTGGAAACAGTTTCTCCTTATTTACTCTGTCAAAACCAGTCCTGATTTTGAACACCTCTATCAAATCTGCCCTTAACCATCTCTGTTCTAAGGAGAACAACTCCAGCTTCTCCAGTCTCTCCACATAACTGATGTCCCTCATCCCAGGCAATCATTCTAATAAATCTCTCCTGCACCCTCTCTAAGGCCATGACATCCTTTCTAAAGTGTGGTGCCAGAATTGAACACCATACTCCAGCTGAAGCCTAACCAGTGTTTTGTAAAGGTTTAGCATAACTTCCTTGCTTTTGTACTCTTTGCCTCTATTAATAAAGCCCAGCATCCCATATGCTTTTTTAAACAACCTTCTCAACTTGTCCTGCCACCTTCAAAGACTTGTGTATGTGCACCCCCAGGTCTCTCTGCTCCTGCACCCCCTTTACAATTGTACCAGTTTATATTGCTATCTGCAAACTTTGAAATTATACCCTCTATACCCAAGTCCAGGTCATTAATATATATCAAAAAGAGCGGTGGTCCTAATACTGACTCCTGAGGAACACCACTGTATACTTCCCTCCAGTCTGAAAAATAACCATTCATCACTACTCTCTGCTTTCTGTCCTCTAGCCAATTTTGTGTCCATGCAGCCACTGTCCCTTTAATTCCATGGACTTTAATTTTGCTAACAAGTCTATTATGCGGTACTTTATCAAATGCCTTTTGAAAGTCCATATACACATCAATTGCACTACCCTCATCAACCCTCTCCATTACTTCATCAAAGAACTCAATGAAGTTAGTCAAACACGATTTTCCTTTAACAAATCCGTGCTGACTTTCATTTATTAGCCCATGCTTTTCCAAGTGCCAATTTATTTTGTCCTTGATTATTGTCTCTAAAACTTTCCCCACCATTGACGTTAGGCTGACTGGCCTGTAATTGCCGGGTTTATCCCTCTCCTGCAACTAAATGAAAACATGTTTGTGTGAAGATAAATTTGGTGTGATAAAAAGAAATAGGTAAATGCATATAGGAAATAAATTAACTTTTGAGTTGGGCTTGCTCTTGTTGAAAATTACAAGATAGATAAAGTTGAAGGAGGCTGTTGAGCCCATCATAACACATTCATCCTGAAAAAGTCTATAGATTCCGTAATCACAGCATCCAGTTTTATTCTTAAACAACTCCCTATACAGAAGTCCATTCCATGTGTTGATCAGTCTTAATTTTTTTAAAAACTTTGAAGTTAAATTCAGTTTTTATACAGACAGCATAATAACCAATTTTCTTCTCAATATAAATTTGTATTCCCCTTTACTTTTGTTATTTCTAAATTTTACACTAGAGGTTTTAGAATATGTTCAATTGATTCCTCAAAACACAACTAAGTTGTAAGCAGCTGGCACAAAGTAAGTCTATATACGTATTTGAAAAAAATTATATTTAGATATAATTTATTCAGAAAATTAATTAGAGAATAATGGGTATCTGGGAGTGTTTACCAGGCAGTAATTTAATCAAGCAGTGTCAAAGTCTGTGAGACTGAAGTCTATGTAACTGCCACCTGAAATGCAAGATAAGCCTACAATAACCACACTTCCATTTACAGAGTTCATCTCATGCACCAAAACATTCCAAGGCATTTTACAGAAAGTAGCAATCAGCACCAATCAGAAAGTGGGAGAAAAGATAGGGGGAGGTGAGTGAAGGCATGGTCAAAGAGATGGATTTGAGGAGACTTTTGAAGATGCAGAGTGATGTAGCAGGGGAAAGAGCTTTACAAAGAGAGTTCCAGAGTGCAGGAGTATGCTGGCTAAAGACTATCAACAATAGAAACACAGAGGGAGGAGAGTATATGCAGTAGACCAGAGTCAGAAACATGGAGGTTGAGTGCTGGGACATAGGGTCGGAGAAGATTGCAGAGGCAGAGTGTAGCAAAGCAATAGAGGGATTTGAAGATGAGGATAAGGGTTTTGAAGTTGATACACTACGGGGACAAAAGACAGGGAGCCACCAGAAGCTAGTGAGTGGAAGGATGACAGATGTGCAGAACGTTGTGTGGAATAAGATGCAAGCTGCAGAGCTCGGGATGAGTTGAAGTTTGTGTTGGGTGGAGCTGTAATTATTCTCTTTAGTCTCAATTTTAACCTTGCACACGACTAGAATGGGCTGTGAGAGGGGTTAAAATAGGGATAAAACATAAAAATAGGAGCAGGAGTAGGCCATATGGCCCCTTGAGCCTGCTCTGCCATTCAATCAGATCATTTTTTTTTGTTCATGGGATGTGGGCGTTGCTAACATGGCCAACATTTATTGCCCATCTCTAATTGCCCTTGAGAAGGTGGTGGTGAGCCGCCTTCTTGAACCGCTGCAGTCCATGTGGTGAAGGTTCTCCCACAGTGCTGTTAGGAAGGGAGTTCCAGGATCTTGACCCAGCGACAATGAAGGAACGGCGATATATTTCCAAGTCGGGATGGTGTGTGACTTGGAGGGGAAAGTGCAGGTGGTGTTGTTCCCACGTGCCTGCTGCTCTTGTCTTTCTAGGTGGTAGAGGTCGCGGGTTTGGGAGGTGCTGTCGAAGAAGCCTTGGCGAGTTGCTGCAGTGCATCCTGTGGATGGTACACACTGCAGCCACAGTGCGCCGGTGGTGAAGGGAGTGAATGTTTAGGTTGGTGGATGGGGTGCCAATCAAGCGGGCTGCTTTGACCTGGATGGTGTCGAGCTTCGAGTGTTGTTGGAGCTGCACTCATCCAGGCAAGTGGAGAGTATTCCATCACGCTCCTGACTTGTGCCTTGTAGATGATGGAAAGGCTTTGGGGAGTCAAGAGTGGCTGATCTTCAATCTCAACTCCACTTTTCTGCCCAATCACCATATCCTTTGATTCCCCTAATCCAAAAATCTATCTATCTCAGCCTTGAATATATTCAACGCATCTACAACCCTCTGGGGTAAAGAATTCCAAATATTCACAACCCTCTGAGTGAAGAAATTCCTCCTCATCTCAGTCTTAAATGACCGACCCTTATCCTGAGACTATGCGATCTGATTCTGGATCCTCCAGCCAGGTGAAACAACCTCTCAGCATCTATCCTGTCAAACCCCCTCAGAATCTTATATGTTTCAATGAGATCACCTCTCATTCTTCTAAACTCCTGAGAATATAGGCCCATTCTATTCAACCTGTCCTCATAGGACAACCCTCTTATCCCAAGAATTGATCTAGTGAACCTTCGTTGCACCACCTCTAAGGCAAGTATATCCTTCCTTAGGTAAGGAGACCAAAACTGTATGCAGTACTCCAGGTGAGATCTCACCAAAGCTCTGTACAATTGTAAGACTTCCTTACTCTTGTACTCCAACCCCCTTGCAATAAAAGCCAACAACCAATTGCTTTCCTAATTGCCTGTTGTACCTGCATGCTAACTTTTTGTGTTTCTTGTACGAGGATACCCAAGTCTCTCTGGACTCCAACATTTAAAAAATATTCTGTTTTTCTTTTCTTCCTACCAAAGTGAATAACTTCACAGTTCCCCACATTATACTCCATCTGCCACCTTCTTGCCCACGTTCAAGAAGTTGGCTCACCACCACCTTCTCAAGGGCAATTAGGGATGGGCAATAAATGCTGGCCTTGCCAGCGATGTCCACATCCCATGAACAAATAAAAAAAAACTCACTTAACCTGTCCATATCCCTTTGCAGACTCTTTGTATCCTCCTCACAGCTTACTTTCCCACCTAGCTTTGTACCATCAGCAAACTTTGATACAATACACTCGGTCCCTTCATCCAGGTCATTAATATAGATTGTAAATAGCTGAGGCCCAAGTGCCGATCCTTGCGGTACCCCACTAGTTACAGCCTGCCAACCTGAGACTGACCCGTTTGTCCCTACTCTCTGTTTTCTGTCTGTTAACCAATCCTCTATCCATGCTAATATGTTATCCCCAACCCCATGATCCCTTATCTTGTGTAACAACCTTTTACGTGGCACCTTATCAAATGCCTTTTGAAAATAGAGTAATTATATCCTCGTTCTCACCATACTCTCACCAGCGGCTATTTTAACTCTCAGGTTTCAGAAGATGTATGAGGCAGTTACTGCAGGCAAGCGAGGGCCTCATAAATATTCGAAAGTCAGACCCAGATGCAATTCTGACCCCAGGCCGGGCGAGTCACACATAGTGCTGACCTCGTTGGGTAAAGGTGTCTCCAAATGGATCCAAGGCCAGTGTAGAAGTTTTAAAACTTTAATGTTTTCTTTGTAGGACAAGAAGAGCAGGAATATTCCTCCAAGCCCTACAAGGACTCCTTGGACCTCCCCTACCCTCAGCTTCCCCCAATGACCACAATCGTCTTTCAACCCCCCCCCCCCCCCACTCCCCTCTCCCCCCGATGACTTACATTAGTGCCAGGGAGCGTTTTCTCAGGCCCTAGCGGTGGTCACCTGCCGCCCAAAATTCCACCTCCGCGTCGTACACACTGGGTTAAAATCCAGGCATATCTCTCTCTCTTGTGTACAGTGCTATTCGAAACATTGAAAAGGATCCATACAAACATTGTAGCTTGGTCAGTAATATCTTGTCTGTGCCTGACCACAGCTCGTTCCTCTGTGCAGCCAAATTGTTAGTGCGCTTGTGGACAGTGTCTCTTCAGTAATGAAGTATGATTGTAAGTGCCAACTGAGGCCAAGACCAGGCCGAACATGGCCCAAACACTTGCTGACACTCTCTCAAGGTTCACACATGAAGAATGATCATTTGGGTGAAGCACTGGAGGGTGGGAATTGTATCCCAGAATGAATCATTGTCTTGAGAAGAGAAGGGGAATAATAGAAGGGGGAATAAAACCCACAATATGTTACAGTGCTTTGAAAAAAGACTCAGTTTATTTTAATGAAAGAACTTCACCTCTAAATGACAATCCTTATTGGTCTGTGGTTAATGGGATTTATTAGTTGAACTGCTGTCTCCAGGTAACTTCAAAAATCTTCAAAGATTAGTTAACTGCAGGTAAATGGTGGCTATTGGCTGGAATTCAGAAGTTTCTGTTTCAAGGGCAAGTTCAGTCATGGTGCAGGCAGCGAGCATGAACACAGTCCGATTATCGCTCTCCTTTTGGAGGTGACTGCAGACTGCTAAGATTGCCAGAAGCCATGAGTCTTTCATTTGGTGTTGGTACGGCTGGACACAGACTGGAGGTTGTCTGGACTCACTTTGTCATTGCTGGAACACTGTTGACTGCAAATCACTGTGGATGCCTAAAGTCTAGGACCTCTCACTTATATACTGACATCAAATAATGAACATGTCTGAGTGATGTATCAAGAATGAACACCACCCTGAATTATATATTAAATAACAAACTAAAATAATTGTAATTATTAGTTGTAACTTGTTAATGGGTTCTTTGTAACTATTTGATATTGCCTGAAGAATGAGCTTTATAGACATCAGGGTAAACTTCAAGGCAGCAACAAAACCTCAACCTTCCCCCATTTAAAAAAAAACAAAAAGCTAACTTTTTTAACTTTGGAAAAGAGATGAATTACAATCCTGATAACCATCAGTTCCTTATATACTGACAAAGCAAGATATAGGAACTGATGGTTATCAGGATTGTAATTCATCTCTTTTCCAAAGTTAAAAAAGTTAGCTTTTTGTTTTTTTTTAAATGGGGGAAGGTTGAGGTTTTGTTGCTGCCTTGAAGTTTACCCTGATGTCTATAAAGCTCATTCTTCAGGCAATATCAAATAGTTACAAAGAACCCATTAACAAGTTACAACTAATAATTACAATTATTTTAGTTTGTTATTTAATATATAATTCAGGGTGGTGTTCATTCTTGATACATCACTCAGACATGTTCATTATTTTATGCATAATTCACCAAGAGGTGTTCATCTTCAAAATATAATTGATTGACAGGTGTCCAGTATTCAATATATAATTCACTAATCACTTCATTATTCATCATTAAGTGGTCATTATTTGATCTATAACCTACTGAAAAGTGTTCCTTATTTAATATATAATTCACTGAAAGACGTCTATGGTTCGAAATATAATTCACCGAGAAGTGCCCATTCAATATATCATTCACTGAGACATGGTGCTCATTAGTCTTTATCATTCACTGTGTCTGAAATTTGACCAAATATGTATCCTCCAATTACATTACATAAGCACAGTTCTTACTGACCTTCCTAGAAATGTGTTTCATTTTCTGAGCCTATTATGTAATTACAGCTCCTCTGCCAAACCACAGAACTAATCAGGATAATGAGCCCTATCCATTTTCCCCAGTAACCTATCGCTACTTATCTAGTTATACTTTTACATCATGTAACCACTAGTTCGAGAAAACATCAAACATTTTCTCGAAACCTTCAGAAACATTTCACAGAACTGTCAATCATTAAACATTACATAATACACTTTGTCAGTTACAAGCACACAGTTTGGTAACCAGTCTTGATTTTAGCAACTTTAAGAAAACACGAGTTATGACAGAGTTTCTTTGACCGGCACTTGGAAGTCCTCTCCTTTCCCCACCATTACAGCAGCTTTTTGATGCTACAAATTCTGGACCTTTACTAATAAGTACTACATAAAATATGGACTGGATCAGCCTAGACTGGCACATTGTTGTACTGTTAAGTTTATTCATGTATTAAGTATTTCACCAAGTATATAGGGCTTACCACAATGTTTGATAGTTTATGAATCTTGTTACATTGTTGGGACCAGTTTGATACACTGCAGCATATCCTTCAGCCCTCTTTTCACTAAGTCAGTTGATTGTCACTTTTTCCCAGCTATCTTTCCTGGCCTCTCTTCCTCACCGTTCACTATGATGTAAACAGTAGGATCCTATAATCACCGATTAAATTCCCAACAGCATCAGCCTAAAATGGACCATAATTCCAAAAGAAATAAAGAAAAGAACAATTTGCATTTATACAGTGCTTTATCACAACTCTGAAAAACATCTCAAAGCACGTTATATACCATGAATTACTTTGAAGTGCAGCGATTATTGCTATGTAGGCAAACATGGCATGCATTTTGCTCACAACAAAACCCACAAAGAATCATGAGACGAATACATGCCAACCTAGAAAACCAGCAAAAGTTGATCAACAGCTTCAAGAAAGCTGGCATGGCCTCAAAAAAACAGACAGCTTCAGAACAGCACTGATTATAAGCCCATGGAATTTGAGTGAGTGTGTAAATGAGCTCTGTATTTTAGCTGTAGGAGCAGTCAATATTTGTTCATTTGTAATGGAAAAAATGTAAGTACATGAAAGCCTGAAGAGGAATTCCAAACAAGTGAAGGCACAAAAATGATGGTTTATTTCTAGAAGGGATGGGGGCTTGTTCCTCTGGAAAATCTTTGAACTTTAATATTAGAAAGGGTGCATTTTGATTATTTTTAATGGAAATAAAAATCGGGTTGTTTCTATAACAGGCGACTGATCAGCAACACCAGCAAGGTGGCAAGTTTAATTCTATCCCTATATCTGCCCCTCAGTTTATGCTGGCAGTTTCTCCACCTTGTCCCTAGGTATTGCTGGCACTCTCCCTTCCCACTCACTCAGTCAATGCTGGTGCTCGCTTTCCTCCTTCACCTAGCTTCTGTTCCCTTCCTTCTCCCCTTCAGTTTCTCCCTTTCCTCCCCTTTTGTTGACATCTATTCTTTCTCCCCTTCATTGTCTTTCCTTTTTCCCTCAGCACTGCTCCTATTTGAATGCTGTTGCTAATGGAAATTATTCTGAACACTACATACTGTATGTGAAAATTCTGTTCACGGTGCTTGCAGACGTATATTGATGTATTCTGATTTGTGGCATGGTTGTGCCTGTACTGGAAACAATGAGAGTCCAAGAGATGAAGCAACATGTTCTTGGTATCTGAGACTTGATCAGGGAGTGGGTTTGTGAGGTCCTACCTCATGTTCTTTAAGGTCATCATTTTTGCCTGTGTATGGGTTTTTAAACGTCATTATAGACAGAGATAGTGTAGTATAGAATTCTCATAGATTTTATTAAAAGTATCATAATGAGTTTGTCCAATGATTTAATGGGTAATGCCACTGCCTGTTGTAAAACAGGGCTATACAAGTACCAGAAGGTCCTAGACATTTCCTGGTTTGTGTTGAGTTAGTTGATCACAGAGTAGCAATTGGCCTCAGTGCCATTGGGCTAGGCAGGGGGAAAAATTCAGCCGGTGTTAGTTGGTCCTGCAGTAAAGTACCATGTGTGGATGAATATTGCCTTCCACAGTAGAGTAACCACATGAAGAAGGACCATTTGGTTGAGGTACTGGAGGACTGTTGGTGCCCATGGAATGGTACCAGCAAGAATCAATTCCTTCAGCAGAGGAACGTTGAAAAGTAAAGAAAAATCAGGGAAAAAAAATCACATTCATTTAGTCTATTATACAAATGGACACAAACATATATCAGCAGTTTCTAACCTAGGCACTTTACCAGTGTGAATGTGACTGTGCTGAATCAACAGAAAGCCAAACACACCCTGCAATACATTGATAGCACAAAAGCAGAAGCATGCTGTCACCCATGACATGATGGTGTTTAAATTGAATAATGTTTAGTTTACTGGGGGTCACTGGTAATGTGCTTACCCTAGTGTTTATTTGAATGTAAAATAGCAATATTGTATATTGTTGTATGTCAGCAATAAGAGAATAAGGCAAGTGGAGTTAGAGAATGGTTGCATCAAAAACATGCATCTAGAGCTCCCTGATGGCTGAATAGGTAAATCCACAGCCAATTGCAGTACTAAACCTATTAAGCCTTGTTAGCTAGCCTCATTCTGAACAGCAGTTGGCAGACTACAATTAGCCTAGCACCATGGGCTAGATAGGTGCAAAACAATCCATACATCATTAAATAAATATAAACACCTGGCTAAATCAATATAAACTCTGGTAAAAATAAATATATATGGCAACATAAATATATTCTGGAGTCCTATCTGACCCTGAGCTGAGTTTCCAACTTTATATCCTCTCCGTCAGCAAGACTACCTACTTCCACTTCCATAGCATCGCCCTTCTCCGCCCCTACCTCAGCTCATCTGCTGCTGAAACCCTCATGCATGCCTTTGTTACCTCTAGACTTGACTATTCCAAAGTTCTGCTGGCTGGCCCACACCCTCTGTAAAATTGAGCTCATCCAAAACTCTGCTGCCCATATCCTAACTCACACCAAGTCCTGTTCGCCTAACACCTCGTGCTTGCTCACAGTTCTAAAATTCTCATCCTAGTTTTCAAATCCCTCCATGGCCTCACCCTTCCCAATCTCTGTAACCTCCTCCAGCCCTGCAACCCTCCAAGATCTCTCCAGAAACCATCAATTCTGGCCTCTTGCGCATCCCCGATTTTAATCACTGCACCATTTGTGGCCTTGCATTCAGCTGCCTAGGCCCGAAGCTCTGGATTTCCCTAACTAAACCTCTCTGCTTTTCTACCTCTCCTCCTTTAAGACGCTCCTTAAAACCTACCTCTTTGACCAAGCTTTTGGTCACCTGTCCTACTATCTCCTCATGTGGCTCGCTGTCAAATTTTGTTTGATAACATTTCTGTGAAGCGCCTTGGGACATTTTACTATATTAAAGGCACTACATAAATGTAGGTTGTTGTTGTAAAAAATTGAATATATATCTGGAAAAATAAATGTATGAATCTAGCAAAATAAATGTATATTGCAAAATAAATGCTGAGAGGTGAGTTTTACAGTTGAAGAGATTCAGACAATGTCATAAACTAGCAATATTTAAAGGTAATTCATTATCTGGATTTTTGTATCTGCATTTAACTCAACATTGTATACATTCCCTTTGAGCGTGGCTTCCTGTTGGAAGTACCGGATCAGTGAATTTAACCAATGGAACCTTTCTAAAGTTCACAGTGGTAAGCTAACCACGAAGAAAGTGCAATGTCTGAATTAGTAATTGAATAACAGGCGGTGGGCTGAAATAAAAGTCGTCAACACTACAAACGATAGATAATGGAAATTAATGTAATCCAACTTCATGATCCAAGGCTGAACCAAACTCAAATTCCGCGTATTAACTGTATCTGAGCCTATGTGGGTTAAAACCATGCAGTATTAGCAATGAATGTACCAATGCATTTGTATGACACTCCTTTGTTTGCTATTTTGATGCAGGTGTTCATCTATTTATTTCAATAATCCAGAGGCCTGGCCGAATAATCTTTTGAACCATTGCAGTTTGAGAATTTGAATTCAGTTTCAAAAATCTGGAAAAGCTTGTATCAGCAAAAGCGATAATGAAGCTGTCAGATTGTCATAAAAACCCAACTGGTTCACTAATGTCCTTAAGGAAGGAAATCTGCTGTCCTTACCCAGTCTGGCCTATATGTGACTCCAGTCCCACACCAATGTGGTTGACTCTTAACTGCCCTCTAAAGTGGCCTAGCAAGCGACTCAGGGCGACTAGGGACGGGCAGTAAATGCCGGCTTTGCCAGTGACGTGCACATCTGGAGATTGAATTAAAAAAAACATAGAATCATAGAAAATTTATGGCACAGAAGGAGGCCATTCAGCCCATCGTGTTTGCGCCGGCTGAGAAATGAGCCACCCAGCCTAATCCCACTTTCCCGCATTTGGTCCTTAGCCCTGCAGGTCACAGCTCTTCAGGTGCACATTCAGGTATTTTTTTAAAAATGAGTTGAGGGTTTCTGCCTCTACCACAATTTCAGTCAGTGAGTTCCAGACCTCCACCACCCTCTGGGTGAAAATATTTTTCCTAATTTCCACTCTAATCCTTCTACCAATCACTCTAAATGTATGCCCCCTGGTTATTGACCAAGGGAAATAGGTCCTTCCTATCCACTCTATCTGGGCCCCTCATAATTTTGTACACCTCAATCAAATCACCCCTCAGCCTCCTCTGTTCCAAGGAAAACAACCCCAGCCTATCCAATCTGTCATCATAGCTAAAATTCTCCAGTCCTGGCAACATCCTCATAAATCTCCTCTGCACCCTCTCTAGTGCAATCACATCCTTCCTGTAATGTGGTGACCAGATCTGTGCGCAGTACTCAAGTTGTGACCTAAGGAGTGTTTTATACTGTTTCAGCATAACATCCCTGCTTTTATATTCTATGCCTCGACTAATAAAGGAAAGCATTCCATTTTCCTTCTTAAACACCTCATCTACCTGTCCTGCTATCTTCAGGGACCTGTGGACATCCACTCTAAGGTCCCTCACTTCCTCTACACCTCTCAGTATCCTCCCATTTATTGTGTATTCCCTTGCCTTGTTTGCTCTCCACAAATGCATTACCTCACACTTCCCCGGATTGAACTCCATTTGCCACTTTTCTGCCCATCTGACCATTTGAATGGAATTTGATATTAATATGAACACATTAACAGGTTCATAAGTGTGATTTCAATGATGTGTGTTTTACAGAATTAAAAAAGTGCATTAATTAGAGGTAATATTCTTCTTCAGAATTCTGTTTAAGAAATAGCTTCAAAATGATGTTAGCAAATGGTTGTGCGCATGGTAGGGACAATGTGTTGTTGAGAGGGGGGGCTTCAAGATAGTTTCTGACAGTTCCTGGGGTTTGGCTGGGTCAGATGAATATCAAGGCTCTTGGCCTGAGTGGAGTGGTGATTTTTTTCAGCATTGTGTCATTGCTCCTTTTGGGGTTGCTGCTGCTGCTGTTAGTTTGTTGCTTCATGCAGTGACCACAAAATGTATATATTTTTTCTTTTTTTATAAAAAATTATAATCCATCAATTATGTCACTTAGTCTAAAACCCAAATATTGTGGGAAGGACAGATATGATATTGAATGCATTGAAATTTCAAACTGATCATATTCAAGGTGCTCTGGAAATTAAAGCAGAAAACGTCATTGAGACAGCCATAGGAAAACTGAAAATTGTAGTCTCTTCTGAGAATATAGGTGTCTATAATACATGTGCAAATGTATATGAAGAGGGTGTTTATATGTTGCATATTTAACCATAGAATGATCTTCCATCTTGTGACACTTTGCACCATGTGTAAAGAAATAAAAATTATTCCCCTCTGGTTGAATGAAGAAGGGTTGAGAATGTGCAGATTTTCCTCCTCAGCTCTCCCAATGCGTGCTGGAAATATGTATCGGGAAATTGCATATCCTCACCCTACGATTTTCCGGCCATTCATTTTAATGAACAGAAAATCACGGACTTGGGATGTGCAATATCTTTGTGTCTAGAGCACTGAAGTTGAAAATTGTGTCTATGGGCTTTATGCCAACCACAAAGTTGTATGCTTCTACTTCATACTTGTCATAACAAGGTAAAAGAAATAAATGCTCTGAACTTCTATGCTCCAAACACCTTCCAAGCACCCACAGAAGACTTGACAGGAATAAGCCACAATGCAGTGAATGGCTGCATTTGGCAGGTGACAGAAACCCACTACAGGAAGACACAGTAGGGTTGATTTTGGTGTGGAGCACAGATTGGACGGGTGGTGGGCGGAGCACCCACTCCGCCTGCCTGTTGGTGTCGGCAGGTGACACGATCCATGTTCGTGGTTGAACCTCAATTAAATGTCTTTGGCGAACTTCCAACACTAATCACGCCCCCCACCCCCCCAATAGGCCGCTTGCCAATTGGGAGGGTGGGAAATCCGGCAGGGCTGCCCTTACTTAAAGACAGCGTGCATCTCAAAGGGAAGGTGCAATTTTCAATGCTGGTTAGCGGCAATCAATTTTCTGAATCTGCTGGCAAAATAACTTTGTCCACGGCCTCCAGATTTTCTGATGGTGCTCTGGGTACCCACGCAAGTTTGCCAACAACAATGGAGAAAGGTGGCAGTCCATCAATGCAACAAACATAGCACCCTGGACCCTGGCAGTAGTGCAGGAAGAAATTTAATGACCTCACCAGGACTGTCAAGGTAAGATTCCCTTCCACATCTCTCTTATTTTTCTCAGTCTTGCACCACCCTCATTACCCCCCAGCACTAAGAATCTTTCCCTCCCTTGCGTCCCATGCCTTTCCTACAATCACAAGTGGACATTTTACTGTACCTCCTTCTGCTTGCACTTGCACACTTCTGCTATTGTTCACAACTATTTCCCTCTCTTGCTCAGACTTCTTCCTCTTAAATCATGCACATTATGCTAAGCTGCCTCAAGCATCTTCAGAACCCTACACCAGAAGGCAAGTTCACATCCTAGCTCAGCTGAAGAGGACAGAGATGCAGCAAGGGTTCAGCCTTTAAAAGAAAGATGCTCTTTGTGCTCCACCAATTGCTCAATACATTGGACTTTCTGCCAAGGAGCTTTTGCAGTAGAGGGAAGTTAGCTCATTAGACAGCGCTAATAACTCCTGTTGCTTCAGAAACCATTTTAGTTGAACTGCAAAACTCTATTTGCCATACATTTTACAAACTTCGGCATTTTAGAATATGCAAACGTATTAGAATTTTAAAATGTATATTTATATGTAAACCATTATACAGAAACTTGTTAATCTGATTCTGTTTCTAATCACGCACATTTTTAACAGTGTTCCCAGGAGTATTTCGTTAAGACTGGTACTGGCATTGAGTTCAAATGAAACCAAGCTTCCAGACATCAGCCAATTCACTCACCCCTACAGCAATATATATGTAGGTCAGGTATCATTGATCATTAAAGTTAAATATAGATTAACAGTTGGCTGGGAGCGTGTACCGAGTCATTAGCACGATCTCAGACTTCTGAAAAGTTAATGTAGTCATCAGAGTCAGGAGATTGTGTTACAGCCGTCACATACTCCCTGGCATCTGTTATTTTATACAACACCACTCTGGGCAGGTGGACTGCTCCATGATCTTCAACAATGTTGCTCTTGAGCCAGCCATAACTGTCCAGACTGACTCCTATTACAATTCCCAACCATCTGTAACATAGCAAATTGGAATACAACACCCTGCACCACCTCACCTTCAATGTTTAAAAGTTAATATGTGGTTGGTTCACCAGTTTGTATTTATGACTGTTAAATCACGTGATAGGGAGACTGGACAAAACAAGGATTATAAAGAAAGTACTTTCCTACATTACCGTCATGTGACAGGAAGGGACTGGTTTTCTTCATGTTAGTTTGGCTATGTACAAAGAATCTGACCCCTGCTTAAGTCAACACTATCTGAAGTTGAGGAGAAAAAAGAAGAAAGAAGTCATTTTTAAGAAGGAGGATATTAACTATCAGGATGATAATACTGTTGATGAAGTGGAACTCATCCCAGGCATCGAAGAGAAGCATCCCAAGGCAACTCTAAACATTCAGGATAACATCAGACAGTCTGAACTATCCTTTAGAAATCTCTTGAGCTGGGGAGTCTTCAAAAAAAGACAAAAGGGACAAATTAACCATAGCAGCCACCAGCTAAGCCATGCAGGATGTGATGACGTGTACTTCCATTCCTGAAGCTGTAAGGCACTAGGAACATGGGGAGTGGATGACAGCAGTCAGCTAGGCTCCCAATAAGTCATCACAGGTGTCCCATATAAAGTAAACAAGCAAGGAGGTTATAAAACGCAACGTTTCAGATCAGGAGCTTATCTTCAGGGAGGAGAAACAGAGGTCTGTGATAAGTGTATTTGTTTTCTGTTATTGTTGTTGAGTGGGCGGGGTGGGGGGGGCTCTTTGTCAACCTAACAGTGTGTAGGAGTGCTGAACTGCCTATAGTTGAATTGATGTTGAGCCCATGAGGGAGTGATACAAGTGCTGCCCATCCTGGAACAAGGGGCACTTGACCACAAGGAGGAAGTCAATATCGAGATGTGTATAAAGAAATTTTGGAAGTAGTGCAGTCTGATTTAACTTGCATGCATAGAGATGGGACCACTATGTACCATGTTATGAACTTAGGCTAAATTGGTTAGCTGTCCACAGCATGAATATCCTCCTGGCAGCTCTGGAATCCATCTAGCGCACTGAAAGCTGGTCTGTAGGATTGTAAAGCTAGCACTGAGTTTCACTGCGTTTGGTATTTGACTACAGCAAAACTTTGCCGATAGCCCTCGAGCGATGGGTTCTTTAACTCCTCAGACAGTGGTTCTGCAAATTCTAAAGGCAGAAAATGTATCTCTACTCACATGTATAAAAAAAGTCAATTGCTGTTTAACTTGATTGAATTTTGAAAAAAAATTAAATAAATTCCTTTACTGTCATTTGTCACTTTATTTAGCTGCAATATTGTCAAATTTTTCAGATATTTTAATTTCCTGTCTTGCAGGATTGCTCATTATGCTTCAAATTTATTACCTATCCTAAAAATAAATTAAACATGAATATGCCAATAAAATAAAGAGGTTTAAAATAAATAAGAATAAAAGTGGAAGAGCGCTGAATGTCACTGCTGTGATTACACAGGTTACTTATCTGTTTTATGGTCTTACCAAAGATATTTAATAAAGATTCATTATCAATCATTGACAAGGAATTATAACTATGGCAGTCTTATTTTTATCTATAATGTTCAGCAAAAGAATACCATCCAGAATGCAGCGCTACAGACAAAGTTTGGGGAAATTGAAATTAGCAACATATAAGAACATAAAAATTGCGAGATAAGAAGTCCATCTAGTTCACCTTCTACCATCTTGGTAGTCGCAATGGTAATGGAGTTGTTGACTAATCATAGCCATTAATCTCTTATCAATTAGTCTACAACAGATCCCAACATGATATGGGGAAAACCCCAGTGGTGGAGAGCTTTGGGAACCAGAGGTCCAAAATGAGCTGTTCTTCCCAAGCATGCTACACTTACCACATATGTCTCAAATTACTCATCTACTGTATCCCAAAAAGTTATTTTCTGAAAGAAATCTATTTAATTTGCATTTGAATGAATCAATACTAATTGCTTCCACCATGTCCCTAGAGGGATCTGTTCCATAGATTGACCACTCGCTCGCTGAAATATTGTTTCCGTAGATTAGTTTTGAATTTACCCTCCTTTACGCGCAGGCTTGAAAAGCATCAGGTTAAAATTATCAGTGAACTCTGAAAGTTTTTGAATCATTCAAGTTTGGATTTTAAAAAGTCACAACTATCCCTCCTTAAATATTCATGCTATAGATGCAAAAACCATGGCCAGACTGCAAGCGAGGGCTTCTCTTGCTGGCTGCTCTGAACATTTGTGACCTATAGGTTTTCCTTAGTGGGGGGAATCGAAAGGGGGAGGGGTGGGGTGGGGTGGGTAAGGAGAGCCGTTAATTATTTGTAGTATTGTATACTGTGGAATCAGGCACATTAGACTCGGATGAGGATTAATCAAAATCATTTCACTTGGACTTAACAACCATCAGAAAAAATAAACAATTCCTTTCTGTTTGCACTGGATTTTCTGTTGGAATATGCTGAAATTAGCTAAAGTTTAATAACAACAATAACTTGCATTTATATAGCCCTTCAATGCAGCAAAATGTCCCAAGGCATTTCACAGGAGTGTAATCAAACAAAATTTGACAGTGAATAAAGGAAGAATAAAGAATCATGTGCCCTACATTTGATTGTTAGACATTAAAAACTCAAGTCAATGCGAGACTGTAATCTGCTGAACTAATCAAACATAAAGGTGAGGGCTTTTGAATGTAAATTGTAACAGGTTATTTTAAACTTGTATAAATCACTGGTGATGACATATTAGGAAGAGTGGTTTGAATTTTCAGGCACCCTCCCTTTAAAAAGGACATTTATATATTGGATAAGGTACAGAGAAGTGTGAAAAGGATGATTCCTGAGCTCTAAGTTACATCGCTGCAGGTGTTCATCAGGGTAGTGTCCTACGCCCAACCATCTTCAGTTGCTGCATCAATGACCTTCCCTCCGTCATAAGGTCAGAAATGGGGATATTCGCTGATGATTGCACAGTGTTCAGTTCCATTCACATCCTCAGATAATGAAGCAGTCCGTGCCCTCATGCAGCAAGACCTGGACAACATCCAGGCTTGGGCTGATAAGTGGCAAGTAACATTCCTGCCAGACAAGTGCCAGGCAATGACCATCTCCAACAAGAGAGAATCTAACCACCTCCCCTTGACATTCAACGGCATTACCATTGCCGAATCCCCCACCATCAACACCCTGGGGGTTACCATTGACCAGAAACTTAACTGGACCAGCCACATAAATACTGTGGCTACAAGAGCAGGTCAGGGGCTGGATATTCTGCGGCGAATGACTCACCTCCTGACTCCCCAAAGCCTTTCCACCATCTACAAGGCACAAATCAAGAGTGTGATGGAATTCTCTCCACTTGCCTGGATGAGTGCACTCAAGAAGCTTGACACCATCCAGGACAAAGCAGCCCGCTTGATTGGCACCCCATCCACCACCCTAAACATTCAGTCCCTTCACCACCGGCGCACCGTGGCTGCAGTGTGTACCATCCACAGGATGCACTGCAGCAACTCATTAAGGCTTCTGTGACAGCACCTCCCCAACCCGCGACCTCTACCACCTAGAAGGACAAGGGCAGCAGGCACGTGGGAACACTATCACCTACACGTTCCCCTCCAAGTCTCACACCATCCTGGCTTGGATATATTTCATCGTCGCTGGGACAAAATCCTGGAACGCCCTACCCAACAGCAACGTGGGAGAACCTTCACCACACGAACTCCAGCGGTTCAAGGCGGCGGCTCACTACCAATGTCTCAAGGCAATTAGGAATAGGCAATAAATGCTGGCCTTACCAGGGATGCCCACATCCCATGAATGAATAAATAAAAAGGAGCTGAACTTACTTTCATGGGGAAAATAGCAAATTGAGAAGAGATACTATCCAGATCTTTGACAGGGAGAGAGACATAGATAATGTAGATGTAACTGGAGCACTGCACTATAAGATTCTTCTAGGGGTCTCTTCTGCCTTTGTGCATGGGTGTGAGCGAATGCAAACAAGTTGGCGGGCTTGGGTTCTTAACGGCCTTCGAATTACATTCTTTATAGGACAATGAATGGTTTAATATTGTCACTTCCTACCAGATGGCTCTCAAAGAATGTTTGAAAGCTTACAGTCATTGCACCTAATGACTGGGATATCAAAAAATAAGCTTTGATTTAAAAAGCTAACCAGGTGCATACCATCGTCATTAGCATTTCCTGAGTATTGCAGATGTTGGTTGCCACCACTCACTAAAATGGTATGCGAGTTTCCCCCAGTATTGTCTTTGTTCTAATTTCTATGATAGTTCCATATCCAAATGTGTCAGATGCTGCCTGGCCAGGGGCAAATATGACAGGCTCTCACTAAAGGGTAAATTCAGTAAGACCAGCATGGAGTCTGAGATGGGACCACAGGCCACAGATAGCTCATTTAACACTAAGGGATAATTTTGCAACCTGCGTTTGTGTCTAACAAGGCTCCATATTGGCAATGCGTTCTCACTGAATGTGCTCTGGTAGGGCAGAAATTGCAATGGTCTGCTGCTGGTATGGAGCCTTGCTAAACACAAGAGTGGGTTGGAGATAGGGCTCCAACACTATAGCCCCAATTCTGCACCCCTCATTTGTGTCCAAAGAAACTTTGTGCTAGCTGTAAAGTCTCATAATTTTTTGCTTTTGACTCTTTAGTTCTCTTGCTAAAACTGCTGTCAAAGTTTCTTTCTCATAATAAACAATTTGTACATTAGCCTTAAATACATGATCTGGCAGCATGTGTTTTTCTACTATCGGAGAGATTGGCAGTAGATGGTGGGCATTCTCTACTGCTTTTGGTATAAATCAGCAGTACAAGGGTAAATTATTACCCTAAGGCACATTAAATCTCATTCAATACACTCAAGGTTAAGCTTTTGGGTCATTAGAGATAGGCCTGCTTGTAGAAACTGTCTTTTGCAGTGCTTATGAATAAAGTGTGTTGGGAGATGGCTTGAATGTGGAAGGAGCACGATTTGATGGGCTGAAAACTTTGTTAACTGTGCAGTTCCACCACTGAGCCATTCACATGGTATAACCAGATCCCCTACACCTTAATTTACTGCCGGCTGAAAGCTATCGGAAATGAACTGCAGAAATCAGCCAATTGACTTACAGAAATGTACACAATGTGTAAAGATGGCAGCAATTAAGATTATAGAATCATAGAAGTTTACAACATGGAAACAGGCCCTTCGGCCCAACATTTCCATGTCGCCCAGTTTATACCACTAAGCTAGTCCCAATTGCCTGCACTTGGCCCATATCCCTCTATACCCATCTTACCCATGTAACTGTCCAAATACTTTTTAGAAGACAAAATTGTACCCGCCTCTACTACTGCCTCTGGCAGCTCGTTCCAGACACTCACCACCCTTTGAGTGAAAAAATTCCCCCTCTGGACCCTTTTGTATCTCTCCCCTCTCACCTTAAATCTATGCCCCCTCGTTATAGACTCACCTACCTTTGGGAAAAGATTTTGACTATCTACCTTATCTATGCCCCTCATTATTTTATAGACTTCTATAAGATCACCCCTAAACCTCCTACTCTCCAGGGAAAAAAGTCTCAGTCTATCCAACCTCTCCCTATAAGTCGAACCATCAAGTCCCAGTAGCATCCTAGTAAATCTTTTCTAGTTTAATAATATCCTTTCTATAATAGGGTGACCAGAACTGTACACAGTATTCCAAGTGTGGCCTTTCTAATGTCTTGTACAACTTCAACAAGACATCCCAACTCCTGTATTCAATGTTCTGACCAATGAAACCAAGCATGCTGAATGCCTTCTTCACCACCCTATCCACCTGTGACTCCACTTTCAAGGAGCTATGAACCTGTACTCCTAGATCTCTTTGTTCTATAACTCTCCCCAACGCCCTACCATTAACGGAGTAGGTCCTGGCCCGATTTGATCTACCAAAATGCATCACCTCACATTTATCTAAATTAAACTCCATCTGCCATTCATCGGCCCACTGGCCCAATTTATCAAGATCCCGTTGCAATCCTAGATAACCTTCTTCACTGTCCACAATGCCACCAATCTTGGTGTCATCTGCAAACTTACTAACCATGCCTCCTAAATTCTCATCCAAATCATTAATATAAATAACAAATAACAGCGGACCCAGCACCGATCCCTGAGGCACACCGCTGGTCACAGGCCTGCAGTTTGAAAAACAACCCTCTACAACCACCCTCTGTCTTCTGTCGTCAATCCAATTTTGTATCCAATTGGCTACCTCACCTTGGATCCCGTGAGATTTAACCTTATGTAACAACCTACCATGCGGTACCTTGTCAAAGGCTTTGCTAAAGTCCATGTAGACCACGTCTACTGCACAGCCCTCATCTATCTTCTTGGTTACCCCAAAAGGACATAAGAGAACTGATGTTTTAGTGAAGTTGAACTGTTCGTTCTCGTGGAATTGAAACACAAATTTTTGATACATTGAGCGTAACACAAGGCAGTTAAAAGGCTTCAGCTGCTATTGCGCACAAAGTTACCAATGTTTCCAAAATGCTAAGTATAGAGGACTGAGCTAAAAGTGTGAATTGGCTCATTTAATAGCACTCTCGCCTCTGGGTCAGAATGTGGTGAGTTAAAGCTCCATGCCAGGGCTTCTGCTCATAATCTAGGCCTGGACTCTAGTGCAGCATTGAGGGAATGTTGCTTTGTCATCGGTGTTGTGACTTAGAATCAGATGTTAAGCTGTGGGTTTGTATGCCTATTCTCATAGTGAGGAAGGATGTTAAAGATTACATTACACTTTTTATACAGAGTTGTAGTGCCCTAGACAATGTTGCTCTTCTTGCCAATTCTACTAAAACAGATTAACTGGTCATTCATTTTCTGGCTGTTTTTTGGGATGTTGTTGGTGCAAAATAGCTATTGCATATGTATTTAGCCCACTAACCTGGCCATGGCTGCATAGTTTATTTATTTTAATTCGCATGGAAATGTTTGAAGTTAAATTATTATTACTGTTGCCATGTATGTTCACTTGCTGTCTGTAAAATGAAGCAACTCAACAATTTGTAATCTGACCTTGTCTTACTTCAGTGTTATTAGTTTGCCTACTAAAAGACTGGAGAAGCTCATGGGAGGCTACATGTGAAAGACGCAATTTCCAGTTCACTACCAAGTGTGTATTATTGTTACACTCCCTGGTTTCACTATTGTATGATTTGATGTTGGGCAGTATAGGCACACTCCTGAATGTAAGGCACAAGGACCGTTTGAGAGTTACCAGTGCTGTTTAATCTGAGAAAATATCTAAGGCAGGCCCAGAATTTGAAAAAGCTTATAAGTCTTCTTTGTTCACCTTGCCAAAAATGTTTAATTTGCCCTTGCAAATCACATGTAAAATTGATTGTGTTCATATCTATTTGTTACGCTTGAAGTAAATAATTCAAGAACAATGGTATTGTTGAAAAAAATGTACAGATGATGGATTGCGCAAATTAAATGAAAATATTCTTTCTTTTCTCCGTAGATTATTCTCCCATATCAGTTCCACACATTTGTACCCACAAGCCTTCACTATGTACAGGAGGAAAGTGATGAAGATGATGTTCCCTTAATTTTGTACATATCTTCAAATATTGAATACAACTACTTTCTCATTTCATACGCTGTAAAGGCATCTGTTGGATGTTTCGCATGTTTTATATTTAATGTATTTCACCAAATAATGTAATGATGAGTTTAACAACATCTTTATTAAGATTTGTATTTATTTGCAACTTTTATACAGTCCTTTAACTCAATGGTTTGTTTTTATCACTTCATTATTCAGTGTCTTTTTTCTTCCAGACCAATCCACACCATTTCATATTAAGATCTAACATCTTCACAGTGCTACTTCCTTGGTGCAATTGTTATGGGGCAGTTACTTTATTACTTATGTGCCAATATGAAGCAGTTTTGAATGCACATTGACACAAAACCAGTGGGAAAATTTAACAGTCAGGTTAATGACCCACCAGTAGACCAGACTAAAGACAAGAAATATATGATGTCCAGGAGCTAATCTCACATTGCTGGGATTTCATATCAGGTGTTGTATAAATTCAATCTAGTGCCAAGTGAAGTTAATAAAATGTTAATTTTAGCAGTTAGTCAATGCAAGCTGGGAGGGATAGGCGGGGAAGCAGCCAGGCTTGCTGCTCCTGCTCACTGTCCACTAATGGAAAGTGCATGTGTACAGATGTTGGGTGAGGACAGGACAGAATCCAGTCTTGAGGCATTCCATGATAAAATGGCCTCATTGTGCAGCCTCACACATGAATACAAGGGTAATGGAGGACAGCCAGTGCTCATAAAAACAGACCCCAGAATGTCAGTGCCTGTAGGACAAGGGTGGAGAAAACAGGCTACAGACATTGGAATAAACAGCAATGTTCAAGAAAATCAATGACTTGATATGTTTTAATAGCTCATTAAGACTTTGTAGAATGAAAAGCCCCCATGGAGTTATTCATGGGTGGCAAAGTGGCTGCCTCCAGAGCTTTTCTTTCTTTCTTTCTGGCATCTGATTGGTTCCAGCTAAGCATGTGATGGATAATACCATGTGGTTAGTACTAAGCTAACCAAAAAGCCAGCAAGAATTCTACTTTCATTCATAGTCACAAAATCTTTATTAATAAGATTCTGGCAGGTTTAAAAACTGGCATTGAATGTATTGCTTTAAGTTAGTTGGCAATACAACCTGGTCCAAATATAACTTCTAGCACTCATGTTGCATGTAGTTTCAGAGATCAAAATATGCAGCATTGACTGAATTAACCCACCTTCTAATAATTGGCTAAATTGGAGTTTTAAGCTCGTTACCAGTAATCACTTCCAGCTGTGTTAAACTTATCAGCAAATGTGGAACAGCACTGGGATACCAGAAAGTATCTGTAATAGTCAGGCTGTAGTAATCTGCTTGACAGTCAGTGGGCAGTAAAACTACCGACACTCTGACTATCAGGAGCTGTTATAGCCTCTGTAAAATAATTTTGCACCTGAACGGAGGTTGTATCTGGAACAAGTCCAATGATCTGAAATTAAGATGACTTACCATCTTTACGTTGAACAGCTTTTCTTTTGCAAGAAACAGGAAATTACTAGAATCTATAATTAAGGACAGAGTGACTGAACACCTTGAAAATTTTCAGCTGATCAGAGAGAGCCAGCATGGATTTGTAAAGGGAGGTCTTGCCCGACGACCCTGATTGAACTTTTTGAAGAGGTGACTAAAGTAGTGGACATGGGAATGTCTATGGATGTTGTTTATATCGACTTCCAGAAGGCATTCAATAAAGTCCCTCATAAGAGAATGTTAGCTGAAGTCGAAGCTCATGGAATTGAAAGCTAATTATTGATCTGGTTAGGAAATTGGCTGAGCAGCAGGAGACAGAGAGTAGGGCTAATGGGTAGGTACTCAAGTTGGCAGGATATGACTAGTGGTGTCCCACAGGGATCCGTGTTGGAGCCTCCACTATTCACTGTATTTTTTAATGACTTAGATGACAGAATAGAGAGCCACATATCCAAGTTTGCCGATGACATGAAGATAGGCAGCATTGTAAGCAGTGTAGATAGAAGCATGACATTACAGAGAGATATTAATAGATTAAGTGAATGGGCAAAACAGTGGCAAAATGGATTTCAATGTAGGCAAGTGTGAGCTCATCCAATTTGGGCCTAAAAAGGATAACCAGAATACTTTCTAAATGGTGAAAAGTTCAAAACAATGGCGGTCCAAAGAGACTTAGGGGTTCATGTACATTCATCATTAAAACGTCGTGGACAGTTACAGAAAATAATCAAAGAGGCTAATGGAATGCTGGCCTTTATATCTAGAGGACTCGAATACAAAGTAGTAGAAGTTATACTACAGCTATACAGAGCCCTGGATAGACCACACCTGGAGTACTGTGTTCAGTTCTGGGCACCGCTTCGTAGGAAGGATATATTGGCCTTGGAGGGAGTGCAGCGTAGATTTACTAGAATGATACCTGGACTCCAAGGGTTAAATTACGAGGAGCTTACACAAGCTAAGGTTGTAGTCCCTGGAATTTAGAAGATTAAGGGGTGATTTGATCGAAGTTTTCAAGATATTAAGGGGAACTGATGGGGTAGATAGAGAGAAACTATTTCCGTTGGTTGGGGAGTTTAGGACTAGGAGACATAGCCTAAAAATTAGAGTCAGGACTTTCAGGAGTGAAGTAAGGAAACACTTCTACACGCAAAGAGTGGTAGAAGCTTGGAACTCTCTTCCACAAATGGCAGTTGATGCTAGCTCAATTGTTAATTTTAAATCTGAGATTGATAGATTTTTGATAATCAAAGGTATTAAGGGATATGGGGCTAAGGTGGGTATATGGAGTTAGGTCACAGATCAGCCATGATCTCATTGAATGGCAGAACAGGCTCGAGGGGCTAAATGGTCTCCTCCTGTTCCTATGTTCCGAACAGCAGATGTTTTTGCAATGGAAAGTACAAAGGCATCTTGCCAAGAATAGCAGTCATTAGGAATCCACAGACTGTAAAAAGATACACACATTATCTAGGGGGCTGGGCTAGATTATATATAAATCATCCTCCTGTCTGACCTTGATCAGCTACCGACCACACTACTCCCTCAGGTCCATTTGGTAATAATTTCTCTAATAGAGTCAAACAGGGAAGTACGCAAGGCTGTGCCATGAGACACCAGTGTGAACAGTAGCTGATCCTTGTCACTTAAACTGACATGGCGCACAATTTTTAACTATCATGCTGATGTCCAAAATAAAATGCAGGTGTTTTCCAAGTATACAGGGAAATGAAGTTGTGTGAATTTTTTCTGAAGAGCTTTAACTCAAAAGGACAAATTGTCTTTAAAATACCACAGGCAGAGTTCATGACAAATATTTTAGCAAGCAACTATAATAGTTATCATCCAGATCCAACGTAAAATGAAAATCGACTTTAATTAAGCCAATTTGAATTCATTAAGAAAAATTTTAATTTTTGACACAGTTTGAATTTGCGTTGTCTCTTCCTTCACAAAAATACGTGTGCTGCCGTTTCTTTCTGCTGTACTCTTGCTTTTCATTTTTAAAAATTTAATGATCTAACTTTGATTTCTTTAATAATCTAGTGTTTATAAATATGATATGTGCTCCCTGGAGGCTATCTCTGAAGTGATCCTTTCCCTGGAGAGTTGAGAGATATTTGTTTCTCTAGCAGTTGGATCAGAGAAGGGGAGGGGGGGAAAGGGGCTATCAATACAAAGCCCCTGTGTCCCTAGTGGTCTTTGGGGGGCTTTGGCTCTGTTTCTTTTCTTCTCATCCAGCACTTACAGCAGCAATTAGCTATCATTTTTTGCTTGTACTCAACACATAGCAGAATGTCACAAATCCACACAGATTAAGGCCAGATTGTGATTGAATTTATATGGAATTATGTCATTCATAAGGTAGAAACACTGGTCAGATTGTCAGGAATTGATCAGAAGCTTGATATATAATGAGCCTTCTGCTCAGCACAATTCTTTACAGATTTCTTCCTACTCATGAAAAGTTTTAAAATAAATTAAACAAAACTGATTTACAATTAACTGAATAATGTAGCTATTCAAATCCTCATTATATCACATGTATGAATATGAGTTTAACTCACAAAGTCATTTATACCTACAATCAAATGCAAAGCCTGGAAATGTCTCGTGAAGCCTTCTACCCAGTTTTTATGACCCAAAGTAACATATTATGCATACATGAATACATTAGAATCGATTTAATATATTGTTCTATGAAGAGACAACAACCTTGAAAACTAGCAAAAGCTGACCAACAGCTTCAAAAAGCTTAAGAGTAATCTTACTATATGAGAAGACAGGTAATTACACAAACTTTGTAATTTAGACTCTGAATATACCCAACATTTGTTCACTTGTGTCAGAGGAAAAAGAACTTACATGAAAGCCTGAAGGGGACTATCCAAATATTGAGGGTACAAATTGGTCATGCATTTCCAGGGCACCTGAGGATATGCTTCCCTGGAAAATATTGACTTTTTACATTAAAGATGATTCATTCTGGTAAATTTTAAGCACTTATACACTTAACAATTGATGAATTTTAATCTTAAAAAAAGGAAAAGCAAAATGACATTGAGATTTTCAACAGACCAATTACCATAATTTCCCCTAAAGTACCTCATCAATCACTCTCCCAAAATCCAACCCTCTCTGAACCAAGAGACTGTACCCCATCCAACTCCCCACAGAGACACTCTCTCCTCCTCCAACTCTCCCAGTGCATACTAGCACTCTTCTCCCACTTTTCCCCTTGAATTTAACTTGCCATTTTTTCCCCTCTACAGCCCAGTTCAAGCTAATACTCTGCTACAAAGGGAATACGAAGAGGTTAGGACAGAAGTCAAAAAAACAATTAGGAAAGCAAAGAGGAACTACGAGATTAACTATCAACGAATATAAAAAGAAACAGTAAAATAAAGTATTCTATAGACACAAATAACAAAAGAAAAATCAGAATAGGGAAAGGGCCATTATGGGATGCTCAAGATGAACACACAGGAAACACCTGCGAAATGGTAGAAATATTGAATAGTTACTTTGCCTCTGTATTTAACGGGGAGATTAACAAGGTGGGCAGGACATTAAAAGAAGACATCGAAAAAGATATTAAAACATTTAAGACAGAAAGGGAGAAGATAATTGATAAACTGATCATACTTAGGGAGGATAAGACCCCTGCTTGGAGTGGATTGCAGCTGCGAATATTGAAAGAAATTAGGGAGGAGATAGCAGAGGTACTATTACATATATATAAACATTCACTAGAAAAGGGAATAGAGCAAGAGGACTGGCAGACAGATAATGTTATTCCTATATTTAAAAAGGGAGATAGAACAAGTCCAGGGAACATCAGACCAGTTAGCTTAATATCGGTGATTCGGAAAGATAATAGAATCTTTACTCAAAGATGTAATAGAAAAACATATAGAAAAAGAAAATATAATAAAGAGTACTCAGTACGGATTTTAAAAGGGAAAGTCATGCTTGTCCAACCTTATTGAATTATTTGAAGAAGTAACAGAAAGAGTAGACAAGGGTAATGCAGTAGATGTAATATATTTGGATTTTCAAAAGGCCTTCGATAAGATACCGTATTGTAGACTCATGGCTAAGGTCAGAGCAGGGGTCAGGGGACAGGTAGCAGAATGGATAGCAAGCTAGCTACAAAGCAGAAAATAGAGAGTAGGGGTTAAGGGTAGCTACTCAGTCTGGTAAAAGGTGGGAAGTGGTGTTCCATAGTGATTGGTGCTGGGACCACTGTTGTTCAAAATTTACATTAACGATTTAGATTCAGGAATCGGAAGTATAATTTCCAAAATTTGCGGATGACACCAAATTGGGGGGTAGTTAATACAAAGGAATAATATGTCAAAATGCAAGAGGACATTAATAAACTTGCAGAATGGGCGTGTAATTGGCAAATGAATTTCAATATAGATAAATGTGAGGTGGTGCATTTTGGTAGGAAAAATAAGGAGGCCACATACTGCTTGGAAATAAGAGTCTAAATGGGGTAGAAGAGCAAAGAGATCTAGGGGTACAGATACACAAATCACTAAAAGTAGTGACACAGGTTAATAAGGCCATAAAAAAGGCAAATCAAACACTAGGGTTTATTTCTAGAGGGATAGAATTGAAAAGCAAAAAAGTTATGTTAAACTTGTATAGAACATTGGTTAGACCACACAGAGTATTGTGCACAGTTCTGGTCTCCATATTATAGAAAGGATATAGAAGCATTGTAGAGGGTGCAAAAAAGATTCACAAGGATAATACCTTATAGGCTGAACAGGCTGGGACTCTTTTCTCTAGAAAAGTGAAGGCTGAGAGGTGACCTGATAGAGGTCTTTAAGATAATGATAGGGTAGACTCAGAGAAAATGTTTCCACTTGTGGGGGAGTCCAAAACTAGAGGCCATAAATATAAAATAGTCACTAATAAATCCAATAAGGAATTCAAGAGAAACTTCTTTACCCAAAGAGTGGTAAGAATGTGGAATGCGCTACCACAAGGAGTATTTGAAATAAATAGCATAGATGCATTTAAGAGGAAGCTAGATAAGCACATGAGGGAGAAAGGAATAGAAGGTTATGCTGATAGAGTTAGCGGAATTAGGGAGGGAGGAGGCTCGTGTGGAGCATAAACACTGGCATAGACCGGTTGGGCCGAATGGCCTGTTTCTGTGCTGTAGTTTTGATGTAACTCGATGTTCTCATTAAAGCTAGTGCTACTCCTTCATTCAAGTTACCACTTATCAAGATGGCACTCTTTCACCTCCTCCCAGTTCAAGCGGAGACTCTCCCTTCCAGTTCATATTGGCACTCTTCCCCTTTCCCCAGTCAATGTTGGCAGTGTCTCTGTCCACTCTCTCTTAGTTAACATTGTCTCTCGCCTTGCTTCCTCACCCAGAAGTGCCATTCCCAGCCTCTTCTCCCCGCGTTATTCCCAACTTCTGTCTCCTTCATTGCTATCCATTTCTTTCTTCCCTCTCCTCTTCATTAATTTTCCCCGTCTGTTTCCCCTTCATTGCCATCCAGTTCCCTGCCTTTTTCCTCTCTCCTCAGTACCATTCCAATCCTGTTCTCACGAGAATTCCTGTCTAGCATATGCAGCAGCCAGAATTGCCTCTAAGCAGCAGGACTCAGGTGGGATCAGCAATGAGGGGAGACATCATTGGGCCCAGACTTCAATTTTAAACTCCGGCCTGAGCAGGGAAGCTGCTGTGGCTTTTCCATGTGGCTGAACCAGATCAAAAGAATATTGGATATGAAGAGGCCCTGAAAGGTAAGTTTTTCATTTTTCTTTGTGGACCAAGGAGGAGAAGGAGTGATCCTGCAGGCCACACAAGTTTAGTCGGTTGTTTCTCCCACCTCCACCCCAACTAGACCCTCCTTGGACTCACTTCCTCACAACTACCTACATGCCAGTGGGTGGCCACAGACTGCCCTATTTTCCATAGGTCAGCAGCCACTTCCCGCCCAGTAACACCAGCCTTTGCAACATTGGTGGAAGCTCAAAGAGCTGCCATGCAGGTCTGGGCTGCATCTTGGAGACTGAATAGATATGGGCTTTGAAGGAGTCACTCATCTTCTGCAGCCTGCTCTCCCGCAGATCAGTGGAAACAATGAGCCCCAGCCCCACGGCAGCATGTGTTGCCATCTCTCAGGATGTCAGCAAGTCTGCTCCTTTGCCAGCTCCTCAACCAATACCTGCAATGGTGCCAGCATCAGATGGGCCAGACTGCCCTGGCAGAGGCCAAGGCGCCACAGTCTGCAGCCGGGTCCTCTCAGGCTCAAGCCCTCAGAAGCCACCAGCATCTCAAACAGCAGCCTTCCACCAACTTTGCTAAGACCACTATGGGAGCACCTCGTAGGAGTAGCAGAGTTAGTAAACCTTCTTATAAGAAAAGCACTATGGGTTGAGCACTTCAGTGTCAAATGAAAGAAAGGCAATTATTTTTGCCATTAAATTGATCACCTTTATTACATTTTCCACTTTGGTTTAATAGTAGCTTCTGAGTCTGCATTGTCAGTATGTCACTGATGTAGAAGTTGTCTGAATAGTTTGAATGTTCCTTAATGCAGGAAGAAGGGAGCAGTAAAGGATATAACAAGGACTGTTAATCCAGAAATCCAGAGGGTGCTGTGTAAGTTTTGAGGGCAGGTGAATCTGCAGATCAGCAGAATCGCTGAGCAATTAGCTGATCCCTTACATCTCTTGCTAAAAGGCATTGATGTGGCCCTCCTTCTTTTGCTGCTTCCTTACCTTACCCCTGGTCTTCGTCATCTGATGAGGACTTCTGCTGCTGCTGTATCTCCTGAAAATGCAAGCCTTTCTATAATGCAAGGTTGTGCAGGATGCAGCACACTATGACACTGCGGGAGACTCTTCCTGGGGCATATTGAAGAGAACCCTCGGACCTGTCGAGACACCTGGATCTCTCCATCAGCATCTCAATAGTGTACAGAGTAATGATCCTGCTGGTTCCCTCGCTTTGGTTATATCTGTGTTGCTCAGGTGTGGTGGGTTGCGGAAGTATGTCATGAGCCACATATGTAGAGCATATCCCTTGTCCCCCAGAAGCCATCCTGCCACCTTCCTGGGACGGTGGAATACTGGGAGGATGATAGACTTCTGTCGGATAAATGCCCTGTACAACCGAAATGTGATGTATAACAATTTACAAAATTCAATAAGTCAGAGAACTAATGTCCTACAAAATGTATGTTTACTGGCCTTAAAAAGTTATAGTGTAAAGAAGATATTGTTAGTCACTTTACAGATTTCTCTCTTCCTATGAAATGTTAATATATCCCTTAAACAGAAACAGAGTTTCTCTCATCATAAAGTATCACCATTAAAGTGTCAAAACAAACCCTTTTAAGTTTAAATTTAAATTAATATGACAATGCACACAAATACTTAATGCTAATCAACATGTATTTCATGGTCTTAATGCAGTTTCTCTTATTCTGGTAACTTCCAAACTCATGACTTTCCAACGTGAATTCCTTCCCCCCTTCATCATGTTCCGCATCATTCTATTTAGTGTATCCTAAAACTACAATTAAAATGAAATGAGACCCTTTTCTAATGGACTGCACATGTCCAGACATCAAATTTCCTTTTTTTTGTGTGTATATTAATACTGCTGCCATGCTGAATTTAGGTGATTGCTGTTTCCACATTGCAGAGTGCCTGCAAAGTTGTTTCAGAACAGATGATTTTTTCTAAAAAAGAAAAGAAACATAACATTCTTACTCCTGCTCTACACTGGCCCCGCTCCTGTTTGCAGCCACATTTCACTAGCAGCTCTGGCACTGCGCATAATTAGCGTGATCCATCATTAACATCGCACCGGGGTCCTAATTACCATACGACCCCAACTTTTATTGATGAGGCCAACGCCTGCCTGAGGCGATCGTGCTCGATGCTTCCCAAAAGCTGGGAGATAAAATGGTGGTGGGCGGGGGCATGGCGAGAAAGGAGCGGTAAGTACTTTACAGCTAATTTAACCCCTTCGGTCATCTCGTTCTCGTTGGGCGCGAGAGGTTAAAATCGAGGTTCTAGTGTTTGCATGAAGCGCTCTCCAATCAGGTATAGTTAGGTTAGTTGCAGTGTAAAGCTCTGTTTCATTTATTCCTAATCACTAAATTGCGAGGTCACAAGGCTGGCTGGTGTGGGAAATTCCTAAATGCCACACTGATGTAGTAGGGAAGCTCGTCTGACCCACTGGAACTTACTATAAAACAAATTAATTTTACCTGCCTCAAGGCAGGTCATAAAGATATAACTATACAAGAACCCCAAAAAAGTGTGATTCAAATGGCAGCCCTTACTGGAATGTGGAAGACACAGCGCCTCCCGGCCCACACGGGGCTCCTCCCAACACAGCCTCCTCGTTCTCAGTGGATTGATCCCCCTTTTTTCCCATCTTGCAACCTGCTTTTTGTTTGTGAAGAAAATCAGTTCTTTTATGGTTGTGAGGCTGATTCACTTGCATGATTCAAGACACATCTGGTTAGATATGTGTCAGCATCTGTCCACTAGAAAATCCATGCCCATCCTTGACCCCTCTGTCCTTACAAACTACCGCCCCATCTCCAACCTCCCTTTCCTCTCAAGTCCTTGAACATGTTGTTGCTTCTCAAATCCGTGCCCATCTTTCCTGGAACTCCATGCTTGAATCCTTCCAATCAGGTTTCCGCCCCTGCCACAGTACTGAAATGGCCCTTATCAAAGTCACAAATGACAACCTATGTAGAATCATAGAAAGGTTACAGTACGGAAGGAGGCCATTCGGCCCATTGAATCCGCGCTGGTTCCATGCAAGAGCAATCCAGCCAGTCCCACTCCCCCGCCTGTGACCGTGGCAAACTATCCCTCCTCATCCTTTTTGATCTGTCTGCAGCCTTTGACATGGTTGACCACACCATCCTCCTCCAATGCCTTTCCTCCATCATCCAGCTGGGTGGGACTGCCCTTGCCTGGTTCCATTCTTATCTAGCCAGTCGTAGCCAGAGCATCACCTGCAATGGCTTCTCTTCCCGCTCTCGCATCGTTACCTCTGGAGTCCCACAAGGATCTATCCTTGGCCCCCTCCTATTTCTCATGCTACCCCTCAGCGACATCATCCGAAAACATGTCAGGTTCTACATGTATGCTGACAACACCCAACTTTACCTCACCACCACCTCTCTCGATCCCTCCACTGTCTCTGATTTGTCACACTGCTTGTCTGACATCCAGTACTGGATGAGCAGGGATTTCCTCCAACTGAATATTGGGAAGACCGAAGCCACTGTCTTTGGTCCCTACCACAAACTTTATTCCCTGGCCACTGACTCTATCCCTCTCCCTGGCTATTGTCTGAGGCTGAACCAGACCATTCGCAACCTTGGCGTCCTATTTGACCCTGAGACGAGCTCCGACCACATTTCTGCTCCATTACCAAGACCGCCTACTTCTACCTCCGAATCATCACCCGTCTCCGCCCCTGCCTCAGCTCACCTGATGCTGAAACCCTCATCCATGCCTTTGTCACCTCTAGACTTGACTATTCCTTTGTACTCCTGGTTGGACACCAATCTTCCACCCTCCATAAACTTGAGCTCATCCAAAACTCTGCTGCCCATATCCCAACTTGCACCAAGGCCCGTTCACCCGTCACCCCTGTGCTCGCTGACCTACATTGGCTCCCGGTCCGGCAAGACCTCAATTTTAAAATTCTGATCCATGTTTTCAAATCCCTCCATGGCCTCGCCCCTTCCTATCTCTAACCTCCTCAAGCCCTACAACCCTCAGATCTCTGCACCCCTCAAATTCCGGCCTCTTGCGCATCCCCGATTTTAATCACTCCACCCTTGGAGGCAGTGCCATCAGCTGCCTTGGCCCTAGGCTCTGGAATTCACTCCCTAAACCTCTCTGCCTTTCTACCTCTCTCCTCCTTTAAGACATGCCTTAAAATCTACCTCTTTGACCAAGCTTTTGGTCACCTGTCCGAATATCATCTTATGTGGTTCAGTGTCAAATTTTGTTTGATAATGCACCTGTGAAGCACCTTGGGGCATTTTACTACATTAAAAGGTGCTATATAAATGCAAGTTGTTATTATTGTTTAGCTCTTTAAGTCTTCAATGGAAAATGATACAACATTAAAAGCTCTTAAACATATAGCACTCTTAATAATATAACTTGCTCTACACAGAATTTATGGGCACGATTTTAGGAGGGAGGCGGGTTGGCAGCGGGGAGGTCGACTGGGCATGTGGGTAACGTGCCCAGTGAATTCGGGGTGCTCCGCACGCGATCGCAACCTAATTGAAGCCACTTACCTTGGCTTCAGGGTTTCGCGCTGGAAAGCTGCGCAGCAGGCGGACTACGCAGCCGCATCATAGGCTGTCAGCTGGAGCAGCCCAATTTAAAGGGGCAGTCCTCCACTGACTGTGCTGCAGAAAGGAGCCAAAATTACAGCATGGAGCAGCCCAAGGGGAAGGCTGCTCCCAGGTTTAATGATGCCTCATTCCGGGTCCTACTGGATGGGGTGAGGAGGAGGAGGACAGAGATCTTCTCCCCGGCGGACGGGAGGAAGTGGTCTGCCTCTGCCACCACGAAGGCCTGGCTTGAGGTGGCAGAGGAGGTCACCAGCACCACCAACATATCACGCTCCTGCATACAGTGCAGGAGGCGCTTCAATGACCTAAGTAGGTCAGCCGAAGTGAGTACACTTACTCATTCCCCTACACTCCTTCTGCCACATCACCGCCCCCACCCGACATCTCCTTCTGCACTGCCAACACTACTCTATCACATCACTCCTCACACCCACTCAAATCTCATCCTCATCTTACCTGCACTTACTCACCTCGCCAGTACTCATCCCACCACTACCACTCAACCCAATCCTCATACAATCTCATGGCTCCGTCTCATACTCACCCCCTCATGCATCTCTTTCACGGTCAGCCTCACCCAACCTGCCACTACCTGTGCTGCAGCTACAGGGCATGCATCACATATGTGTAGTAGGAAGCGTAAGGCAAACATGTCGTGAGCATGAAGGGGATGCACAAGGGTTTGAGGGTTTGTCATGGTTTTTACTTATATTTGATTTCTGATCAACTCACATTACATAGTATATTGTCACATCTTTGCAAATCTTGAATAATGCCCTTTCCTGAGGATCACCATGAAAACCCACACCTGATGCCACCCATTGTGTCACTGCAGAGTGGGTGTAGGTGTATTTGCAGGGCTCTTTTGTGCAGACGACTGAGAGACGTCGGCGATGTCCCCGGTGGTACCCTGGAAAGATGTGGAGGAGAAGTTGTTGAGGGCAGTGGTGACTTTGACAGCGACAGGTAAGAAGATGGTGCTCGGGCCAGCCGGCAGCAGCTCGGCATGAAGGAGGCTGCAGATGCCCACGACTACATATCGAGTTTCTCTGAGCCTCCATGTGCACTGCTGCTCAGAGAGGTCCAGGAAGCTGAGCCTCGGTCTGTGGACCCTGTGGCGAGGGTAGTGCCTTCTGCGACGCATCTCTCTCTGCGGTTGCCCTCCCTCCTGCTGTGCAGGTGGATGTGTCACAGCACTGTGTTGTGGAGCTCCACGTATCAGAGGTGGACAGCATGGCTGGTGAGGCTGGTGATGCCGTTCGTCCTCCGAGGAAGTCATGACTGCAGCTACAGCGGCCCCCATCCGGAAGATGTACATCTAAGGGGGTCCGCAAGGTAGGTACATGTGTCTGGACACTGGGGTAAGTGTGAAAGTTTGTGAATTTAATTGTTAGGAGAAGGGTGGTGGAGGCCAAACTTTGTCCGAAGTGACAGAGTGGCCTCCTGCAATGAGTGAGGGTCTTACCCCACCCCCCAACCTATCAAATGGACCTTTGCAGCTGCCACAGGCTGATGGCTGCAACACGTCCATTTGAACTGGGAGTGTTTCCCCCAGTACGGGAAACAGTCTCAGTTCATTTCAAAATCCCATCCCTCCTAAAATATCAGGTTTGTAAACGACCTGAAGTACCTGTGGAAGACAGAGTGTGGGAGAATGCGTAAGTTTACTCACTTTGGCTGACCTGGTTAGGTCATTAAATCTCTTCCTGCACTGGACCCAGGTTCGTGGCACATTGCCGCTGCTGTTGACCTCCTCGGCCACCTCCAGCCAGGCCTTCTTCGTGGTGGAGGGAGGGCTCTTCCTCCCATCAGATGGAAAAAGGATTTCCCTCCTCCTCCTCACCCCATCCAGCAGCACCTGGAGTGAGGAGTCCGAAAATCTTGGGGCAGCCTTCCCTCTGGCCTGCTCCATGGTGCAGAATTGGTTGTTTGCTGCAGGAGGAGCATTGATGGACTGCCCCTTTAAATAGGGCTCTTCCAGCTGACAGACTTTGCTGCACATGCGCAGTCCGCCTGCCGCGCAGCTTTCCAGCGCAAAACCCGGAAGCACAGGTAAGTGGCTCCAATTAGCCTGCGATTCCGTGCGGGGCACACTGATTTCACCGGGCGCGTTACCCATGCGCCCAATCAACCCCCCGCCCTCCTAATATCGGGCCCAATGTATCACTTTTTTCCTAAGGATGATGACTGTGAATAAGAGAGGGCTGTTCACCTTTTCAGAATGCCTGCTTCCCAATAGTGAAAGGCCTCATTGATGTAACCCATGTGGCCATATGTCCTACATGCACCAATGCACTGGCATTTAAAAAACAGAAAGGATTCCATTCCATCAACATGCAGGTTGTATGTGACCATCAGAACTACATTATAGAGGTGGATGTCAAGTATTCTGGGCATTGTCCCGATACATTTCTTCTACAGTTACTATTTCAAGACTGTTCTGCTCTGGTTGGATGGATCCTGGGTAACCAGACATACCCTCTTGAGCTGCGGGTCATGATCTCAGTGTAACAGAAAGAAAATATAACATCTAATTCTTAAGTACTTAGTTATAAGTGGTAATTCCACAAACCCAGGTTCCCAATCAGGTGCCACAATTGACAGGAGTGCAGGTTGAAGAACGAGGGCTGTGGCACTGTAACTATTCTATGCTGTTTTTGAGCACTAGGAGTCTGGGACCATGAGATTATCCAGTATTGTCTGCAATGATGTTTCCTGGTAACTTATTTCTCAGCTATATTATCTTTGGGTGAAAAAAATCCACCTGACTTCTCTTCTTACTCCACATATTCTAAATTTTCAAACCCACATCCCTTGGTATCTGACCCTTTCTGAAGCACCCTGGGATTTGTGTTTTATGTTTAAGGCACCATATAAATGCAAGTTGTTATTGGTATCTGAACCCTTTGTCATATTGAACAATTTCTTTTCACAGTCCTGAAAATTTTAATATGTCTCTAAATCTCCTCTTTTCCAAAAGAAAACAAGACAAACTTCCTCAACCTTTCCCATATCCTAAATTCCTGATACCTGGTTAAGAATTGAGTTTTTACAGTTAACATGCTAAAGATCCACATTTTTTCAAATATCAAGCAGAATGCTCTAAAAGCTCTATTTAAAAATATATGAAACCAAATGGTGCTTTAAATCAAATGAGACTTTATGAATATTCTTATTACTGCATTAGGGAATTGACAATTGTGATGTTTTTTGGGTTTTCCGCTAGATGGCTTAAGTGTCACTGACCATTCCAAAAGGCAGGTTTGGTGTCTCCTGTGAGTGCCTTTACCTGCCAAATATCTAGGTAAACAATGTGGGATCAGGGATTGAACAGAGAATTATTTCCAATGCACACCAGCTTACTAGAATGTACTGTGTGCAGCCATGTGATTCAACCTGTCTTCAGTAGGCGGATTGAATCTACCCTCTCTCAGACCAAACCTCAGGCTATAAACCAATAGGCAGTTTATTTGACATAGGACAATAAGTAGGTATTCAGTACAAAACAGTTTAGTCATTTACAATTTCTTCTATCCTTCATGATATATAAAACATAAGAAATGAGCAACTGTTTCAGAGATCTAGTTATGTTGAAAGACAGGTCAGGGAAAGTGCTTTTCCCTGACCTGTCTTTCAACATAACTAGATCTCTGAAACTGTTGCTCATTTCTTATGTGGCAAAGTATTCCCACAGAGCTCAACTCATCTAGACCCTCTGCTGACTACAAACTGTTGGGTTGGGCTCAGGCAACTACAGTTATATCCACAATTGGAAGTTCTGGCCATAGAGTTGTCGATCAAAGGACTATAGCCAATTATTGAATCTTGCTCCTCTCATAGTTCTGTAACACAGTCGTTAATCAAAATTACTACCCGAGTTTGGCTTGGTTCTTTGATCTGTGTGAGGTAACTTTCTGAACCTATTTCAAGATCTTTTAAAGACTTGTCTGAACAAAAGATATTAACAAACTGTAGCATTTTTAATTACACAAATTGATATTTCATAGCATTCAAGCACAGACATTGTTTGTGGAACAAGCTTGGAGCCCTTTTTGTTCAGAAACTTTGTAATGAAAAGCTTGAGTAATTTAAAGAATGAACATACCGATCTCTATTAGCCGACAGGAATCAAAACTCAGATGCATGCTAATTGACAATGGCCTGTCAAAATGTATTCCTGTATTTTACAGAAAATTATCTACAGATACCATTATTATGCTTGTGTGCACTGCAGTCATCGATAACAAATTTAAATTTAAACAAATCCAAAAGAAAGCTTAACTGACAAAAATCAAGCATTTTTGTCACATCCACCTTCTAATATACTGAGTAAGAGAGGGTTAAGGGTTTGAGCTGTGTACATTGTTATTGTTCCACCTGGCAGCTTGAAGAATTTGGAAAGATAAAATCCCAGTAAACAAGGAAGCTACCAAGGAGACTGCATCAATTCCTCAGCATCACACTGCCCACTGAGTGATTGTTTTAACAGAGGTTTTGCCATATAGGAAATGAATAGCATCTGCTGCTTGAAACTAAAATATTTTATTGTATGATTGTTAATGTTGTCAGATATTTGGCATAATGTCCCGTTACCATTGTGTGCAAAGCATCTAATTCAAATACAAGCAAACATATTGTGGCATGTTAGACAGCACATGTTGGTTTACGTAAATAGTTTATTCCCAACGGTTTCTTCCATCGGTTCCACAGAAAATCTGAGCCTCCTACGACATCCACACATTCATGGTCACTGTACGTGATGTGTAGCAGCCTAAATGTAAAATTTTAAGATTACGTAGAATGTACAGCACAGAAACAAGCCATTCAGCCCAACAGTTTTGCTTGGTTCTGTTTCACGTGAGCATCCTCCCGCCCCTCTTCACCTAACCCCATCAACATATCCTTCTATTCCTTTCTCCCTCATGTGTTTATCTAGCTTCCCCTTAAATGCATCTATGCTAGTCACCTCAACTACTCCTTGTGGTAGTAAGTTCCACATTCTAACCACTCTCTGGGTAAAGAAGTTTCTCCTGAATTCCCTATTGGATTTATTAGTAACTATCTTATATTTATGGCCCCTAGTCCTGACCTCCCCCGCAAGTGGAAACATCTTCTCTGTGTCTACTCTATCAAACCCTTTCATAATCTTAAAAACCTCTATCATGTCAACCCTCAGTCTTCTCTTTTCTAGAGAAAAGACCCGCAGCCTGTTCAATCTTTCCTGATAGGTACAACCTCTCAGTTCTGGTATCATCCTCGTCTTTTTTGTACCTTCTCCACTGCCTCTATATCCTTTTTATAATATAGAGACCAGAACTATTCACAGTACTCCAAGTGTGGTCTAACCAAGGTTCCATACAAGTTTAATATAACTTCTCTGCTTTTCAATTCTATCCCTCTAGAAATGAACCCAGTGCTTTGTTTGCCTTCTCTATGGCCTTATTAACCTGCATCACTACTTTAATGATTTGTGTGCCTGTACCCCCAGATCCCTCTGCTCCTCCACCCCATTTAGACTCTTATTTTCCAAGGAGTACATGGCCTCTTTATTCTTCCTACCAAAATGTACCACCTCACACTTATCTATATTGAAATTCATTTGCCAATTACATGCTCATTCTGCAAGTTTATTAATTTCTTCTTGTATTTTGTTGCAGTCCTCCTCAGTATTAACCCCAATTTGGTGTCGTTCACAAATTTTGAATCCTGAGTCCAAATCATTTATGTAAATGGTGAACAACAGTGGTCCCAGTACTGATCCCTGTGGAACGCCACTTCCCACCTTTTGCTAGTCTGAGTAACTACTTTGTAACCCCTACTCTCTTTTTCTGTTTTGTAGTCAGCTTGCTATCCATTCTGCTACTTGTCCGGACTCCAAATGCTCTGACCTTAGTCATGAGTCTACTATGCGGTACCTTATCAAAGGCCTTTTAAAAATCCAAATATATTACATCTACTACATTCCCCTTATCTACCCATTCCAATCCTTCTTCCAATGTTACAAAAAGTTATCAAAAACAAATGTTGAGATTCATTTGAAACGGCAGAGAAATGCTTGAAACTCAATTTCCAGAATAAAGTGTTAATTCATCCCATCCGCTATTGGTCCTTTCCTGTATGGTGGGGGGCACAAAATGGGTGGTAGAAAATCGGCCTCCCATTATACACCCTGCCCAATTCTATTGGAAAAGATAAGAGCAACCAGGCAGGGTGTATAACAGGGGAATAATCAAAAAAACACCCTTTTTTACACCCCTGCCAATGTTGAATTTTTTCCCACACAGCTCTTATAAACAAATCCAACTATAGTGTTTGTTTGACAATCCAGCTGCAATAGTTTTCAGTGTTACTGTTAACAGATAGGTTAAACTATGGTTTATACATCAACTCAAGTAAGCGTTACTATCAAATGAAGTCATGATGTATACATTTAAATTTTCTTGTGAGTTAAGTTAGGTCATAGGTATCCAAACATTTTGAATTACTGCGCCACGTACTTGCAAATCATGAAATCCTGTGAGCCACCCATAAATAATTAATTTGAATTATGGAAATAGGTTGAGAGCATATTTGGGGAGAATAGCAGTTTACTTGAGAGAGTGTAGATTGGAGATTTAGCAGGAACAGTTTATTTGGGAGACTGTAGATTGAAGGGATAGTAGGAATAATTTAGTTCAGAATGTATAGAATGGAAGCGATGCCAGGAACAGATTTGTTATGAGTGTGTGGTTTGGAAAATGTGCCAAGAACTGCTCAGTTTGGTTAGGAGGGAGGCATTGTGCTTTGTGCAACCTAGGCAAGATGCTAGGTAAGATCCATCTGATTTGAAAGTGGCCACTTTGAATGCTTCCGGTGAACTATTCAGTGGCTTGTTGCTTTGCCCCATGTCTTTTGGAGTAATGAAAGATAAAATCTAGAAATTGATGACCAATCAGCTCCTCCCAATCTGTTTAAACATGTATAAAGTTCCTTAACAGTCCTATGTTTTATACCCTGCAAGTTGCACAAAAGTAAATCTGTTTGATCAAAGCAGCAGATCTTAAGGAGATATTTTTCTGCAATAACAGTTCTGAAACAGAACAGACAGTGACGAAATACTGATATTTATTGTTGGATAGGATACAGGCATCAGAATTTTGAATGAGCTGATGTTTATGAATGGTGGAAGTTGGTAATCGACTAGGAAAACATTGGAATAGTCGAGTTATGGGGGTGACAAAGGCGTGGATTAGGGTATCATCAGCAAACAGGCTGAAACAGGGGGGAGGTGGGCGAGGTGGAAGTAGACAATCTTTTTGATAGAGAGGATATGGGGTCAGAAACTCAGCTCATGTTTAAATAGGATGCTGAGGTTGCAAACAGTCTGGTTCAGTCTAAGACTGTGTCAGGGAGGGGGTTGGAATTGGTGGCAAGGGTACACAGTTTTGGCAGAAGCCAAAGATGATGGGTGACCAATGTTTAGCTAGAGAAAATTGAGACTCATCCAAAACTGGATGAACACCCCCCATTTATTTAACTTCTGTCTATCAACCAACTTTCTATCCATGCTGTTACATTACATTTCCTTTTATATCATATGCCTGAAGAGGCTCTTAAACAATCAACACAGGCACCAGAAAGGGAGTCAAGGCAGCAGAAAGGCTGCAAAAGGAATAATGCAGGATAAAGGCTACAAAAGGAGTCAGGCAGCAGTTGGCTGCAGGTGGGGAACCCCTGTCCTGGTCAGTGAGAAATTTTTGGTTTTACCTTAGGTGGTAGAGGAGTGGTGTCCCTAACACCTTTTCTGCCTTGGGATTCACCAAAATGTCTGTCAACTAAACCAACTATCCCCCCCACCCCAGAGTATTTTTGCATCATGCCCACATGAATAGAATTGTTCTCACCACCATGGGTGTGAATATTTATTGGCCATCTGAGACAAGATAGTGAATTGTTTAATGTCACCAGTTACCGTGGAGACTTCTTCAATACCTGGCTTTTTAAACTAGTGTAAATTTGCTGTGTTTTTTAAAGCATAGCACATAAACATAACTCAATCCCAAATCCTTTCTGTGAAGAACAAAATGAAAAATTCCTGAAACGTGACACTACTACATCATATCTCTCCCTGGTTATCAATGCTTTTAAATGTCCAAATTTGTTTTGAATGCTTTGTGAAGTTATATACATACCATTCATTCCTGGCTCCAATTTTTTTGGAACATTGACCATTATTCTTTATCCTGATTTTCTCATTTATATTTTTAATATTACTTACCCCTTTCTACAACAGTATTTTTAAAAAATCTGTCACTACCTCAGTCTGTTCATTTCCCTTTCTCCTCTGGTGGTATTCTTTCACTTTTTTTTTCAGCTCAGCCTTCTGCTTCTATTCCAATAGATTTATTACTCCTGCTCTTCCTCTTTAGTCTCAAGCCTAGACTATCCCCATCCCCTGCCACATTAGTTTAAATTATTCCCCCACTGCTCTATTTACTATCTCCAAAAAGATATTGGTGCCATTTCAGTTCAAGTGTAGGCCATCCCTTCAGTATAGCATTCCCTTGTTCTAGCAATCGCTTGAATGCTAACCTCATGTGGTCATGACTGCAAAAATAGTTTTCTGTACTGCTCCCTAAGGAATCCTCCATTACTATAATTCTCCTATTCTTGTAATCTACCTCACTTTCACTTCCCACCCCAGTAGTTCCTTTCCCCAAGGTACTGCAATGCTGCCCAGGTCCAGCCCCTGAGTTGCTGTTACTGACCACATCATACTTGTCCAACACTAAAGTACCTATTGGACAGTTCCAATAGCTCAGGGGTTCTCTACACCTGAGTTCTGTCTCCTTCTGCCAATGGCCACCCACTCTCTCTACATTATCCCCGTGTGCTGAACTGTCTAGTGCTGCCTTGATTGACCACATTCTGGAGAAACCCCCTCATCCTCTTTGGTGATGATAGTGGAGGCAGTTGCTGCATGAGCTCAGAGATCCTCTGCTCCAGAGACTCAATTTTCCAAGACTGTGCAAATGTGCTTCCCCTAGATACACCCAGGATCTATGATACTCCACTCACCCCTCACAGCTCGAGATTGAGCTGTTGCTAATCAGATCAAATTTATATTGTCTTAATTTACACAATAGTCCAATTGCCACAGGGAAAAAAACTGCCAGAGTACAGCTAATGACAATTCTTTTGTAAACATTTTAATTACTTATTACCATCTCAAACCACCTCTAAACAATTAAAGCACTAAATAAACAACATTAAATAGCTCTTAGTATTGAACACCCAAAATGGAGTAAATTTTAATAAATTTAAATTAAAAACTGTAAAATATATTAATGAAAATTTCAATATGGATGTCCCAATCATTCCCGCTAAATCTAGACTCCACAGCGTTCTGACTTTTTATACTCAACTAGCCTCGCAGCTTGAGATTCTACACTTGTCTTCATACACCAACACCTAGATTTTGTTATGCATGTTTAATGCCAGTGCCAGTGACTGTTATTCTTTACACACAGCTCGTCTTAGCCTGGTACTCCTGAAGTGCCACAGGGGAAAGTTCTGAACTGAAAAATGTGATAGCATCAACCATTAACAAACTTCCATGATTGTACTGATAAGCTTTGGAAACCTATACTCTCACAGAGAGTGCATAGGTGAGCATGTGTTCTTTTTCTCTTTCTTTGGTAAAATGTTGAGCTCGGCAAGGGGAGGAATATCTTGATGTTCAACGCTGCTGATCCAATCTGATTACTCCGGAGGAGGGAAATTTTATCTCCATTGTCAGGTCTGATCGTTCATTCAGACCTTACCAGGCTTTTCTTCACAGCCTCGCTATTGAATGAGAATCCCAATGGGGATTGATACTCTCTTTACTCTGGGCACTTAGTGCCAGCAACAAACTACCTCAAGTCAGATATAGCATGATTTATGTCTTAGTAAATTGTTTTTGTTTTATCTAACATATCTACATGGTTTCCAAACTTGATAACAAAAGAAAAGATCAGGCTCAGACCGCAACTAAAAAAAAGAGATATGAAACAGGCTTTGGAACAACGTTCAAATAGCCAACATGTTTTTAAAAAGTGTCCCATATTACTGGGAATTCAAAAGAGTGATCAAAATAGTTCTGGAAGATATTGCCATGAAGGGTGACTGAGGCCAGCTCATTTAAGAAATTTTTAGATCCCGTAATGGTAAGAGTTTAGGGTTAAGTGGCTTTTTTGTTCTTTTAATTCGGATTCCGGGGGCCCTTTGTCCGTAAGATAGCTCCTTGTGCTCATGATGGTAGATGTGTTTTCCTTTACCCGGTGACAGACTCGTAGGCACAGTTTTACCTGGGGAATGCCCCACCCACACAGTGCTCCGTGACAACGGGACTCTCCAGTCTTTCCAAACCCTAGCATATTCTCTCCATTGCTGTCAAATCCTATGACCTCAACCCCACTATCAGTTTTCCCAAACCCAACAGCCACCTTTGGTGTCACCTAAGCCCAAGAGCCCACAAAAAACTGCCAAACATCAAAACCTCTCCCTCTCCAGTGCTGATAAACGCCAAGTACCTACCTCTAACTTCATACATCTTACCTATCATCTTGCTAAAAATTCAGTACATATATAAAAGGAACATATAATAATCAACATCAATAATTTACACTTTATACTGAAGAATGGACAGATTAGGAATTGAATTGCACAAAGCATTGTAAAAAGCCCAGAATACCATAAAATAAAAACAGAATTTGACTTATTCATTCTCTCTAAATTTGGCCCTGATAATACATACATACTATAACACCCTTGCTCTTATAAAATGTGTCAGGTATAATAATAGGATACAAATGACTTATTTCCCATCATTTGCATTCGAACAATGCTGGGTGCAAGGGAGGTCAGTACATTCCTGGTGCAGAGCCATCAATAGCCTTAATCAAAGAGGGAATTTTTTAGCCTTTTGTTTTCTTTATCTTACTCGATCAGCAATGCTACATAGCATGAAGTCGCTGCGGAAACGTTCCTCCACCCCAACTGAGGTGGGCATCCCAGCAGCACCATCTCAGCACCTGCCCTTAATATTTAATGGTCCTGACCTCAGGTAATGGGCTGAGGACTGGGCACAGGCAATAAGTATCCCACTGAAGGTCCACTGCCATTACAGCAAAAAGAAAAATCAGCCTTGCTATGCATAGTCCATGCAGATATCACACTGTAGACATCAGACTTTATTATAGAAGCAAAACAATCATAGAATACTGGATGCATCTGCGCTGCAGCCTAAAACTGACAAGGACATTTCAATCTGTGAAGTTTCCTCACCAAATAATTAAATGCTCAATGACCTGAGCCAATTAGACATTGTGGGCTTAAAAGGACAACTGAGCATTATGTTCAGTTATCATACCTCAGGCATCACATTTGATATGCAAAGTATACATTACACTTGCACCTGATTTGGCTCAGATTTGTTAACCATTAAACAGCATCAAATCACAATTGAACAAATTGGGGAAGTATCACTCAGTAAGTAGCAAATAGGAGTTAAAAATACCAATCATGAAGTTCAAAAAACTATTATTCATAAATAGGCATAAATAGACAGTTATCAATAAAAAGGGCACTGTGGCTACAGTATGTATGATCTGCAGGATTCCCTGCAGCAACTCATCAAGGATACTTCAACAGCACCTCCCTCCCCTGTGACCTCTTAACAAGTAGGACAAGATCAGCAATTATATGGAAACACCATCACCTCCAAGTCACACACCATCCTGACTGATATATACTGCCATTTCTTCATTGTCGCTGGGTCAAAGTACTGGAATTCTCTAGCTAACATCGTTGTAGGAGCACTGTCAGCAAAAAGACTGCAGCTTTCAAGAAAAAGGCCCACCACCATCTTCTGAGGGCAACTAGGATGGACAATAAATACAACCTTGCCTACATACATACGAACATATGAATTAAGAGCAGGAGTAGGCCATTTGATAAGATCATGGCTGATCTGATTACGACCTCAACTCTACTTTCCTGTCTACCTACTATAACCTTTGACTCCCTTGTTAATCAGGAATCTATCTAATTCAGCCTTAAAAATATTCAATGACCCTGCCTCTACCATTCTCTGAGGAAGGGAATTCCACAGACTCATGATCCTCTGAGAAAAAAATTCTCCTCATTTCCATCTTAAATGGGAGACCCCTTATTTTTAAACTGTGGCCCCTAGTTCTAGACTCTCCCAAAAGGGGAAACATCCTCTCAGCATCTAACCCATCTAGTTCCCTCAGGATCTTATATGTTTCAATAAGATCACCCCTCATTCTTCTAAACTCCAATGTATACAGGCCCAATTTGTCCAACCTTTCCTCATAAGATAACACCCTCATCCCAAGAATCAGTTGAGTGAACCTTCTGTGAACCGCCTCCAAAGCAATTATGTCCTTTCTTAAATAAGGAGACCAAAACTGCACACAGTATTCTAGATGTGGTCTCACCAATGCCCAGTACAACTGTAGCAAAACATCTCTACTTTGATATTCCATCCCCTTTGCAATAAATGACAACATTCCATTTGCATTCCTAATTACTTGCTGTACCTGCATACTAACTTTTTGTGATTCATGTACTAGGACACCCAGATCCCTCTGTACCTCAGAGTTCTGCAATCTCTCTCCATTTAAATAATATACTACTTTTCTATTCCTCCTGCTAAAGTGGACAAGTTCACATTTTCCTACATTATACTCCATCTGCCAAATTTTTGCCCACTCACTTAACCTATCTATATCCTTTTGCAGACTCCTTGGGGGTGATTTTAGACCCCAAGAACGGATGGGTTGAGGGCGGGTGGGAGTTGAAAGCAATTGTTTATTGGGTCACGACCGCAACCCAGATTTATTTCCGGGTTTAACATTGGCGCAGAAAAGTACAGGCTTCCCACTGGGAATGCCAAGTCCAAAAAGTTTGAGGTCGCGACCCAAAATAACAACTATTTTCAACTCCCACCCGCTCCCAACCCACCGGTCCTTGGGTTTAAAATCACCTCCTTATGTCCTCTTCACAACTTTCTTTCCTACCTACCTTTGTGTCATCAGCAAATTTAGCAACCATACATTCGGTACTTTTATCCAAGTCATTGATATAGATTGTAAATAGTTGAGACCCAAGCACTGATCCCTGTGGCACTCCACTCGTTACATCTTGCCAACCTGATTTATGCCTACTCTCAGTTTCCTGTTAGCTAACCAATCCTTTATCCATGCTAATATGTTACCCCCTACACCATGAGCTCTTATTTTGTGTAGTAGCCTTTGATGTGGCACCTTGTCAAATGCCTTCTAGAAATCCAAGTACACCACATCCACAGGATCCCCTTTATCCACATTACTTGTTACTTCCTCAAAGAACTCGAATAAATTAGTCAAACAGGATTTCCCTTTCACAAAACCGCGTTGACTCTGTCTAATTGTATTGAGGTTTTCTAAGTGCCCTGCTATAAACTCCTTAATAATAGATTCTAGCATTTTCCCTATGACAGATGTCAAGCTAACTGGCCTGTAGTTTCCTGCTTTCTGTCTCCCACTTTTCTTGAATAGAGGAGTTACATTCGCTATTTTCCAATCTGATGGAACCCTTCCAGAATCTAGGAAATTTTAGAAAATTAATACTAATGCATCTACTCTCTCTGCAGCCACTTCTTTTAAGACCCTAGGATGAAGTCTGTCAGGACTTGGGGACTTATCAGCTTTTGGTTCTAATATTTTTTTCAGAACCCTTTCCCTGGTGATTGTAAATTTTTAAGTTCCTCCCTTCCTTTCACCTCTTGATTTACAATTATTTCTGGCATGTTATTTGTATCCTCTACAGTGAAGACAGATGCAAAATATCTGTTCAATTCATCCGCCATTTCCTTATTCTCCGTTATTAATTCCCCAGACTCTCTCTAGAGGACCAACGCTCACTTTACTTACTCTTTTCCTTTTTAATTTATAAGCCCTACTACTCCCAATAAGCTTTGCAACTGCTAGTAAACCTTCTACTACTACTACTAAAAACCTTACAATTACTAAGTTACACTTGTTTTGAAAGTTAAACGAGTCAAATACTCACCAAGCAATCACTTCAGTGTATCCCTGTAACATCACACTTGGATTTTTCTCAGACCGTGGTGGGTGGGTTCTGACTGGCAGCCACTGAACTCCCGCTTTCTCCGCAATACTTATATCCCCACTCTGGTCTCACTCTTTCCTGCCGATCGCCAAAGTATTGATGTTAGTTAAATCTCCCATTCCTGCCTCACCTGTGACGTCACACTGCAGTTTTCTCTTGTTGCATTACCCACATACTGAGAACAATTATATTTAAAAAAAATCAAATTGCCCAAAATATATTTTGAAAATCCTTTCAATCATAGATGCGAAAGTTACAGGTTTCTCAGCCTAATTCAGACTCAGCAATGCTAGTTCAACAAATGTTCATTATCTTTGCATTTGAACTACATACAAGAGACAGAGTTCCAGGTGATAGCACCTTTTGGGAGAGAGCTGAAGACAGCACACCATTTATTTCCCCACTATCCAATTATGCCTACATTTAGTCATGATGGATAACAGATGCAAGACATGTTATAATCAAGATAATGTATTTTAATGCTGTAAAAACCTTCTTGTTAACATCATTAATGGCCATAATGATGAGATGGGGAGTTAACCACTTTGTGGAATGTGTTGCTGTTAGCAAACAGCACAGTATCACCCTTGATGAGATGGAACAGGTCAGTGATGCAGAAGAGGAACAGACTGGGGCTAGGCACTCTTGAATAGGTGTTGTGATAAAAAAATGGAAGTATATTTATCATCCCCTGGTGTTTATATCGATTTAGGAAATCGTGTATCCAGTAAGTCAACTTACTTATTCCGCAGGAGGCCAGATTTTCATTGGTGTCGATTTTGACTTTATTGTGACCACTTGGTGAAGCGAGCCAGCTATTCGCCAGTATCCAAGGCAGAGAGGTGGCCGCGGCCTCATTTACATCGGGACAGCGAGCTGCAGGGTGCCAAATGGTGTCCCAATGCAATTCTCTGAATTAAGGCTGGTCAGTATCGGGCCGCCCCAGGCAACAGCTAGGTAAGTGAGGGGAGTGGGTGTCGCAATCATCAGGAGGGGACCCGGGGTGGCAGCAGGCCAGATTATTTTTGTGGAGCTTGGAGAAGCACTCCTGCCCCACTGAATCTTCAATACCCTACCTTACTGAAGCTGTAGGAGCATTAAGGCAACAAGAAAATATCTCCCTTTTTAGACTATGACATTGAACATACCATAAAAAGTCAACCAGTTTGCCTGGGAGCTCGATTGGCAATCAATTAGTAGGCTCTTGTGACTGTGCTTTTCTTTTACTATGTTGTAAATAAACGTAAACAATTTTACAACACCAAGTTATAGTCCAATGATTTTATTTTTAATCCCACAAGCTTTCGGGGGCTTTCCCCTTCCTCAGGCGGTGTGGAAATGACAATTTCGAATCCTTCGCATTTTAAGATCACATAACAATGCCTGGTGATTACTGCCCGTTGCCAAGGCAATCACAGTGAGCAGACAGAAAGGTGTCATCTAAAAGGCCACCGAATATACAAACCCCCCCAAAAAAAAAGAGAGAGAGAGAGAAGGAAGACAGTCAATGACCCGTTATATTAAAAACAGATAACATTTGTTCGCTGGTGGGGTTACGTGTAGTGTTACATGAACCCAAGATCCCGGTTGAGGCCGTCCTCATGGGTGCGGAACTTGGCTATTAATTTCTGCTCGACGATTTTGCGTTGTCGTGTGTCTCGAAGGCCGCCTTGGAGTATGCTTACCCGAAGGTCGGTGGCTGAATGTCCATGACTGCTGAAGTGTTCCCCGACAGGGAGAGAACCCTCCTGTTTGGCGATTGTTGCGCGGTGTCCGTTCATCCGTTGTCGCAGCGTCTGCATGGTCTCGCCAATGTACCATGCTCTGGGGCATCCTTTCCTGCAACGTATGAGGTAGACAACGTTGGCCGAGTCACAGGAGTATGAACCGTGCACCTGGTGGGTGGTGTCCTCTCGTGTGATGGTGGTATCTGTGTCGATGATCTGGCATGTCTTGCAGAGGTTACCGTGGCAGGGTTGTGTGGTGTCGTGGACGCTGTTCTCCTGAAGGCTGGGTAATTTGCTGCGAACGATGGTTTGTTTGAGGTTGGGTGGCTGTTTAAAGGCGAGTAGTGGAGGTGTGGGGATGGCCATAGCCATCTCTTTTTTTTTGGGGGGGGGTTGTATATTCAGTGGCCTTTTAGATGACACCTTTCTGTCTGCTCACTGTGATTGCCTTGGCAACGGGCAGTAATCACCAGGCATTGTTATGTGATTTTAAATGCGAAGGATTCGAAATTGTCATTTCCACACCGCCTGAGGAAGGGGAAAGCCCCCGAAAGCTTGTGGGATTAAAAATAAAATCGTTGGACTATAACTTGGTGTTGTAAAATTGTTTACAATTGTTAACCCCAGTCCATCACCGGTATCTCCACATCGTAAATAAACGTGAATAAGATTGGCCATTGAGGTATTTATCTGGAGTTACTGAAGTCTACCTTTAATCTCTTATGGACAGACACACTGTTTTCTGCTTTTTAATTAAATTGGGCACAATTGTTGATAAGAACACTTGAAACAAATGAATTAGAGGAGCAACTAGTTCCTGGGCCCTTTGTGCTCCCAGCATTTACTTCTGAAAGTATAATCCAAAAACTATTAATAAAAAAAGGTATTGTGGCTGCAGTATGTATGATCTATAGGATGCACTGTGGCAACTCCTCAAAGTTATTTTGACAGCAGCTACTTCCCTTGTGATCAAAAGGTCATAGGTAACATTTGACACTTTCAAAGCCAAGGGACGGGGGAAATATCTAAGACTGGAGAGGCTCCTGCCACTTTCGTTATTCAAAGGTCCAACTCTGCTCCTGGACGCAACTGCGTTCACGGACCCAGGTCTGCTCCCTGACCCATATGTTGGCTTTATCTCTGCTCTCTCTCTTCCCCCTACTTCTCCATTTCTGCCTCTTTCCATTTCAGCCCCACTCTACTCGCTGTATTCCCTTGACTCTGCTCTTTGACCTAGCTCTGCTCCTCACCCAGGGTTCCAGGGATTTAAATATTACTCCCTGTGACTTCCCACCCCTTGCTATCCTGCTCCATTTATCAGCCTAGAGGCCTGTCTCTGCTCTTGACACAGCCCTGCTCCAGGAATCATCTGTTGGCTTTGACCTTACTCTCTCCACACTCCTCTCTTTGCAGTAGCCTTATTCTTTCTCCCCTTCTACAGGGATGTCTCTCACTCTCAATGGCTCTCTCTGTCTGCTTGGTCCTCTCTATCTATGCTCCTCCATTACCCCTTCTACCCCTGTTGTTATAAAAGTTTAATCTAACCGACTCACCATGAGCAACACCGCAGGAGATCAGCATGAATGCCTCTTTCTCATTCCCCTCCGCCTCCAACACGCTCTGTTTGCAGTGACACTTATCAGTTGGGCAGTAGCACAACAGTACAACCAAGCAAACGTGACAGCAGTGCCTTGTTAGGGTAGGACTGTAACCTGTACTTTGATGCTGGGGTAAGCAGGAAGAACAAGGAATGTGTGTGTGTGGGGGTGGAGGTGGGGGGGGAAAGCACTGGGGGAATACAACTTGTTGAAAAAACAAATAATATCTGTAGGGTGCACAAAGAGAAACTAAGCACAATTTAGAGAGCAGGCAGAAAGCAACATAGGGTAGAAGCGATATTGATAGATTAGGTGAATGGGCAAAACTGTGGCAAATGGAATTCAATGTCGACAAATGTGAGGTCATCCACTTTGGATCAAAAAAGGATAGAACATGGTACTTTCTAAATGGTAAAAAGTTAAAAACAGTGGATGTCCAAAGGGACTTGGGGTTCAGGTACATAGATCATTGAAGTGTCATGAACAGGTGCAGAAAATAATCAAGAAGGCAATTGGAATGTTGGCCTTTATATCTAGAGGACTAGAGTACAAGGGGGCAGAAGTTATGCTGCAGCTTTACAAAACCCTGGTTAGACCGCACCTGGAGTACTGTGAGCAGTTCTGGGCACCGCACCTTCGGAAGGCCATATTGGCCTTGGAGGGAGTGCAGCGTAGGTTTACTAGAATGATACCCGGACTTCAAGGGTTAAGTTACGAGGAGAGATTACAGAAATTGGGGTTGTATTCTCTGGAGTTTAGAAGGTTAAGGGGTGATCGGATCGAAGTTTATAAGATATTAAGGGGAACAGATAGGGTGGATAGAGAGAAACTATTTCCGCTGGTTGGGGATTTTAGGAATAGGGGGCACAGTCTAAACATTAGAGCCAGACCTTTCAGGAGCAAGATTAGAAAACATTTCTACACACAAAGGGTGGTAGAAGTTTGAAACTCTCTTCCGCAAACGGCAATTGATACTAGCTCAATTACTAAATTTAAATCTGAGCTAGATAGCTTTTTGGCAACCAAAGGTATTAAGGGATATGGGCCAAAGGCAGGTATATGGAGTTAGATCACAGATCAGCCATGATCTTATCAAATGGCAGAGCAGGCACGAGGGGCTGAATGGCCTACTCCTGTTCCTCTGTTCCTATGTAGGGGGGGAAAGAGGTACATAATGGAGAGGGGAAAATAAATGTAACAAGATCTATGTTTGTGAAAGAAATGGAGTGACTGAGGGCATATAGTAGTAATAAAAGATAACAATAAACGAAGGGGGATGAAAAAGTGAGATATGGGTCCCGATAATAGCGGGGAGGCGGGATGGCAGCGGTTTGGGGCGGGGGGGGGGATTGGGCGCGTGGGTAACCCGCCCCAATAAAATCTGTCCATTCCACACACGATCACGGGTCAATTCGAGCCACTTAACGTGGCTTCCGGGTTTGCCGTCTGAAAGCTGCGCAGCGGGCGGACTGCGCACGTGCATCACAGGCTGTCAGCTGGAGGAGCCCTATTTAAAGGGGCAGTCCTCAAAAGGCTGCTCCTGGAGCAAACACCCACGCAACACATGGGAAAGGCTGCTCCTAGATTTAGTGATGCCTCATTCCAGGTGCTATTGAATGAGGTGAGGAGGAGGAGGGATGTCTTCTACCCAGCGGACGAGAGGACGTGACCTGCATCTGCCGCCAAGAAGTCCTGGCTCGAGATGGCAGAAGAGGTCGCCAGCAGCAGCAACATCTCCCGCACCTGGATTCAATGCAGGAAGTACTTCAATGATCTAACTAGCCAAAGTGAGTACACTTACTCATGCTCCTACATACCGTCTTGCACATCACCGCCCCCACCCCCCAACTCAATCTGCACCACCAACACTACTCTATCGCATCACTCCTCACACCCACTGAAAGCTCATCCTCAACTTACCTGCACTTACTCACCTCCCCATTACTCACTACACCACTACCACTCAACCCAATCCTCATACAATCTCATGGCTGTGTCTCATACTCACCCTCTGATGCATCTCTTTCACGGTCAACCGCACCCAAACCAATGTATTCATCGGTTGGCCACGTCACCATCACTCACTCACGCGTCTGTACTTTCTCCCCTTGTAGGAGGAGAGCCCAGAATGCACGGGAGAGGGCAAGGATGGGGGTGGGGCGCAACAGATCATCGTCCTCACAGACGCGGAGCAGGAAGCGCTGGATCTGAGCCGCACCCTCAAGTGCCTGTCCGTCGGGGACATCAAGACTGGCACCCAACAAACATCTGGTGACAGAACTTTAACATTCAGCACACACAATATGAATTGATGTTAACATGCCTTGCTATCTTCAGCACCTCAGTATGCTCATCACAACATGACACATCTGTGATCATGCTTAATATTGCCTTCTGTTCTCTTAAAGGACCTTCAGTGACCGCTGTGACAGCAGAGGGCGATTCCTGAGAGGACCTGTCGGCCTCTGAGGGTGCACCGTCACATCTCAGCGAGCCATAAACCAGCGCAGATATACACACCTTGGTGGGTCCCAGTCCGCAGTTAGTTGGGGTCGCACATGTTGAATTGCCACACACATCGGGTACGGTAGCATAGTGGTTATGTTACTGGGCTAGCAATCCAGAGGCCTGGACTAAAATCCAGAGTCATGAGTTCAAATCCCGCCACGGCAGCTGGCGAATTTAAATTCAATTAATTAATTTTTTTTAAAAAATCAATTAATTAAATAAAAATCTGGAATTAAAATACCAGTATCAGTAATGATGGCCATGAAACTACCGGATTGTCGTAAAAACCCATCTGGTTCACTAATGTCCTTTAGGGAAGGAAGCCTGCCGCCCTTACCCGGTCTGGCCTACATGAGACTCCAGACCCACAGCAATGTGGTTGATTCTTAATTGCCCTCTGAAATGGCCGAGCAAGCCACTCAGTTGTAAAATCTCGCTACGAAAAGTCATAATAAGAATAAAACCGGACGGACCACTAGGCACCGGACACGACAACGGCAAAACACCAAGCCCAGTCGACCCTGCAAGGTCCTCCTTACTAACATCTGGGGACTTGTGCCAAAATTGGGAGAGCTGTCCCACAGACTAGTCAAGCAACAGCCTGACATAGCCATACTCACAGAATCATATCTTTCAGCCAACGTCCCAGACTCTTCCATCACCATCCCTGGGTATGTCCTGTCCCACCGGCAGGACAGACCCACCAGAGGTGGCGGTACAGTGATATACAGTCAGGAGGGAGTGGCCCTGGGAGTCCTCAACATTGACTCTGGACCCCATGAAATCTCATGGCATCAGGTCAAACATGGGCAAGGAAACCTCCTGCTGATTACCACCTACCGTCCTCCCTCAGCTGATGAATCAGTCCTCCTCCATGTTGAACACCACTTGGAGGAAGCACTGAGGGCAGCAAGGGCACAAAATGTACTCTGGGTGGGGGACTTCAATGTCCATCACCAAGAGTGGCTCGGTAGCACCACTACTGACCGAGCTGGCCGAATCCTGAAGGACATAGCTGCCAGACTGGGCCTGCGGCAGGTGGTGAGCGAACCAACACGAGGGAAAAACTTACTTGACCTCGTCCTCACCAATCTACCTGTCGCAAATGCATCTGTCCATGACAGTATTGGTAGGAGTGACCACCGCACAGTCCTCGTGGAGATGAAATCCCGTCTTCGCACTGAGGACACCATCCAACGTGTTGTGTGGCACTACCACTGTGCTAAATGGGATAGATGCAGAACAGATCGAGCAGCTCAAAACTGGGCATCCATGAGGTGCTGTGAGCCATCAGCAGCAGCAGCAGAATTGTATTCCAGCACAATCTGTAACCTCATGGCCCGGCATATTCCTCACTCTACCATTACCAACAAGCCAGGGGATCAACCCTGGTTCAATGAGGAGTGTAGAAGAGCATGCCAGGAGCAGCACCAGGCGTACCTAAAAATGAGGTGCCAACCTGGTGAAGCTACAACTCAGGACTACATGCATGCTAAACAGCGGAAGCAACATGCTATAGACAGAGCTAAGCGATTCCAGAACCAACGGATCAGATCAAAGCTCTGCAGTCCTGCCACATCCAGTCGTGAATGGTGGTGGACAATTAAACAACTAACGGGAGGAGGAGGCTCTGCAAACATCCCCATTCTCAATGATGGCGGAGTCCAGCACGTGAGTGCAAAAGACAAGGCTGAAGCGTTTGCAACCATCTTCAGCCAGAAGTGCCGAGTGGATAATCCATCTCAGCCTCCTCCCGATATCCCCACCATCACGGAAGCCAGTCTTCGGCCAATTCGATTCACTCCACGTGATATCAAGAAACGGCTGAGTGCACTGGATACAGCAAAGGCTATGGGCCCCGACAACATCCCAGCTGTCGTGCTGAAGACTTGTGCTCCAGAACTAGCTGCGCCTCTCGCCAAACTGTTCCTGTACAGCTACAACACTGGCATCCACCCGACAATGTGGAAAATTGCCCAGGTATGTCCTGTCCACAAAAAGCAGGACAAATCCAATCCGGCCAATTACCGCCCCATCAGTCTACTCTCAATCATCAACAAAGTGATGGAAGGTGTCGTCGACAGTGCTATCAAGCGGCACTTACTCACCAATAACCTGCTCACCGATGCTTAGTTTGGGTTCCGCCAGGATCACTCGGCTCCAGACCTCATTACAGCCTTGGTCCAAACATGGACAAAAGAGCTGAATTCCAGAGGTGAGGTGAGAGTGACTGCCCTTGACATCAAGGCAGCATTTGACCGAGTGTGGCACCAAGGAGCCCTAGTAAAATTGAAGTCAATGGGAATCAGGGGGAAAACTCTCCAGTGGCTGGAGTCATACCTAGCACAAAGGAAGATGGTAGTGGTTGTTGGAGGCCAAGCATCTCAGCCCCAGGGCATTGCTGCAGGAGTTCCTCAGGGCAGTGTCCTAGGCCCAACCATCTTCAGCTGCTTCATCAATGACCTTCCCTCCATCATAAGGTCAGAAATGGGGATGTTCGCTGATGACTGCACAGTGTTCAGTTCCATTCGCAACCCCTCAGATAATGAAGCAGTCCGAGCCTGCATGCAGCAAGACCTGGACAACATCCAGGCTTGGGCTCATAAGTGGCAAGTAACATTCGCGCCAGATAAGTGCCAGGCAATGACCATCTCCAACAAGAGAAAGTCTAACCACCTCCCCTTGACATTCAACGGCATTACCATCGCCGAATCCCCCACCATCAACATCCTGGGGGTCACCATTGACCAGAAACTTAACTGGACCAGCCACATAAATACTGTGGCTACAAGAGCAGGTCAGAGGCTGGGTATTCTGCGGCGAGTGACTCACCTCCTGACTCCCCAAAGCCTTTCCACAATCTACAAGGCACAAGTCAGGAGTGTGATGGAATACTCTCCACTTGCCTGGATGAGTGCAGCTCCAACAACACTCAAGAAGCTCGACACCATCCAAGATAAAGCAGCCCGCTTGATTGGCACCCCATCCACCACCCTAAACATTCACTCCCTTCACCACCGGCGCACTGTGGCTGCAGTGTGCTCCATCCACAGGATGCACTGCAGCAACTCGCCAAGGCTTCTTCGACAGCACCTCCCAAACCCGCGACCTCTACCACCTAGAAGGACAAGGACAGCAGGCGCATGGGAACAACACCACCTGCACGTTTCCCTCCAAGTCACACACCATCCCGACTTGGAAATATATCGCCGTTCCTTCATTGTCGCTGGGTCAAAATCCTGGAACTCCCTTCCTAACAGCACTGTGGGAGAACCGTCACCACACGGACTGCAGCGGTTCAAGAAGGCGGCTCACCACCACCTTCTCGAGGGCAATTAGGGATGGGCAATAAATGCCAGCCTTGCCAGCGACGCCCACATCCCGTGAACGAATAAAAAAAAAACGTGAGCACGAGCAGACACTGGTGGCAGAGGCAGCTGTGGAGACTCCATGTTGGTGGGAGCACTCCTCTCCAGGCTCTGCTCAGCTGGACACAGATGCTAAACCCTGGGGGCCATCCTTTAAAAGGAGAATAAATGATCGAGGGGCAGCAGCACATTTGCAAGGTGCTGGAATAGGTGCCTCACGCACTCTCCACAATCGAGCAGAGGATGGAGGAGTCCAACTCCTGCATGAGTGCAATGGTGGCACAGGTACGGGAGGGAATCTCTGACATACTGCCACGGGTTAAGTGCGGGAATGTCTGCGATGGAGGGAAGGCTAGCCTCAATGGAGCTTCAAGCATGGCTCACAAATGAGTCCATTCAGGCCCTGACAACGGCCATTCAGTCTCGGTGAACAACATAATGCTGCCTTAAACAGGCATGTCCTCCAAACTGTTGTCCAGCAGATTGGTAGACCTAGCCCAGGGGAGAGATGATGGCAAAAGGGGACATGGAAGTGGGGACGCCATTCAAAGGGCCCCCACGTCTCACCCGTTGCCCCTCTTCTCAACCAGTACCCACAATGCTGCCTCCTCTCCAGGTGGCCGAGTCTGCCCCTGCACAGGTGCAGGTGGAGCAGTTTTTGGAGGGGCCCTCACGGGCACCAAAACCCAAAGGGCATAGGCCCAAAGCATCTAATCGGTCAGGGCATGAACATGAGCAACCTGCCACTACCTCTGCTGCAGCCACAGGGGATACACCACGTAGAAGTCGTCGGAAGCAAAAGGCGAAGGTTTTGTAACCTTCTCTACACCTTTTCTGTACCACAAAAGGCTGTGGAGGCCAAGTCACTGAATATATTTAAGAAGGAGCCAGATAGATTTCTAGACACAAAAGGCATCAAGGGGTATGGGGAGAGAGCAGGAATATGGTATTGAGATAGAGGATCAGCCGTGATCATACTGAATGGCAGAGCAGGCACGAAGGGCCGAATGGCCTACTCCTGCTCCTATTTTCTATGCTTCTCTGTAAGCATGAAGGGGATGCACAAGGGTGTTTGACGGTTGGTCATTTTTAAAATTTATATTTGCTTTTTAAGCTCAAATTAAATAATATCACCACTATTGCCAGGTCTTGGCCATACTTGACTGGCTTCTGTAATAAAGCCCTTTCATGAGGGTCACCATGAATGCCCACACTTGATGCCACCCACTGGGTCACTCTACAGTGGGTGTATGTACCGTTGCAGGTCTGTTTTGTGCCAGGGTGGGGGGGCAGTGGTGGCTGGCATGGGCGCTGCTCTATCTAGAATCAAAGAAGTTTACAACATGGAAACAGGCCCTTCGGCCCAACATGTCCATGTCGCCAAGTTTATACCACTAAGCTAGTCCCAATTGCCTGCACTTGGCCCATATCCCTCTATACCCATCTTACCCATGTAACTGTCCAAATGCTTTTTAAAAGACAAAATTGTACCCGCCTCTACTACTGCCTCTGGCAGCTCGTTCCAGACACTCATCACCCTTTGAGTGAAAAAATTGCCCCTCTGGACCCTTTTGTATCTCTCCCCTCTCACCTTAAATCTATGCCCCCTCGTTATAGACTCCCCGACCTTTGGGAAAAGATTTTGACTATCTACCTGATCTATGCCCCTCATTATTTTATAGACTTCTATAAGATCACCCCTAAACCTCCTACTCTCCAGGGAAAAAAGTCCCAGTCTATCTAACCTCTCCCTATAAGTCAAACCATCAAGTCCCGGTAGCATCCTAGTAAATCTTTTCTGCACTCTTTCTAGTTTAATAATATCCTTTCTATAATAGGGTGACCAGAACTGTACACAGTATTCCAAGTGTGGCCTTTCTAATGTCTTGTACAACTTCAACAAGACATCCCAACTCCTGTATTCAATGTTCTGACCAATGAAACCAAGCATGCCGAATGCCTTCTTCACCACCCTATCCACCTGTGACTCCACTTTCAAGGAGCTATGAACCTGTACTCCTAGATCTCTTTGTTCTATAACTCTCCCCGACGCCCTACCATTAGGTGGTGCAAAGACTGGACTCTTCGCACTGTCTGATGTTCGGAAAACTGTTCACATATCAGTGACTCCCTGGCCTCACGAGCAGCCAAGTGAGCCGCTGTTCTTGATGCCACCCGCTGCCCATGAGTTGCTCCTGCTCCTCCTCCTCCTCAATGTGGGTCGCAGATGTGGATGGGGCCTCCTCAAGCGGCACTCCTCTCTATTGTGCAAGGCACAACACACGACTATAATGCGTCCCACTCTGTCTGGTGTGTATTGAAGCACTCCCCCAGAACGACTAAGACACCTAAAGTGCATCTTGAGCAGCCCTATAGCATGTTCAGTTGTAGACCTGGTTGTCTCAGTGATGTGATTGATGTTATATTGATGCTATTGCTCGGAGGTGGAGTTCCTCAGAGGTGTCATGAGCAATGTCTACAGAGGGTATCCCTTGTCCCCGAGGAGCCAGCCCTTACGGGTGTTCGTGTGCGTGGAAGAGGGGCAGGATGTTGGACTCCCGGAGGATGAAGGAATCGTGGCAGCTGCCAGGGTACCTGGCGCACACGCGAAGGAATCTCTTGCGGTGGTCACAAACGAGCCGAGTGTTGATGGAGTGATAGCCCTTCCTGTTGATGAACAGTCCTGGCTCGTGTGGAGGTGCTCGTATTGATATATGGGTGCAATCGATTACACCCTGCACCCATGGGAAGCCAGCCACAGCGTGGAGTCCCACTGCCCTCTACGTCTGGCTGAGGTCGTCCATGGGGAAGTTGATGTAGCGCGAAGCTCTGCGAAACAAGCCGTCGGTGACCTGCCTTAAGCGCTTGTGTGCAGACGACTGAGATACCCCGGTGGCACCCTGGAATGATCCGAAGGCAATGTCGAGGGCAGTGGTGACTGTGACAGCGACAGATAAGGAGATGCTGCTCGGCCCAGCAGGGAGCAGCTCGGCATGAAGGAGGCTGCAGATGTCAGCGACTACCTGGCGACTGACTCTGAACCTCCGTATGCACTGCTCCTCAGAGAGGTCCAGGAAGCTGAGCCTCAGTCTGTAGACCCTGTTGCAAGGGTAGTGCCTCCTGCGACGTTGCACTCTGTTGTTGCCCTCCGTGCTCTTGTGCAGGTGCCTGTGGCGCAGCACTGTGTTGTGGAGCTCCACGTGGCAGAGGTGGATGCCATGCCTGGCGAGGCTGGTGATGTTGCTCGTCCTCGGATGTCGTGGTGAATGCAGCCATGGCGCCCCCCCCCCCCCCCACATCCTGGTGGTGTCAGTTTGAGGGGGTCCGCAAAGTAGTTATATATGTTTGCAAAGCAGAGTTTTGGGTGGAAAGTAAGAATTTTGAGTGGAAACACAAAGGTTTTGCAACAAAAACTTTGTCTGAAGTGACAGAGTGCCCTGCTGCAATAAATATTTGCATCTCCTACTGGCTGCTGGCTGAAACACGTCTGTTGCAACAGGGAGTGTTTCCCACAGCATGGGAAACACGCTGAGGATCCTTCAAAATCTCACCCCCGCCAAAATGTCTAGTCAATCAAGTAGTTGAAGTACCTCAAGTATCGGACAAACTATGCAAATTATCATCCCGCTGGCTTTAATTGCCAGTGGGACTTCCGCATTCGGGAGGCGCGCGTGCACCCGGAAGCGTCACTGGGGAACCTGGAAGTCAGCAGGTTGGAGCCGGGCTCCAAACCCACTCAGCATTTTAGCGATTTTCGGAGCCACCCGACGGAAACCGCCCCGTCTCCTGAAAATCAGCCCCATTGACGGGAAAAATATGTAAAAGTGAAAGTGTGTGACTGAGAGCAGTGTGGTGATAATACAGAAATAATAAGAAATGTAACAATTTGCAAAATAAACAATTCAAAAACAACAGCACAAATATTTTTCCTAAAATAAAACAAATTGTACTGCAAACATTGCGAGGCAATAAGTAAAAAGTAAATAAAAATCAGTGTGAACAAAAGCATAATAAAGAATTTGATAAAATGAAAATGCTGAAATGTAAAAACCAAAAGAACTATTCAATAATATTTAATGATCTGAGCAGCCTTGGGTATATTTTATTTTTTTTCTCTGAACATTGCCATGGGAGCTCAGCTAATAGTATGAAAAAGGTTGTCTTTAGGCCAAGTTCAACACTGAACCCAATCTAAATATGGCACAACTCACTGGGTTCAGTATTGAGGCAATGCTGCCCTAAACCAATATAATGTTTGGAGCGGTCAGTAAATACAAAGAGTCTAAGCACCACCCCTTGACATTCAACGACATTACCATCGCCGAATACCCCACCATCAACATCCTGGGGATGACCATTGACCAGAAACTTAACTGGACCATAAATACTGTGGCTACAAGAGCAGGGCTGGGTATTCTGCGATGAGTGCCTCACCTCCTGACACCCCAAAGCCTTTCCACCATTTACAAGGCACAAGTCAGGAGTTTGATGGAATACTCTCCACTTGCCTGGATGAGTGCAGCTCCAACAACACTCGAAGCTCGAAACCATCCAGGACAAAGCAGCCCACTTGATTGGCACCCCACCCACCACCCTCAGCATTCACTCCCTTCACCACCAGCGTACCATGGCTAGAGAGTGTACCATCTGCAGCAACTCGCCAAGGCTTCTTCGACAGCACCTCCCAAACCCGCGACCTCTACCACGTAGAAGGACAAGGGCAGCAGGCACATGGGAACACCACCACCTGCACGTTCCCCTCCAAGTCACACACCATCCCGAATTGGAAATGTATCGTCATTCCTTCATTGTCGCTGGGTCAAAATCCTGGAACTCCCTTCCTTACAGCAATGTGGGAGAACCTTCACCACACGGACTGCAGCGGTTCAAGAAGGCAGCTCATCACCACCTTCTCAAGGGCAATTAGGGATGGGCAATAAATGCTGGCCTTGCCAGCGACGCCCACATCCCATGAACGAATAATAAAAAAATAAACCTTAGTAAATGTTTGAGATTGCAAAAGAGACTGTTGGAGTGAGGAATTCTGATAATGTTTTACAAAAGGCATTACTTAACTGTACAGCACTGTAAATGATTATCTGTTAACAGATTGCATGCAGACAGAAACTGTCTAATTAAAATCAATTAGAAAAAATACAAATGAATTCCATATGTTGTTTTTGAGGTAGTATTGTGGGTTAGTTCTTGGCTGCCACACCAGAGTGACAGGCTTTAAAGATATATAAATAGCAGCATGAAAACAGCTGCCATCATTAATTTCTTCCTAGTTATCCACTGCAATGAATTTGACCTGATGTTGCAGCAAAGATCAAATTGATAAGTGTTGTAAAGTTACCACTACATAAATAAATATAATTAATTTATTTTTAAATCCATTAAATATGTACCATTATTCATCCAGCTTTGAAGATGATACATTTTGAAAATAGAAAGATCTTGTTTCCCTTCATGAATTTATGCAATTTTTTCATGTATTTTTCCAAATTAACTCAAACCATCAGTAGCACTTCTGAAAAAGGAATGATCTGAACCTAATGTTACTTTAGTTCATACCAGCAAAGTGCTGCAATACAGAAAAGGAGGAGTCATGTAGGCAGACTTGGAACAAGAATATCAATGTTTAATCACTAGACATGTTCACTGCGTAGTAGAATTAAATAACGTATTTGGTGTTCAGGCACAATTAATTCTACTAGTATAAATAAAAATTTTCAGTGTCTGTAGACAGCTGATTGTGGGTTAACTTGTTTGACCAAATCAGTACAGTGTTGGACTCCCATTCAAAACACTATTAATGGGTTCAAGAGGTAATTAGATGCATTTCTGGAGAAGGCTTGCAAGGTATGCTAAGTAGATCGATGGGTTTAATTACAATTTTATTTTTTCTAAAACCAGTTTTAGAAACATTAACAAAGATTGCCTTATGGAGGTAGGGTACTCTGTGAGGGCGGGGGGGGGGCGGGGGAAAAGAGAGGTGAGGTCGAAAAAAAATCAGCAAGAAAACCTCTCCCTGCAAGCATGTCTCTTATCAGTCACTGCAGAGTGGCAGTAATAGTATAGGGCTCTCCTACGGTTAGTGTAATGCCAGTGGTGGATTAAAATAATTTTATTATAATTCAAGATAAAGGAAAAGAAAGACTTGTTTTTAAATAGCACCTTTCACGACCTCAGGGACATCCCAAAGCACTTTACAGTCAATTAAGTATTTTTGCGGTATAGTCACTGTGGTAAGTGGAGTTGAGGTCGAAGATCAGTCATGATCTTGTTAAATGAGGGAGCAGACTCGAGGGGCCATTTGGCCTACTCCTGCTCGTATTTCTTATGTAATGCAGGAAACTCAGCAGTCAATTTGCATGCAACATGGTCAATTTCAAAATAATGCTATGGAATCTTTTGCATCTACCTGAGGGGGCAGGCAGGGCCTCAGTTTAACCTCTCATCCAAAAGACGGCACCTGCAACAGTGCAGCATTCACTCAGCACTGCACTGGTGTGTCAGCCTAGATTTTGTGCTCAAGTCTCTGGAGTGGGGCTTGAACCTACAACCTTCTGACTTAAGTATGAGTTCTACCACTGAGCCACGCCTACCACCAATAAAAGCAGTGAGCATTTAAAAATGCATGGGTTAATCAAAGGCCAGCACAGATGTTAATGGCAAGTCGTGTTTGGCTAATTTAATTTGAATAGTTTTCTGAAGAATTGGATAGGTGAAGGGAATGCAGTAATGTAGTGTATATGGATTATCAGAAGGCATTTGATAAGGTACCTCACAAGTAGCTAGTTAGAAAAATTCAAGTAGATGGTATAAAAGGAAATGTAGCAATATGGATAGAAAGTCGTTTGATGAACAGCCAACAGAAAATTAGGGTAAATGAGTTATGTTTGGATTGGAGAAGGGTTTGAAGTGGTGTACCCCAGAGATTAGTGCTGGGTCCACTTTTGTCCTCATCTATATTTAGATAATTTGGGCTTCGGAATAGGGAATGCAATCTCAAGATGTGCTGACTTCACAAAAGTAGCGAGTTTGGCAAACAGCAAAGAGATTTTAGGAACACACAGACAGGTTAGTGGATTGGGCAGATGCAATTGAATGTGGATAAATTTGAGGTAATACATTTTGGGACAAAAAAGAGTGGGAGTATGTATACTGACTAGAAAGATGCTAAAGTTTGTGAATAAATAGAGATACCTAGGGATCAAATACATAATTTCCCCAGAGTGTGTGCACATTAATAAAGCCATAAAAAAGGCCAACAGTATTTTGGATTTTAAAAATAGGCGCATATAGTACAAAAGTAAAGAAGTAATATATTTTGTACAAAGCATTGGTAGGCTACAGTTAGAGTACTGTCTGCAGCTTTGAGTGTCTCATTGTAAAAAGGACATTAAAACCATAGAGAGCGTACAATGTAAATTCACCACCATGATGCCAGAAATGGGAAACTATTGTCATTAGTCACACGGGTACGGTAGCATAGTGGTTATGTTACTGGACCAGTGATCCAGTGGCCCGGACTAATAATCCAGAGTCATGAGTTCAAATCCTGCCATGGCAGCTGGGTAATTTAAATTCAATTAATTAAATAAAATCTGGAATGAAAATACTAGTATCAGTCATGGTGGCCATGAAACTACCGGATTGTCGTAAAACCCATCTGGTTCACTAATGTCCTTTAGTGGAAGGAAACCTGCCGTCCTTACCTGGTCTGGCCTATATATGACTCCAGACCCACAACAATGTGGTTGATTCTTAATTACCCTCAGAAATGGCCAAGCAAGCCACTCAGTTGTACAATCCCACTTAAAAAAAAGTCATAATAAGAATAAAACCAGATGGACCACCAGACACGACAAAGACAAACCAAGCCCAGTCGACCCTGCAAAGTCCTCCTCACTAACAGCTGGGGACTTGTGCCAAAATTGGGAGAACTGTCCCACAGACTAGTCAAGCAACAGCCTGACCTAGCCATACTCACAAAATCATACCTTTCAGCCAACGTCCCAGACTCTTCCATCACCATCCCTGGGTACTGTCCTGTCCCACCGGCAGGACAGACCCACCAGAGGTGGCGGTACACTGATATACAGTCAGGAGGGAGTGGCCCTAGGAATCCTCAACATTGACTCTAGACCCCATGAAATCTCAGTACCTCAGGGCAATGTCCTAGGCCCAACCATCTTCAGCTGCTTCATCAATGACCTTTCCTCCATCATAAGGTCAGAAATGGGGATGTTCGCTGATGATTGCACAGTGTTCAGTTCCATTTGCAACCCCTCAGATAATGAAGCAGTCCGTGCCTGCATGCGGCAAGACGTGGACAACATCCAGGCTTGGGCTGATAAGTGGCAAGTAACATTTGTGCCAGACAAGTGCCTGGCAATGGCCTTCTCCAACAAGAGAGAGACTAACCACCTCCCCTTGACATTCAATGGCATTACCATTGCTGAATCCACCACAATCAATATCCTGGGGGTCACCATTGACCAGAAACTTAACTGGACCAGCCATATAAATACTGTGGCTACAACAGCAGGTCAGAGGCTGGGTATTCTGCGGCGAGTGACTCACCTCCTGACTCCCAAAAACCTTTCCACCATCAACAAGGCACAAGTCAGGAATGTGATGGAATACTCTCCACTTGCCTGGATGAGTGCAGCTCCAACAACACTCAAGAAGCTGGACACCATCCAGGACAAAGCATCCCTCTTGATTAGCACCCCATCCACCACCCTAAACATTCACTCCCTTCACCACCAGCGCACTGTGGCTGCAGTGTTTACCATCTACAGGATGCACTGCAACAACTCGCCAAGGCTTCTTCGACAGCATCTCCCAAACCCGCGACCTCTACCACCTAGAAGGACAAGGACAGCAGGCACATGGGAACAACACCACCTGTACGTTCCCCTCCAAGTCACACAGCATCCCGACTTGGAAATATATCGCCGTTCCTTCATCGTCGCTGGGTCAAAATCCTGGAACTCCCTTCCTAACAGCACTGTGGGAGAAGCTTCACCACACGGACTGCAGCGGTTCAAGAAGGCGGCTCACCACCACTTTCTCGATGGTAATTAACGCTGGCCTCGCCAGTGACTCCCACATCCCATGAACGAATTTAAAAAAAGGCTATGAGATGCTGGCACTCCACTGGAGCAGAGCAGGCTATGAGGAGATTTAATCGAGGTTTTTAAAAGTATGAAAGGTTTTGATAAATAGGGAAAGATTATTTTCTCTAGTTAGGGAAGCAATGGCGAAGGTTCATCAATTTAAAATTGATCCTGATTAAGAGATCCCTACTGAAACACTTTCAGGCAACAAGAATGATACACAAATATCTGATAGATGAGATTTTCACCTAAATGGCTGAGCCGCCCAGTCCATCAACAATTGTGTGCACCATGTAATGACAGTTTGCTTGATAAGTGCCCCTGCTACTGAACTCACTATCCACCTTTTCCATCAGTGTGTATTATCTACAGGATGTACTGCAGCAACTCACTAATCTTACTTCAACAGAATTTTCCAGATCCATAACTTCTAACACTGAGAAGGACTTGACCAGCAAGATCATGGAAACACCATCATTTCCAACTTGTACACTAGCCTGACTTAAGCACGTATCAGCTTTCATTCATTGTTGTCGGATCGAAGTCCTAGAATTATCTACCCATCATGGGAGCACCACAAGGACTGCAGTGATTCAAGAAGACCCACAAAGACGATAATCTCAGGGCAGATCGAAATGGGCTATAAATGCGGCCCAGACAGCATCACGTGCATTCCGTGAACAAATATAGGGAAATGCTGGATGGCTTTACCTTTTCCAATTGGCAAACTTCTTCCTAATCTGCAGTCCCTGAGAATGTAGATATCCCTTTAATTCTTTGGGTCACCTCCAGTCTAGACACCTGTCATGTGGGGAGGACATCCTTTAGCACCTTGAACTCCACTTTTAATGGCAGCTCTACTCCTTTAAAAGTTATGGCTGCATTATACTTCACCACCACCCCCTGTTCCCCTGCCTCTCCCCATTCAGCGAGCTCCTGGTGGCAGGCCCAATCCAGGCTAGGAATTCTTGTTGCATATATAATGAAGCTGACCCATGTAGATTTGGCGGAGTTCACCATTCCTAATGTGCGAGCAGAAAGTTCGCAATCTAAGCAGCAGGGCTGGAAAGTGCACCCCTATGAGGATGTCATTATTCAAATGGTGCTTAACCAGACAAAGTGCATACATTGTCCCACCACAGCATGGTTTCTCATATATTTCAATGATAACCGTTATGAATTTCTCAACATAATTTTTATGATGGCTTAAAAGTTTATTGTTTCTCGTGTAATATTGCAGCTGCCATCAGTGGCGAGCACACACACACACGGATAGTTCATTGTACAGTATGGAGATAATAAGAGGCCGTGCCTTCCTTATGTATATTTCTTAGGAATGCATTTTCTTAAAAGAACTTAACTCAATGGCACGTGTTTCATTAAAAATAACTATCTTCTGACAGCTGCCAATTCCTTTCCAAATGATTCATTTAATCCTTAGTTAAAACATAGAAAAGAAATTCCTAGGGACAAGCAGAATTTACAGGAAGTGATGCCACATCCTCAGTAGCTTCCAGGAAGGTTGTGCAGCAGTTTGCAAAGATAGCTATTTCCAGATGTCATCCAGTGACTTTAGTCCTTGGGAGACAGACTTTTCCGATTTTTCATTTGCACGTGCTGTATCAGAAGCCGTTGAAGTCCTCAAAGGAAATCCTTAAGGAAATGCTTGAGCCCAAGTTTCAATGTTTCCAAAAAAGTCACTGATCAAGAATGTCATCCTGCGGTGCGCAATGCTGCAGATGTTGGCACGGTCAGCAAGTTTGAGAGCCTTTGCCTTCCTTAACATTGCACCTCAAAGCTTCTCTTCTGTCCTTTAATTTTTTTTCAAATGATGATACTATTTATCCAACAAATAAAGAACAGTGTAAAAGACACATAAATCTTCAGGCTTTTCCAACCAATCAAGCATAATATCTAGTAAGACATTTTACACTACAGAGGAGCGTACTATGACACTGGGAGGGGGTCTATTTTCCAATCAGCTAATTTTATAAAAGCTTTGTATTACATTACCCTGCTTGCTTTTTTTTTTAAAAAGGCGAGTTTTAACCCATTTAAATGCATTAATGACAGCCTACAAATTGCAGACAGAGCAATATGATGCAAGTGTATTAATGTTTCATAACCTGAACTTCACCAATTGTAAAATATATCCACCGTGTAGCTGAGCACATCCAGTGCTATAAATTGTCATCGATTTGCTTATAATAAGAAACAAATTCAAGAACGACATTACAAAAGGTTACTATTACTCCCTGCTAAGGATGTGGAACTTTTTGCGGCACTGTTCTGTCCTTTGGGGGTGCGAGTGTTGGCAGTCGGTGTCAGTGCCACCACCGTTCAGGTGGCCTGAGTGATAATTCTGGGTGACTTGGTAGTACACTCAGAGGTCTGTTTGTCCTCCCTTTGAAACTCTTCAGGAGGGCTTGCAGGTCTGAATGAGTGAAGTTTGCATTCTTCTTCTCTGGCTTTGTACCATGCCCAGCTGTGCTCCGGGCACAGATGGTACTTGTATAGATTTATGATCACTAAAGTATAATAAAAGTATTGCTAAGATATGCAGTGAAGTTATCAGAGAGTGAAGTGAAAGAGCCAATCACTGTTTCTCTCTTAACTGTTTGTTCCCCAGTCTTATGCTAAAGAGTACAGGCAGAACTGTCTTTTTAAAGGCTGCGCAGGAGTTTCCAGGTCAGCTCAGCTGCTTACACCAGTTTTACACCAATAACTGCACCAATGGGAATGCAAATGAGCAGACCCAGGAAACTCGTGTACAATTCTCTCCAGAGGCCATCAGCAGGCACACCCTTTTTTTTTTAGAAAGGGCTTCAGCCCAATTTTGAGGAAATTCCAGACCATTGTAGCAGAGCTTCTGACTATTTCCAGCGATAACTTAACCTTAAAACCACAGTATTATTAGAACTGAGCTGGTTTAACTCAAAACAAGTCTGTGAAAATCTGAATATATCCAACCGAAAAATCATTGAGACAGATGTTTGGACTACGAAGCTTAGAAACAGTATAGGTGTCTTTTACATTTATTATTGTCTCACTAATGCTGAATATTTTGATCTACTGCATCTTAAGCTCCCCAACGGCCTTGTGATTAGTAGCACCTGAGCTGTACAGGACAGGATGTCCCAGGTTCAATTTTCGACCATTGCTAAGTTTGATGATTAAAGTTAAGGCATTACAATTGACCCCAATGCACCTGGATTAGGGAGGAGAAAAATGAGAGAGTGTTCCTACTCCTGATCACTGTACAGTGACCACTGCTGTAAAGTGTGTGTGGTGTTAGCCAAGGACAGGAATGGGCTCAGCTATGATGCCTCATCTACATTTGAACACCTTGCTGCAATTTGCTATCTAGGATCACATATTAAGTTTGACCACTTAGACAAGATACCAGTGGGCATCCATGGAATCAAATCCACCACAAATCAGTACTTTAGGAGAGCAGGAGGGAATATTGACACCAATAAAGTTTTTAATGAAATTTCAGTTATTTCCAATTTAAAAAAAATCCTTGAGACAGATATTTGAACTGTGAGGGATAATTCATGTTTCGGAAGTTTCTTGGTGGTAATCATGTACATTTACTGCTGAGCCATTATTCCAACTCACTGCAACTTGACTTACTATCAGCAGTGAGTTAAATCACTCAGTTGAAAGTAGTTAAAATTACTGCTGAAACAAGCAGTGATTCAGCCACTTGATCTTTCAAAGTAATGTGACTTGTTATACTGCTAGTGGGAAAGAGCAGTAAATGGCAACAGAAGTTATATAGCACGCCATGTTTAGTGAAGCAGAACCTTATGTATTAGCAGCGCATCAAGTTCAAACAGGCTTCTTTTTGGCACTAAACCAGCATTAGCTGCAACAAAAAGCTGTTGAAATTCCTGGGCATCAAAGTTACCAAAACCTCTAAAATGCTGAGAAGTGCAAAGAATTCCATGAAATGTATCAACAACATACAATGTGTGCCTAAATTTAAAACAGCATACAGTAAAGAATATATTCCAGGGGACAAGCACCGCCATATGGATGGTCAGGAACATGGGAAGGAACATAGGACTAGGAGTAGGCTATTCACCCCCTCGAGCCTGTTCGCCATTCAGTTAGATTATGGCTGATCATTATCTTAACTCCATCTACCCAAAACGTTCAGTTAGCCAGAGAAACTGTATCATAAGAATGTTTGTAAAATCTTTAGAAGATCTTACGAACATTGTTATGATACTATTTTTCTTCATAGCTGTTTCGGAACACTGTTGCAGGTGCAGGGGGCCAAATGACCTCCTCCTGTGTTGTAAAATTCTATAATTCTAGCCTCACCAATAATATTTAGTAAAGTGTGCATGTAACTTGCAAAAATGTGCTTTTTCTGAAATTGCTGGCTATGTTCAAAGTAAATAAACAGTAGTTCAAATTGCTGAACCAGTCACCCATCACTGCCTGAATAAGGCTGGAACAGACAGGTTACAAAACAAGGATGGATCTGAATATTGATCATCTCGAGCTTTTTTTGTTTTCTTGGGAAGCCTAGGTGACGGGCAAGGCACATAGTGCAGGTTATCACTAATGTTAAAATGGTAAGAGAGAAAATAAGAAAAATCACAAAGCAGCAATTATGTGGCACTAAGATTGTGCTTTAAAAGCTTGTACCTTGAAAGAGGAAAGGAAAACTGAGCAACATAAGGAGCTCTGCAGTTTTGAGATCCTGAAAAAGAATAAAATTAGGGTAAGAGTCATGATGAGTCATGATTTCAACACAGTGGGAATGCAAAGATGAAGACAGTACTGTAGGATTGTCATCTGTTTGAAGCATTCACATAGTCATTCACGAAAGAAACAGATCTATCACCATCTCTTGAAATGATTCCTTATTCATGACGAAGATTGATGTGGAGATGCCGGTGATGGACTGGGGTTGACAATTGTAAACAATTTTACAACACCAAGTTATAGTCCAACAAATTTATTTTAAATTCCACAAGCTTTTGGAGGCTTCCTCCTTCCTCAGGTGAATGGTGTGGAAATGGAATTTTCGAATCCTTCGCATTTGAAAATCACAGAACAAATTGCAATAAGATAAATGATCAGTTCATCTGTTTTGGTGAGGGAGGAGTACTGGCTAGGGGCTTAAAGGATTAAATTATGAGGACAGGTAGCATAAACTCTCTTTATGAACTTGGCCTGTATTCCCTTGTGTTTAAAAGGTTGAAGGGCGATCTAATCTGATAAAAGGATTCGATAGGGTAGATGCAGAGAAACTATTCCATCTGGTGGAGGAATCCAGAACGGGGCCGGTGGTGGGGGGGGAGGGGGGGCACAAACTTAAAATTAGGCCATTTAGGAGTGAAATCAAGAAGCATTTTTTGACACAAAGGGTAGTGGAAATCTGAAATTCTCTCTTCCAAAAGGCTTTGGATGCTGGGTCAATTGAAATTTTCAATGAGATCGATATTTTTGTTAGGTAAGGGTATCAATAGATATACAAAGGCAGGTAAACGGAGTTGAGATTCGGATCAGCCATGATCAGATTGAATGGCAGAACAGACTCAAGGGGCTAAATGGCCCACTCCTGTTCCTAGGACACCAGGATACTTCCTGCTCTTCTTCAAAAAATTGCCATGGGATCTTTTATTTCCACCCAAGATAGGGATTTTGTTTAACATCTCATCCAAAAAACAGCACTTCTGACTATGTAGCACTTCCTCAGTACTGTACTGAACTGAACTGTTAGCCTAGATTACACATTGAAGGCATGGAATGGGGCTTGAACCCAGGGTTATCAGAGGTGAGCGTTACCAACTAAGCCAAGCTGCCAGTTAAATGGAAAAAAAGAATGTAAAGAGGAAAAGCAATGCAAGAAGAGCACAAAAAAGAAATTAAGTGGAAGGGTGAGAAAGTACTTTCAATGGGAACTGAAGTCCAGGATAATCCTACATCACAACTTGCAGGTGGCATTTGTTATTGAAATTTTAAGCACAGTCCGGCAATGAAAATCCATTTTTAAGAACAATTCTTAATGTTTCCCAGCACTCGAATGGAATGTATAAATAAATGGAGAACAGGAAATTAAAGCTATTATGAGGCATCAATGTATCAGACTTATTGAGTCCTTTGGCAGTCTGACACGTTTGGTGAAGGAATGAATTTGGACACGGAGCTGTCAGTTGTACACCCTTAATAGAAGAATAACAATTGAGAGAGAGAGAGAGAGAGAGAGAGAGAAAAGAAAACAGAATTGAGCAGAATTTCCTCTTTAGTCTGGACATAAAGCAGCATATGGTTGGACCACATATAGAAAAGTCGAGTGGGGAGAATCACGCACTTAGAATGCAGCCAGCCCAATTTAAATGAATGGAAAATCGAGCATTAAGGGTGTGTGATCCTCCCTGCCCATCCTTCCTATATATATTCCACCCATACACCAAAAGTTTATGTACAGAAATGAGAGGGGTTAAACCTACTCTAGGCATTAGAGCTAGCAACTAATTATAATAAAAAATAATAATTTTGTGATGTGGTGTTTGTTGAGCAGGCATTTAACTTTTGTCCACACTTCTAAGTTAGCTCCTGGGAGTAAATACTTTGCATGCACAGTAACACAGTCATCTGGGGCATGATTTTTAACTCGGAGCCTTGATCCCGGCGCACGTGTAGATATTCGTGTTGAGAACCCGGAAGTCAAGTGAATGCGTCGCAATCTGCAATCGCAACTCAATTGGAGGCAAGTATTTGTGCTTCCGGGTTTCCCACGCGCCCGGCAGCCTATCGGAAGGGAAAGGGACGACGAATTGGAGAAGGGGGAGGAAGGGAAAAAAAGATCGTGGGGGGGGGGGGTGGGGAGGCAGGGGAGTGGGAGGACGTGGACACCCGCATGGGCCTTGGAAAAGATCGAAGTGGTGGGAGGCAGCACTCTCGGGGGTGGGGGTGGCGGGGTCACCTAATCGCAGGGGTCCGAGCACATAACGGGAGCATGTTCGGCTTGAATGAAGCACTCCTGCTCCTCTGGGCCCACAAGCAGTGCAATAAAGACACTCACCTCATGGATCCAACTCTTCTTGCCTGCTTTCACCTGACATGAATCAGAAGAGATAGGAAACCCAAACAGGCAAGGTTAAATTTGTTTGACATTTCTAATACTCAAAAAAATTAAGTGCCTCAGCAATCGCAACGAGGTACATTGCCCCTTTAAATATTGGCAAGTTAACTTTAAGCGGGGACAGGACTTCCAGGTTTCTGTTGCACGCGCGCATCCTAACACACCCGAGTTAAACCTGGTAGTGGGCTTGTTGGAGCTGGGATGCGGTCCCGTTCCAAAAACACACTATTTTTATTCCCCACCCGTTCCTGGGGGTTCAAATCACCCCCCTGGTTTCAATCCTTTTTTGCTGATCAACTAAGCAGCAATTAACATCAAACATGAAATTTAACTACAGATTTACTTATTGCCACAAAGTGTTAATTTCTTCCATTTATAGCGGGTATTAATGCACTGGAGGGATTGGCAGAGTCCCAGTAGTCAGCAGAGCAGGAATTAATTGGATAAAGATTGAGTCTCTCGGAGAACTCTGAAGCACCTTAGTGCATCAGAAGTGGACTTCATTGTGTCAGACTGTGGTCCTCAACAGCTTAACATTCATTAGTAAGAGATGCTGAGAGATGCTCCAACTGTGCTTGCCAATGGGATGCCTGAGGTCTCCCCTGCAGATGCTGTATACAGCTCAAGGGTAGTCCACAGAGCAGACATTGTCCAGCTGAGTAATAGAATCAACCATTCTCTCCTGAACAGCTTATACATAAGGAAGAGAGAAAGAGAGATAAATGTTTGTGCTTATATATTGCCTTAGCTTCGGACTGTGAACTAGTTTGGAGTGCAGTGACTGTTGCTGCGTGGGCAAACATGGCATTCATTCTGCAACAGTTACATCCCAATGAGATAAATGACCAGTTAAATTAATTTTGGTGGTGTTGATTGAGAGAGGAATGCTGGCTAAGATGCAGACAAGGTGCAAAAAAGATTTACTAGGATGATACCAGAAATGAGAGGTTATACCTATTAGGAAAGGTTGAGCAGGCTGGTGCTCTTTTCTCTAGAAAAGGAGAAGCCTGAGGGGTGACCTGATAGAGGTCTTTAAGATTACGATAGGATAAACGTAGAGAAGATGTTTCTACTTGTGGGGGAGACCAGAACCAGGGGCTATAAATATAAGATAGTCACTAACAAATCCAACGGAGAATTCAGGAGAATCTTCTTCACCCAGAGTGTGGAACTCACTACCACAAGGAGCAGTTGATGCATTTAAGGGGAAGCTAGATAAACACATGAGGGAGAAGGGAATAGAAGGATATGTTGATAGGGTTAGATGAAGAAGGGTGGGAGGAGGCTCACGTGGAGCATAAACACCGGCATGGACCTGCTGGGCCGAAGGGCCTGTTTCAGTGCTGTACATTCTTTGTAACTCTACTCTTCAAAAAATACCATTCAGCCCATCAAGCCAGCATCACTATTTTCTTAGCCATTGCAGCTCTTCATCTGTTTAATCCCATTCCCCCATTTTTCTCCATATCCTTTAATGCCCTTATTTCCCAACTAAACATCTACCCCCCCCCCCCTTTTAAATGCCTCATTTGATTCTGCGCCATATACTTCTGGCTCAATGAATTCCAGATCCTTACAACCCTTTGTGTGAAGAATTGCTTTTCTGGATTTGCTTTTAATTGACTTAGTTGTCATTTCAAGTTTACATCTATTTGTTCAGGATTCTCTACTTTGGAGAAGTGTTTCCTATTCCCTTCATTATTTTGATCAGATAATCCTTTAACTTCTCAGTTCCAGGGATTAAAACCCAAATTTGCCCAGTGCTTTATCATAACTAAATCTCTTTATCCCAAAGATTATCTTGGTTGATAGTTAGCTCACAATAGGCAAGAGGTTTTATTTGTTGTGTGCTACCACCTTTCTGGCACAATGACACCTGTTGAAAGCTATCTTCTTTTGCAAAGAAAAGAACTTGCATTTATATAGTGTCTTTCACAACCTCAGGATGTCCCAAAGCGCTTTACAGCCAGTGAAGTACTTTCAAAGTGTAGTCACTGTTGTAATGTAGGAAACATGGCAACCAATTTGCTCACAGCAAGGTCCTACAAACAGCAATGAAATAAATGACCAGATAATCTGTTTTAGTGAAGTTGGCAAGGACACCAGGGAGAACTCCCTGCACTTCTTCAAATAGTGCCATGGGATCTTTTACATCCATCGGAGAGGGCAGATGGAGCCTCAGTTTAATGTCTCATCCAAAGACGGCACCTCCAACAGTGCAGCACTGGAGTGCCAGCTTAGATTTTGTGCTCAAGTCTCTGGAGTGGGACTTGAACCCACTACCTTCTGAGTCAAAGGTGAGAGTACTATCAACTGAGAAAAGAGGATTATGCATTCCTTGAGATTTAAAGACTGCACAACAGTAATAGGTCTGGTAGAACAAAATGTCTAATGCTATGCTAGCTGAAGATGAGAAAGCAGAATGATAACTTTTGTGTAGTCAGTTCTATCTCCCATGAGGATGGTTGGTGAGCAATTTTCTCAGCTGCTAGTAAGCTGGTCTACCTATTCCTGTTGTAATAGTTCTAAAATATCCTCATTATCTCTCTTTTTGGTGCATTTACAGGAGCCTACGGCTCAATTTTGGTTAACAATACTTGTGTGAAACTACATGGGGAAATATGGCTGACAACTGCAACCTCCTTGGATCAGTATTTTCATCAATGTAAAATAATTAGCATTCATATACAGCAATGTGTCATAATTGACAGTGCTTCTCTTTGCTTACCTTGCCATTCTCCTTCAAATTGGTTGCCTTCTTCCACAGTCCCCCAATCACATCAGGTTGTGGAATATATGTGACCTCCTGTGTGTTTGTCTCCCACTCCTTCTAGATGCCTGTTTAGCTGTGGATTGCTATTCCAATTTAGAGGGCATTTCTTCATTTTACACTGTTCACAATAATCCAAAAGGCCTCATGAATAAAGAAAGTCTTTCTATGCCTTTCTCCTTCATCAGCACACCAAATTGGGCAGCTCCACAACCCAATTGAGACACAGTGTTATGTCTTTTTTTAAGGGGATGACTGGGTAACTTAGCACCATTATTACAAGTCTTCTCTAGTTGACTGCACAGTTTTGCAGTAGCTGTTTTGCATCCTAGCTCTAACAATGCATCAAGTGTTCCTTTGTGTTACTATGAGTGTGCTAAAAGGGAAGAAAACAATAACTATATAAAGGCAATTTCTTGCTGGCTTGCTTTCTAACTAACTCACTAAAAGCAAATAAAGCCTCCAGATCTTAGTGGCCATGATTACATTTACTTAACTGGTCTATCCATTTATGTTGCATCATACTGCCACCTACTGTCCTGAAGCTGAAAATAACACAGTTTCAGGCAGCTTGTTCTTTATGCATGAAGAAAATAAGGTTTACTGAAACATTACTAAAAGGGTCAGCTTTCAACAGATCATCAAAATTTCTGCACAAAGCATATCTATGGATTTTTTTTGTTATTTAAGTATGGAATTTCACTTTGTTAATAGCAGAAAACTGGAAATTTTGGAGGCAAAATATGAACATTTGTATGATCCTAGCTCTAGTTGTTTCATTTAGAACTAAAAAAGGGGAGTAATCACATTTCACTGGCTTGCTATCATACCTCTTAACATTGTGTCAAGTTGGTGCAGCCTCCCAATGGGTTAATAGATGAAGTTTCCTGGTTCAATTCCCAATCTGTGCTGATCTCAGCTGGGTAGCAATTAGGCCACTACAATTGGCCTCAGCATTCATGCTCCTGATTGCTGTTCAGTAACACCAGCTGGAAAGTGTGCATGTGTAGAACGTCAGACAAGAATAGAATGAGGCTGTGAAATCAATCATGATTTTCAGCGACTGGTGGGCACCGCGGGGACTGGAGTGCATCTTGGACCGATATAATAAAATTATAATTTGACACTTATTTTGGGTTTATTGGTTTACTGCACATGAACACACCCTAACCCCCCCTTCTTAAAAAAAAAGAAAAAAAAGGGGAAAAAAATCATGGTTGAATGGCCTGTTAACACTTAGGTTTGCATATAAAGGATAGTGACTTAAGTTACTTGCAGGAATGATTATCTTAATGTGACCGGCATTCCAATCCTTTCCAAATTCATGAAAAATTAGAATCCGATTGCGCACCTAGAAAAGGCAAAACGGCCATTTGTCAGAAAGAAAGTCAACTACTTTTATCAGTGCTTCATGGCAGGTTGTGGATTTCATTTCATCTATCACACAAATACTAACACGTTGGTTAATGGGGTTACACACAAAGATTGCGTGAACTGAAATATATTTAATCTGATATTACCACAGCAGCCACTTTTTCTTTAAAGTTTGGTTAAATGACCTGGTCCCAAAAGAAAGCTGAACAGTTAGAAAAATTAATATTCCAAACTAATTTGGAGAATTGTGGTCAAAAATGAATGCAAAGATTTTATATGTTACACAATACATATAAGGCCATAAGAAAATAAACTAAAACTATTTTGCCCATTCCTATTATTGGGGCCATATTCAGTATTTGCTTTACAACAACAAAGCACTTGCATTTATATGGCCCATATCTTTTTCTTTTTCTTCTCCCTTTGCCCTGATCTTTCTCCCTTCTATTTCTAAAAATGTTAACTTTTATTGGGGTACAATTCCACAGGCAATGATAGCCCTATGGTACCTCCCACAGGTGACCATTCTTTGTGTGTGAGCATAGACAATGGGGCCAATTTTCATCATTGGTTCAGCACTACTTTAACACTTGCCTGAATCTCAAGTGCAAATAACACTCAATTCTCCAGTGCAAGCTCATTTGCATAATTATTCATAACTCCTCATGCAAGCTCAGATGGGTCATAGCATGGCACAAGTGTTAGGAGGGAAACATTGCACGTAAGTAAAATGTAAAGGGATAATGGTAGAGTCACACTGGAGGGACAAAAATTCAGAAGTTTTTGGAGAGCCTTAAAAAGCATCTTAACCCGTCAGCAGCCTTTGAAGATAAAGAAGTGAGAGGCAAAAGTGAAGGTAAAGAGAACCTTCGGTGCATAAGTCTGCAGACAAGTGATGGAACAGCCCAGCACCCGGCCCCCTATCTAATGGCTGCTGAAGTCGAGCTAGTGCTGCAGGAACTGTTTGTGAGACGGGTTGCCCACTGTGCCACTGCACAGCACCCTCTCAAAGGTGAGCACAGCAGTACGTCTGCAAGGAGATGCAGGCCCCAGCTGATGTTACTGTCCAAGCATAGGCAAACTCTTTGCTGCATAGTAGCCTCAGATGCCCTTACTTAAAACCATTTATATAAATGTGATATTTCACTATGAAAATAAAATAATTTTATGTCTTTGAATTATAAAATAAATTAGTAGAGAACAGACTTACAGTTTGCTAGAGAAATATTGAAAAATTAAAACTGAAGCAATTGATGGATTCCTTTATCTATGCCAGTACATTGTGTAGTTCATTGGCTGCAAAGCGCTTTGGGACCTCCTGAGGTCGTGAAAGGCATTATATAAATGCAAGTCTTGCAGAAAATAGAATGCAAACCAAAAATTTAATGAAAGCCACATTTCTACAAACAACTTTATATTTTTGACCAAGAACTTGAACAATGAAATGAGGACAATCTTGGATTCTCAAAGAAATTGTCGACAACATTCTTGATTTTAAAATGCCGGGCGTAATACACAATTTAAAAATGAACAACATCTCATAATAGATGGAGGAAATTGTGACTCCTCTAAGACTGAATTTTGGACAAGCAGTTTGATAGCACATAGGGGTCATGGGAGGTGGTGTAGAGGTAGAGTTGAATATCATCAGTCTACATGTAGAAGCTGACAACATGATGATGTCACCAAGGGGCAGCATACAAACGAGAAAGAGGAGGGAGCTAAGGATATACCCTAGGGGGTTTGCAGAGGCGGCAATGCTGTGCAACATTTCCCAGATTCCCAGAGAACAGTGGATGTATGTTGGCCTGCGATCCATTATAAATTACCACGGAGAAGATTATCTGAGTCTAATAACTGTGAAGATGATTATGACGTTGGAGGCTTCTCAGTTTACAGAAATGTGAGAAGTTTGTTTGTCTAAATAGCTGTGTGACAGTCATGAGGAATTCTTCAAAGAGATTCAAAAACATTCTGGTATAAACCAGCTGCACAGAGAGCTTCAAGGAGGGCTAAAATGATGCAACTAATAAACTGCTGAAGGATTTGTGAAAAACAGGATGTCAAATAGATGCACTATTGCATTGTTACTGCATGAAGTGTTTGTCAAATCTCATCAGGAATACTGTGTGTAGTCCTGGTCATCTAATCACAGGAAGGATATCATTGCTCTCAGGAGCATACAGAGGTGAGCAACAGATATGATTACAAGTATTAGTTAAAAGGAAAGGTTGAGGAAACTTTGTTTTCTTTGGAAAGGAGGAGGCCTAGAGATGACTTAATTGAAGTTTTTAAAATTCTGAAGGGAATTAATAAAGTTCATCCAGATAGATTTATCACTATGGCAAAGTGCTCAACACAAGGTGAACAAGTTCAAAATTAGGAAGTTATCGTTCCCCTTTTGTAGCAAAACTTGTTCTCCATCACAATCAAATGGTGGGTGGAATAATTGGGGTGCATCTCAATTAGAACATGTGATGTTTGCCTTCAATTCGCATTTGGAGAAGTACTAGTGAGTCTCACTCCTCTTTTTGGGACATCTAAAAAAAATTCCCATCCTCTTTGGATACCCAAACTATCTCCCAGGAGGTGAACACAGGGCAGCACACAAGTAGTATGCAAGCCTCATTAGTGCCCTTATTAAGCCTGGCATAGAATATCACTTAACCAAATCACCAAATAATGGAGGTGAAATTGCAATCCCTGGACCCCAACAATACCCAGGGGCATACTCAAATACATTTTGTCAACCCTTAAGCACTATCTACTCACAGCATATGCATTGGCACATGATGTCCTCTGTTGCCTTCAGAGGTCGAAGATCAACCATGATCTTATTGAATGGAGGAGCAGGCTCGAGGAACCGTATGGACGATGCCTGCTCCTATTTCTTATGTTCTTATAACCTCAACAACAAAAATAATGTTTTTTCCTGTAAGTGCCAAGCAAATTTAATATATCAACCTCACAAACTCATTGATGAGTATTAGCCATGGCTTACTGGTAGCACTGTTCCTTCTGAGTCAGAAGGTTATGGGTTCCAGCTCTACTCCAAAGATTTGAGCACATAATCTAGGCTGACATTTCAATGCAATACTGAGGGAATAATGCACTATTGGAGGTGCTGCCTTTCGGAGACATTAAACTGAGATCCCAAGGCACAATTCAAAGACAAACTAAGGAGTTTTCCTAATGTCCTGGTCAATATTTATCCTTCAACCAACATCACAAGAACAGATTATCTGGTCATAATGGACTAGAAGCCAGAGGTCATGAGTTCAACTTCAATCAAATTCAATAAATCTGGTAACCTGTGGGCTAGAACCAGGAAAAATAACCATATTATTCCAGATTGTCCTAAAAACCCAATTGGTTCACTGATGTCCTTCAGGGAAGGGAGCCTGCCACCCCTACCTGGTCTGGCCTACATGTGACTCCAGTCCCAACTATATAGTTGCCTCCCATTTATAAATAATCACTATGAAGTTCAGTAATAAGGAGAAAGTTGGAATTACTACCGAGCACCATCACCACAAGAACTGAAATGGTTCAAGGAGAAGGCCCATCACCACCTCAGGCAATAAATCACTGCAGTCTTAGTGGTGATGGTTCCCCCCACAATGGTGTTAGGTAGGGAATTCCATGATATTGACCCAGCAATGACGAAGGAATGTTATGTGTCCAAATCAGGATGGTGTGTGACTTGGAAAAGAAGTTGGAGAGGATATTGTTCCCACAACATCGCTACTATTGTCCTTAGTGGTAGAGGTCACGGGGAAAGGAAGTGTTGTCGAAGTAATCTTGGTGAGTTGTTGCAGAACACCCTGTAGATAGTACGTACTCAGCCAGAGTGTGTCAGTAATGGAAGAATTGGATATTGAGTCCAGTGGCAGTTAAACTGATCAAGTGGACTGCACTATCCTGGATGGTGTCAAGCTTCTTTAGTATTGTTATGGCTGCATCCATCCAGGTGAATGGTGAGTATTCCATCACACTCCTGACTTGAGTCTTGTAGATGTTGGAGACTCTGCCTTGATCTTGTAGCCATAACATTGTTATAGCTGGTCCAGTTAAGCTTCTGGTCATATTGACTCAACAGCAATGAAGGAATAGCAATATGGTGACCCCCAAGATGTTGCTGGTATGGGATTCAGCAATGCTGGTGCTGTTGAGGGGAGAGGTGATTTGGCTTTTTCTTGTTCAAGATGATCATTGCCTGACAGTTATGTGTTGTAAATGTCCCATTGAAATCAACGATGGCTGAGAGATCCACTCCACTAGTTACCGCCCATGCGGTGAAGGTGAAAATTACCCACAGGGTGTTTGAGAGATGACCTTATTGATTATCTAAGATAGTAAATAGTATGGAAAAGGTTCATCTGGATTGCTATATTAAACTAAATGGTGGGAGTATGGCAAGGAGATACAGATTCAAATCGGTGAAAGGTATCAGGAAGTTTTTTATCACACCGAGTAATAAACATTTGGAATAGACTTGGAATCATTTAAAAACAATTAAATACAGCAATGATGGGGGAGGGGGGGACTATAGGCTCTTACTGGATGGATGAACTATGATGGGCCAATTGGCTTTCCTCATAGATAAGTTTCTTCTGAATCTTGTGAAATACATTTTATAGCTGTGCACAGTGACCATTGTCCTTGCAGTTGTTTTTTGCACGCACTTTAAGTGAATTACAGTGCCAAACAACCCTGCAAGGGATGTGGGGACACCAAACAGCTAGTCCCTAATCACCGTGACACTTGCAGTGTTTGTTTGGGAGTGATCTCTGATCGTTGTACATTTGTCACTAGTTCCTTATTACTATTTCCTTTACGGTGTTTGACAGGGTTTATGGGGTGTTGCAATGCCAAAATGCCCACTATATTAAACAGTTAATTCATGTTTTGTGAATTTTCAAGAAGTAAATGGTACTAAATTGGGTTGAATTCTGCAGAGTAAGATTGCAGCGAGAGCCATTGCTAATGATGTTGTTAGTTATTGAACATAATAGAACATCCCTTGCTCCCCAAAAAAATTCAGTGATAAAAGTTTGGCTAATATTCAGCAATCAGGGTATTAAATACTATTTAGAGCATTTTTTGGCCTCATAGACCTCGGCTGAACTATCATAGGGAATATCCAAAATTAGCTAATGGAATGTTTTAAGAGGAAAGCATTTGGAATTTCCAAGCTTTTTTAGAGAGGTGTTTGACTAGAATCTGCTCTGTTAGTGCTTAGCCATGTTTTGGAAAAAGAACATGAACTTGTAACTTTCCCCAAAAATCAGTTTCTAAATCTGGGCAAGTCATGAGATGACCTGGCATAATGCCTCCAGTTATTAATCAGAATAGTGGAGTGACTGGAAAGTGTGTGCATGGCCCTAGCCATTCATCTAGCTTTGCATTTGAATTATACATTTTCAATACATTATATAAAACATGCGTTTTTGGACAGATGTAGTCACTGGTTTCACTAAATGCCTTAGCAGCCATGACAACCATAGCTGCACGTATCATGAACAGGTCTGATGGACACAATTAGGGATCTGTCCTAACCACTGGATAAAATATTGGGATAGAATTTCTGTTACGGGTACGATGCCACTAGCCGTGAGCTCCCAAAAGTTCAAGGCTAGTAGCATCCATTTTATATTCTTTCTTCCCCCTATTCATTCACTGGGGCCAATTGTCACACACTCTAACAAGTGCAAACAGGGCACTAACAGGATAAAAATGGTGGTGCAGTGCTTACCACCCTTTGAAAGGTGCACTTGTGAGATGGCTGCCGCTATCTTGACTTAGGTTAGGACCATGGTGCTCCAGGCGTTTCCAGAGCCAGCATTATTTAAATATTTAAATAGCGGCCCTATAACGCAGATAGGACTGACCATGGCTGACACCTTAAGAGCCCAGTCAGGTATAAAACGTTAGAAGAGTGTGGAGTTTAGATTCAGTGGGAGTGATTGCTACCACTGAGCCACGGCTAACATCATAAATCTGTAAACGCAACTGATAAATAGTATTTTATATTTATATTGAGCAGTTATAAACCTGGCATACCAAAGTATACTTTGTATCCTCAATAGTAACATTCCATGTGACCTACTAACTACTTACCAGCACAATGTGTCATTCTCATTGTTCAGAAATGGAATTAAAGCCAAAGTTGAAAGTTTGTGTTTCTAATCCTCCCTGAACACAAGGAATACAATTGTAAACAATTATACAACACCAAGTTATAGTCCAGCAATTTTATTTTAAATTCACAAGCTTTCGGAGGCTTCCTCCTTCCTCAGGTGAATGTTGTGGAAATGAAATCCTCGAAATGAAATCGCATTTATAAATCACAGAACAATGCTTGGTGATTACAGACAGTTTTTTCAACTGCCCGTTGCCAAGACAATCAGTGTGCAGACAGACAGGTGTTACCTACAAGGTCTCCGAATGTACAAATCACCAAAAAAAACAGAGATAGAGAGGTAGAAACATAGAAAAGACAGCAACTGACCCGTTATATTAAAAACAGATAACATTTGTTCGCTGGTACACGTGTACCAGCGAACAAATGTTATCTGTTTTTAATATAACGGGTCAGTTGCTGTCTTTTCTATGTTTCTACCTCTCTATCTCTGTTTTTTTTGGTGATTTGTACATTCGGAGACCTTGTAGGTAACACCTGTCTGTCTGCACACTGATTGTCTTGGCAACGGGCAGTTGAAAAAACTGTCTGTAATCACCAAGCATTGTTCTGTGATTTATAAATGCGATTTCATTTCGAGGATTTCATTTCCACAACATTCACCTGAGGAAGGAGGAAGCCTCCGAAAGCTTGTGAATTTAAAATAAAATTGCTGGACTATAACTTGGTGTTGTAAAATTGTTTACAATTGTCAACCCCAGTCCATCACCGGCATCTCCACAACAAGGAATACAAGTTAGTGTTAAAAAAAACCTCTGAGGGAATTGTTCTGCATGTATTGTTTAAGATTCTTTTGGCACTAAATAAGTACAAAACAAAGAAATTTACCAGCAAGCAATAAGAATGGTGCCATTTGGTGTCCTGCATGGTAATTTCTTGTTGACAGAAAATTAAATCACAAAATTAAACATGGGTGGTGATTTTTAGCTGCTGGTCGCCTATTTCTCACCTAAAGTGGTAGTTGAAAATCACGGGGCACCTCGGCCGTCCCATTGATGGCCAAGGCCGGCTGGATGCGATTTTCAGATGAAGTCTATAAATGGGCGAGCAGCGTGCCTGCCTGTTATGAATGGGAGGCTGCTTAAATATGGAAATTTGTGTCCTATATTGGTAGTAGGACCCCATTTACAAAGCTCAGGTACAAATGGATAGTGTGCATGGCCCACACTCCTGCCCATTTTTACCAGGCGTTGAGTGGCCTAACTAGCAGTCCTCAAAGGGACTGCTGGAGGCCACTCAAGAAAAGGCCCAAAAATTGCTTTGGGAGAATTGTTGTGGGGCCAGAAGTTGCAGGATCACCTCCACTTCAGGACTTGCCTGAGAAACGTGGCTGGTGCACGAGCTGGCCGAAATTCATTAGGCCTCGACCAATGAGCTGCATCAGGGTGCCCAATTAGCGCCTGCAGCTGACTGGTCTGAATATAATGAAGCTCAAAGATCAATTTAGGATGGTACTCAGGCCTGCCTCTTCTGGCGCACAATTCCAGTGTGCTACCATCAAATTTAACCTCCACTGCCTTTAATATTATTCTCCCTGTGGCCAATGACTTTAAAAATGATTTTAATAGGTTACTTCACAGTTTTCCTTTCAGCCATCTACGCAGTGTAATGGGTAAACCTAACCTGGTTTTGAAATAGGAGAGTGACTTATACATTGACTGTAAAGTAAAGATTAACATGACCAAGCTTAACTTTTAAACTTTGGCATCCTGTTTTTAATCCGGAATCTTTCCTTTATTTGCAACATTAGTAATGAGTTAGTTAACTTGTTCATATTGAATTCCTTGGTCATCTTGGTCTGACCCCTTGGGCCCGATGTTAGCAGGGTTGCAGGTTCTCGGCGGGGGGGCTATCGGGCGCGAGGGTAACGCGCCCGGTGAAATTAGTCAGCTTCCCGCGCGATCGTAGCATCCATTCCACTAATTGGATCCACTTACCTGCTCCTCCGGGTTCCCCACTGCTGATCTGCGCGTCGGGCGGGCTGCGCATGCACAGTAAGATCTGTCAGTTGGAGGAGCTCTATTTAAAGGGGCAGTCCTCCACTGACAGATGCTGCAACAAATAGAAAAAATTACAGCATGGAGCAGCCCAGGGGGAAGGCTGCTCCCAGTTTAATGATGCCTCACTCCGGGTATCAATACATGGGGTGAGGAGGAGGGGGAGGACAGAGATCTTCCTCCCGGCGTGCGGGAGGAAGCGGCCTGCCTCTGCCACCAGGAAGGCCTGGCTCGAGGTGGCAGAGAAGGTCACCAGCACAACCAACATATCGCCCACCTGCATACAGTGCAGGAGGCGCTCCAATGACCTCAGTAGGTCAGCCAAAGTGAGTACACGTAGTCTTTCCCCTACACTCCGTCTGCCACATCACTGCCCCCACCCCACATCTCCTTCAGCATTGCCAACACTACTCTGTCACATCACCCCTCATACCCACTCAAACCTCATCCTCATCTTACCTGCACCTACTCACCTCGCCAGTACTCATCCCGCCACTACCACTCAGCCCAATCCTCATACAATCTCATGGCTCTCTCTCATACTCACCCTCTCGTGCATCTCTTTCACGGCCAGCCTCACTCAACCTGCCACTACCTGTGCTGCAGCCACAGGGCATGCATCGCATATGTGCACTAGGCAGCGTAAGGCAAACGTGTCGTGAGCATGAAGGGGATGCACAAGGGTGTTTGAGGGTTTGTCATGGGTGTTACTTATATTGAATTTCTGACCAACTCACATTACATATTATATTGGCACCACTACTGCCATATCTTCGCGAATCTTGTCCGGTTTGTGCAATAATGCCGTTTCCTGAGGATCACTATGAAGACCCACAACTGATGCCACCCATTGTGTCACTGCAGAGTGGGTGTAGGTGTATTTGCAGGGCTCTTTTGTGCAGACGACTGAGAGACATCGGCGATGTCCCCAGTTGTACACAGGAAGGATGCGGAGGAGAAGTTGTTGAGGGCAGTGGTGACTTTGATAGCAACAGGTAAGAAGATGGTGCTCTGGCCAACCGGGAGCAGCTCGGCATGAAGGAGGCTGCAGATGTCCACGACTACATGTCGAGTGACTCTGAGCCTCCGTGTGCACTGCTGCTCAGAGAGGTCCAGGAGGCTGAGCCTCGGTCTGTGGACCCTGTGGTGAGGGTAGTGCCCTCTGCGACGCATCTCTCTCTGCGGTAGCCCTCCCTCCTGCTGAACAGGTGGATGTGTCACAGCACTCTGTTGTGGAGCTCCACGTGTCAGAGGTGGACGGCGTGGATGGCGAGGTTGGTGATGCTGTTCGCCCTCCGAGGAGGTCATGACTGCAGCTACGGCGGCCCCCATCCACAAGATGTACATCTGAGGGGGTCCGCAAGGTAGGTACATGTCTCCGGACCCCGGGGTAAGTGTGCAGGTTGGTGGCTTTGACTGTCAGGAGGAGGGTGGTGGAGGCCAAACTTTGTCCCAAGTGACAGAGTGGCCTCCTGCAATGAGTGAGGGTCTCCCCCCCCACCCCACCTGTCAAATGGACCTTTGCAGCTGCCACAGGCTGACAGCTGCAACACGTCCATTTGACATGGGAGTGTTTCCCCCAGTGTTGGAAACAGTCCCAGTTTGCTCGAAAATCCCACCCCTCCTCACATAATCCCTTAATCAGGTCAGTTAATGACCTGAAATACCTAAATAAATACTTTCAAGTGGAACCCCGCTGGCTTTAATTGCCTGCGGGATTCCAACCAGCGGGGGCTGCGCGCGCACGCCGGCGCATCAGCGGGGAACCCGGAAGTGCGCGGGTTCGAGGCGGGCTCCGGTCCCGCGCCGGGATTCCCCGATTTTCGGAACCTCCCCCGCCAGGATAGCGGGTGCTAAAATGACGCCCCTTGTTTCATATCTATCATGCCTCCTGTTCATTTTTAGACTTGGCAACAGGTGGCATTCCTATCTATATATAGGAAAGTAACTTATACATTGACTGTAAAGTAGGGAATTGACATGAACAGATAGAAACCGTACACCAGATGTTAGTGTTTGATTTCCACCCTGCCCTCCGGCCCATACTCCATAATTCCTTCAAACACACCAACCCCCCCCCCAACCCCTTATTACCCAACTCTTCTTATCACCCTCACTCACAATCTGCTTTCCTTAAACTGACAAGGTGAGTACACAGCTTTAACTTTTAACAGAAATTATTTAAAGTCTATTTCAGGCATGCTTTCAAATTTTTCACTGTATCTCTTAATCCTGATCTTTCCTTTATTTGCAAGACAATTAATAAGCTTTGTGGATCTTTTACTTTTAATTAGGCTTAAACTACATATTGATGGTAAAGTTGTGAAATAATGCTATTTTCCACATTCTCACATGGTAATTATGTTGATCTGAGAAGAAAGGTTCAGGATAGAGATGATTGACCTAGGAAATAATTTATTGCTGCTCTATGGAAAGTGGTTCAGATGATTAACATTGTGAGTAAAAAACAGATCACATTCAATAATTTCAGATTCTGTTTTTTTATCATTTACTGTATAGAAGTATTAACTACAAGTAATGTAGGATAACAAAAGGTGGATACCAGTAGCTTTTTATGATAAATAAATACTTCAATTGGATAAAATACTCTTGGAGTTTACACTCTGTCCTGGTTGTGGTAATTTTGTGTTGTATTCGGAACGGTGACGCTGTCTTCCCTTACCTACAGGCTGCTTCCAATATTAGTCTTGCATTGTGTAGCCATAAATCTTTATTTTTGAGGAAATGAGCATTAAATAGTCCTTTGTTTTAACAAACCTATCTTTGCAAAGGTTGCACTTTTCTCAATGCCTTCTGGTTTGGGCAGATTATATCTATCATCCCAGTTTTTATCTCCAGTATCGCTACACTGTTTTACATTGTCTGGGACTCTCTTTTCTCACCTCTTTTACTTTTTCCTGCCCCCCTCCCCCCAACCTGGCACTGAAACACAGCCCAGAGGGGAGAGAATAGACTAATACTGAATCTAGGAATTTTGCCATGAAAAGATGTCTGTGTAATTCTTCTGTGAGTTGATCTTATTCTGTGTGCTATTTTTAATACACCTATCTTTAATTGCTGCTCTATAGTTAACATCTTCATGTAAATTCCTTTCTGTGCTCTTCTAATGCATTTAGATTAAATGGGTTAACTGCATTAATATAGTGCAGACAGAAATTTGTGGTAAAATAATGTAGGTAGATAATTATACTAATGTGTTAACCAGTGCACTTAAAATGTGCACAGAGAAAAGTAAATTTTTAAGGATAGTATTAAATTAAAAGAGTTTTACAATGTTGCCAAAAAAGAGTAGTAAGCCTGAGGATTGGGAGGGTTTTAGAAATCAGCAAAGGATGACCAAGAAATTGATAAAGAGGGAGAAAATTGAATATGAGAGTAAACTAGTAAGAAATATAAAAACAGATTGTAAGAGTTTCTAGAAGTATGCAAAAAGGAATAGATTAGCGAAAGGAAATGTGGGTCCCTTAGAGGCATTTACAGGAGAAATAATAATGGGGAATAAGGAAATAGCAGAGACATTAAACAAATATTTTGTATCTGTCTTCAGAGTGGAAGACACAAAAAAACGGGAAATCGCGCAGAACCAGGAGTCTAATGAGAGTGAGGAACTTAAAGTAATTAAGATTAGTAAAGAAAAAGTTCTCGAGAAAATAATGGGACTAAAAGCCGACAAATCCCCTGGACCTGATGGCCTACATCCTAAGGTTTTGAAAGAGGTGGCTGAAGAGATAGTGGATGCATTGGTTTTGATCTCCCAGAATTCCCGAGATTCTGGAACAGTGTAAGGAAATATAGGTTAAAGCATTATGGGGAACTAGGCTCAAAAAGGGTTAAATAGTCAAACCTTTAGCTGAAATTGCTATGTCACCAAATAGACTGCTTTTGAATTAACTTACTGCATCTACAGGATGCCTAACAGCCATATGCATCCTGTCTTTGCAAACTAAGGGAGGCACCATAACCGTACCTCCAACCTCCTTCAGACATACTGGAATGATGAAGGCCTATAGAGTGACTCATCAACTGTAGGGACTGACAAACATTATGCTAAGGATAGGGAGAAATAAGGGGGTCCCACAAGGCACTGCCTCTTCTGGATAACTACGTATTGTCCATATAATTGGGTAAATTAAGGGGTGTATTGGGGAAACTGTCTGATTGGATGTATTTTGTCACAGTTCCATTCTTTTGGGGTATATCTGGAGAGGTCTGAGACTTTGTTAGTGTAGAAGCAAGAGGAGCGAGAAACAGATACACCTTCTACCCAGAATGGAACAGCTAATATAATTCTTGTTCTGTACTGATAACTACTGCTTAGACACTTGCATGTGTTGATCCTTGGGTGAAGTTAATAAAGTAGCACTATATCCAATTGGAGTCAGGTTGAATCTTTTCCAAGAAACTGGCGACCGTGGCAGGACCTGACAGAGTGATATTTGTTTTCTTTAAACGAGGTCCCAGAGCTGAACTATTTGATCGGTTTGGGAAGGAAACTTTAGGGGCGTGCAGGTGACTTGCGTTATCTGCCAGTAGTCAATGAGTTCCATAATGGCCAGTTCTACGGAGGTAGAGATGGCATCAGTAAAGCAACTAGAGATACTAGACGTAGCGGAATTACTGCCTATGGTGGGGAATGATGAGGATAAAATCTATAAAAAGGTGGTTGATTATAATCAGAAACGAGTGGACGAGAAAAAGATTAAAATGGAGAAAGGTAGACAGTTGTTGGTCTATGCTGCACATCTCTTTGCATATCAAGGCGACCGGATAAGAGGCAACCTGGAAAAGGAGGTTTGCCAGGTAAAACGGATGTTAGCACAAGAAGTCAATAAATCATTTATGTTACAACAACAGCATAATACTAGTTGTACCGTGGCCGCACTCATGGTTGGAGCACAAGAAACTAAGGAGGAAATCAGGAGGTTAGAAAAGGTGAATGGTGATTTGAGGCAAGTATTGGGGAACTCGAGGGGAGCCCTTAATGGATAAACCAAACAGGGAAGCCGACCACACAAAATGCAGACTTGAAGTCTGCGAGTCATAGGGGAAACTGGGCTGCCAGGCCGCCATTAGTGTCGGCTATCACTACGGGGAGTCCAGACAGATATAGATGGAGATCAACTAGACAAAGAGGCAGTTGTAGAGTTTCTCGAAAGTGAACTGAGAAAGAGAATAGAACTTTCGGCTGGTTCCCCAGTACCCCCTTCTCATTCGTATTCTATGTCACTATAACCCTTCCGAACAGCAATGGAGGAGAAGGAGAAACCTTTTAAACAGGGGAGTAAAAACAAGCCTGAAGAAAGGTCTTTCCCACATAAGATTTTAAATCGGTTCAGAATTGAATTAAGTAGGAAACATTGGAGATTGAAAATGGAGTGCAAAGGTAAAGGATAAATAATTTAAAACAGGAGAAAAGGGAAGAGGGAAGATTCTGTCTCTCTTCTTCTGTTACAAACTAGAGGATTTTCTTTAGTTTGAGTGTTTTTAGTCTCTGCAAGTCTCTCTGAAAGAGTGTGTATGAGGTGTGAAAGTTTGCTGCTGGCTGCTCTGCTTGTTATTGGAGAAAGGGAGAGTATCACAAGCTACAGAATGTGTTCTTTTGTTTTCACTGTACTGTCTCTTTAAAAAGCCTGTCCTCATTGTGGGTGCTTTCTTTTCGCTGTTGCAGACTACGGCCCCTTTTTAATGCTTGTTATTTGTTTTCCTCTTTTGTGTAATGTAACAAAAATTTTGTTTAGTTGTGAAAGCAGTTATTTCCAGTATTTTCACAGTTTTTGGAAAGGTGCGCCTGAAGAACGAAACGAAAAATGATGTAATTTACTGGGTTTTAGTAAGCATGTGCTATATTGATAACTTTATCTGTTTTGTCTTGTGTTTAATTCTGATATTGCTGAATTAAAATTGGAGTTATTGAGGTTAATTAACCTATTAAATTGTGAAAAACAGACTTTTATTGTGGCCACATAAAATTCTGGTTCTTATATAAAAAAAATGTAAGCATCTCAAATTCCGGACATGAGATTATCACATAAAAATTGGCATTTTGAATTTCTTAAATGCTTAATGATTTGAAGTAAATGTTGAGTGATTTGAAGTTTAAGTTGTGTTGAGTATTGGTGAGCATGAATTGATGTATTTAAATATTGGGACATTTTGAAGTAACTCTATTTGTTTAATCATGTTTTAAGGTATACTGAAATGTGATCACTGTTAGCAAACTGATCCTTTGATCTTGTGATTGATGGTGATCATAACAAAGTGACCTTGAAGGGAAAAAAAGAATGATTAAAGGATCTCTGCTATCTCAATGTTAACGATCTGCAGTAGTTAGATTGCACTGTAGAATTGTTTTATAGAATGTTTAAAGTTAATATAAGAAAATACTATTGATTTCTGCTGTTTTTAACAGATTTTTAATTACTAGGGATGGATAAAAATTGGTAAATCTTTTGTGCCTTCATGGCACATGTTTTGAAAATTGGAAGTTAGAGAAGCTGAAATTTATTATCCAGAGTTTAATTGTATTAGGATCTTTGTGCAAGTTATCACTGTTATAAAAGCACAAAAACCTTTTGGAATAAGATCAATTTGAACTTCTTTAAAGCATTTCTGTTTTAATGACATTAGAGCTAAAAAAAACTGCTTCAAAAGCAAAATACTGCAGGGATGCTGGAAATCTGAAATAAAAACAGAAAATGCTGAAAATACTCAGCAAGTCAGGCAGCATCTGTGGACAATGAAACAGAGTTAATGCTTCAGGTCGATGACCCTTCGTCAGAGCTGGAAGAAATTAAAGATTAAACAGTTTTTAAGCAAATACAGAGTCAGGGGAGGGGAGGAAAGAACAAAAGAGAAGGTCTCTGATAGGCTGGAGGGCATTTAAATTAAATGACAAAAGGGATGATGGTGCAAGGCAAGGAGGGTGGTAATGGGACAAGTAAAGAAACAAAAGATGGGTCTAGAGGAGCTGTAAAAGGCAAAAGCAGAACCATTAGCAGCAGCATCCCTTTTGTCATCATTTAATCACTCCTGCCCTCCACCCTATCAGAGACCTTCCCTTTTGTTCCTTCCTCCCTTCTCACCCTCCGCTGGCTCTGTATTTGCTTAAAAACTGTTTAATCTTCAACTTCTTCCAGTTCTTACGAAGGGTCATCGACCTGAAATGTTAACTTTGTTTCTTTCTCCACAGGTGCTGCCTGACTTGCTGAGTATTTCCAGCAATTTCTGTTTTTATTTTTAAAAAACTGCTTTTGTGATTGACTCCTCCCCACCCCCTAAATTTCTAAGCATGTTAATCAGCTGACTCATAAGTGGTTTTATTGTCCCTTAATGAGAGATAGAGAGAAAACTTGGGAGTTAGGCTCCCCTATGTTCTTCTGGCGCAGTGCTTTAGTTACGCGTATAAGATTTTTAAGTTTCTTAATTTAAGTGCATATTTCCCCATGATGACAGAAGGAAATCATGAATTGACAAATTAACTCCTTGGGCTCTCGAGAAGAACCACAATGGATTTCCTGTTATTCTTTTCTTTTACACAGGGAACTATGGTTTTCGGGACCGCTTAAGTATTGATAGTGCAGGATTACCAAGAGTAATTCTTTGACATACAAGTGGCTTCACAAAGTTACGGAGCAACCTTTGCTGCAGAAATGTTGGTGCAGGAAATGGTTCAGTGGTGTGAAGAATTTAAGACCTTATCTGCAGACATCGGCAGATCATAGAAGAATCATAGAAGCGTTACAGCACAGAAGGAGGCCATTCGGCCCATCGAGTCTGTGCCAATATCCAATATCACAGCTTGGTGACGATTTGGACTGAGACCTTGCCTCTCAAAAGCTCGGTTTTAACTAATTCAGGATTATTTGTTATTTTCCGAGATAGAGTGCTCGAGGGGGAGTAGATATGGGAGTTATATCGAAAAGTAATTACAAGCACTTCTGTCTCTACTGTAAAACCACAAAGCCTGGACATAATTTGTTTCTGAAATTGGAATGGATAAGGTAAATTGATATGCTGTTCAAGCACTCGAGAAGGGGAAATTTACCTGTAGTTTAAAGGGATAATCAAATTATATTTTAAAATATAAGGAGTCCAGTCCAAATGGTTCTTGTCCAATGCTGTGTATCAAGGAAGAAAGTATTCTGTGGGGGGAAATAAAATTGTACATTGACAAGTCCTGTCAGTCCAACAATACTACTCTCTGGAATTAGGATAATTTTGAAATGATGGAATGGACTCAGGCATAATGTAACTGGATGTTTTAGGAAATGAAAAGTGGTCCAAGAAGAATTTCAGTAAAATAAACCAAAAATGTATTGATATAAGAATGTAAGATAGGAATATGGGAAATAGGAGCAGGAATAGGCCATACGGCCTCCCGAGCCTGCTCTGCCGTTCAGTGAGATCATGGCTGATCTTCGGCTTCGGCTCCACTTTCCCGCTCGGTCCCCCATGTCCCTTGATTCCCTTCGAGTCCAGGGGTCTATTGATCTCAGTCTTGAATGTACTCGGTGACTGGGCATCCACGGCCCTCTTTGGTGGAGAATTCCAGGGATTCACAACCCTCTGAGTGGGGAGGTTCCTTCTCATCTCAGTCGTAGATGTCCGACCCCTTGTCCTGAGACTGTGCCCCCTAGTTCTCAACTCTCTGGCCAGGGGAGGCAGCCTCTCGAAGTCAGCCATGTCAAGCCCTTTCGGAATCTTCTATGTTTCGGTGGGATCACCTCTCATTCTTCTGAACTCGAGAGAGTGTGGGCCTGTTCTGCTCGCTCCCTCCTCGTGGGATGGCCCTTTCATGCCAGCAGTCAATCTGGTGAGCTTTCGTTGCACCGCCTCTGGGGTGGGGGTGTCCTTCCTTCGGTGGGGAGACCAAGACTATGCATAGTGCTCCACGTGTGGTCTCGCCAGAGCCCTGTGCAGTTGCAACACGTCTTCCTTGCTGTTATGCTCCAACCCCCTTGCAGTGGAGGCTGGCATGCAATTTGCCTTCCGAATTGCTTGCTGTACTTGCTTGTTGGCTTTCTGTGTTTCGTGTGCAGAGACGCCCAGATCCCTTTGATGGTTTCTCACCATTTGGAAGGTGTTCCGTTTTTCTATTCTTCCTATTGGAGTGATTAACCTCACATTTCCCCGCATTATACTATTCTGCTGCCGCTGCTCTTTTTGAATCTCCTCAGGCCTCTTCCGTGGTGCTCCGGTTATTATAACAATATCTACAGCTTCTTTTTCCTCATAATATTTCTTGAAGGGATTCGCAAAATTTCACATGTTTCCCCCCCCCCCCCCCGAAGATTTATTGGAGTTATTAAAAAATAACCCTGGTGTGACTGTGTTCTAAACAAGCCAGGGCCTCTCAAAATGGCTGCAGTCAGACACATGGCCAAAGGCCTGCAGCATTTGAAACTGGACACCTTTCCACAAGGGCAGACAGGGATTTTTTTGAACAATGCAGGGAGACAAGCAGTTGCATTCACGCCCTGAGGCAAGCCATCAGAAGTAATCCCACCTAAAGTGAACCATCAAGGAACATTCAGGAACAATGGAAAGCAGTTATGGAACTCATCAGTACAGATACCGGCCATTATGTAAATGGGCCAGAGATTGGGGTCCTTTGTCTCACATTTTCATGCTCAAATCGAACAATGGAGCAAGCTGATGAGGCACGGAAAAAAAAACCTGATACCGGGAGGATATAACTGGGGCTTCCCAGAATCTCTCTCTCTCTTCTCTTGGCCTGGTGTCCTGTCTGTCTGCTAGCAACTAAGAAGGAAGGCCATCCAGTAAACCTCGCAACCACATGTCGACGGAAGCAGCAGGGCACAGGGGCCAGGCCTTTTCATCTGTTTCACCGGTGAGCATTAATTTTCTGGCTGCCACAAGACAACCTAGCTAGGTGTAAGGGTGGGAGTTAAAGGGGTATTGCTAAAATTGTGATTTTAGAATTTTCCCTCGATGTGTCCGTTTCTTCCACCCCGTTAAGTGTAAGACTGTATTGTATCCATAGCGATTTCTTTTTTATCTTCTGTATAACCCTGTTTACCTTGTAGTTTTAGTTTTCTTATTAATAAACATTGGTTTTCCTTGTACCAATCCACTGTTCGTCTGTCCTAGTTACTGCCCGATAAGTCCTCAGCTCAGAATCAGGAAGGGGAAAGCGATTCGCAACCGCACAGCGGGCAGGACAGCTCAGGAAAAACATAACTGGCTGACCTATAATAAGCCTGAGAAACAGTAAAAACCCCTTACATTCTGAACATTTTTTCCATGGCACATGTCATATGTCCGGTTATTTACCAGACGGTAAATATTGTATTGGACAGTAAAGTTCCTCCAGGGCTCATGAAGGAGATGAAATGGTAACATAATAGGATGTATAAAATTGGATGAGAGGAAGTGATTGAGGATATAAGATAGAGACAGGGAAATTACACCACCAAATGGGAATCGCCCTAGGTGATTATAGGTGAATTTCAGGAACCAAACCAAAAGGGTTAGGAAAATATGTGTGAGTGCATCCACGAGTAACATAAATCACCAGGGCATGATTTACTAAAGATATCAATCTGGTATAAATGTACAATCTGGTGAAAGTCAGGAAAGTGTAGTAGAGAATAATTAATTGATAGCTTTCTCATGGAGATTTTGTGTCCTTTTCTACACTGAACAATGAAAAAAACTGCATTTGTTAGCCTGGCCACTACCTGAGACACCAGGACCAGGCAGGGGGAGATAAGCAAAGATCTCCAGACACTCCCCGATCTTTTGATAAGATAACCTGAAAGCCCAAGAATGGCTACAGTGGACATGAAAGAAACAAATGTATGTTGCCATCAATGGGAAACAGAGACCAGGATGAAGAACGTGATTACAAAGGCCTATGGCCTGGTGAGCTATTAGAACCACACTTTAAACAGAGCAGCTGCTCTTACAGGATTGAATCTTACTGGACATATGACGTGTGCCATGGAAAACACGTTCGGAAATATCATGAGGAAAAAGAAACTGGCCAGCAGGAAGTTAATATTATGATATGTTGCGTGTGAGGCAACTAGTACGCGGAAATGCGTGATGAAGATGCACTGACGAATGGGTCCCAGACATGCTCAGTTACTTGACAACGACATGAAATGGTTAATGTGGCTCAGGAGAGCGAAAAACCTTTTAACCAAGGCACTGACACATGCTCCAGATAAACTGACCAATTAATGAAACAATCAGGAAATACTGGTACCAATCAGAGGGATTGAAATTAAATAAAGAGGGAGATAGTGATTTGGATTTCCAAAACTCAGGGTTAGGTTCCTTTCAGTTAACAATAAAATTGGGCTAGAGAGAAATTATTCACAAGATGGATATTAGTAAAAGGAGAACTGGAGAATCTTTTAAGCCCATGATGTCTTGAAATTATGCTGTGCTCCTTGAAATATCTGCCTAAAAAACTTGGTCGACATGCTAATAACCTAGAGATAGCGACCCTGTTGCAGCAAGGTAAGAAATAAGTTGAGAGAGGAGTCGAAGGTAACTCCTCCTTCTCAAGGTGGGGAACTGTAAGGAAATATAGGTTAAGGTATTTAGGGAAACTAGCTCGGAAAGGATTAAATAATCAAAACTTTAGCTGAAAATGCTGTGTCACCAAATGGACTGCTTTTAAATTAACTTACAGCATCTACAGGATGCCTAACAACTATGAGCATCCTGTTATTGCATACTAAGGGAAGCACCATTACAGTACCTCCACTCCTTCAGACGTAATGGAATGATGAAGCTAGCTAGAACTCCCGTTATCTTCAAGGCCTATAGGGTGACTCATCAACTGCAGGCACTGAGAAACATTGTGCTAAGGATAAGGAGAGACAAGGGGGCCACAAAGCACTGTTTCTTCTGGACAACTACGTATTGTCCATATGATTGGATAAATTAAGGGGCGTATTGAGGAAACATCCTGATTGGAAGTATTTTGCCGCAGTTCCATTCTTTCGGGGTATAACTGGAGAGGTCTCAGACTTTGTTAGTGTAGAAGCAAGAGGAGTGAGAAGTGGACACACTTACCCAGAACGGAACGGGTAATATAAATCTTGTTCTGTACTGCTAATTACTGCTTATGCATGTGTTGATCCTTGGGTGAAGTTAATAAAGTATCACTATATCCAATTGGAGTCAGATCGAATATTTTCCAAGAATGGTCCCCTTGGATTGGAAGGTAGCAAATCAAAATAAAGAGGGACATAGTAATCAAGAAAGGAGGAAGAAAGAAAACAGGGAGGCCACTTAGCCGGACATCAGTAATAGGGAAAATGCTAGAATCTATTATTAAGGACATAGTAACAGGGCACTAAGAAAATCATAATATAATTAGGCAGAGTCAGCATGGTTTTATGAAAGGGAAATCGTGTTTGACAAATCTATTAGAATTTTTTGAGGGTGTTTTTAGCAAGGTAGAAAAAGGGGAACCAGTGGATGTGGTATATATGGATTTTCAAAAAGCATTTGATAAGGTGCCACACAAGAGGTTATTACACAAGATTACTGCTCGTGGGATTGGGGGGGGATATATTAGCACAGATTGAAGATTGGTTAATGGACAAAAAACAGAGTAGGAATAAACGGGTCATTTTCGGGTTGGAAGTTTGTAACTAGTGGTGTGCTTCAAGGATCGGTGCTTGGGTCTCAACTGTTTATAATATATATGAATGACTTAGATGAGGGGACCGAGTGTAATGTATCCAAGTTTGCTGATGATACAAAGCTAGGTGGGAAAGTAAGCTGCAAAGGGATATAGACAGGTTAAGTGAGCAAACGAGAAGGTGGCAGATGGAGTATAACGTGGGGAAATGTGAAATTATCCACTTTGGTAGGAAGAATAGAAAAGCAGAATATTTTTTAAAAGGTGACAGACTAAGAAATGTTGGTAAATGTTGGTAGTCAGAGGGATTTGGGTGTCCTTGTACATGAATCACAGCAAGTTAACATGCAGGTGCAGCAAGCAATTAGGAAGGCAAATGGTATGTTAGGTTTTATTGCAAGGGGTTTGGAGTACAAGAGTAAGTACAAGAGTAAATATATTGATAGTGAAGAGGATAGCTGTAGACTCCAAGAAGATATCAATGGGTTGGTGGAGTGGTCGGAAAAGTGGCAAATGGAGTTCAACCCGGAGAAGTGTGAGGTAATGCATTTAGGGAGGGCAAACGGTAAAAGGAAATACGCAGTAAACGGGAGTATATTGAGAGGGGTAGAGGAAATGAGAGACCTTGGAGTGCATGTACACAGGTCCCTGAAGGTGGCAGTACAGGTAGATAAGGTTGTGAAGAAGACATACGGAATGCTCTCCATTATTAGCCGAGGTATAGAATTCAAAAGCAGAGATGTAATGATGGAACTGTATAAAACGCTGGTAAGGCCACAGCTGGAGTATTGTGCGCAGTTCTGGTCACCACATTACAGGAAGGACGTAATTGGTCTGGAGAAAGTGCAGATAAGATTTACAAGAATGTTGCCAGGGCTTGTAAATTGCAGATACGAGGAGAGATTGGATAGGCAGAGGTTGTTTTCCTTGGAGCAGACGAGGCTGAGGGGTGACTTGATTGAGGTGTACAAAATTATGAGGGGCCCAGATAGAGTAGACAGGAAGTACCTGTTTCCCCTAGTGGAGAGTTCAAGAACTAGAGGACATAGATTTAAGCTGATTGGCGGAAGAATTAAAGGGGACATGAGGATTGCATCTTCATGGTCCCTTGACCTGTTCTGTATCATTTTAACAAAAGCCATTACTTCCTATGTCTGATTTTTTACATGATATTTATCCTAGAAACTTGGCCAAGAATAGATTCTTCTAAAATATTTTTAAGAGAATTTTTTTTATGTATTGTTACTTCTCCCTGTCTTGCACTGCGTGGCCTGTGTAATTGTGAAGATGAAAGAGACACTTGTTTTAACAGATATGTTATGTGACCAATGTCAGAGATGATCAGCTAATGTTCGCGCATATCACATGAGAGTTAAGAGCATACTGTTATATAACAGCAACAACTTCCATTTATATAGTGTCTTTAACATAGAAAAACGTCCCAGGGTGTTTCTCGGCTCTGGAGGGCACAGGAAATCCAGTGCTGCTGCAACACGTAAATGTACAGGACACTAATTTAAAGTTTGGGAGCAAGGACTTTGAATTTTTCACAAATAATCATTTTGAGAGGGCTGCAGTAGGGTCCAGAGCCTCCAAGTTCACGGGCCCCACCATCAAGGTTTTATTGTCCCAGATGAGGGAAACAAGGGAGCATATATTTGGGATTGAGGGAAGGAGGGTAACATAAGGAATGGTCCAGACACAGTAGAAGAGAGTGGCTTTGGAAGTCAATGCCATCTCCACTAATCCCCGCACTGCAACTCATCGCTAAAATAAGTTCAATGAACTCACCAGGGTAGCCAAGATAAGAGGAGGCAATCAGACCTTGGAACAATGCACTGTAATAAACACATTTCCTAATTCCACCCACCTTGCCTTCACTGTGTTGAACACTTTCTACAACTTTCTGGCAATATGCAGGACATACCACATTATCCTGCACACCCCATTCCTTCACCAAAAGTGCACCTTCATTCATAACCTAAGATGAAAGGAAACAACGAACAGTTCACATGATATGTAGTTGCTCATTTCCTACACCGTTTAGCACTCTCATTAAGAAATGTTTACTGATCCTTGGGATGGTAAGTAGAGGGCCTTCCACTTTCTACTTCCTTCTTAAAAAAAGAAAGTGGCCCATTGCCATTGCCACCACCTAGAAGGACAAGGGCAGCAGGCACATGGGAACAACACCACCTGCACGTTCCCCTCCAAGTCACACAACATCCCGACTTGGAAATATATCACCGTTCCTTCATCGTCGCTGGGTCAAAATCCTGGAACTTCCTACCTAACAGCACTGTGGGAGAATCTTCACCACACGGACTGCAGCGGTTCAAGAAGGCGGCTCACCACCACCTTCTTGGGGAGTCAGGAGGTGAGTCACTCGCCGCAGAATACCCAGCCTCTGACCTGCATAATTCTTTCAGGATTCTTTTAAGATAACTCTGCATAATTCTTTCAGGATGAGCCTTTAACAAGGATTTAATTTCACTAATTTCCTTCAGATGATCAAGACTCATACGCCATCACTCTCCATGGGGGTTCTCCTGAGCATCTATCATAACTTGGGTGGAAGTTCCGCAGAAACCTTGGAGGAATGCCACAAATGGTGTTTATGCCGTTTCTTTGGGGTTTCGGTGGGTTGTTCACTGAAGTTACAGTGCACGATCAGGAATTCTATCCCGTAGTTGCAGAAGAAATGGACTTTGGTTCATTATTTTTTTCTACCAGTTTTCCCACCAACTTACTCAAACAACTTTTTTTCCAACTTAATACTCAGAGGAAAACTTACCTATAATTGCTGTTGGACTGTATAGAGGAGCCAATGATCCATAACTTAAGAACACGTATTTGTTTATGATGTGCCAACAACATATCCACGTGACCCATGGTTAAGCTTATTAAGGTTTGGCTGATTGTATGTTTTTTTTTCAGTTGGCTGTGCTCAAATCCATTGTGCAAAAGGGCAGACTCACGTTCGGAATATGAGACCTTTCTGCATTGCGGTCTGGACGTGGCTTCTGGTACTAGAAGGTGAATAAATTGATTTTTCTCATCTTCAAGCCGAGTTGCAACATTTCTTCAATCTTGTCATGACAATATTTTTCAACTTAGATTTCTGAGTTTTTTATTTACTGATAAAGGGAAGTTGTTAAGAATTGGGTTCTTGAAAATATGCAAGCAGCCTGCTCCCTTTTAAATCTTCTTGGGTTTCACAAATTTACTGAATATCCTGAATGAAGCTCATTGTGTTTAGCCCAGGATATTGCATTTCTTTCAAACAAAAATGCTGCACAATTTCCTTACGGCACATTTGTTGATTGTGTCTCATTGAGTAAATCAGTAACAACTTTCCAGCAAGTCGTTAATTGCTATGAAAGCTTTTAACAGTTTGTCAGTGCAGTTGGGATTGTCTTTCATTGTTATTAAATATTACATGGGTATTTATTATTCAGTATGAATAGATTGGATTGAATTTTCATGTTGCGTAGTAGTGTTTTTTTTAAATTTGTTCCCAGGGTGTGGTTTACACTGGCAGAGTCACACTTATTGCCCACCCTGAGAAGGTGGTGGTGGGCCTTCTCCTTGAATTGCTGCCATCCTTGTGGTGAAGGTACCCCCACAATGATGTTAGATAGGGAACGCTACGGCCCTGATATTTATGAGGAGGCGGGGCGAGATCGGGGGTGCGTTTCTGCGGCCAGGAAACCTGGAAATCCCGGGAAGGCGGAGGTCCTGCCGAATTTAACAGCAGGACCTCATTAGCATTTTTTTACTCTGTTTCCTGCCTGGCAGCTGGCTGTCGGATGGGAAAGCGTGCGGGGATGGTCCCCGGCAATTGGAGAAGATTGCGGGTGGGTGGGGGCTCGGAGCGCGCCAGCGACAAGGGAGGGAGAGATCGCGGGGGGGCGGGGGGGGAAATCGGCCGATAGCGGGGATGTCGGCCGATCGAGGGGAGGGAAAGATCGTGGCAGAAGATTTGCTTGAGGGGCCGGGAGGATGCACTGGTTTGGTGCTGATGAAGGGGTGAGGGATGTGTTAGGCCATGATTTTACTGATTCTGGTGGTATAAATTCTGCTGCTGTTAATGGCCCACAGTGCCTCATGGATGTACCATTTTGGGTTACTAGATCTACCCTTAGTCTGTTCCACTTAGCACAATGGTAGTGCCAAAATGCATAATGGAGGGTGCGGTAGCCATTCCTTCCATTGATCTCATAGAAAATCATTTCTGCTACTAGCTAACGTTGGTTCCTGCACCACCTGTCACAGGCTCAGTTTGGCAGCTATGTCCAGTTTGCCATCTCAGTCAGTGATGGTACTGCCAAACCACTTTTAGTGGTGAACATTGAAGCCCCTCACCCACAGTACATTCTGTACCCTTGCTTCCCGCAGAACTTCCTCCCAGTCGTGTACAACATGGAGGAGTACTGATTTGTCAGTTTAGGGTGGCCAGTAGGTGGCCTCCTTTGACTTGAAGCCATGAGATTTCCTCGGATCCATAGTCAATATTGAGGATTCATGACCACATCAGCCTGATTGTATAACACTGTACCCCTTGGACAGGATATATCCAGAGATGGTGATGGAGGAATCTGGGATGTTAGCTGACAGATATGATTCTGAGAGTACGACTATGTCAGGCTGTTGCTTGACTATTCTGTAGGTCAGCTCTCGCAGCTTGGGAACCAGCCCCAGGTGTTAGTAAAGGCCAAATAACCTTTCCCTTCTGCAAATATTGTCATTTAGAGAGCTCAACGTGTAGAGTATTGTGGATACCAACCCATGCCCTGCCAGCCAATGGTGCAGCAGACTGGTAGCACAATGTAATAACCCACTTGGCCACAATAGAAGGTTATTCCAGTGCTAGATGTTGCTTTGCTTTGTTCTATATTAATATCAGCAATAGCCATCAATTTTCCTTTTAAGTCAAATGGCCTGTTCTCGTTCCATATTTTATCATATTCTTATGTACCGATGGCTGCATCTCCACTAAAATTTTGGACTTAAGTCTCTTTTGCTGGCATTAAGAGTTCCTATAATTAGATAGTAAACCTCTGGCCAGTACATTGCTTCTTACATTCTGACCTTTGTTCTTAAGTTATCAGTTATGTAGTGTTAGACAAGATATCAAATGATGACGATCCATGAATCATTTATCAATTTAAGAAAATCCATAAACAACTTTTACCATTGCTGTAAATCTTTTGATTGTTCTGTTTTATGATATGACACAGTTTCTGCAAGGTACTGAATATCTTTGTATAGATTAAGAACATAAGAAAAAGTCAAGGATCTAGAAATTTGGCCACTCAGCTTTTTTAATTGACTACTTCGATTACCATAGCTCCTGCACCCCACCCTGGTTTATGTCTCTCCCTTCCCCCCAAAAACCAGCTGCGCCTCACCATAATGCTGAAATGCAGTCTTATGCATCCAATATCTTGCTTCCTCTCTACCCATACAAGGGTGCATTGGCCCCAGCCCTTATAGTGACCCTTACTTCCTCATCTGCCGCCTGCCTGTTGTCAGCCGCCACTCTCGCTGCACTAAATGCCTTGAAGGTGGCCTCCTGGGCTAATACATCATCCCCTTCCTGCGCTGGCTATGTCAGCCCTGGCCCTTCTCAGCAGCCACTGCTCCTGCCCGCCTCCAGCCAATGGTTTTCAGATTTATCATGGCCATGTTTCCTCAGGAATTCTTTAAAATAGCAACATTGTTGAAACTGTGGATTTATATTTAAACTATCATTAAATGCTCACTTGAGGTGTGTATTTTATTTCAGTTCTTGTTTTCTTTGCTAGTATGTTATTTGAATTATTAATTGCGTGCAAATTAAGTATTTTTATTTGTCTGTGAAGCTATAAGATAATCCGTTTTTTGTTTTAAATATGATAATTTTCTGTTTCTATGTGGAACAGAAGTCCATAGTCCCCTCTTCCTTGTTATGTCCACTAAACACTCAAGTTGGTATGGTAATGCAATAGCTGCTTTTATTTCACACTGTCTGAACATTCTCTCTGGATGTAACATTCAGTCTGAGAGGAGAGCTGTGAGTGTAATTGCTACAATATAGTTGCTCCCATCAGGGGGCCCTCTAGTGTTCAATTAACAATATGCAAGGGCAATAAATATCACTCCCTCTCTCGACTTCTCTCCCTCCTGCACTTCCTCTTCCTTTTCCTCTGTCCTACCTCTCCTATCCTCCCTCCACTCCTCTCCCCTATCTTCCTCCATGTTCCCTCTCCCTCCCTCTTTCCCCTCTTCCATCCTCCCATCTACAGCCTAGCCATGTTTACCAGACTGGTGTCACTGGTTCCATTAGTGCAGGCTCCTTTGGTCTCCACCCTGCTCTGGTGATCTCCATGAACCTTTGATTCTTTCTTACACCCCCAGGCCTCTAATTCTCCTCAGGCTTCTTATTATTCTCTTTTTTTCCCTCTCTCCCCTCTGCCTGGTTTGTAACCCACTTTACCTCCCCCTTCTCTTATATACTGGCCTCCAGTGCTGCAGTTCTCCCTCTGCCCTTATTCAGTTATCCCCTGTTCTCTGATCCCACTTCACTTCATGACTGCATTTGGTCTTGACTCCAGATGTGCAATTCTATGGGAGATTGACTATATATTAAAATCAGTACATCTATCACATCTTCCATTGTAAACTCCTATGCAAACACGCCCTGTGGGATTTTCCATTTTAAATGTGTCTTCGTCTACCTATTACATTTGTATGTAATCTTTTTTCCTGTGACACCTGTCAAGTTTGTAATAGGATGTTCCAATTAATGTGACAGTCAGTGATGCTGCAACATGTTAAAAGAACTGCTTTAAGTCTGCATATAATTGCAGGCTCTGGCCATTGGGTGGCACAGCAGAGCAGTTTTTTTTCTCTTACCTCTGACTCCACCATGTTAGATATCCACTGTTCAAAGTAAGAAGCCAGGTAATTTCATTACTTTTTATTTATATTTTTGTAAATGTGCATATATGTTAACTTTTATATTTTTCCCCTTCCAGATAATAAATTCTCCTTAAAATGTATCTTCACTCAGTTCTGCCTGTCCTCACACGCCCTCCTCGACCACCATAGGAAAGGAAGATTTCCCTACCCAGTGTTATTGCTCCTTATCCTGTTCTCGCTCCTCATAAAAATCATGACTTTTCATCCTGCTGCACCTCCCTCTCTCCTCCTCACAACCGTCTGCCCGACCACCAGACCAGTTGTCTTCCTACAGCTGCTACCACCATGGCCATCCAGCTACTCAGGCCCGGCTGTCAGCTTCGCCTCATCCTGTCCTGCAGCCTTTCTTGCCCCTGCTGCACCGACTCCAAGAAACATTTTCAGGATTTAAAAAAAATAACCCCCATCTGGAGATTTTGCTGGGTGTTAAAATACAAATTTATTATTTTAAACAATTCTTTGGTGGCCCACTCTTGGCTGCCGACACTGCTCCCCACCCCTGCTAGTTGAAATTTTAGCCCATTCTTGGCCTCTACAGATGCTGTATTTTTCTTAAATAACTATCTTTTTAAACACCATCATTACCACAAGCTCAGACTGATGCCTGAACAAAACAGAAATTGATTTTATTTCTTACTTGACACCGGTATCTATATTTTCCTTTGTTCAACAAAATATTCTACTTAAGAGGCATTGAGACTTAAAATAAATTATTTAGTGATTCACAGATTCATTCCCATGCTGACAGCTTGTATATAGTCAAAAACTGGCCAATAAAAGCATTACACTAAATATATATATATAAATATAAATAAATAATAAAAGTTGTACATTTAACTTTGTTATAGTTTTATCGTTGTCATATCAATTAACACATTTAGTCATCTACTGATTTAAGGACTGATGTCACCAGTGTTCAAATCAATTATTTTAAACCAGTTGATTCCTTGGGAGATCAACTAGTAATTGATGCATTGATGATTGTTTTTCTAGGTCTATTCCTGCTGGTAAGCAGTCAACCTCTCCAATCAGATGAAAGTGATGCAAGTCTTGTGAGAAATTGTGCAATAAACCCTCCCGTAAGTAGCTAAGAAAATTGACACCTTGAAAAAAGAGCTATATTAGGAGCTGGTTAGGAATGAGATTTGTGGTGATAGGGATAGGTACAAACTGAGATGATCAAAAGCTTCAAGAGACTCAATGGTCCTTGTGCTTGGGGCAGTAGGACATGTTAGCTAGGGGCAGCAGTCCAGGGTCTATTAGTGGTGATGTGAGGATGGAAGAATATTCTGGAGTTTTGTTTGATTACTTTTGGGGATCAAGACTATGGAACGAACCAATTTGATGGGCCTTGCTACCTTTCCTGGTTCCATCCTTCTTGTGTTCTTATATTGTCACTGAACACTAATGATGTTGGACTGAACCCATTTAATTATTTGCTAGCATGAATGTTGATGTTGAATCTAAAGCCCTTAACATAGGGTTCATCACTATTGCACAATGCTACAGAAGAGGTCTGTCAGGAAAATTCCTGGGGAATTTTTAATAACCTTTCTATTGTCAATAAGTTTGAATTTCTCTTAACTCCATTAGAATATCCCCTAGAAGTTGATCTTCACTGATCTTAATGGGACCATTTATGGGAGTGAATGGTCTCCATCTTGCATCACTTCCCTATGATTCTTACTGGCTTGAACTAGGAGCAGTATTAGTGACATCTAAAGAGATGTTTATAGTTCAGATATTCTGACCAAAGACTTGGAGTGGGGTTTGGTTGGGGAGGGAGGGGGCGGTGCGGGGGTACAGCGGAGTTAGGGAGAAATGTGATAACTAAATGTAGTAAACCAAACATAAGAACATAAGAAATAGGAGCAGGAGTAGGCCAATCGGCCCCTCGAGCCTGCTCCGCCATTCAATAAGATCATGGCTGATCTGATCCTAACCTCATATCTAAATTCATGTCCAATTTCCTGCCCACTCCCTGTGACCCCTAATTCCCTTTACTTCTAGGAAACTGTCTATTTCTGTTTTAAATTTATTTAATGATGTAGCTAAATCATCTCACATAAAGTTAAAGTGAGACAATCTGAAAATCCCTAGTGTAAACTGAAGATGTTTGGATGTAATATTTACGCAATAATGTCCACGTGAAGAGGACTCTGTAGCCTTAGGTCCGAGTGATATCAGTTACCCAGAATTCTTAGCGTCAACATTAATTGCAATGAAAGGAAGGATGAGCCAATGAGCAAATGGTGTTCTGATTTTATCAATTATGTACAAATAAGAAACTGCTGGGAAAGTATAAGTGAGAAAGTGTCAGGGGGAAAACTCTCCAGTGGCTGGAGTCATACCTAGCACAAAGGAAGATGGTAGTGGTTGTTGGGGGCCAATCATCTCAGCCCCAGGACATTGCTGCAGGAGTTCCTCAGGGCAGTGTCCTAGGCCCAACCATCTTCAGCTGCTTCATCAATGACTTTCCCTCCATCATAAGGACAGAAATGGGGATGTTCGCTGATGATTGCACAGTGTTCAGTTCCATTCGCAACCCCTCAGATAATTAAGCAGTCTGTGCTCGCATGCAGCGAGACCTGGACAACATCCAGGTTTGGGTTGATAAGTGGCAAGTAACATCCACGCCAGACAATGACCATCTCCAACAAGAGAGAGTCTAACCACCTCCCCCTGACATTCAATGGCATTACCATTGCTGAATCCACCACCATCAACATCCTGGGGGTCATCATTGACCAGAAACTTAACTGGACCAGCCACATAAATACTGTGGCTACAAGAGCAGGTCAGAGGCTGGGTATTCTGCGGCAAGTGACTCACCTCCTGACTCCCCAAAGCCTTTCCATCATCTACAAGGCACAAGTCAGGAGTGTAATGAAACACTCTCCACTTGTCTGTATGAGTGCAGCTCCAACAACACTCGAGAAGCTCGACACCATCCAGTACAAAGCAGCCCGCTTGATTGGCAGCCCATCTACCACCTTAAACATTCACTCCCTTCACCACCAGCGCACTGTGGCTGCAGTGTGTACCATCCACAGGATGCACTGCAGCAACTCACCAAGGCTTCTTCAACAGCACCTCACAAACCCGTGACCTCTACCACCTAGAAGGACAAGGGCAGCAGGCACATGGGAACAACACCACCTGCACGTTCCCCTCCAAGTTACACACCATCCTGACTTGGAAACGCTGGGTCAAAATCCTGGAACTCCCTTCCTAACAGCACTGTGGGAGACCCTTCACCACACGGACTGCAGCAGTTCAAGAAGGCGGCTCATCACCATCTTTTCAATGGCAATTAGGGATGGGCAATAAATGCTGGCCTCGCCAGCGACGCCCACATCCCATGAACGAATAAAAAAAATACAAAAAAAAGTAAATATAATGAAAGGAGTAACTTCATTTTTGGGTTGTTGCTTTCCTTTAACTCATATCATAGTAACTATCCTAGAAACATACAACAGCTAATATTTCACCTCTCCCAGTCTCTTTATGTAATGTGATGTCTGCAGCAGCAACTGATGATTCAAACTCCATACAATACAAACCCAAAGGTAAATGTTGGTGGGAGTCAATGGAAGAAATGAACTTAGTGCCAAAATTAAAGATAATACATAAAATAATAGCTGGCTTGAGTATCTGTACGGGGCACAGGACTGTGATACATTTTCTTTTATTTCATATCCCCTTTTTCCGCTTCCTCTCTCAAACGCAAAGGTTCTTCCTTTGATACAGTCCCAAAGACACAAATGTCCCTGCTATTAACTCTGATCTTCATGTATGTGCCCAGCTGGTAAGTGTCAACAGGCTAGTCCACTATGGTACACTTTCTGGCAGGGGTCACTGGACAGTGATCGGGGCAGGAACCGAGGCTTATTTTTGCCCTCCCTGACTCAGGAGGCTGAGGCCAATGAAAGCTGGCTAAAATCAGTTAACTCATCACAGACAGAGGATCAAAACCTGAGACCTTTTGACTTGTATAGCTTAATACTTCACCAGATGCAGCACATACCCACTAGAGCATTGTGGAACTGCTGAGGAACAATTAACGGGGAGGGACAGCTTTTGATTGAATCAAAGGTAAAAACAGAAAGACTAAAATGTGTGACAGCTTTTGATTTAAAATGTATATGTAGTATTAAACCTAGCCCCTTTGTCTTATCCCATAATTTCACCTTGCTACTTCTCAAACTAGTGAGACAGTACAAATTCTGTTCATGATTGTTATATAATAATGACAGTTAGTATTCTGGACTATAAGATTTACTATGTATTTTTCTATATTTAGTATCTGCCTCCCACGGTAAAGAACACTTCATTTCACCTGAGTGCTCTCCGATCGTTGATGGATGCTCAAAATATCAGTGCCTATGTGATTCCTGCCACTGACCCCCATTTGGTGAGCATGCAGACCACTGTTTAAAATATTTATTTATATCTATTTAAATTAAATAGTATGACTGAGTGCACTTCCTGTCCCTCTGGCATCACAGTTCCTGCAACACACTCTGGCTTCATATATCCTATGTGACACATTGACATCACGCTTTTGATAGATTTTGGTCAGTGCTCATCAACCAATCAAAAAAAACAGAACTTGAACCAATGAAATTAACCTTAAAAATTCCAAATCCTTTTGACCAGCATATTACTTCTCTCTAACCTCAGAAGCTACTTATAAAAATAAGGATCCCTCACTCCTAGCATAACAAAAATGTAAAAAAGTAATTTGCAATACAATGTGTATTGATACTCATACAATTTCCTCCATCCACTTATAAATTATTGTGATCTTTCTAATCTGTATGGCTCAACTATTCACTGGGTAAACCACTGAGCCATCGGTGGAGATTAAATTCCTCCTTCTCAAATGTGCTTGAGCTTTGCTCAAAACAAATCGCAGAGTAAAATCAGAATAATGCATCAGTGCTACCAATTTGGAGGATTTATTTATTTTAATATAGCTCAGAGGCACTAACTACTGGACCAAGTCAAAATACAGCACCACAGTGCTATTTCTTTCTAACACTCGTTCTGCTTTGATACTGGAGTGCTACTGATAATACTTTGTACTGATGTGTCATTGAAGATAGAGGTCAGTGATTTGCTGCACTGCTGCCAAGCTGGTTCAGGCCTGGTACTGATAAAATCGAGATATTAGTGACCTTAACACTGATGCTAGTCTGGTGCCAAGATAGCATGCTGGACTATGTCTGACATTGGTGTCTCATTGATGAGAGACATCAGTCAGCTGTTGCTTTGTTTCTAATGCTGACGCACTCCTAATCATCCCACCACTGAAGAGAAAGGCTGCTGATCTGATTTTAACTCCAAAGAGCCATGTTCTAATTCCAGGAATGATGGATCAACTAAGTTTGGGAATTTATTACTGCATCTTCCGTTACATCTCATACTCTGGCCTTACTTATTGATATTTTTTGATATAATGTAATTAATAGAATATAATACTAAATACAATTGGCTTCCATAATAAAGCAAGCTTATTTGTTCTCCAATTTACAATAATTTGGGGATTTACTTTTACAGAAAGTAAAGATACTCACCAGGGTTTTCCTTGGGGATTCTCCCGGTTAGCCTCTAACTTTGGCGGAAACCCCATTGATGCGGTATGTCTGGAGTTTCCCCTGAAGTAATCGCGGCTGATCGGAAGAATCCCTGAGGAAATTCCTGGTGACTGGGGTTTAAGACTATTTTATATTGTTTTTCAGACCGAGTACATTGCCCCACGGGATGCAAGAAGAGCCTGGATGACGGGGTTCACTGGAACTGCAGGTAACGCAGACAAGAAAAAATGAATATTCTGCATGCTCAAACATGCAGGGAAGGATGGCTTAATTCTTTTTCCACATGGACATGCTGATCAAAGTGTAGGGATGCCACCTTCTGCCAAGTATGACACTGATGTAGGGCTAGGAAGTGTGGAGGAGGTGAGGCAAGGACTTATGGGCATAGCTTAGGGAAAAAAATGTTTAAATTCTATAAAGGCAAATTTTTATAACTATTGTGTGGTCTCAAACATTCAAATGGTATGGGGGTGGTGTTACGATTTGGGCTTCTTTACTCATGTTCAATACAAATGTAAGCTTCTGTAGGCAAGCCCGCACAGCCTATGAACTGAAACAACCTTGTGCGTGAAATATATAGGATTGTGTGCTACAGGACAAACTGCTGGGTTATACATTGGAAATAGTATGAGATGCTATTCACACACCCCCAATCTCTCGGAAAGATGGAAAACACCTAGCTGTATAGTTCAGGCTAAAACTACTATTTCAAATTTGTTGTAAGATGTCATTTTTTAATGGAAATAAGAATAAGTCAGCAGATGAGATAACTTAACTTTCACCAATATATTAATCTGTTCTCTGACAAACAGATAATGATTGTGAGATTATTAGAGTTCTTACTAGAAGAATTCGTTAACTGAGCTTATATGTGCATGACTCTAGGCACTGTGGAGCTCCAGCTCACCCTGGTAACATAGAGCCAAACAGATGAATTGTGGATTCCTGAACTGACCAAAGGCAGTTGGGAGGCCTCTGAGCATACAGCTGTGACTCAAAACCAACATCAGACACGATGCAGCACCTGGACCATGGTACCAGCTTGATTGAATCGTGGTTCACATCTTGTTCAGGGTTTGCAAATCAATTAAGACCTTGATATTGCTTAAACAGATTAGATCCGTAGACAGCATGTTGACCTATTAATCAAAACACCTAACCTGCGTTCTACTGACCTTCACAGTTTCAGCATCAAAATTATTCCAATATAATCAGCCACGACCAAAAAACTTGTTCTTTCAAAAGATGTGCCTTTTGATTAGTTACACTTCATAGGTTTCTGGAATCTCAAACCAAATAGGCATGTTTTCGTTCAATGCTCCCTGTCCCCCCCCCTCCCCCCACTCACACTACAGAGACACAAAGACAGCAGAACTCATCCAGAAAGCAGTCAACATGAGCCTGTTACAATGCTAGGCATAGCTATGAATTAAATAGAAAGATACAATAAAGAATTTCTTATAAACTGAAACAGGATGGATCCTACATCCATATTTCAATGTAGTCTCTCTGCTACAAGATTTCCTGTCTCCTGCCTCTATGTCAGCTCTATCTTTAGATACTCCAAATTTAGATGCGGTGTGGCTTATTGTTTAGTATTTGTATTATATTTTATTCCACTTTTTATACCCAATCTCTGAATTAGTTTTCACCTATTTGGAGGCATTCCCCTGGTTCTGTTGTAGTGTAAGGTACTTATATAGACTCTTGTTCTCTCTGCTTGCATTTTTAAAATCATTATTATAGCCAGGACTGGCTGCTTCTCTCCTTGCTGATACTTTGAACTTCATTTTGAGACTCTGCAGCTACTGCAATAGTTTAATTTGTTTGGTCTTGATATTGTACTGTTAAACTGGAAGAAAATTAATCAGTCTCTCAACATCCCACCCTCAGCTGTAAACTCTTCATTACCAGTGGAAGTTGTAATGGAATTGAATGTTGTTGCTGGAGTTCAAAGGGCACAACACACTCATGAACAGAGCCAGTGCAAACTGGTTTCTTCACAGCTATCAACAGCAGACAAATGTTAGAATTAAGGATTATGAACAAAAGGAATGAGAAGGATCACAAACCCAATTGAACACCATTTTTTACATGCCATGTTTGCAGGATGTAACACACAGGAAAGAGGGGCAGAGGTGTTCATTCTGGTGGTCCGGGGAACGGGCACAAGACACTTCCACCTGAAACATTAGGGAGCTTAATTTAGATCTTAAAATGTGGATGGGAACTTCCTGCACACCATTTCCTGCCATTCCTGCCTATGGGATGCTCAGTCTTAATTATTTTCCTGACAACTAGATGTCCAGGGTTGCTAGGGACTGGGAAATAGATAGAAACTCATTTAAAGACTAAATTAATGTAAAGGCAAGTGTTTTTTAAGACATTCCTGGGCCATCTTTATATTTTGATTTGCTTTTTTTCTGGCACATAGGTTGTCAGTTGTTTTACATTTCTTTTTTACCCCAACTGGCACCAATGGATTTTCCAGGGGGAATCCTGCTGACTGAGGTGTTTGGAGGAAGAAGGGGTGCCAGGCAGCTCAGACTGCATAAGAAGTACTCTGTTTCCATCACCAGTATTCACACAGTCTATCTGCAAGCACAGATGAACATTCCTTGCTTTAGTAGATAATTAATGCATGTGGAGCCTCCTATTCCCAAAGGATGCTGGGACAGCAGATCCAATGGCACAACTAAAATAAGTGAATGCCTGACTAACTATAATGATGGTTGCTTTCTTGGAGATATCCTAATTACAGTATGTCCTGCTTTCTGTTGCACTGCACGCCAGAGTGATCAACAGCCAGCATAGCTCAGTTGGCCACAACTGCCAAGATGCCATCGACCATATCTGCAGGCCCTGGCACATCTCCCTGACAATGACTGTGGGAATCTGTCTCCACAGAATCCTGCCTTCAGAGAGCTAGATGCAGAGCTGTGTCATGTGCTGCAACTACACCTACAACTATTATGCAGCATAGAGCTGGTACAACCAGTAAAATCAACAGTCAACTGTGACCTGTTTCGACTTTCTTTCAGGAATACTGCAATTTCAACCTACGAGGAGAGGTGTGGATTGGCAAAGAGGGCTCTTCCCCATCTTTACTCCTCTGCTCCTGCCTTCAGTCCCCTTGTCTTCTCTCCCCTGCTCCACCCCTCATCTCACCCATTGCTGTCCTCATCACCCTAACCCCAATCCTCTCCCACTTCCCACCAACTTCTGCCTGGGAGGTCAGCCAGCAGCGCTTAAATGAGGCCTGAGAGTTAAAATAAAAACTATCACCAAAACTCACTTGCCAAAAACTGGCCTGGAGTTAAGGTCGGAGCCTGTGTCTTTCCAAAAGCTTATCAGAAGTTGCTGGACAAACAATAGATACTTTTAAACAATTATCACAGTTATATTGTAAATCATTAATTATAAATTCTAAATGACCAATTCTGCTGTATACTGTTTGACAGGAGCAGAAACATATGTAAATCATTTTATTTACAAATAAATCTATTCAGAAATTTAACCTGTATAAAGTAGTCTGCATCCAGGTGACCCTGGAGAGGGACTATGCAGTGTCCACCAGTACGTTCGAGGCTTTCCGTGACCAGTGGGCACTGCAAGACATTAAAGTATAATTGACCACAATAACAAATTACTGAATTAGTTTACGTTATTTTTTTTTCAGTTTGATTGGACCTCAGGTTAGATTCTTTTATTAGTTGGTGCCCTCCTACAGGGGACACTTGAGTATGGTAGCATGGTGGTTATGTTACTGGACTAGTAATCCAGAGGCCTGGCCTAGTAATCCAGAGCCATGTGTTCAAATCCCGCCACGGCAGCTGGGGAATTTAAATTCAATTAATTAAATAAAAACCTGGAATAAAAAAAAACTAGTATTAGTAATGGTGGCCATGAAACTACCAGATTATCGTAAAAACCCATCTGGTTCACTAATGCCCTTTAGGGAAGGAAACCTGCCGTCCTTACCCGGTCTGGCCTATATGTGACTCCAGACCCACAACAAAGTGGTTGATTCTTAATCGCCCTCTGAAATGGCCTAGCAAGCCACTCAGTTGTACAATCTCGCTACAAAAAGTCATAATAAGAATTTAGGGAGGAAATTGCGGGTCCCCTAGCAGAGATATTTGAATCATCCACCGCTACAGGTGAGGTGCCTGAAGATTGGAGGGTAGCAAATGTTGTGCCTTTGTTTAAGAAGGGCGGCAGGGAAAAGCCTGGGAACTACAGACCAGTGAGCCTGACATCTGTAGTGGGTAAGTTGTTAGAGGGTATTCTGAGGGACAGAATCTACAGGCATTTGGAGAGGCAGGGACTAATTAGGAACAGTCAGCATGGTTTTGTGAGAGGAAAATCATGTCTCACGAATTTGATTGAGTTTTTTGAAGGGGTAACCAAGAAGATAGATGAGGGCTGTGCAGGACCACATGGACTTCAGCAAAGCATTTGACAAGGTACCGCATGGTAGGTTGTTACATAAGGTTAAATCTCATGGGATCCAAGGTGAGGTAGCCAATTGGATACAAAATTGGCTTGACGACAGAAGACAGAGGGTGGTTGTCGAGGGTTGTTTTTCAAACTGGATGCCTGTGTCCAGCGGTGTGCCTCAGGGATCGGTGCTGGGTCCGCTGTTATTTGTTATTTATATTAATGATTTGGATGAGAATTTAGGAGGCATGGTTAGTAAGTTTGCAGATGACACCAAGATTGGTGGCATTGTGGACAGTGAAGAAGGTTATCTAGGATTGCAACGGGATCTTGATAAATTGGGCCAGTGGGCCGATGAATGGCAGATGGAGTTTAATTTAGATAAATGTGAGGTGATGCATTTTGGTAGATCGAATCGGGCCAGGACCTACTCCGTTAATGGTAGGGCGTTGGGGAGAGTTATAGAACAAAGAGATCTAGGAGTACAGATTCATAGCTCCTTGAAAGTGGAGTCACAGGTGGATAGGGTGGTGAAGAAGGCATTCGGCATGCTTGGTTTCATTGGTCAGAACATTGAATGCAGGAGTTGGGATGTCTTGTTGAAGTTGTACAGGGCATTGGTGAGGCCACACTTGGAGTATTGTGTACAGTTCTGGTCACCCTATTATAGAAAGGATATTATTAAACTAGAAAGAGTGCAGAAAAGATTTACTAGGATGCTACCGGGACTTGATGGTTTGACTTACAGGGAGAGGTTAGACAGACTGGGACTTTTTTCCCTGGAGAGTAGGAGGTTAAGGGGTGATCTTATAGAAGTCTATAAAATAATGAGGGGCATAGATAAGGTCGATAGTCAAAATCTTTTCCCAAAGGTAGGGGAGTCTATAACGAGGGGGCACAGATTTAAGGTGAGAGGGGAGAGATACAAAAGGATCCAGAGGGGCAATTTTTTCACTCAAAGGGTGGTGAGTGTCTGGAACGAGCTGCCAGAGGCAGTAGTAGAGGCGGGTACAATTTTGTCTTTTAAAAAGCATTTGGACAGTTACATGGGGAAGATGGGTATCGAGGGATATGGGCCAAGTGCAGGCAATTGGGACTAGCTTAGTGGTATAAACTGGGCGACATGGACATGTTGGGCCGAAGGGCCTGTTTCCATGTTGTAACTTCTATGATTCTATGATTCTATGATTCTACTGATTTCTGTCCAGTGACACTCTGACTGGTCCAATTAAAATAAGCTAGTTTCCTTTGCCTCAAGTGTTAATTTGCCCAAAGCAGCAGTGCAATAAGATCTGAGAAAATAGTCTACTGCTGTGATGTTTTCTGCTTTTCAGATTGACAGGTGATGTAGTGGGTATTCTGTTTGTTCCCCCGTAGCCTATTTACTGTGATCAAGGTTAATTGTTAGACCTGGCCTGTGCTAAATCAGTGCTGGTTTCAGTACATAGGAGGCATTGCTATATATATATATATATATATGTAGAAATTGTACTCAAGCTCTTTAAATAGAAATTAGGTGTTGGAAAAAGCCCAAACTGTAACAGTCATAAGATGGATATGGGGGAAGGGGGGGGGCTGTGACCTATCAAAAGAAAATGAACTGTTGGGCCTCATGGCATTATCCTTTTCCTAAATATTCTGATAAGCTTATGCTGTAGATGAAATAGATAGTATTGGATAGCTGGGAGTAGACTTTAAGGGTGTAATTTAATTTATAACTGCCAGCTGAGCCCTTTAGTATATGTTAGATTAGATTCAAACCTTAAGATTATTTCCTGGTTATCTATTACTTCTTATAATATATAAACCACAACTTTAATCATGACTATTCATCACTTTAATGGTGGCCTTAATGCTGACACCAATAGAATTCTTCGCAACACAATGCAAACACATATTTTATATGACACAGAGTTATTCATTGGCCGATAAATATTTTAGCCCTTAAACCACTTGCAGCTCTGTGGAGTTTTCTATTCCCTGGGTCACCATTTATTTAAAGCTTTAGCTCATGCACTGTGACACTGAGACACTGAGACAAACCCCAATATTACAGCAATAATGTTACTCAGATGTCAGGAGTAGTTTTATTACTGTAATATTCATTTATATATTCAAAATATATAATTTTTAACAAATTGAATGAAGATAAATAAAATATATTAAAAACTTTCGTTCTGCTATAGGTGTCAGCCATGGCTCAGTGATAGCAAACTCGTCTCTGAGTCAGAAAGTTGTGGGTTGAAGTCCCACTCCAGAGACTTGAGCACATAATCTAGATTGACACTTCAGAGGGAGTACTGCACTGTCGGAGGTGCCGTCTTTGATTAGACGTTAAACAAAGGCCCTGTCTGCCCTCTTAAGGTGGATGTAAAAGATCCCATGGCATTATTCAAAGACCAGCAGGAGAGTTGTCCTGGCCAATGTTTGTCCCTCAACCAACATCACTAAAAACAGAATATCTGGTCATTATCTCATTGTTGTTTGTGAGACCTTCTGTGTGCACTTTGGCTACCATGTTTCCTGCATTACAACAGTGACTGCAATTCAAAAGTACGTTATTGACTATAAAGTGCTTCAGAATGTCCTGAGGCCATAAAGGGCACATAAATGCAAATTCTTTCTTTTCTTTGCTCTGCTATTTTTACCCCATAGCTGTGGGACTGCCAACGCTTTTCACCTCCTTACTGCATGTACATTCTAACAGAGGGATAGTGATGCCCTGTAATGTGATCTTTGATGCCAAAATGTTAGCCGCAATAAGAGAATGCTGCGCACCATAGGATAGCAGAGTGATTTGTGTATAAGAGATTTGAGTCTTCAACCAAACTCCAGGACCAGGAATTTTCATTACTCCTTCAGTGAGAAATCCCAAGCCTGCTTATAACTTACAACAACCAAATTCACCAAATAAAGAAAGAAAAACCAAATCCCTTCCTAGGTTTTTTCTCTCTCACTCTTTAGAGTGTGGGAGGTAAGAATCAACCGAGATTGGAATACGTTTCTAAATAATTGGTTTTATTGACATTAAGACACAACAGTTTTACAGATAAAGAGGTTTACAACCTTATTTGGGAGTACAACATGGGTGAGTAAAAGGACTAGGCAGATAGAGCAGCTGTCCCCTGGGGCCATCTCCCTCTCAAACAGATATTCTGCTTTGGATATTGTTGGGGGAGATGGCTTATCAGGGGAATGCAGCAAGAGCCAAGACCGTGGCACCACGAGTGACTCAGCTGCACAGGAGGGGAGGAAAAAGAATGGGAGAGCAATAGCGATAGGGGATTCCATCATAAGGGGAACAGATAGGCGTTTCTGCGGCCGCAGATGTGACTCCAGGATGGTATGTTGCCTCCCTAGTGCTAGGGTCAAGGATGTCACAGAGCGGCTGCAGGACATTCTGAAGGGGGAGGGTGAACAGCCAGAGGTCCTGGTCCATATCGGTACCAACGACATCGGTAAAAAAGGGGATGAGGTCCTGCAAGCAGAATATAGGGAGTTAGGAAATAAATTAAAAAGCAGGACCTCTAAGGTAGTAATCTCAGGTTTACTCCCAGTGCCACGAGAGCAGAAATAGGAGAATAGACCAGATGAATGCGTGGCTTGAGAGATGGTGTAGGAGGGAAGGGTTTAAATTCCTGAGGCATTGGGTCCAATTCTGGGAAAGGCAGGATCTGTACAAGCTGGACGGGTTGCACCCAAGCAGAACCGGGACCAATATCCTCACATTTGCTAGTTCTGTTGGGAAGGGTTTAAACTAGTATGGCAGGGGGATGAGAACCAAAGGGCAGGTACAGATAGGACAAATTCAGACCAGGAAACAGGAAGTAGAAAAGCAGTTAGTGACGTAGTTAACGACTCAAAGGCAAAAGAAGCAAAGGTTAAATAGTGTTCAGCACGAGAATTTGATGAGGTTAAAGGGTATATACTTCAATGCAAGGACTATTACAAACAAAGCATGATATCATTGCTACAACAGAAACCTGGCTTAAAGAGGGGGATAATTGGCAGCTCAATATCCCTGGATATAGAGTTTTGAGGCAGGATAGAGTGGATGATAAAAAAGGAGGGGGGTAGCATTATTGGTTAAAAAAATCAATTACAGTTGTGAGAAGGGATGATATGCTAAATGGATCATCAATCGAGGCCATATGGGTTGAGCTAAGAAATAAAAAAGGGCCAGTCACACTACTAGGAGTGTACTATAGACCCCCGAATAGCGAAAGGGAGATAGAAGAACAAATATGCAGGCAAATTTCTGAGTGCAAAAATAAGAAGGCAATAATAGTAGGGGACTTCAACTACCATAACATCAACTGGGATTCAAACAGTGTGAGGGGCACAGAGGGCGCAAAATTACTGATCAGTGTCCAGGAGAACTTTTTTAGCCAGTACTTGACAAGCCCAACAAGAGTCCTGGAAAATGAAGATGGGCAAGTGGGTGAAGTGACATATTGGGGATAGTGACCACAATTCAGTTAGTTTCAGCATTATTTTGGAAAAGGACAGAGTTAAATCAGGAGTAAACATTTTAAATTGGGGGAAGGCAAATTTTACAGAACTAAGAGGTGATTTGGCAGAAGTGGACTGGACACAACTACTTGAGGAGAAATCAGTGGCAAGCCAGTGGGAGGCACTAAAAAGTGAAATTCTACGGGTACAAAGCAGACCCGTCCCCTCAAAGAAAAAGGGTGGCACTGCCAAATTTAGAGCTCCCTGATTGTCTAGAAGTATACGGGGCAAGATAAATCAGAAAAAGAAAGCTTATGACTGTAGAAAACTAAACACTGCAGAAAGCCTAGAGGAGTTTAGAAAGTACAGGGATGACGTAAAAAGGGAAATAAGGAAAGCAAAGAGAGGGCATTAAAAAATATTAGCTAGTAAGATTAAAGAAAACCCAAAGATATTTTATCAGTACATTAAGAACAAGAGGATAGCTAGGGACCTATCAGGGATGATAAGGGTAACTTGTGTGTAGAAGCAGAGGATGTGTGTAGGGTTTTAAAATGAATATTTTGTCTCTGTATTCACAAAGGAAAAGGATGATCCGGACGTAGTAGTTAAAGAGGAGAGGTGTGAAATATTGGATAAGGTAAACATAACGAGAGAGGAAGTACTAGAGGGACTGGAATCCTTGAAAGTTGATAAGTCTCCAGGGCCAGATGGATTGTTTCCGAGGCTATTGAAGGAAGTCAGGGAGGAAATAGCGGATGCTCTGAGGATCATTTTCCAATCCTCACTAGATACAGGGGAGGTACCAGAAGACTGGAAGACTGCAAACGTAGTACCATTGTTTAAAAAGGGTACGAGGGAAAGGCTAAACAATTATAGGCCAATCGATTAGAATCAATACTGAGAGATAGGATAAACTGTCACTTGGAAAAGCATGGTTTAATCAGGGATAGTCAGCATGGATTTGTTCAGGGAAGGTCATGCCTTACAAAATGATTGAATTCTTTGAGGAAATGACAAGGAGGATTGATGAGGGTAGTGCAGTGGATGTTGTCTACATGGATTTTAGTAAGGCATTTGACAAGGTCCCACATGGAAGACTGGTCAGAAAGGTAAAAGCCCATGGGATACAGGGAAATGAGGTGAATTGGATCCAAAATTGGCTCAGTAATAGGAAACAAAGGGTAAAAATCGATGGATGTCTTTGTGAATGGAAATAAATTTTCAGTGGTGTGCCACAGGACTCAGTGTTGAGTCCCTTAGTGTTTGTGGTATATATTAATGATTTGGACTGGCATGATTGGCAAATTTGCAGATGACACAAAAATTGGCCATGTAGTTGATAGTGAAGAGGATAGCTGTAGACTCCAAGAAGATATCAATGGGTTGGTGGAGTGGGTGGAGAAGTGTCAAATGGAGTTCATCCCGGATAAGTGTGAGGTAATGCACTTAGGGAGGGCAAACAGTAAAAGGGAATATGCAGTAAACGGGAATATATTGAGAGGGGTAGAGGAAGTGAGAGATCTTGGAGTGCATGTGCACAGGTCCCTGAAGGTGGCAGTACAGGTAGATAAGGTTGTGAAGAAGGCATACGGAATGCTCTCCGTTATTAGCCGAGGTATAGAATACAAAAGCAAGGATGTAATGATGGAACTGTATAAAATGCTGGTAAGGCCACAGCTGGAGTATTGTGCGCAGTTCTGGTCACCACATTACAGGAAGAATGTAATTGCTCTGGAGAGAGTGCAGAGAAGATTTACAAGAATGTTGCCAGGGCTTGAAAATTGCAGCTACGAGGAGAGATTGGATAGGCAGAGGTTGTTTTCATTGGAGCAGAGGAGACTGAGGGGAGACTTGATTAAGGTGTACAAAATTATGAGGTGCCCAGATAGAGTAGACGGGAAGTACCTGTTTCCCCTAGCGGAGAGTTCAAGAACTAGAGGACATAGATTTAAGCTGATTGGCGGAAGGATTAGAGGGAACATGAGGAAAAACTTTTTTACCCAGAGGGTGGTGGGTGTATGGAACTCGCTGCCCGAATTGGTGGTAGAGGTAGGGACCCTCAACTCTTTTACAAAGTACCTGGACCTGCACCTAAAGTGCTGTAAGCTGCAGGGTTATGGACCGGGTGCTGGAAGGTGGGATTAGAATAGGCACCTGGTTGTTCTTTGAGCCGGCGCGGACACGATGGGTCGAATGGCCCCCTTCTGTGCCGTATCTTTTCTATGGGTCTGTGGTTCTAACTCAGAAGCAAGGTGATCATTCCTTCTTCTGGGAGACTGAGGGGTTAATTCTTTGAACTGTTTCTTGTTCTGTCTCCTGGAAATTACTATAAAATGGCTGTTTTTATACCCTTTTTCTATTGGCAGAACAGGCTTTCAATAGTTTTCATCTCTCTATCTTCTCATGGTTTTAGAAAGAGAGAAAGGACATGCATTTATATCACAATTTTCACGACCTGAAGACGTCCCAAAGCACATTACAGCCGATGAAGTACTTTTGAAGTGTGGTCATTGTTGTAATGTCGGAAATGCGGCAGCCAAGTTGCACACAGCAAGCTCCCACAAACAGCAATGTGATAATGACTAGATAATCAATTAGTGATGTTAGTTGCGGGAAAAATTTTGGCCAGGATATCGCAGAAAACTTCCCTGCTCTTCTGCGAATAATGCCATGGGATTTTTTACATCCATCTGAGAGGTTCAACATCTCATCCGAAAGACAGCACCTGCGTCAGTGCAGCATTCCCTCAGTACTGCACTGGAGTGTCAGCCTAGATTTTGTGCTCAAGTCTCCAGAGTGGGGAAGTTAGCTGTCTTTATTATGCTTTCCTAATCTCTAACCTTGTCCTTTGAAAGTACGGCAGATCTTGAACAACACTTTCTCTCTTCAACACTCTGAAGCAGTAATAATAATATGCACGAATTGGTCAAGCTTCTCAGCATGCCTTCTGATTTTGGTCAAGTTTAACTTTCTTTCCTTTTTTGTTAACCAAATTCTGATCTTTTACCAAGTAGTCCAGGGTTTCTAGTCTACCCCTTTAGTCTTCCTTAAAAGCTGGTATTAAAAGTCCAAAAATCCTTCACCTTCCATTTGGGAAAATGCCACCATTCACTGTAAGGTGCAAGTCAAACAGGAACAGATTGCATCCTTAGTAAGATGTACCCATCTAATTGATTCATAGGTACTGCGGTAGTCAGTAAGACGGGGGCTGCAGTCTGGACAGATGGACGTTACTGGATTCAAGCTAAACGTCAGATGGACTGCAACTGGGAGCTCAACTCAGGGGCATGTGAGTATTAACAGCAATGAGAGATTTAGTGCCCTAATTTTAATTTTTAATTTTTTTCTAAAAAAAACTATTATTTTTCTCAGCAATTGTAGACTGGATTCTAAATGAAACAACGGCGGGAGAAATAGTTGGTGCTGACCCCTTTGTGTTTTCCGTTGGTAAGGAATCAGCATTCATAAGATTTTTCTATTCTATTTACTCTGAGCCTCATCATCATGTTTAAATTAAGACTCATTGCAATATTCAACTCTAATTCATTTTTTTCAAGGACCTACAACCAGAGTAACTCATTATCACCCTCAGTCTTGCCTTCCTCCTACAATCGTCAAGCTTTTAGAACCCAAGATTGGGTATTGAATATATTTTCCTGCCTTTGCTAATTTTAGTCAATGACTGGGAACACTATCAAGTGTCACATTTTCACAGCTGTTGTATTCATCTACCAGCTGCAAAACAGTGATGATCCTCCTTTAAAATTTGCAGCACTTTTGTTTCATATAAGTTTACCAGTATTTCAATTTGTGTTTGTTGTAAATGATTACAGTGCCACTATAATTCCTGCATGTGGCGCTGTTGAGGCACGAGAAATCTCAGTAGTGCCAGCAGCAAAATTATTATGGCATTGCACCCTGGTTCAAACCCATTTATTTCATTCGCTGCAACTTACATAATAATTTATTAGAAGCTCTGAAACTTGAGAGTGCATGCATGCACCCTCCTGAACTTCTGCTTGGATATGATCGTTCCATCCTGCATCATTTCTGTTTTTTTCTATATAATGGAAAAAATAGTCATGCTTCATGAAATGCCTCCAAGAGATCGGCTCTTGTGCAAAAATGCAATGTAGCTCAATAAGTCAGCAATTGGAGTAAACGGCATAAGTAGCAGGGGAAGGGGGATTTAGAGGGTCAGTGAAGGAGTGTTGCATTGAGGGATAGAACAGATGGGAAGCAGATGGGAGAGTTAGGGTAAGATAATGGGAATTAGTGGGATGAAATGAGAGTGAGAAGATAGGGGGATTATGGTCAATAAACATGACAGGGTAGAGGAGGATATAACTGTGAGGGCATGATGCAAAATGGAAGGTCCCCAGCCTCACTTTCTCACCAGCCTATCCTCCGAATTACCAAAAATCTTGCATCTGCATGCACTTCCTGTTTATCACATTTATTTCCTGCATCATGATTTAGTCATGCCTGGTGTGACAACTTTTTCATGACTGGGATAACAGCTGGGGACTTTACTTTTCCCAACTTACTTAAAATTCCTAGACACTTATACTTACTATTACTTACCTTGCATTGCAGGCCTCCAAATGGAAGGGGGCAATGTTGAGCCTATTATCTCTGTCTCTCATCTGATACGTCCCCAAATGCTAGCTCCTCCAACGCAAACTCCACCTTTATTAACAGCCTTGCCGCTCTGCATTCACCCCCATCTGCACCTTGATTTTCTTCTTGAGCACATAGTCAAAGCTGACACATCAGTGCAGTACTGAGGTAGCGCTGCATTGTTGGAGGTGCCATCCTTCAGATGAGACTTTCATGAGATGAATGCAAAAGATTGCATGGCATTATTCAAAGAAGAGCGGGGGAGTTATCCTGGTGTCCTAACCATCATTTATCCCGTAATCATCACCACAAAAACAGGTTAATTGGTCACTAACTCATTGCTGTTTTTGGGACCTTTGTGTGTGCAAATTGCCTGCTGCCTTTTTCTACATAACAACAGTGCTTTAGACAGGACATTAAAGGTGCTTTGTAAATCCAGGCTTTCTTTCTTTCTTCCTGGCTTCTGCCCTAACACAGACCACAATGTTGACCCCAACTCCAACCAACACCTTTCTTTCCATGTTTCCTATTCCTTTCAAGGCCACTACCCACACTCAGATCCCAACACCAGCCCCAACTGATCTTCTCTTTCTGTCTCCACCCCTGCTCTGCTCCTGTTCTTCATCAATGCCCTGACCTGAATACCATCATGGGGCCTTATCCCCACCAGCACATTCCTTTGCCCCCTTGCTACTGATCTTCCATTCTGTTCCTGTAGCTACACCAATGAAGGCATAATGATACATAGCAATAGAGAGATTGGTAGCAGACAGAGACACATCAGGGGGAAGCAGAGAAAGGCATAGTCCAAAGAATGGAGAAAGGCTGAGAGAGATGGGAGCGAAAAGTTGGCTTGATAGATGGGGGGGAGCAAATGATATAACAGATTTATGGTGAAAGGAGATTGGTTCAATAAAAAGACAGAAATCAGGGGGACAAAGATACAGCTTAACAGACCCAGACACCAGTGGATTGAGATGTAAATTTAAATGCATAAACTGCAAATTTAAAACAGATATTAATGAAAGCTTTTTTTACTGAGAGTGATAAATGTTTGGAATAATTTCTATGGTAAGGTATTAGAAGCCAAACCATTGATGACTTTCAAAATGCAGTTGGATGCAATGGCAAGTGAACAGCTGGCAGAGCAAGGAATGGAACAGGAGGGAGCAAGAGATGATTAGCCTCAACTCACCAAAGTCAATAGAGTGACTGAGAGAACTCTTTAACTGCATACACTAAAGAAAAAAGGATTCGTTGATTAGTCGATAGAACACACAGTGAATAGCCTTTGAGTTCCCCCCGGCCTCTCTATGATCAGGCTGTTTGACAATTCAAGGTACCGAGTTCATTCTGTAGAGTCTAAGAGTGAACCTTCAACTTCAAACAGGTGCGAAGTGGGCTGAGTGGCCAGGCAACTTGCCCAAAGCCGGTGTTAGAAGGCCAAAACCATTTTCAGGTTTGGCCTTCATTTCAATGTAGCCGGTCAGCTGCAGGTGCCAAATGGCAGCTCCGCTGCAGCTCGATAGTTGTGGGAGGGCAGGAAAGAGGCTGGCGTGCTGTTCGTCTGAAAATTGCATCAGGTGGACCTTGGATGTCCAACGCATGGCTGAGATGCCCCTTCCTCCCGATTCTCCATTGCTGGCCATCCGTTTTTCAGGCAAGAAATGGACAGCCGGCAGTTAAAAATCACCCCTTACTTGTCTAATTATTATGCTTGGGGTAAAAAATCATCCAAAATTCCCACTCGAATAGCTATCCAATCATGCTGCTGGAAAGTACCGTGAATGTGTATATTGAGCAAGGAAACGATAAAACATAGCTATGATATTCTTTGCAGTTGACTGGATTGTTTATAGTCATTGTCTAGTCTCACACATGAAGAATGGTCACTTGTTCAAAGTACCAAAGGACAACTGTTATTTTTGGGACTGCATTTCAGCAAACACCAGCATCTTCAGGAGAGGAAGGGAGAAAACAGGGGGAAAATTATGTTTCTCTAATGTAAAATATTCCACTGGATAATCTCATGTGTTGAACATATGATGGTAGAAATATGACTGAGATCATCCACCTCACCACCATCTCTCTCGACCCCTCAACTGTCTCTCATTTGACACACTACTTGTCCAATATCCAATATTGGAGAAGCAAAAATTTCCTCCAGCTAAATATTGGGAAGACCGAAGCCATTGTCTTTGGTCCCCACCATAAACTCCGTTCCCTAGCCACCAACTCCATCTCTCTGCCTGGCCACTGTCTGAGGCTGAACTAGACCGTTCACAACCTTGGCGTCCTATTTGACCCTGAGATGGGCTTCGAACCACATATCCGCTCCATCACCAAGACCGCCTACTTCCACCTCTGTAACATCGTCCGTCACCGCCCCTGCCTCAGCTCATCTGCTGCTGAAACCCTCATCCATGCCTTTGTTACTTCTAGACTCGACTTTTCCAATGCTCTCCTGGCCGACCTCTCATCTTCCACCCTCCATAAACTTGAGCTCATCGAAAACTCTGCTGCCCGTATCCTAACTCGCACCAAGTCCCGTTCACCCATCACCCAGTGCTCGCTGACCTACATTGGCTCCTGGTCCGTGAATGCCTTGATTTTAAAATTCTCATCATTGTTTTCAAATCCCTCCATGGCCTCGCCCCTCCTTATCTCTGTAACCTTCACCAGCCCCACAACCCTCACAGATCTCTGCACTCCTCCAATTCTTGCCTCATGTGCATCCCCGATTTTAATCGCTCCACCATTGGCAGCCGTGTCTTCAGCTACCTAGGCCCTAAGCATTGGAATTCCCTCCCTTAACTCCTCCACCTCTCTACCTCTCGCTCCTCCTGTAAGATGTTCCTTAAAACCTACCTCTTTGACCAAGCTTTTGGTCACGTGTTCTAATATCTCCTTATGTGGCTCAGTGTCAAATTTTGTTTGATAATCGCTCCAGTGAAGCGTCTTGGGACATTTTACTACATTAAAGGCGCTATGTAAATGCAAGTTGTTGTTGTTGAGATGCATTCTGTGATATTATCATTGGAGAAGCTTATTGATAGAATGGAAATGGGGATATTAATATATTCATATGTGTGGCAACAAAATTGAAGGCATTTTAAGGTATATCACAAGTTTTGAATCTTTGAACATTATGACATAAATAAGGAACTTTAATTGTCAGAGTTTTAAAATGTTACGGTTAATAATTTAGGATGAGAAATTTTCTTTATGTGAATTGTTTTGTGCTTCAAATGAGATTTTAAATGAGGTCCCCATTATTGGTTCAGGTGGACATTAAACATGGCATGGCATTATTCAAAGCTACAAAACGCTACAAAAAAAACCAATTAATTGCTCGTTCTCCTTTGCCATTTGTGGGATGCTGCTGCCACAAAATAGCTATTGCATTTGCCTACGTTAAAACAGTCACTGTACTCCAAAAAGCAACTCAATGTGTGAATAGCTTTAATATGAGAAGGTGCTATCAAGCATTTAGTATTTCAATTATTAGGCTATGGCTACTCTAGATAAACAGCAGGTCAGCGGGGAAATACATTCTGATCTCTGGTGTGTTTTTGTTTTTTTAAACAGAGGATTGGGAGAGTTACAGCAAGCCTTTGCTTCAAGCCAAACGACAATTTGTTGCCAAAGAACACAACTTGGTGGATGATATCTGGGGTGCGGAGCGCCCACCAGTCCCTACAGAGAATATTTTCAAAGTGCCAAATGAATTACTTGGTAAATTATTTTTCTTAAGCTTAAAGGGAAAGAATGGTGTAGACGGGATACTTTTGTTCAAAATTCTTGCCATTTTTAATGGAAGAAAATTATACTCTTAATCTTTGATTTTTGTTATTAAAAAGGTCAATTTTAGCACCAACCTGGAAAGCCTTAATTATGGAGAACATCCTGTAGTAACTCCATTGCTAACAGTGCAGGGTATAACTTCAAAGTGACCTGAAGGTTTCTCTGGAGCCGCCCAACCTGGAAGTCACACTACAAGCTAGGAAATTTGCATCACCAGGCTGCAGCATGGTTTCGTAGGTACAGCCCACTCTGCAGTCTGCCTAGGCTCGCATATGAAAAACAGGTGAGGTACTGGAGGGCTGCTGATGTCCATGTAACTGTACTCCAATTTTCTCCCCACCTCTCCTGCAGATAAAGCAAAAGGAATTGAACTAAGAGAGAAATCTATGTCTGCTCAATAAGGCTTTGTTAGAAACACTTTTTCAACTCAACTTCTAATTTCCCTATAATTAGTAGATTTAGGATTTAGTTAGATTCCCTCAATTTAGGATTAGCATCTGGTACCTGACATCAGATCGTATAACTTATGTTATATTATTATTATAGACGTAAAACGGCTGCCTTGACCCTTTCAGCTCCAACAGTAGCACTGGATTTTCTCCTCTATCTACCCCACCTCCCCGAGCCCACTGAATATTTATAAAAGTGTATCAAGGAAAATTAGGTTGGTTCTTGGTGGTATAACACCAAGCGGGCAGAGGTGCTGTTCCAGGCCACTTAGGAAAATCTAGCAGGAAGGTATTGATAGCTTTTCCTCTCCCCCTCCCTCCCTGTCTCAAGATGGAATGCTCCATTGTTGCACAGTGTTCCATTTAATGACTTACAAGCCTCCAGAGCCCACTGTTCTACCAGTGGAACTACATAATGTGAAGCATGGGATTATTTTATTGTCACTTTCCTAACAGGAAAGTCAAAACTCCCATTTAGAGAGCTCCATTACACAATTGTTCTGCCTGTAGAAATGATAAATGCATTATTTAATGCACTAACCTCTAGCAAGAATTAATATTGAGTGCATCTTTGTCACTGGTGCCGTGTGCTAGTGGTGATCATGTTTACAGCAAGATGTTATTCATTGTATTTCACAAAAACACAATTTACTTATTGTTTCTTGTTGAATCTGACAATGTATTTTCCAATTCCATAATCGGAATGGTTGAGGGCCAAAGAACATTACTAAAGGCGCTTCAATATTCAAGCAATGGTGTTCTCATACATTCAATTTTGAATGCATTACAGTCACACTTAACACAAAGCACGGACCAAGCCTCCTCAAATCAATTCTAATAAAGAATCCTATACAACCAAACCCATTCCAACTATCTACCTATCAGTTCAAACTCAACATAATGAAAACATTTACTGGACTGTAAATTGGAATTCTGTGATCAATGAGTGGATAGTCAATTTGGAGCTTGGAGAATGGGAGAGCAGTGGATCAGGTGGACAGTGGATCAGGTGGACAGTGGGTAGTGGGTCTAGTGGACAATAAATCAGTTGGGCAGTGTATTGGATGGCAGTGGATAGGATGGAGTGGTGATTGGGTGGACAGTAGATTGGGTCAACATTGACTCCTGTAGCTAGTGGATTGATTCTGTGGGCAGTGAATTGTTTGGGCAATTAATCAGATGGGCGTGGATCAGATACACAACTGATCTGGTGAGCAGTGGATCAGATGAACATTGGATTGAATGAGCAGTGGATTGAGTGGGCAACTGATTGCATCAGCAGTGGATCAGATGGGCAGGGGTTTGGGTGAACAGTGGATCAGATGAAAAGTGGATAATGTGAGCAGTGGATCAAGTAAGCCATGGATTAGGAGTGCATTGGATCGCGTGCGCAGTGGATCAGGTGGACGGTATCATTAGTGATGTGGAATTCTTTCTTTTGCAGGATAAATGGAACTGCATATTATTTTGACCCTTTGTCCCAGTGGGCAAAAGCTTCCCCAACTCCAAATCCTAATTGAGACCAAACATTTTTCATATAGCAAACTATTTCCCTGCACATCTAACATGCAAGGCACCTCCTGCTTGAAATGAAAACCATTTTATTCACAAACTTAGCCGAGACCTTTTTCAAAATTCGTATTCCACTCTTGCTGCCTACATAATTAAAATACAACCAAATTGCTGTGTGACTAGGATCCTTGCAGCTGAAAAACTAACCTCTAACCTTTCTAATATGTTACTTTTTATAAAACATTAACATTAGCAAACCAAAATATACTCGACCATTTGTTAAGGCTCAGGAGGAGGTATTTCAGGCTTGGGGTCTCAGATTTTCAAAAGGTTTGAAATCATTTAAACCATAAGGCTACACTGCTACTGGGACGTTGGGACAAATTGTAACATTTTCAAACAGTTGTGACATTGCAGCTTTCTGTATTTTGACAATTTCCTTATGGCAACTGCATGTGGCAAAATGTGAAATCAGACCGCATTTACAGCATTTTGACAGATTTTCTTATTGGGAGACAAGGGAAAAATTCAGGTCCTAGATGCAGTGCAGTACATCAGAGGATTGAGTTCCAAAGAAACTGAGGCTTTTCAGCATTAAAAGAAGGCAACTGAGAGAAAACCTTATAGAAGTACATATAAGGTATCAAGTGCCTTAATCATTGTGAGCAGCAAAATCATGAACACAATCTTTTTGAATGCATTTACAATATGGGGTACATAGCAACCAGAGTACTTTGTCCCCTTTAATGTTATGAAAAAAGGAGAAGAGTACAGGAAGCTTTACTCTGTATCTAATCTGGGAGTCCTTGATGCTAACACTGGGTGACCAAAATGGCTTCCATTACCTTGATGGGTAAACCTGGAGCATTATTCACAGTTAGCCAGGAGAACAGAACAAAAGAGCACAAAATGAAACAGGTGAAGGTCAAATTAAGGCTGATATCAGGAAAAACATCTTCACGGAAAGGGCAATCAACATATGGAATGGTGGAATGGCCTTTGAGACATAGTTATAAAGTGTTGTAAGTTTTCCTTTCTACTTACATGATAAGCTAAAAGGGTTTAGCTCATATGTGTTTACCTTGTGAAACCTATTTCCCACACAAAAATACTATAATTAAGATGAAGTCCTGCTTAAGAACAACTGTTCCTTTTCCATTTAAGAATTGATCTTAAAAAAGCTCCAATACATTCACTCTGTCAGAGGTGGCAGTTTTTTTTAAATCATCTGTATGTTGTATTGCAGGAGCAACATGGCAAACAAAGGTAAAAGAAATCCGTAGACAGATGAAATATAACCGTTACAAACCAACAGCTGTGTTACTCTCTGCGCTGGATGAAACAGCATGTGAGAGCCATTTCTTCTCAATTATTATTTTTCTCTCTTTTTAGTTAATAAATTATTATTGTTTACTCATCTTAATTTACCATGAGATTAAATTTATTATTTGAAATTAAGATTTTTTTTTGGAAAATGGAAGAATATCGCTTGGTGGAGGACGGAGGGGTTCTAGTAAGATTGGACTTATGCGCATTGTTGGAGGAGAGTATGGAGAGCTTTACTCTGTATCTAACCTGGGAGTACTTGATACTAACACTGGGTGACCAATATTACTTCCCTTACTTTGATGGGTGCAATATTTCAAACTATTCTGTGTAATTGTCACATATACCAGCAGAGGGAACCAAGTCCTGAAGGCAGTGGTGTTCATTTGGCAAATTCCTGGCTGGAATGTAAAGGATTGTTAAGGTAAAATGTGGCTGCTGAATAAAGACACTACCCTATTGAACTAAGAGGAATGATTTCCCCATAAATACTTCATTTGAACCCAGTTCCATACAGAACAATGAGCACAGATTGATTTAAAAGAGGCTATTTGTGCTGTCACCATTTTTGTCACTGAATGAACTCAAATGCTAAGTAAATTTGAATATTAACCTATTCAACATATGATTTCAGTTTGAAAAAAAACAGCAGTACTTCATTCAAACCAAATTAATGGAACAAAGGTTGCTGAACAAAAATGAACTATTTCTGAAGCCCATTTACTCTGCAATTAACATATTGCACTCTAATATTTTGACTATTCTCCAAGGAAGCTGGCAGTAAATATCCTATTACAACTTTTTCTGCAGTAAATCCTGGGTAATGTTCTAATCATTAAACTTCTAAATCTAATATTTTCTTCACTTTAATTGAACTTTTTAAAAATAGGCTAGAAACTACTGTTGGCAATACTAACAAATGATTGTTTAACACATTTGTATGCATCCCACTGCCTGCTATTTAAACAAGCTAACGACTCCATTAAAAATGCTGCTGGTAGAATGTCATCCAAACGTGTGGAATGTCATCCAAACGTGTTAAGTGTTCGTGCTTTATTATACAGTTTGTAACCTCATGATTTAAATCAGTTATTAATCATTTTAATTCTGTATAGTTCCCCTGATGGTACAATGGGTAAATGTCTGCCCGGATTGTTAATGAGCTATCGGATCACAATGGTCTATGCTGAGTCAGCTGAACTCAGCCAGGCTTGTCACTGTGATGTTACATTTACCCTCAGTGTCCCTGGACTATAGAAAGAGTAAAACCACGATCACTAACCATTGCTCCTGCTGGAAAGTGCATAAGCCAGATTTTAACTCCGGGCCAGTTTTGGGTGGGTGAGTAGCGGTGCGAGTTAGAAACTCATTTGCCACTCCAGAAATGAGGCCCAAGGTATTTTAACTCCCAAGCCTCACTTAAATCCCACCTGAAAAGTCGTTGGGAAGTGGCAAACAGCCTAGAGGCCGCCCGCCAACAGCACACAGGTGGTGGGATCAGCTACTGGGGCTGTCCCCGGAGGTCTTGCAATCGGAAAGGAGAGGGGAGTGGGGCAAGTCCGCAACAGCGGAGGCTTAAGCTTTCCATGTGGAACAAACACTGCTCCTCCTGGTCCCACAAGGAAAATTAAAAAGTCAAAAACTTTACCCATTTGGACCTCTTCTGGCCTTGGATCCTCTTCCCCGCTGTCTTCACACAAACTGATAAAAGTCAAAATATTGGGGTCAATGCATATATATTCATGATGATCTTAATGCATGGACATAAACTAACTTTTGGAGTTTTGAATACAAAAGGCCAAATTTTCCCTTAGTAGTTAAAGATCCATACCTGTGGTAGACCCTCAAAGTTTGATATGTACACTGCTACAGTTGTCACTTTATGTGCTTCGCATAATGATAATTTACTGATTTTTATGTTCACTTGTGTTCTGTGTGAGGTTTGGCTGCAGTTGTGGACAATGATGCAATATGCACTCATGACAGGATCAGTGATGTAGACAAGAGCCTATTTGTCTCTCAAATAGTCATCTCCAGACACAAAGTTCAGATGTGAATTCTCTCACATCTAAATTTTTCACAGCTAATGCACACAATCAACAGAGAATGCTGGGTGTTGTGGGGAAAACCTACCATTAACTTTCATCATTAGGATTTCTTATATGACCACACCTCATGTTTTACACTTCAAACGTGGAATGCCCCTTGGCAAATTAAAAGGGAAAAAGTGCAAAAGCAATGAGTAGTTTGTAAACATACCTACAACCATGAAACGTTATGTCTCCTTCCTTGGCTAATTTAAATCCCCTGAAGGAGGAAGGGTTCCTGATAGAAAGCAGTACTGCACCAAATGTAAAGGAAATAAACTATGTATCAGTTTTAGCAATTGTGCAAATATTACTTCTTATTAAAATAAAACTTTCCTGAATGTCTTCATCTAGGGCTGTTCAACCTACGAGGGAATGACATTCCATACAACCCCTTTTTCCAATCATACACACTGTTGACTGCAGACTGGATCAGGTATTGTTCATCCCACGGCACAATTAAACTCAACTAGAGCTAAGAAGAACAATAAGAAGCAGAAACTATCTTAGGAAACTCAGTAACACCCTGATTGAAGCGCATTTTCCTGGGGTACCAATCAATTAAAGGCAGACAATGAGGACTTCCTGATGCTTAGTTGGCAAAGTCAACAAGGAGCTGAACTGAAAGGATAGAAAGGTCCCAGACTGCATGGAGTTAGCTGATCTCAGTTGGGATACTATATTAGAAAATCAGCTAGGGTTTCTGCTCCTGATCGCTCTCCGATGACTGCTGCTGGAAAGTGTGTGTGTATGGACATTGAGTGAGGTTAGCACCAGCGCTATTTAAAGGAATCAGGCAGGAGTTACAGTTTATTTGCTGGATAATTTCTTGTGGATGCTGGTGCATTTGTATGTGTTTTTGGAGGTTCCCTATTCTTGGACAAAGTTTCAATACTCTATAGGGATTTGGCTGGCTGCCTGACAGGCAACAGTAAGGGCACTGGCGAAGTGGCAGGGGTGGGAGCAGAATTACTGTCATCCTGAGAGAGGACAGCAGGTTCATGTTCCATGAAGCCACTGCCACTTGCTGCCTCCTGTTATGCGCCACCTTCTCCTGCAAGAAAGCGGGACGTGTGTCAATGAGTGTCCTGCAAGATGTTTAGGTGATGTGGCTGCCATGGTTGAATAGCTACCAGTGTGCGTGAACTGTGACTTGTGGGTGTGAGGCTTGCAACAGTGGTAATGTATGAGGGTGAGATAAAGCAAATGATTTGAACGGTTGAGTACTGATTTGAAAGAGGTTGTTGGTAGGTGGGTGACGGGGGTGTAGTGAATTGAGCAGTGGATGAGGCTGGTGTTGCAGTTGGTATGATATACTGCTTGAAGCTTGAACTCACTCACCTTGTCAACTCGTTTTAAATTATTGAACTTCTTCCGGCACTGCATTCATGTTCTTGGATCTATGCTCCTGGCAATTACCGCCTCCCCTACTTCCTCCCACTGCCTCTTCAGCATATGTCTGGCAGGCCTCCTGCCCCCCTGGGGATACAGGATGCCCCTCCTTCTCTCCATCTCTTGCACCAAGGCCTCTAGTGTATCATCAGAGAACTTTCGTGCAAGCTCTCTCCCAGACGCAGCCATTCTTCAAAGCGTCACAGCATATATTCAGTTTTCAAATGACTCCCACCACTTCTTGCAGCCACAATGCACCTCCCCTTTAAGAGGAGCAAGCTGCCTTTTAAGAAGCACGAGCCACTCACGATATCAGGGCCCCCTGATGATGCATGCAGTCAATCAACAGCGCAGATAGTGCTAGCTGCACGCAGCAATCATTTAAAACAACAGGCAGCACGAATGTAATGTGCTGCCTGCATTGCAACCACCGGGCGCAGGTTAATCACGAACCGCGTTCCCCCCGCTCGTTTTCAGGGGTTATTTAATTTAACCTCCAGCATCTTCAGGAGAGGAATGGAGAAAAGTGGAGAGGGGAGGGGAAGTTTAAATAAAACGGACAGTATCCTTTCTTTATGAAATACGCTCATCAAAAAAAAACAGATTAAACAGATTGCTTTATTTTACTAATGTTGAATTTTAATTGTTTTCACAAATGTCGAAGTAGCATTTTCCAGTTAACACAGCTGTAGTGTTCTTTTCACTGTCAGCAAATTCTATCCATTTACTTCAATCAACATAACTGTTGCCAGCTGAATGGGCACATGGAAACACTTTTGATAGTCTCATTGGAACCTTAAGCCCATCTTATGAAGCTATTCCATCTGCTGCAGGCTGACTTACAGACAATCTCCAGGACTGACACAGCTCTTCCCATAGCTCAGAATACAGCAGGATCCTTCCATATAACTGCAGGGGGCATCTGGCAGATAAGCCAGTCTGCAGTTCATAAGTGTATAAAGTAAATGACCGATACGATGATTGCCAAAGAAAACACCTTTTATCACTTTCCCAGTGGAGAGGATACACTAAGTTGGGAGGGAACAGAACCTTGACCATCTAGAAGTCTTCTCCAGAGTCCAGAGTGCTATAGATGGAACCAATGCAGCCATCAGGGCTCCATCTGAGAGCCCGAATATATACATTAACAGAAAGGGATGCCACAGCTTAAGTGTTCAGGTTGTTTGTGATCACAGAAATGTGTTCCTGCAAGTTATCCATCAAGTTTTATTATGCATAAGTTCATGATGCCCTGCATTATTTGAAGGTCCCAAGAGAATGAATGAAGGGCAGTTGGGAGACCAAGGTTACCCTTTTTATCCATGGCTGATGACTCCAATTAGAAAGCCCACACAGCAGCAGGGTGCAAATACATTGAGGCCCAAGCACCACCCGAGTTACTGTTGAACACAAATTGTGATGCTGAAGCAATGTTTATCCCTCCACCAAAAAGAGTTTAACTGGTTATTTAAATCATTGCTGTTTGTGGGATCTCGCTGTGTGTAAATTGGTTGCCGTGTTTGCCTACATAAGAACAATGACTGCACTTCAAAAGTACTTCATTGGCTATGAAATGCTTTGGGACATCCGGAGGATATGAAAAGTACTTTAGAAATACAAGTTCTTTCTTCTTACCACACAACCCTAACCAACAAACACTGTCCACACTAAGGAGAAATAAAAAGATCAATCTTTATTTTACGCTGTTTACGTTTATTATGTACACTAAGCTCTATCTCCGCACTTCCCCTTGGTGACTAATTGCTCCCTGTAGGAAGATCAACTGTGATGGCAGGTTGAGGTTGGGTTGTGCAATAGTGCTTGGATGCTTGTGGCCTTGAACCTCTAGATGCAGGATTATGGGATGTCCCTGCAACAACTGGAGCTACATCTAACAATGCAGTGGTTACCAATGCCTAACCATATTCTAGCACTTCATCAATCATTTGAGGGACAAAGTTGAAGTTGGAGAATATACAAATGCCCTGAGAGGAAGCCGCCTCGATGGACCCTTCTCCTGTCATACCCTTGATGCTGGGAACTCAGTTGGATCACCAGTGATCTGCATGAGAGTAGTCCATATAGTTTCTGTCATGTGGGTTTAGCCTAATGTAACAGCTGCTTTCAAACAATCACCCAGTCTGTCAAATCTAGTAGCAACAGATTCCTGTAAATGGATGCCCAAGGTCTCAATGGCACCAGTCACAGTGTTTGTGAGATAAAGTTGTTCAACACTTGCTCCCTCTGTGTAGAAGATTATCAAAATAGCATGGTACAGCAGTTTTTTTTTAATTTAACTGTTAGTAGTCTGGAAATGGAGAAAATCTGTTTGCACTAAGCAAGGACTTACGAAAAAGCTGACATGATTGACATTGAATTATTCCCATTTTCTTCTTTTTCTGGGTTGCTCGGTTAGCTTACCTCCATCACTCTGAACCTCCAAACTCAGGGAAAGGCTGATTGGGGCTGACCTAGAACTTTCTGCATCGGTGATGCGATGGATGAGTTTTAAGATGCCACATGCCCTCCCACAAGCAGGAATGGGTGAGCCATATAGGGTTTGAACACAGAACTATTAAAGCATACCTGGTTATTATATGATGAGCCTACATCCTGACAATCTGTACCCAGAGAAATGCAAAACATACAGCAAAATACGCAAAGCGCTATTGCTAATTTAATCTTTGGAACGGTAAATGTTTCCTGTCACCATGCAACTGTAAAACTATTTCTTTGTGAATTTCTATTGAAGAATATCAAATATATATATATATATATATATATAGAAGCTTAGATAGCATAATCATCAGTAACCTATAAAATAAACAAATACTAAGAAATTTATAAACTACAAAAATGCTATAATTCTGACAGGTCAAAAGTAATGATTGGTGTATTTTTGTCTGCGGTAATTACCAGGTTGTTTGTGAATGAATCACGACTGCCTCAGGACATCAAGGAATATTTGAATACAACTTGTACCACATCTGAGTGTGTTCAACTGAAGGCCTATGAGGATATTCGGAAAAATGTACACGAATACACTAAAGGGAATATCACTATCTGGATCGGTCAGGAATACACAACCTATGGCATCTATGAGGTCATTCCCAAGGTAAATTCAGAGTTTTACAATACTACCTAAATACACCATCCTACACATTCTTTCTACTCTCTGCATCCTCAGTATATTAAAATCAAGACTCACTGATCAGTCTCCTACTCTTATATCATTCTTTCCCAGATTTCAATTCCTTACCACTCTTTTCCTTCCCTTCCTCCTAAAATCTTCTGGATTTTAAAACCTAAGGTTAGTGTCATGATCTGGATCAGACAGGATTCAGACTGTAGCACTCACCATGGCTTTGGCCTATCTTTCCCACTGTTAGATGTGAGTATAAAGTGGGGAACACTGCTAAAATAAAATAAAATAAATGGAGAAAAATATGCCTTGCAATCGCTACTCTGTGATCTGCCACTTCTACTTTTATCAACCTTGGTGGTGTCCTGAAGAATAAGCCCTGGCTCTTTACCGCTATTTCTCAACAACAACAGTTTTGCACTGCAAGAGGGACTGCATACACTTGGTAAGAAAATCGTGAGATGCTTGGACGATAATTGTCATTCCATTTTTGCCTGGGAGTTAAGAGTCAACCACTATGACATTTTGCCAGATAAGCATCTCTTATACCCCATAATCTTCATCTGTTGGGTGAGTACAGTTCTCCTGCAAACATGAATTTCACAGCCCAGTCAAGAATGTTCACTCTTCCAAATAGTAATCAACCATATAACCAAATGAGTAATGGGCTACTCACAAAACAGTATTTTCTGAAGTAGCCCTAAATCTACATCTTTAGTTTCTCTCCTAGCACGCTGATGTCCTCTCCAAGCTCATCTTTCCATGAGACCCACCTCATGCTGCTTGACCCCATTCTCACTAAACTGCTGACCACCCAACTTTCCTTCCTGGCCCCCATACTAACTGACGTTGTAAATGATTCCCTCTCCTTAGGTACTGTCCCCCTTCCTTTCAAAACTGTCATCACCCCATCCTCAAAAAAAACCCACCCTCTACCCCTCTGTTCTTGTAAACTATCGCCTCATTGCCAACATCCCTTCCTCTCCAAAGTCCTTGAACATATTGTCGCCTCCCAAATCTGTGCCTACATTTCCATGTTTGAATCTTCTGCCCCTATCACAGCACTGAAACGGCCTTAATCATAGTCACAAATATTATTCTCTGAGTGACTGTGACCATGATGCGCTATCCCACCTCTTCCTTCTCAACTTCTCTGCAGTCTTTGACATCATCCGTTGGTATATTTCAGTGGGACTGCCCTCAATTGTTTCCACTCTTACCTATACAATCATAGCCAGAGCTTCTCCAGTAATGGCTTCTCTTCCCGCCCCCGCACTGTTACCTCTGGAGTCCCCCAAGGATCAATCCTTGGGCTCTTCTGTTCCTCATCTACATGGTAATCTGATCAAGGTGTTCAAAATCTTAAAAGGATTTGATAGGGTAGATACGGAGAAACTATTTCACCTGGTGGAGGAATCAAGAACAAGGGGATATAATTCTGAAAATTAGAGCCAGGCCATTCAGGAGCAAAATCAGGAAGCACTTTTCACACAAAGGATAGTAGAATTCTGGAACTCTCTCCCCTAAAAGGTTGTAGATGTGGGGACAATTGGAGCTTTCAGGACCGAGGTAGATAGATTTTTGTTAGGTAAGGGCATGGAGCTGAGGTGCAGATATAATTGAATGGCGGAGCAGGCTCGAGGGACTGAATGGCCTACTCCTGTTCCTAATGTTCCTATATTCCTATACTGTCCCTTGAGGACATCATCCAAAGACATGAGTTCGGCTTCCACGAGAATACTGAAGACGCCCATTTCTACACTTCCACTGTCTTTCTTGATACCAACACTGTCTCAGCATGGTCAGACTGCTTGTCCAACATCTGGTCCTGCATGAGCCATAATTTCCTCCAGTTAAACATTGGAAAGACCAAAGGCATTATCTTCGGCCCCCACCTCAAACTCTGTAACCTCGCCACCAATTCCACCCACTGTCTGAGGTTGAACAAGGTTTGCAACCTTGGCCTCCTATTTGTCCCTGAACTGAGCTTCTGACCCCATATCCTCTCTATCGGAAAGGCAGCCTACTTCCACATCTATAACATCCCCCGTCTCTGCCGCTGCCACAGCCCATCTGCTGCCGAAACCCACTTTATGCCTTTGTAACCTCCAGACTCGACTATTCCAGTGCTCTTCTGGCTGACCATTCTACCCCCTTCATAAATGTGAGCTCATCCAAATGTCTACTCTATTTGTATCCTATCCTGCACCATCATCACTTCAGGGTCTCACCCCTCCTTATCTTTATAACCTTCTCCAGCCGCACAATCTCCTCCAACTCTGGGTTCCTTCAACTCTGGCCTCTTGTGCACCCCATACCCTTGACAGCGTGCCTTCAGTCGTCTAGTCCACCTCCCTTTCCTCCTTTAAGACCCTCCTTAAAATCTACCTCTTTGACTTAGTTTTTATTCACCCCTCCTAATATCTCCTTCTTTGGCTCAGCACCAAGTTTTGCCTAATTACGCCTCTGTGAAGTTCCTCGAGATGTTTTTCCACATTGAAGGCACTATATAAAAGCTGGTTTTGTAAATGGAGGTTTTGATTAACTCACACGCCTATAAATGAAAGGGCCTATAATTCTTGTGTCTATTTTTGTGCAATACACTGTTTTTGGGAAGTAATCTAACTGAAAATAACCACTCACTTTTCTTTCGTACCCCAGGCTAGGGGGGTACGAAATTGCCTTATATGCATTGCCAGTGTGGACTAGGTGTGCTGAAGTAGAAAGTCCCAACTGTAAGGTATATGACACAATGCTGCAATCACCAAAGCATGATGTCACAACATCTTGATACACAGTGAAGCTGCCTTATACCTACCTACCAACACAAGTTAGAGCATTTGATAGATGGTGTGCTCATAGGTAGGTATAATGTGTATACAGCCTTGATACACTCACTGCAAGCACTGTGCACTCTGGCTTTCTCAGAACTTAGGTTATGAGTGCACATGTATACAAAACAGGTCACAGTCCATACATGCCTGAGTCTCCGAGGAGACTGAAGCACTCGATTATGTGGCCAGTATAACCTGACAGGCACAAACGATGCATCATTATTTATTGCGCATCCCTCACAGCTGCTAGGTTAGTATAACAAGAACAAGAGAGAATTATGTTCACTGTTGTTCCATTTCTTTGCCAGGTTAGAGGTTAAACTCTTGTACACTGCAAGGAAGAACAATATTGGATTTCAAAATGCAATGTAATAATTGTTCCAATGTACAGAGTTTGGAAATAACATCACATAAACTTCACATAAAAATGTTTGAATTTAGATAGGGTCCAACAGCCATTAGGAAGAAGTTTTGAGGAAAATTGTTTCTAGTTTAAGAATTAGGAACATGTGTCCATAAGAAATAGTCCTCAAAATCAGTTATTGACTTGTTTATAAGGTTTATTTTTCCTTTTTTGCAGTCAAAATTGCTTATTGATAGATACTCCCCCGTGCAAATCACCAAGTCTATTAAGGACCCCACAGAGCAGAAAGGACTGAAAGCAGCACATGTGAGTACAAGAAGAACAAGTAGCACCCATGAGAGGGATGGAATGGGAACAGAAATCCAAGATAAGATGCAGTTTTAGTGTTGTAGCCAGAAATAATAGAAGATGTTTTAGCATATGTAATAATATTGATGTTTCTGGAGTTTAAAGGGACACATTTATGAGGCTGAGTAAATAACCAGTCCAAATTGATTCCTCATTACCGGCAGAGCCAGAAAGGCCTATTGTATAATAAAGGAGACAGATACTAAAACGTGGCTGCTTGGTAAAGAAAAATAACTTGTATTTATAAAGCACCTTTCATGAGCTAAGGACGTCCCGAAGTACTTCACTTTTCTTTAAAAAAAGTGACATGGGATCTTTTACATCCACCTGAACAGGCAGACAGCACCTATGACAATGCAGCAGACCCTCAGTATTACCCTGAAGTATCAGCTTAGATTAGGTGCTCAAGTGGGACTGTACAAAAATCCATAGCCTAAGCAGGTTGTCAGTTCCATTGTGGCTTTATGACAGATCAAAAAACCACTTAATTTATCGACACTAAATAAATAATGTAGATATATAAAACTGATATCCTGCCTGGGGAAAAGGATGGAGAGCTTTCTGCAAATGGTGGGATGAGCGACTACACACAGCTAATGAATGGAGGCATGGTGCACTTCTACAGGTAACATACCAACCGAAGCATAGGAAATATTAACAACAGGAAAATTCCCAGCAGACCTATCCCTCTTATTGATTGAACTCAAATGCACCTTCCTGCATCTTCACTATATCCCTCCAGAAAAAGAGGGGTAGAAATTACTCTTAGCACTATTTTTATTAATGATTTGATTAATCCATTTGTGTAAACATTCCCATGTGCACTATTTTAATGCTTAATAATGCTTAATATTCTCTTCAAATGACTGTTAAAATAGCAGGCAGTAATTTGTATTCCAGGAAGGATCCAATTAAAAGGTTGGAAAAGACCACATGCAATGGCAAATATTCACACCCTAGATTCAGACAGTGAAGATGTTGCTGGTAGGACAGAGGTGTAGTGGTCATCCTGGTAACGTTCATGTAGGGGACAGTGATGGGGTTAGTGGGATGAGGATATATTATAGTATTTGCCTTTACAACTGCTTTTTTTTTTCAGGTGCGTGATGCAGTCGCTGTCATAAGTTATTTTGTATGGCTAGAAAAAAACGTTCCAAAAGGAACAGAGACTGAACTCTCAGGTGCATGTTATGTAAACAATTTACGCAGGTACTAATCCTACAGGAAGTTTACATGAAAACTCATGATGTGTGCGCTGGCTGATGCTCAGTTCTGATGGTAGTTAGTAGATTAGTTAAAACACAATCTACCAATTTCCTGTATCATGCAGGCGATATTTTCAAAACTAAATGCATCAAATTATTACCCTCCACTTGCCAGATATATTAAATATTTCATCACTGTATTATGAAATATAACGTTAAAATCCCTGAAAAAATGGGAATATAGGCCTTGTAAATGCTTAACACATTCATATGAAATTATTTTGTCAATGTATTTTAAAGTAAACTAATTTACACCATAGTTAAAATTGCGAGTTAAGAATTTTCATACACCCAAATTAAGCAATTATATGCTAATATTCATAGTGTAATTTCAAAGCCAGAGTTCACTATTGCCTTACATTAATTTCAATGTTTTTCGTTTAGTTCAAGGTGTCATTGAATTCTGCTTATTTTTGAATGTTTCAGTTTCCACCTTCACCATTTGTATCAAAATTCCAATGTCATGTTGGACAGAAATCTCTGTTTGTGCTTTTTCAGGGGGACATGTACTTATCCAAATTGTCACATAATCCTAAACCTTGTAAAGGGACATCTCTGCAAAATTACCAGTGCTGCACAGTTCTCACTGTTGTCTCTTATATGCTTTAGAATTGCTTACCAGTGGCAGCTATACAATGCATATCAGCTTTCAATCTTAGAGGAAGGGTCGTCACAGAACACTTTACATTGTGTCAGTTGTCTTAATGTTCAAGTCCACTGCCACATACCAGGCTTATTCATCTCCAATTGCTTGATCAAGTTCCTTACATGAGGGGCTTTGGCAAAAGAGGCATGCTGTTCTTGAGCTGACTCCCCTTTAAGGGTGACAGGTCAGTGTAGGCCAGAGCCCTCCCTCCCTGCAACTGTTATCATTTTGTCACAGTTTAATATCACAGCTTAATCCTGGATCTCACACATGGAGTTGACAAAGCCCCTCCAATATATACCTCGGAGTTCTGAATTATGACGAACTGTTTGACATGTCTTCACAGATATCATGGGCAAAATCTTAACTGTGAAAAACGAGTGGGTTGGGGGCAGGGGGAGCTTTGAAAATTGCAACAATTTCAGACCCGTCCCCAACCTGCCGATTTCCGGTTTTCACCGGGTGGGACGAGGGGCGGGCAACCAACCCATTCCCAGGAGGCGGATTGGTCACTAAAACCTTTCAAGGAGGCTGTGGGCCTCCATTTTGAAAGGTTTTGCGATTTCAACCACTGGGGGCCAGGATTCCTGGGTCTTCTCCTTCACACCGTGTGAGAGGAGGTAAGTAGGCCCGAAACTGCAGGTAAGTGTCTTTCTCGCACGGGTTGTGGGCCTGGAGGAGCAACTATACTTCCCCCCAGGCCCAACAAGCCTACCTGCAGCAACCCCATCCCCCCCTCAAAACCGATCACGGACCCCCCCCCTCCAACAATCCTGGACCATCACGACGACCCGCGATCCCAACTCCAATTCGCCCCCCCACCGGCCCCGGTGACTGACACCTGATCGCCCCCCCCATGATCCCTGATCTCCCCCCACCCCCGCAAACGACTGACTCCCCCTCCCCACATGACCCCCGTGCCCATCGTGCCCCCCCCCCATTCCTACAATCTAAGACTTACCTGAAGACTTGTCTTTTCACATCCTCTTCCTTGCTCTGCTCCCATCCGACTGAGGCCAGCCTATTGGACAGAAAACCAACAAAAAAAAAAAGACGTCCTCATGTCAAAATCGTAAGGACATCCGGGAAGCCCGTACTTCTGGGTTTCCCGTCCGCAATTCGACCCCTCCGCCCCCTTCCCAGCTCCAGGTCAAAATCCTGGCCTATGAAAGGGATACAAGGCCCAGATCTAACTGAAACTAGAAGATGCCTTTACCTTGTATTGAGGATGCGAGAGAGCAATACCAAACCAACTTCTATACACCATTTGTTTTATTGAGTTATTGTAATTACTAAAATAAATTTAAGATTATTTCTCTTATTGCTCGCAATGCAATCACTTGCTTCTACAAAAATACAGCCAAAGACTGGTGTGAATGCGAAAGGCTTTGTTACACAACCTCCAGACTGCCACCCTACTGTGACGTGTTTCAATTCTTCTTTCATTTAAAATGATGTGGAGATGCCAGTGATGGACTGGGGTTGACAATTGTAAACAATTTTACAACACCAAGTTATAGTCCAGCAATTTTATTTTAAATTCACAAGCTTTCGGAGGCTTCCTCCTTCCTCAGGTGAATGTTGTGGAAATGAAATCCTCGAAATGAAATTGCATTTATAAATCACAGAACAATGCTTGGCGATTACAAACAGTCTTTTCAACTGCCCGTTGCCAAGCAGAAATTGATAGCCAAGTTCCGCACCCATGAGGACGGCCTCAACCGGGATCTTGGGTTCATGTCACGCTACACGTTACCCCACCAGCGAACAAATGTTATCTGTTTTTAATATAACGGGTCAGTTGCTGTCTTTTCTATGTTTCTACCTCTCTATCTCTGTGGTTTTTTTTGGTGATTTGTATATTCGGAGACCTTGTAGGTAACACCTGTCTGTCTGCACACTGATTGCCTTGGCAACGGGCAGTTGAAAAGACTGTTTGTAATCACCAAGCATTGTTCTGTGATTTATAAATGCGATTTCATTTCGAGGATTTCATTTCCACAACATTCACCTGAGGAAGGAGGAAGCCTCCGAAAGCTTGTGAATTTAAAATAAAATTGCTGGACTATAACTTGGTGTTGTAAAATTGTTTACAATTCATTTATAAAAGCAATTTTTGAGGTGACTGAGTCTTTTACATACAAAGAGAAACTTTCTGAATATTTATTGCGTGTTTGCAATGTTAGAGCCACTATATCTTTCATTACCAATATAAGCCCAGAAACTACTGTTGGCAACATTAGCGGACAAACATTCCTCTGTCTGCTATCTTACTGCAGATATTAATCGGTTTATTTTAAATGGATGAATGTCTCCGCTAAAATAGTGGACAGAGGAATGCCATATGAATGCATGAAACAGCCCATTGCTATTATTACCAACAACAATTTCAGGGCCATAGATGCATAAAATTAATTTTATTGTATGAGCCTCACATGCTAACAATCATCAATATAATAGGCCATTTGAGAATTAATTTTTCATGTGCTTTTCCAGTAAGCAAAATTATTCCAGAGGTCTCAGTTTCGAGACCATTTCTGCCAGTGGTTTGAACGCAGCTCTTGCTCATTACAGGTCAGTGTACAGAAATGTGGACCCCATAAAGGTCAGTCAGGATAAACAAGTAGCTGATTCTGTTGACATCTCTGAATGCAAATAACATACGTCTGCTGTATGGCCTGGATGTGATTATTCAGTGGGGTTGTGTTTTTACACTGTGTTTTTTACTGAGATCAGAGTTATAAGAGGTCAAATCAAATTCTGCTCTTTAAAAGAATCTCAAGTTCAAGTTTTGGGTGGAGGGGGGGGAAGAGAAGATTATCACCTTTAACTGTTTGGAGGGGAAGAATAACACCAGGATAAATTGATGGGATAAAGGGAGAAGAGTACCAGTGTGAACTGGGAATGTTGGCGGAGTGTCTGTGTGAAAACTGGAGAATTGGATAGAGTGCAGTATCTGTATGAACTGAGTATAGAGAGTTAGAGTGCCTCTGAACTAGAGTGGAGAGTTAGATGTGAGAGAGTGACTGTTGAAGTAACTTTTTGGGGAAGTGATGACCTTATTTGTCACTTTGCTTTTCCTTTTTTAAGATTAAACATATATCCACTGTTAAGTATAAAAATGCTTAAAATTAACCAGAATGTGTCATATTAATGTAAAAAAAATTCTGGAGAAGCCCCAGACTTCCTTACAAATACAACAGCAGTGTAACAGAATAAAGTGCACTCTGACAGTAAAATGGCACAGCAGCCATGAGCCTGTTGAAATTCATGGAAAGTTCATTCTATAATTAAGCAGATATACGCTTATTAATTTTACAAATCAAACTCTAAATTCCATTCCATTTAGGTTGTGGCAAAAAAAAAGTATTTGGTCCTTGCCAGCAACGAAAATAAATTCTGTTAAACTGACCTTAAACCTTCTCTTCCATTTGTCATAACATGGCTTTTTTGGAGGTCGATGGCTGTGTTCTAATCTTGACCTTGACAGCAGCTGATTTGATCATTGTCACAAAAAATCAATCTCCAGTGCTTGTGCACATTTTCACAGGGTCTATTTATCTATAATGTTCAAAAGATTTAAAATCCTGAGTACATAAATGGTGAAATTTCTCTTCTGATGAAAATTGAGAGAATGCTTGTTTTCTCGGTAATGAATTGGCCTCCAATGAAATCACATTCTCATAAATTGGATGTTTTATAGTCACACGTTCCTGCAATTTCATTAATGGGTCATTAATTATGGAGAATAAGAGAGACACCTTCCCCCCTGTTTTTTGTTAAGAGGAATTTTGCTCCTTGCTAACTGGACTATTCCTGCAGGGCAGATGATTTGTTATTGCTCAGACCTGTACAAAAACTAACATGTTTACTACCTCTGGGACTTTTAATACAACATTGTAACAGTCAGGCAGCAAATTGTGCCACACACAGTAAGTGTGGAAACTCACAGGATTGTAAATTCACAGGATTTGTGACGGTGCTGCACCACAACAGATCAATGGCTGTAGTCACCGATTGAATTACAGCCACGCTTCTCACATAGCTGTTCAACATTTTGTGGATTAGTTCATATGAAACGAGAAAAGCAGCATAATTTAGGTAATAAAGTTGAAGGTGTGGATTCAGAATTTGTAACTTTTGAACCCTGGATTTTTACAGTGCATTGCTGTCAAGTAAATTATTTCACGAGACCAACATAGGTGAAAGAGGTGACATGATGATGTCATCCTGTCACTGACTACCCCCGCTGCTGAAGATTTTTTAAATTAAACCATCAAATTTGTTGTGGCATTGCTCATGGTGAGTCAGAGATTCAGGCCTAGAAATTCGGGTGAGCCCATTTTTTCAGCGCACAGTGGGACGCAGGGTACAATCCCTGCACCAGATTGGTGATGCCCGAGGCGCCCCCAATATTGGTCCTCGGGCCTCATTTCCGTGAAGCGGGCGAGCTGCGGAGAGTAAGAGGCAGCTCGTCTGGCGAAATGTCACTGAAGATCGGGCCGCTGTGATGCTTGCAGTGGCCCTCAGGTAAGTGATGAAATTGTGAAAAACCGGATCTGCATGACCTAATTTCTAGGCCAATCTCTTCTTTAAGGGCAGAAGAATTATACCATACAACTCACAATGTTTTATGTTACTTAAATGCAGATGTATGTAACCTGGGTTGTCTCTTTAAGGCCAAAAGATGTTTTACATCCCAAGGTCATTTAGAAGCCAGTTCCTCATAACAACAAGAGCCGAGTTTTCAGACCAAAGTATGCCTGTCTGTTCTAAGAACTGTGTACGTCTGGAAACTCTTCCCATCCCCTTTGTAACAAGAGAGTAATTAGTTAAGGTGACTAGGTGAATGGTCAAAGTTCATAGATGCCATCAAGGTTGAAATGATGACAGGAAGTAAGATAAATTAGGAAGTATAGGGACCAATTTAGGAGAAAATTTAAATGCAATATTCTCCCGGGTTGCAAGCAGCAGCGCCCAGGAGATCTAAGCCCCATTCCGGCAGGCTCCCAGGCAATCCAGGAGGGTTGGCAACCCTACTAACACACAGCCAGTCCCATAAAAGTTATTTTATGTTTCTATTCGCTGTTTCAGCCAACGTGCTTTGTCTGTGCACCAAGAGAAATGTAACTTCCAAGTGTTATTTCAGTCTTGATTTTAATACCGTAAAGGCAGGGATAGGAAGAAGACTTTGTAGCTGATGTATTTGCAGTTTAGGAGAAACAAGAGAAGACATCTCAAAAAAGTGGTAACCAAAATAGCAAGAAAAACAAGAGAGAGAGAGAAGAGATAGGTTGGAGGCTAGAATATGCTGTGTGCAGTGCTGCTTAGTCATGCTCCCCCAATGTTTCACATAAACCGATGCCCATATCAAGAAGTAGGTATTAGATGATATCACACTTGAGTTTTGAAAAACTGTAGACATTAGGAGGAAGAGAAGAATGATGGAGTTAAGGAATTTGAAGCCCAGGAAAAGAATGAGTTACAATAAGGGGATGGTTCAATGAGACTTGATTTCAGCATTTTGAGGATGCAGAGAGGAGGAAAAGCTATTTATGCGATTTAAAAAATTCAAAATGTGTTAAAATCATTGTGCGAAGAAAAAAAAATTATCAGCAATTGAAACTTTCAGGCTGGGCCAGTAATTCAAACCTAAGGCTGTTTTATCTGGATCAGAGTTGCCAGTGTCACTGACTTGTTTTTCACTTTTTGGCTTAGTCCTAACAATGAAACCAACAGGAAGCTGAGTCCAGATGAGATGTACCTGGTAGACTCTGGAGGACAATACCTGTAAGTATCAACACCAACACACACACACACACACACGCGCACACACAAATGCCCCTTTTATATTAGAGAAGCAATTCATATTGTTGAAGTTATGCTCCATTTATGCTGCAGGGTAGATTCAGCAACAATGAGTTAACTGCGCATGCACAAGATTGATGCATGCTCAGAAACCATGAATATAATTTAGAGCAACTGCACGGAATAATCAGGGGCTGCAGGCAGACAATTTCCTGACAGGTGCTCCCTGCGAACACTGCCTCTTGACAGGAGTGCCCAATGGGAAATCAGCTCTCAAGAATTAAATTCAGACAACGTTTCAATCTGAATCCTGTTTTAATGCACGACTCATTTAAGCTTTGAATTCAGACTGATTTTGAAACAAGCCCAAAAATAGAAAGAGTGCCTTGGACTCCCAAGGGAGGATGCTGAGTTAGTTCTGTATTAGCTGAATATGATTCTCTCAAATTATTGGTAGTTTTCATTAGATACCATCATATGATGATAATTTAATTAAAAGGACTTCACTTTGCAGTTTAAAACATTGCAGTTTTTTTTTATTGAAACCAATGTGAAAGGTGAGAGCCTATAGAGCAGGACACCATCAATGTTGAAAAAAGCAAAAAAACGATGAGGTAAATTAGGAGGTTGTGATTAAATGATGCTAAGCTTGGGTTGTAGAAGCCCACGGATTGTGGGAGAAAGGAAAGACTGAGAGAGATGAAAAGTTCCGCAGCTTTGAGGTCCTGGGTAAGAATGACTTAGAGTTGTAAACTGTGGGATAATTCTTGATTTCAACACAATGAAGATGTAAGGAAACAGGGGAATTTGTGTGTAAGGTAGTGTATTTGTAACTTAGGAAGAACAAAAGAGCAAAGTGCAGTGGAGCACTGGCCGTAGTAGTATTGATAAAATAGAGACAGGAAAAGAAGGTAACTGTAGCGTTTGATCAGGCGATATGCCTGGTTGCTCACAGATTGCACTTGCACTAACACTGCGTACCAAGTGATGCAAAATGATGTGACCTCACAGAATATAATTTTTTCTCAGATGGTGAATCACAAACAAATTTTCTATCCCCTGTGTAATATTAAATGATATTTCACTCGGTCTTGCATCAGTCAAACCTCATCTAACTAAAGGTCATGGAATTGCATTACCAGAAGCTCCAAACTGGAAATCATTAATTTAGGATTAAAAAAAACAAATTCACTACCATTTAGATCACCACACGACAATTAGTACAGCTGGAGTGAGACATTTTATACTATGCAGTGGGAAGATTTCCTCTGCTTGCTATGTTTTAGTTATAGCATATATGTAGAAGGAAGATTTCCTATGTCCTGTATTTCTGAATCCCAAGATATTATTCAAAGTGGAGCATGAAGTTCTCCTGGTGTGCTGGCCAAAATCCCTCCCACAACCAACACTGCCTAAATACGCAGTAACTGCTCATTCACTTCATTGCTGTTTGTAGGATCTTGCTTTATACAAAGGAGCTGCCACATTTGCTTACATAACATCACAAAATGACTGCACTTCAAAGTAAAGTGTTTTGGGATGTTTCTGAAAGATGTGAAAAGGTGCAAAGAGATCATATTTGGAGGAAATCTCCCGTTGTGCTTACAATGTTGCTGATACATTAGAGGAAATCTTTGATGTATGAATCTATTTTTTTTTAACATTCTTACTTTATATTAAAATCTTAGAGATGGAACAACCGATATTACCCGTACATTACACTGGGGAACCCCAACCAATTTTCAGAAGGTACGTGAGTTTGCAAGTCTGTCTATGTAATCATTTCATTGTGCAGATTTCTGTGGACATGATCATCATGGCTGGAATCACACTGCTGGAGCCTGAAATTAAACAATTTTCTCTTGAGCTTTCCAATGGCTCAGTTCTTAAATACACAGCGCAATGTGAACCTCAACCATACAGACCAGGAAGGTCCCAGCTTCAATCCTTAACTTGTATTGAGTTAGCTGATACCAGTTAAGGTGACGATAGATGTGTTAGAACTGGTCTCAACACCCCCAGTCGAGGGAGAGAAAAATTAGCTAAGGTTTCTATTCCTGATCACTATCCAGCAAAGTTCCTGTCATGTAGCCGTGAAAATATACCAGGGGTCCAGGCCAGGATCGTAACCTGAAACTTCCAAAGGAAAGGCTGGATTAATTTTTTTTTAAATTGTGGTCCTCTTTACAAAGGGGACTGCTGGGAACAATGCAGGTGGCTTTCTGGGGGAGGGATAACCCAATACCCTGGCCTAGCCCCAAGCACGTGCTGGACGTTCTGGCCTATTTGCGGAGATGCGGAATAGTCCAGATGCACTCCATCCTCACCATTGTCATCCAAATCACAGGACATCCCCTTGGCCCCAAGAACTTTGGCAGGATCCACAGCAGGGATCAGGAGTGGGTGCGTCAAGATGAGCCACCTTCGGGGCCCACCTATTTAGCCTATTAAACCCTTTCATAATTTTGAATACATCTAATAGATATCCCTTTATCCTCCTCTTCTCCATTGAATACACACCTAGTTTTTTTATGTCTACGATTCAAATTTTACAAATTTGTGCTCCTGGTTAAGAGCTATGCACATCTGGAGCACACATCAGGAATTCATGTATGCAGATCAGCATACCTTGCAGAATTTTTCATCCATTTTGTAAAATCTACTCTAACATTCTCTCATTCCTGGTATCATTATACCTTCTCCATAGCTCCAACATCACTCTTATAATGGGAAGCCCAAAATCACATCCAGTACTCCAACTGTGGCCTAACCAATGTCGTGTACAAATTCATCATCATCTCCTTGATTTTGTATTATTCAATGTTCTATGCATAAATCCCAGAATCCCATTTGCCCTTTTTGTTATTTTTTCCACTTGGAATCCTTCTTTTAAAGATCTGTGTAACTGTAGTTCTCTGTTCCTCCACTCAGTTGAAAAGCAGCTGTGACAAACAAACCTTGTGGAGGCTAAATGCCAACTCTCCGACAGCTCCTCCTGCCGAATATCAAACCATAGTTTCCCAGACCATCACTGACCTCATCTCCTCTGGAGATTTTCCCCCCACGGCCTCCAACCTCATAGTTCACCAACCCTGCATGGCCCGCTTCTACCTCCTTCCCAAGATCCACAAACAGGCCTGCCCCAGTAGACCCATCGATTCAGCCTGCTCTTGCCCCACGGAACTTATTTCTTCTTATCGTGACTCTTTTTTCTCCCCTTGTCCAGTCTCTTCCAACTTACATCCGCGACTCTTCCGCGTTCTCCGCCACTTTAACAGTTTCCAGTTTCCTGGCCTTAACCATTTCCTTTTCACCATGGACGTCCAGTTCCTCTCCACCTCCATCCCCCACCAGGACAGCCTGCGAGCCCTCCGCTTCTTCCTCGAACAGAGGCCCAACCAGTCCCCATCCATCACCACCCTCCTCCACCTGGCTGAACTCATTCTTACGTTGAACGACTTCTCCTTTGATTCCACTCACTTCCTTCAAATAAAAGGTGTCGCTATAGGAACCCGTATGGGCTCTAGCTATGCCTGCCTTTTTGTGGGATACGTGGAACATTCTTTGTTCCAGTTCTACTCAGGTCCCCTCCCTCACCTCTTTTTCCGATACATTAATGACTGTATCGGCGCCGTTTCCTGCTCGTGCCCTGAACTGGAAAATTTCATCAACTTTACTTCCAATTTCCACCCCTTTCTTCAGCTTCACATGGTCCATCTCCGACTTTTCACTTCCGTGGCTTCTCTATCTCCAATTCTGGGGATAGGCTGTCAACCAATATCTACCATGAGCTTACTGACTCCCACAGCTACCTTGATTACACTTCCCTCCCACCCCACTTCCTGTAAGGACACTGTTCCCTTCTCCCAGTTCCTCCGTCTCATCTTGTTCTGACGATGCCATCTTCCGCACCAGTGCTTCCAATATGGCTTCCTTTTTCCTCAACCGAGGATTCCCCTCCACTGTAGTTGACAGGGCCCTCGACTGTGTCCGTCTCATTTCCCGCACTTCTGCCCTCACCCCTTCCCTTCCCTCCCAGAACCATGACAGGGTTCCCCTTGTCCTTATCTTCCATCCCACCGGCCTCCACATTCAATGTATCATCCTCCGCCATTTCCACCATCTCCAGCACGATGCCACCACATCTTCACCTCCCCTCCCCTTTCAGCATTCTGAAGGAACTATTCCCTCCGCGACATCACCTCCAACATCTGCTCCCCTTCCCACGGCACCTTCCCGTGCAAGCGCAGGAGATGGAACATCTGCTCTTTCACCTACTCCCTTCTCACCGTCCAGGTCCCCAAACACTCCTTCCAGGTGAAACAGAGATTTACTTGTACTTCTTTCAATTTAGTACACTGTATTCACTGCTCACAATACAGTCTCCTCTACATTGGGGAGACCAAACGCAGATTGGGTGATCGCTTTGCTGAACATCTCCATTTAGTCCGCAAGCGTGACCCTGACCTGCTGATTGCTTGCCATTTTAATTCCCCTTCCGAATCCCACTCTGACCTCTCCATCCTTACAATTATAGCTGTGAGGAGGGATGATATGTTAGAAGGATCATCAAATGAGGCCATATGGGTTGAGCTAAGGAACAAAATAGGGGCAGTCACACTACTGGGAGTGTACTATAGACCCCCAAACAATCAGAGGGAGATAGAAGAGCAAATAGGTAGGCAAATTTCTGAGAAGTACAAAAACAGTAGGGCAGTAATAGTAGGGGATTTCAACTACCCTAATATTAACTGGGACACAAACAGTGTGAAGGGTAGGTATAGAGGACATAAAATTCTTAAATTGCATTCAGGAGAACTTTTTTAGCCAGTACGTAGCAAGCCCAACAAGGGAGAGGGCAGTTCTGGATTTAGTTTTAGGAAATGAAGCTGGGCAGGTGGAAGGAGTATCAGTGGGAGAGCATTTTGGTGTAGTGATCATAACTCAGTTAGATTTAGCATAGTTATGGAAAAGGACAAAGATAGAACAGGTGTTAAAGTTCTCAATTGGGGAAAGGCCAATTTTACTAAGCTGAGAAATGATTTAGCAAGAATGGACTGAAAACAGCTACTTGAAGGTAAATCAATGTCAGAGCAGTGGGGGGCATTCAAGGGGGAGATTCAAGGGGTGCAGAGTAAACATGTTCCCACAAAGAAGAAGGGTGGGACTGCCAAATCTAGAGCCTCCTGGATGTTAAGGAGCATAAAGGGTAAGATAAGGCAAAAAAGGAAAGCTTATGTCAGACACCAAGAGCTCAATACTAGGGAAAACCTAGAGGAGTATAGAAAGCGCAGGGTTGAAATTAAAAAGGAAATTAGGAGAGCAAAGAGAGGGCATGAAAAAATATTGGCAAATAAAATCAAGGAAAATCCAAAGATGTTTTATGACTTTACAACCTTTTGGACTCAACATTGATTTCAATGACTTCAGATCAAAACTACTGCTCCCAATTTTTTGGACAGCAGGTGCTGGTAATTGTTCTGATGTTGCTATTTACAGCTCCAATAGACCCATCTTTTGTTTCTTTACTTGTTCCATTACCACTCTCCTTGCCTTGCACCATCATCCCTATTGTCATTTAATCATTCCTGCCCTCCACCCCTCCCTTTTGTTCTTTCCTCCCCTCCCCCCCCCCCACTTTCCCTGGCTCTGTATTTGCTTAACAACTGTATAATCTTCAACTTCTTCCAGTTCTGATGAAAGGTCTTCGACCTGAAACGTTAACTCTTTTCTTTCTCCACAGATGCTGCCTGATTTGCTGAGTTTTTCCAGCATTTTCTGTTTTTATTACAATTGAAAAGCAGCTTTGTTTGTATCTTCTTACTTTTTTAATATTACTTATTAAAATTCTAATAATATTGTAACGATATTTAAAGGTTCAAAAATAATTTGACAGTTTTATTCAGATATTCTCAAAAGAGGAAATGTTCCAAAATTACCTCTTGGGCAGTGTTCTAAAATTGTGCCAAAACACCGGGATTAATTAAAACAGCAGATTTCCTCAATTAAACACAAATTAAAATCTCACTCTAATTTATAGATTTAGAATGATCCTGTCTTTTAATGAATGGCTTTTTTTATACATTTATCAGGAAGCTTATACTCGGGTACTGATGGGACATATTGACCTGGCTCGATCTATCTTCCCTGCTGGAACAATTGGTAAGTCAGCAATCAAGTAGACAAGCCCTATTGTACGAATGTGTGCTAGCAGCAGGGAGTCTTGCCTGCTGTCAGTGCATATTAGAAAATTGTGGGTGCACTGCCCATAATTTTCCAACTATTCATATTCTGGTTGTATGCATTCATAACATTTGCCCCATTAAGTTAGCTCAGAGGTAATTCTGATCTATTATTAAAAAATGTCCTAGGAGTGATCTATCCTGTTACCTGTGCAAGAGTTATTAACTCACGAGGGTGCTACCGAGCCACTCTTGGTGATGGACATGAAAGTCCCCCACCCAGAATGAACTCTGGGTGGGGGACTTCAATGTCCATCACAAAGTGTGGCTCGGTAGCACCACTATTGACCGAGCTGGCCGAGTCCTGAAGGACATAACTTCCAGACTGGGCCTGCGGCAGGTGGTGAGCGAACCAACACGAGGGAAAAACTTATTCGACCTCATCCTCACCAATCTACCTGTCACAAATGCATCTGTCCATGACAGTATTGGTAGGAGTGACCACCGCACAGTCCTCGTGGAGATGAAGTCCCATCTTCGCACTGAGGACACCATCCAACGTGTTGTGTGGCACTATCACCGTGCTAAATGGGATAGATTCAGAACAGATCTAGCAGCTCAAAACTGGGCAGCCATGAGGCGCTGTGGGCCATCAGCAGCAGCAGAATTGTATTCCAGCACAATCTGTAACTTCATGGCCCGGCATATTCATCACTCTACCATTACCAACAAACCAGGGGATTAACCCTGGTTCAATGAGCAGTGTAGAAGAGCATGCCAGGAGCAGCACCAGGCGTACCTAAAAATGAGGTGTCAAACTGGTGAAGCTACAACTCAGGACTACATGCATGCTAAACAGCGGAAGCAACATGCTATAGACAGAGCTAAGAGATTCCAACGGATCAGATCAAAGCTCTGCAGTCCTGCCCCATCCAGTCATGAATGGTGGTGGACAATTAAACAACTAACAGGAGGAGGAGGCTCTGCAAACATCCCCATCCTCAATGACGGCGGAGTCCAACACGTGAGTGCAAAAGACAAGGCTGAAGCGTTTGCAACCATCTTCAGCCAGAAGTGCCGAGTGGATGATCCATCTCGGCCTCCTCCCGATATCCCCACCATCACAGAAGCCCGTCTTCAGCCAGTTCGATTCACTCCACGTGATATCAAGAAATGGCTGAGTGCATTGGGCCCCGACAACATCCTGGCTGTAGTGCTGAAGACTTGTGCTCCAGAACTAGCTGCGCCTCTAGCCAAACTGTTCCAGTACAGCTACAACATTGGCATCTACCCGGCAATGTGGAAAATTGCCCAGGTATGTCCTGTCCACAAAAAGCAGGACAAATCCAATCCGGCCAATTACCGCCACATCAGTCTACTCTCAATCATCAGCAAAGTGATGGAAGGTGTCGTCGACAGTTCTATCAAGCGGCACTTACTCACCAATAACCTGCTTACCGATGGTCAGTTTGGGTTCCGCCAGTATGACCATTCCTAGTGATTGGTAGCAGCCTATTTAACCACTAGGGCATCAAACCTGAAGCTGTACTCATGCAGCACCTACATGTACCTTTCCAGTACCAATCACTGGGTAGCAATCAAGAGAAGGAACCATGGCTGATTTTTTTCTTCCCTAACCTGTGGACACTGAGGTTAATCATAGCGCCCCTACTGATGCCTGGCTGAAATCACCTAACGCAGCACTAACTAGAGATCAAATCTGGCAGTTTCTTGGTCTGTATGGCTCAGCTACTGAGCCACTGAGGAGCTCATCTTTCTCCAGTACCTATTATTGTTCATAAGAATAGGCAATAAATGCCCACCTTGCCAGTGACACCTGGCATCCTGAGAATGAATATTAAAAAAAAATTGTAGTACTTTATGTCAGATTTTTGTTTAGTTTGTAAGCCGTATGAATACATTTCTGAAAGATGGGGTGTTTTGACCCTTCTAGAGATCCCAAAGGTACTTCTGGATCATAGAATCATCCAGCATAGATGGAGGCCTTTCGGCCCATTTTGCCTGTGCTGGCTGTGTGAAAGAACTATCCAATTAGTCACACAGTCCTGCTCGTTCTCCATAGCCCTGCAATTCTTTCCCCTTCAAGTATTTATCCAATTCCCCTTTAACAATTACTATTGAATCTGCTTCCACCACCCTTTCAGGCAGTGCATTCCAGATCATAACAACTCACTGCATAAAAAGATTTCTCCTTATCTCCCCTCTGGTTCTTTAGACAATGACCTTAAACAGGATGTATACTGATTTTAAATATTATATAAAATTTTGTCAGTCCTATATTAACAATGTGATTGCTGTTAGGGGATGTGCTTGACGTATGGGCTCGACATGCTTTGTGGGAAGTGGGACTGAACTACCGGCACGGAACTGGGCATGGAATCGGCAGCTTCCTCAGCGTTCATGAATGTGAGCATGTTCAAACTTAATCATTACACTTCCTCTTTGTAGACTAAGTAAGCACATGTCAAATATCATATACACTACAATAGTGACTACACTTCAAAAGTACTTCATTGTCTGTTAAGCGCTTTGGGACGCCCTGAGGTCATGAAAGGGGCTTTATAAATGCAAGTCTTCCTTTCTTTTCCTGCATTCCAAAATACTAACAAATTAAAAATGTCATTATAAAAGCATTTAAATGTAAAGAATTTTCAACATTATGAAGGGGATTGACAAAACTGACCCAGGAAATCCTTCACTGTGGTGGAGGTTTGAAAAACCAAGTCTCACAAGTTAAAATTAGGATGTTAGGAATAAGAAGGGAAGTCAGGTTTTCACTCAAAGGGAAATCAACTTGTGGAGGAAGTTATCAGGAAAGGCCACTGAATCAGACATCATTGAGGTAAATTTTGGCTTGCCCTCCCAATGGAGAATCGCATCCACTGGCAGCACACGATGCATGTGAATGTCTGACCGTTCAGTATAACTTTACATGATTGAAAAATTACCCCTTATAAATAGATTGAAGAGGCAATTACATGCATTACATGGAGAGTAGAGATTGAGAGGCATGATAAGAAGGTGAGTAAATGGAGTTCATCTATCAAAAAGAGACAAACTTATTTGGCCCAATAGACTTTTCCTAAAAAATTTTCATGTTGTCATTGTATAGATTTTAAACTTACTTTGAACTACATTTTAATGGCTGGGACCTGGGAGTTTATATATGGGTATCAGTGCACTAAAAATCTGGCCTTTAAATGACCCTGTGAGATACTAATATATGAATACTCAACGCATTGGTCTGAAATTCCTGTCTCTCCATTGTTTTAGTGGAGTTGTTAGCATATTTAATGCCTCTTCCCAAAAATCAGAGGGAGAATTTTCAGGCAAACATCTTAAATCCCCTTTACTGTTATCCCACAGCATGATTTCAAGGCCTCGGAGAACTATATTTCTTTTCAACCACATAAAAACTACAAACATAGGAACAGAAGTACGCCATTCAGCCCCTCAAGCTTGTCCTGCCGTTCAGTTAGATCATGGCTGATCTGTATCTTAACTCCGTCGACCCGCCTTGGTTCCATAACCCTTAGTAACCTTGCCAAACAAAAATCTATCAACATCAATTTTGAAATTTTCAATTAGAATCACAGAATCATAGAAGTTTACAACATGGAAACAGGCACTTCGGCCCAACATGTCCATGTCGTCCAGTTTATACCACGAAACTAGTCCCAATTGCCTGCACTTGGCCCATATCCCTCTATACCCATCTTACCCATGTAACTGTCCAAATGCTTTTTAAAAGACAAAATTGTACCCGCCTCTACTACTGCCTCTGGCAGCTCGTTCCAGACACTCACCACCCTTTGAGTGAAAAAATTGCCCCTCTGGACCCTTTTGTATCTCTCCCCTCTCACCTTAAATCTATGCCCCCTCGTTATAGACTCCCCTACCTTTGGGAAAAGATTTTGACTATCTACCTTATCTATGCCCCTCATTATTTTATAGACTTCTATAAGATCCCCCCGAAACCTCCTACTCTCCAGGGAAAAAAGTCTCAGCCTATCTAACCTCTCCCTATAAGTCAAACCATCAAGTCCCGGTAGCATCCTAGTAAATCTTTTCTGCACTCTTTCTAGTTTAATAATATCCTTTCTATAATAGGGTGACCAGAACTGTACACAGTATTCCAAGTGTGACCTAACTAATGTCTTGTACAACTTCAACAAGACATCCCAACTCCTGTATTCAATGTTCTGACCAATGAAACCACCTTCACTACCCTATCCACCTGTGACTCCACTTTCAAGGAGCTATGAACCTGTACTCCTAGATCACTTTGTTCTATAACTCTCCCCAACGCCCTACCATTAACAGAGTAGGTCCTGGCCCGATTTGATCTACCAAAATGCATCACCTCACATTTATCTAAATTAAACTCCATCTGCCATTCATCGGCCCACTGGCCCAATTTATCAAGATCCCGTTGCAATCCTAGATAACCTTCTTCACTGTCCACAATGCCACCAACCTTGGTGTCATCTGCAAACTTACTAACCATGCCTCCTAAATTCTCATCCAAATCATTAATATAAATAACAAATAACAGCGGACCCAGCACCAATCCCTGAGGCACACCGCTGGACACAGGCCTCCAGTTTGAAAAACAACCCTCGACAACCACCCTCTGTCTTCTGCCGTCAATCCAATTTTGTATCCAATTGGCTACCTCACCTTGGATCCCGTGAGATCTAACCTTATGTAACAACCTACCATGCGGTACCTTATCAAAGGCTTTGCTAAAGTCCATGTAGACCACGTCGACTGCACAGCCCTCATCTAACTTCTTGGTTACCCCTTCAAAAAACTCAATCAAATTTGTGAGACATGATTTTCCTCTCACAAAACCATGCTGACTGTTCCTAATCAGTCCCTGCCTCTCCAAATGCCTGTAGATCCTGTCTCTCAGAATACCCTCTAACAACTTACCCACTACAGATGTCAGGCTCACCGGTCTGTAGTTCCCAGGCTTTTCCCTGCCGCCCTTCTTAAACAAAGGCACAACATTTGCTACCCTCCAATCTTCAGGCACCTCACCTGTAGCTGTCGATGATTCAAATATATCTGCTAGGGGACCCGCAATTTCCTCCCTAACCTCCCATAACGTCCTGGGATACATTTATTCAGGCCCCGGAGATTTATCTACCTTGATGCGCGTTAAGACTTCCAGCACCTCCCTCTCTGTAATATGTACACTCCTCAAGACATCACTATTTATTTCCCCAAGTTCCCTAACATCCATGCCTTTCTCAACCGTAAATACCGATGCGAAATAGTCATTTAGGATCTCACCCATCTCTAGTGGTTCCGCACATAGATGACCTTGTTGATCGTTAAGTGGCCCTACTCTCTCCCTAGTTACTCTTTTGCCCTTTATGTATTTGTAGAAGCACTTTGGATTCACCTTTGCCTTATCTGCCAAAGCAATCTCATGTCCCCTTTTTGCCCTCCTGATTTCTCTCTTAACTCTACTCCGGCAATCTCTATACTCTTCAAGGGATCCACTTGATCCCAAGTGCCTATGCATGTCATATGCCTCCTTCTTCTTTCTGACTAGGGCCACAATCTCCCGAGTCATCCAAGGTTCCCTACTTCTACCAGCCTTGCCCTTCACTTTATAAGGAATGTGCTTACCCTGAACCCAGGTTAACACACTTTTGAAGGCCTCCCACTTACCAGACGTCCCTTTGCCTGCCAACAGACTCTCCCAATCAACTTCTGAAAGTTCCTGTCTAATACCATCAAAATTGGCCTTTCCCCAATTTAGAATTTTAACTTCTGGGCCAGACCTATCATTCTCCATAGCTATCCTAAAACTAATGGAATTATGATCACTGGTCCCAAAGTGATCCCTCACTAACACTTCTGTCACCTGCCCTTCCTTATTTCCCAAGAGGAGGTCAAGTTTTGCCCCCTCTCTAGTCGGGCCATCCACATACTGAATGAGAAATTCCTCCTGAATACACTCAACAAATTTCTCTCCATCCAAGCCCCTAATGCTATAGCTGTCCCAGTCAATGTTGGGAAAGTTAAAGTCCCCTACAATTACCACCCTATTTTTCTTGCAGCTGTCTGTAATCTCCTTACATATTTGCTCCTCAATTTCCCGTTGACTATTTGGAGGTCTGTAGTACAATCCTATCAACGTGATCTCTCCCTTCTTATTTTTCAGTTCTACCCATATGGACTCCGTGAGCGAACCCTCGGATATATCCCCTCTCACTACTGCCGTGATGTTCTCCCTAATCAAGAACGCAACTCCTCCTCCTCTATCTTTCCTATAGCATCTGTACCCTGGAACATTGAGCTGCCAGTCCTGCCCCTCCCTTAGCCATGTTTCAGTAATAGCTATAACATCCCAGTCCCATGTGCCCATCCATGCCCTGAGTTCATCTGCCTTGCCCATCAGACTTCTTGCATTGAAATAAATGCAGTTTAATCTAGACTTCCCTTGGTCTTTGCCCTGCTTTCTCAGACCATCTGTCCGGTCATGTTTTGTACACTCTCCCTTACTGCCTTTTGTTTCTGTCACCACTTTACTTCCCACTGACTTCCTGCATTGGTTCCCATCCCCCTGCCACTTTAGTTTAAACCCTCCCCAACAGCACTAGCAAACACTCCCCCTAGGACATTGGTTCCAGTCCTGCCCAGATGCAGACCGTCCAATTTGTACTGGTCCCACCTCCCCCAGAACCGGTTCCAATGTCCCAGGAATTTGAATCCCTCCCTCTTGCACCATCTCTCAAGCCACGTATTCATCCTAGCTATCCTGTCGTTCCTACTCTGACTAGCCCGTGGCACTGGTAGCAATCCTGAGATTACTACCTTTGAGGTCCTACTTTTTAGTTTAACTCCTAGCTCCCTAAATTCAGCTTGTAGGACCTCATCCTGTTTTTTACCTATATCGTTGGTACCTATATGCACCACGACAACTGGCTGTTCACCCTCCCCCTCCAGAATGTTCTGCAGCCGCTCCGAGACATCCCTGACCCTTGCACCAGGGAGGCAACTTACCATCCTGGAGTCTCGGTTGCGTCCGCAGAAACGCCTGTCTATTCCCCTTACAATCGAGTCCCCTATCACTATAGCTCTGCCACTCTTTTTCCTGCCCTCCTGTGCAGCAGAGCCAGCCACGGTGCCATGAACCTGGCCGCTGCCACCTTCCCCTGGTGAGCCATCACCCCCAACAGTATCCAAAACGGTATACCTGTTTGGGAGGGGGATGGCCACAGGGGACCCCTGCACTATCTGCCTGCACCTCTTACTCTGCCTGGTGGTCACCCATTCACTTCCTGCCTCTACTCCCTTTACCTGCGGTGTGACCAACTCGCTAAACGTGCTATCCACGAGTTTCTCTGCATCGCGGATGCTCCACAGTGAGTCCACCCGCAGCTCCAGCTCCGAGATACGATCTAGCCTCAACAGTTTTTTGGGGGAGCGTATTCCAGATTTCCACGATCCTTTGTGTGAAGATGTGCTTTTTGACATCACCCCTAAATGGCCTAGCTCTAATTTTAAGGTTATGCCCCTTTGATCTGGACTTACCCACCAGAGGAAATAGCTTCTCTCTATCTATCCTATCAAATCTTGTAATCATCTTAAACACCTCAAATAGATCACCCCTTAATCTTCTATATTCAGAGGAAGACAAACCTAGTTTATGCAATCTATCCTAATAATTTAAACCTTCTGGCCCAGTTATTCTGGTGAATCTGCACTGCACCCCCTCCAAGGCCAGTATATCCTTCCTGAGGCGCAGTGCCCAGAACTGAATGCAGTACTCTCGATGGGATCTAACCAGAGCTCTGTCCAGCTGTAACATAACTTCCACACCTTTGTATTCCAGCCCTCTTGAGATAAAGGCCAACATTCCATTAGCATTATTCATTATTTTTTGTACCTGTCCACTAGCTTTTATTGATTTCTGTTCTTGGACCCCAAAATCTCTCTGCTCATCCACAGTTCCTAGCTTCTCGACATTTAGAAAATACTCTGATTTATCTTTTTTAGGCCCAAAGTGGATGACCTCACACTTTCCCACATTGAACTCCATCTGCCACAGTTTTGCCCACTCACTTAACCCATCAATGTTCCTTTGCAACTTTCTGCTCCCATCTACTTTATTTACTGTACCACCTAACTTTGTGTGGTCAGCAAACTTAGATATATAGCCCTCTATTACTTCAAACGAGTCATTTATTAATATAGTGAAAAGCTCCAGCCCGGGTACAGATCCCTGGGGGACACCACTAGTCACATTCTGCCAATTTGAGTATGTACCCATCAGCCCTACTCTGTCTCCGACCTCCTAACCAATTCCCTATCCAAGCCAATAGGTTGCTTCCAATTCTATGCGCTCTCATTTTTGTTAATCGTCTCTTATGTGGAACCTTGTCAAATGCTTTCAAACATTACAATGTGAATTTGTGATGAAGAACATAAAAAAAATCTAGTAGAGATACAGAAATATGGATTATTATTTTAATATGTAAAATCTTCATAGATTTTGGTGAAAAAATGTTGCTGCAATTCAGACTCCTCATGGATTGTGTGTGTGTGTGTGTGTGTGTGTGAGAGAGAGAGAGAGATGATGCTGTGTTTGGGCATGTATTACATGCTGAGTATATGTGTATGCACTTTGTGTACACACATCAAGGCATTGTGGGTATGTGTGTGTATATGCACAAGTGTGTGTGTGTGTGTATGTCCGCATGCGCACGTCCATCCGTTAATTCATTAAGTGCTGTATGTGTTTGTGCATTAGGTGCTCTGTTTGTGTGTATATTTCTGTGTGTCTGTATGTGGGTTTATTTAAAACCAACCCTGATTTAGCAAGTGTAATTTGGATCATTTATATTACAAAATGATGGTCAGACTTCAGCCAGTTTCAGATCTGATTTAACTTCAGTGGGGTAAAGAGGTACAGTATTTGAGTCAGTTAATTAGTGTAGTGACTGGCAGCCATAGCAAATACTCCTGGGTTGTATCTGTGAACAATGTCATGAGCCTCACTTTCGGATCCTTTTTGTGAGCATCTTTGTTGTTTCTGTTTCACAAGTTTCTACACAAAAAGCTGACCTAACAATATTCATGTAATAGACCAATGAGATAATTCACTTTCTCAAATGTTCATTCCTAATTTTGCTGCAGGGAAGTTGTTACATGTTTTGGTCATTCAGAGCCTTTCGAGAGTCAGCAAATTATTGGCAATATCACAAGTTATTTGTTTCGAAACATAAATTGAATTTTGCTTATATTTCTGTTTATGTACAGGGCCAGTTGGCATTGGGAGCGGTCATACCTGGCAACTTGAGGAGGGGATGTTTACATCTATTGGTAAGCATTTCTTATAAAGGAGGTTATTTAAACAACAAATGGTGCCAGAAGAGCCCATGAAGGAAAACCTAGAACCCAGACATTTAGTATCAGTGCATTGAATTCTTCAATTTTGAAACTAGGACAGGTTTGGGGGGGGTGGGCAGCAAAAACAGAGTGATTGCAAGCCAGGAGAGGAGACTAGAAAGGCATTTATTTTACATTTGGATTAAAAACCTTTTATATTGTACCAAAGGGAACTTGCATTTATATAGCATCTTATCACATCCTCAAGCACCTCACAGCTAATTACTTTTTAAAGCATAGTCACTGTTCTTATCTAGGGAAACATTGCAGCCAATTTGTGTACAGCAAGGTCCGACAAACAGCAAATGAAATGAATGACCCGTTAATCTGCTTTTGTTGATGTTGATTGAGTGACCAATGTTCTCCAGAACTCGCTGTTGTTCTTTGAATGGGACTTTTTACATCACCTAAATGGATGAGACCTCAGTTTAACATCTCATTCGAAAGACGGCACCTCTGAGAATATAGCGAAGTATCACTTTTAGAGTTTGTGCTCAACTTCTGGAATGGGGTGAAAATGGAGTGCAAACAACTGAGCCAAGCTGAGACTTGCATGAACGAACAACGTATACACCAGATTTTAGAGTAACTAGTCAATTTCTCATGGTGTTGCATATGGGGAGTCAAGAACAAATAGAGTATTTAGATCAAGCAGGGTTAGAGGGTGGCAGAATAATTGGAATCAAGCATGGGAATGAGAAGGAGAAAAATGGAAGGAGGGAGGTGAGGGAGGAAGACGACTGAGTTGTGGAAAAAGGGAACAGTGGGGGAAGAGGAGAACAGCGAATGTTATTAATATAAAAGGGGTGGGCCATGCAGCAGAGCCATTTATGGTGCTCTCTTGGTATCCGCCTTGTGGGGGGTGAGGAGAATTCTTCACTATTACCGTTGCTTGCTTTTCCATGAGGCTGAAGATGCTGATTTTTTTTAAAAAAAACAGGTTTCTTGACATGACATGGGAGGATACTGAGAGGTGTAGAGGACAGAGGGACCTTGGAGTGCATGTCCACAGATCCCTGAAGGTAGCATGACAGGTAGATGAGGTGGTTAAGAAGGCATACAGGATACTTTCCTTTATTAGCCGAGGCATAGAATATAAGAGCAGGGAAGTTATGCTAGAACTGTATAAAACACTAGTTAGGCCACAGCTTGAGTATTGAGTTCTGGTCACCACATTACAGGAAAGATGTGATTGCACTAGAATGGGTACAGAGGAGATTTACGAGGATGTTGCCAGGCTGGAGAATTTTAGCTATGAGAAAGGATTGGATAGGCTAGGGTTGTTTTCTTTGGAACAAAGGAGGCTGAGGGGAGATTTAATTGAAATGTATAAAATTATGAGGGGCCTAAATAGAGTGAATAGTGAGGACCTATTTTCCTTAGCAGAGGGGTCAGTGACCAGGGGGCACAGATTTAAAGTAATTGGTAGAAGGATTAGAGGGGAGCTGAGGAGAAATGTTTTCACCCAGAGGGTGGTGGGGGTCTGGAACTCACTGCCTGAAAGGGTGGTAGAAGCAGAAACCCTCATCGCATATAAAAAGTACTTGGATGTGCATTTGAATTGCAGTAATCTACAGGGCTACAGACCAAATGCTGGAAAGCTCTTTTCGATCGGCATGGACACGATGGGCCGAATGGCCTCCTTTTGTGCCGTAACTTTCCATGATGACATGTGCTGGTTTCTGAATAGCAATCAATTGCTCTTCAACCAATTGTCATTCGGAAGCCAGCATTTTGGCCACAGTTCCTCGTGGGTGATGTCATCATGCCAGTCCTGCCTCCTCTTCTGATATGAGCACGGGGAGAGGCAGGGCCAAAGAAGTGCCAGCCCCCACCCCAATCGGGATTTCAGAACTCAAACAAAAAGGTGTGGAGACGCAGCCGAACCAGGTCATGTCCCGAGTTCCTCCCCTGCCCACCCAGATAATGATGACTTAACATCAACAGAGGGCAAGAATTTCTAGCCCTATTTTCTTTGACCAAAGTTTATTTTCTATTACTGGCCCTTAAACCTTCCCACTAACAGTGATGTCTCCTACCACACTACTTCTATAGCTGTGTGCACGGAGTTTATGCCCTGAGCTGCCTACCACATATCACAGCTACTGGTATTAAAAGCAAACTGAACTCACCACTAAACAGCATTAGTGCTTTAGTACTGGTAGAAGAATCAAGGTACACGTGATCAAAAGATGAATACTGATAAGGAAGGTCCACATTAAACCATCTATCTGGAAAAAAATCCTGCAACTTGCCATCACAGTATCCAACTGCTTCTTAAATAACTCCAAGGTTTTTGCCTCAACAACCCTATTGCAAGTGTTGATTACCCTTTGTGTGAAGAATAACTTGACATCAGGCCTAAATTTCAGCTGTGGCCTCGTCTCCTCGGGCAGCTCTTCAAGTTGTGATTTTAAATGCAGTATCATACTTGTTAATTTTTCCTCTTCCAGAACCTGGGTATTATGAAGATAATGAATTTGGAATTCGGATTGAAGATGTTGCCATGGTAACAAAGGCAAAAACCGAGGTAGCACTTTTAAATGTGTTAGTGTTGTATCTCAAGCACATTGGATGGACTTTTCCATTTGGTTAGCAGGAAACTTTTTATAAATGCACTGCATTTGGACCACACAAGTGTTTTTTGCATCTTCTGCACCAGCTATTGTTAACATTTGCTAATGTAAAAACCCCACAGAAATGCAATCTAGCAGCCATGATGGAGCTAACACAAGTAGAGAATATGACATCAGGTAGAAAGCAAATTGCAGCTATGCAGATGGATATGTCTGTTTCTGAAATAAGACAAATATTTCATGAAATAAAAAAGGAAAAAAAATTGAAGAAGCTGGAAATCTGTGATAAAAACAGAATATCCTGGAAATACACAGCATCTGAAAAGAGAGAAGGCAGGATAATGGTTTGTCTGGTCTTTTTTTTTGCAGTACTGACCATCCACTGCCAGATCTGGCTGGGCTAGCTTAAGATTTACTACATCTCCTTCTATCCAGCCAAATATTTCTATCCTTCCATGATTATCATGGAGGACAACAACAATCCAAACTCTTCTTCTGAACGACCAATCACCTCCTCCAACCCTTCTTCCTTGCTCCCTCCAACATCAATTGTGAGGAGCCATTCATTTTTCATCTTGAAGATGGAGATTATCTGTTCAGCTGTCTCAGCCACCTTCTACACCACTCATATCCTAGCCTGACTTCATTTCATTATTTAGTTTCTTCCCCCATTCCCCCTTCCCCAGCCCTTATCATTTTCTTCATGATAGCCACCTTGTCTGGCCTCCATCCCTTCCCGATCCAATTTCTGACCACGCATCTACCTTTCCTTGACCCCTGGCTTGCATACATTCGTAACAGTTTGCTTCCTTCAGGCGTTGTTTCTGCTCCTTCAAAACTGATGTCATCACAACTCTCTTCAAAACTTGCCCCCTTTAGATTCCTCCACTCTCTCCAATTACCACCCTAACTCTAACCTCCCTTTTCTCTCTAAGCTCCTTGAACATGTCATCACTCCCGTCCAGATTTATGTTTACTTCTCCTATCATTCTCTATCTAAATCCTGAGTCCAATTTCTGCCCTACCAACAGCAGAGAGTCAGAATCACCAATGACATCCCTTGTGTTTGCAACCTCAGTGCACAATGCCTTCCTGTCTGCACATTACCACATAATCACCTTGAGAGTTCCCTTGTGAGCATTATCATCCTTTAGCTACAAGAGGTACTGACTATTGCTTTCTACCATGACACCAGCTGGTGGCTAGAGGAGAAACCAAAACAGACAAAAACCCACTCCCATTAATCGAATTTATAACTGATAAAAGGCAACATATATGAGAGCTATGACAAGGCATGTTGGGGTTCAGATAAATTTTATGAACAGATTAGGTTTCACTTATCATTTTATTTGGACCTTTCATTGAGATAAAAAAAAGTGCAGGAATCACACAGCAGCTTTGTTGGAACCTGTAAAGAGAAAATGGATCAACATTTTGGTTGCAGACCTTACATTGCATTCTACAGAAGTTCTGCCTTGTAATCACAACCAGGTATCACTATTTGTAAAAATGATAATATATATTAGAAGACAATTCTGTATGTTGTTTTTATTCTGGCTGCCTTATCTGGCTGCCTTCCTATGATTTGCATGCTTCTGCCACATCAGAAGACTTTGTGATTTCAAACGGTACAGCAAGAGCTGAGGCAGGAAACCAGTTCTTTTAGTTGCCTGTAAAAACAAACCTCTTTTGAAAATGCTACTGCACATGCTGACAGTTGCTTTGTTGCCCTTTCTACTGAGTGCTGATGTGATCCAAATTCATCAGTGATTTTTTTTTCCACTTTACAGAAAAAATGTGTCCGCCATTATTGCTTTCCATGTTAATAACTCTTGTTAAACAGTTAATTGCCTTTTAGTATTCTTGGTATCATATTTAACTCCATTTGGATCTTACATGTCCAAACAGTTAGACATTTTGATTTTGATTTTATTGAATACTTGGATTAAAACCTACCACTTAGAAAACTTGATGCTGAAATATCTCCTGCAAGATTAAAGGGTCACAAGAAACAGTAATAGCACCAGGACACAAGTGGTTCACATTTCATTTGAAAAGTATACAAAATAATAAATGTTTTAAACATTCTTTTGTGCAGCACATGTTTGGAGGGATATCTTACCTGACCTTTGAGCACGTGTCTCTTGTTCCATATGAAAGAAAACTGATTGACTTGTCCATCATGAACAAGCAGCAGGTGAGTTGTTATTTGTGGCTGATCTGCAAGGTGCTTTAGTGCCTTTAGCTGCCTAGGCCCTGAGCTCTGGAATTCCCTCCCTAAATCTCTTCGACTCGACCTCTCTTTCTTCCTTTATGACACTTCTTAAAACCTACCTCTTAGACCAAGCTTTTGGTCACCTGTCCTAATATCTCCTTATATAGCTTGGCACCAAATTTTGTTTGATAATCGCTCCTGTAAAGCGCCTTGGGAGGTTTTACTACGTTAAAGGCGCTACATAAATGCAAGTTGTTGTTGTTGTGTAGGGTTTGTGTTTGTGTAGCTCAGCAAACTTTTTGTTCAGAACACCATGCAGCTCATTTAGATGTTTGGAAACTGGTAAGAGAAGATTCATTTTTACATACCTAATTATTTATCATCGCCATTTTGTAGCACACTGTAGCCTAAATTTTCCGATCAGAGGTATTTTAACTGCATTGTTAATTCATTTATTTTAAACAGGTTAAAATATCGCTGATAGGAAAATCCAGGCTTCCCCCCTTGAGGTTCTAATGTGTCGTGCACTGACTGAAGGAGGCTGCACCTCTGCCTGCACCACTGTGCAACTTATTGCTTCAAGGACATCCGGGGAATGTGGTGCACACAGAAAGCGTGCTTTGCCTGACATAACCTGCACCTACCTAGATTTCCTGGTTCAGGTTATTTAAATTGGCTAGATGTTTCTCTGTCACAGACCCACCCACTAGCGTCTGGAAATGGGGGAGGAGAGTCAGCCACTACTGTAGATCTAAGAGGCATGAAACAGCTGTAATACATGGCAGCTGCAGGGCTGTCAGGCCGTAGTCCATAAACAGCATCTAGAACCCTTCCAGCCCTGACCCTGGTCCTGCTAGTGCTGGAAAAGGCAGTGCTTACCTTCTGCCTGGCTCTGACAGTTGCCATCCAGGCCCTGCTCGGAGCTAGGCGTAGAACCTGTCTAAATGGGCGCCACTTGCTGTTGAGTCAGGAAAATGAGGGGGGAAGCACCTTTGCACCTTCCGACCTCATTTAAATGCCAATTTAGTGCTTCAGCCTTTCAAGAAAAACCCCAGACACCCTCAGATAATGCAAAGAGAGAGGAAACCTGACATCATGGTTCTTTGTCTCTTCATCCTCGGCTTTGTGACTGGGAACTGAACATTCCCTGGGTGTAAAGCAAAAGAAAATCAGCCATTACATCTTGTAAAGAATGCATTTACGGTTTTACCGCACATAACACCACAAGCGAAATCTAGGTTAGATTTCCTTTTTTTGTAATGCTATTTGATATCACTGATATCTTCTTAGCTCCAATTTTGATGCTGATGCTGCTGGTGTAGGATCAGTACACACCTTCAAACTTTTTTTTTTAGAAATTTTGGCCCTGATACTCACAGGAAGAGGGCGGGGGTGGTCGTAACGGCCGGGAAAGCCGGAAATGCGGGTAACGTGGAGGTCCTGACTAATTTAATGGCAGGACCTCATTTAATTTTTTTTCTCCATTTCTCGGCGGGCAGCCAACCAGGTTGAGAGACTGTCGGGCGGGAAGGCCTGCTGTGATGGGCTGCAGCCGAGGAGCAGAGAGGAGGGCGGAAGGGTTGGAGAGATCGTGGAGGGTCAGGAGGGTAAATGGTGGAGGGTCATCAGATCGCAGGTGGTGGTGGGGGTGGGGGGGGGGGGTGGGGGCGATGGCCGATTGGGGGGCGGTGGTGTTTGCCGATCGCAGGGAGTGAGGCCGATCAAGACAGGTTTGCTTGAGGGGTCTGAGGGAAGCACTCCTGCTCCTCGTGGCCCACATGCAGTGCTTGGAAGACACTCACCTGCTGGATCCGGCTGTTCTCGCCTCCCTCCAGCTGCCGGGTTCCAGACCCCTGGGAAATCCAGCCCGCAGCCGTTAAATGTAAAAGTCAGTTAAAATTTGAGGCACGCAGCCTCGCTAAAATAGTTAAAATACTGACCCGCCTCTTGAGAGCAGATTAGTCGCCCACCACCCCAACCCTCCTCCGTTAAATCCAGAAGTGAGCACATTGGAGGCAGATTGGGGTCGGGTTTATGATATTTAAAATTTTAACCTCCCCCTACTCCCTGCCCGTCCTGGGGGGTTAACCTTCCCCCTATGTATTCATCAAGGTGAGAGATTTTAATGCTGGGGAATGGAACACTTTCCCATTTCAGGTCTCCTGTATTAAACACTGATCACTTGCAGGTTAGGAACAGCATATTTAGATGCAGAGTAAAGTTCCCCCTAGAGAGCCCTAACCTCAGAGAAATAACCTCTACTCCATCAGTATGACATTTTTCAATTTCCCACACCAGCCATCCTGTGGCTGTCTGAATGAGATTGCCAGTTTAATGCCAAATTAGGTGCAGTTTTGTGCTGTGGGGCCATGCCGATTAGGAACTGAAGTTTGCAACTATCACAGAAAAAATTAAACCTCCAGGAAACGGAGAAAAAAAATTAAACGAGGTCCTGCCATAAAATTCAGCAGGACCTCCCCGTCACCCACATTTCTGCATTAAATCTCATTTTTGCCTGCCGTAATACATTTTTGTCGTGTAACCAAGTCATTCTTGGGCAGGAACACTTAGTAACCGAGCTTTGAGGCTTTTCTAGGGAGAAAAAATTGCTCTAGTCACTGTGTAGTGATATCATAAATGTAGTCAAAAAGAAGTGTTTACAAATAACAACTATAGCAAATTCTTCCCATTAGTACATTAATCCATTAAATTTAAAGTAATTGAAAATCGCAAAAATAAAGGAACTCGACTAAGATTAGAAACATAGAAAATAGGAGCAGGAGTAGGCCATTCTGCCCTTTGAGCCTGCTCCGCCATTCAGTATGATCATGGCTGATCCTCTATCTCAATACCATATTCCGCTCTCTCCCCATACCGCTTGATGCCTTTTGTGTCTAGAAATCTAGCTAGCTCTTTCTTAAATATATTCAATGACTTGGCCTCCATAGCCTTCTGTGGTAGAGAATTCCACAGGTTCATCACCCTCTGAGTGAAGAAATTTCTCCTCATCTCAGTCCTAAATGTCCTACCCTGTATCCTGAGACTGTGACCCCTCATTCTGGACCCCCGAGCCAGGGGAAACATTCTCCCTGCATCCAGTCTGTCTAGCACTGTCAGAATTTTATATGTTTCAATGAGATCCCCTCTCATTTTTCTAAACTCGAGTGAATACAGGCCGTGTCGAACCAATCTCTCCTCATACGACAGTCCTGCCATTCCAGGAATCAGTCTGGTGAACCTTCGCTGCACTCCCTCTATGGCAAGTAAATGCTCTCTCAGGTAAGGAGGCCAAAACTGCATACAATACTCCAATCCTTGGTGTGGTCTCACCAAGGCCCTGTATAACTGCAGTAAGACATCCTTGCTCCTATACTCAAATCCTCTTGCAATGAAGGCCAACACACCATTTGCCTTCCTAACTGCTTGCTGCACCTGCATGTTTGCTTTCAGGTCCCTTTGTACATCAACATTTCCCAATCTACCACCATTTAAATAATACTCTGCCTTTCTGTTTTTCCTTCCGAAGTGGATAACTTCACATTTATCCACATTATACTGCATCTGCCATGTAATTGCCCACTCACACAACTTGTCTAAATCATCGTGAAGCCTCTTTGCATCTTCCTCACAACTCACAATCCCACCTAGTTTTGTGTCATCAGCAAACTTGGAAATATAACATTTGGTTCCCTCATCCAAATCATTGATATATGCTGTGAATAGCTGGGGCCCAAGCATTAATTCCTGTGGTACCAAACATGATTTCCCTTTCATAAATCCATGTTGACTTTGTCTAATCTCGTTGATATTTTCTAAGTGTCTTGTTATCAAATCCTTTATAATAGAACCTAGCATTTTCCCTACTACTGATGTTGGGCTAACCGGTCTGTAGTTCCCTGTTTTCTCTCTCCCTCCTTTTTTAAATAATGGGATTACATTTGCCACCCTCCAATCTACTGGAACTGTTCTATAATCTATAGAATTTTGGAAGATGACAACTAATGCATCCACTATTTCCATGGCTACCTCTTTTAGTACTCTGGGATGCAGATTATCAGGCCCTGGGGATTTATCAGCTTTCAGTCCCATTAATTTCTCCAGCACTATTTTTTTTACTAATACCAATTTCCTTTAATTCCTCCTTCTCACTAGTCCCTTGCTTCCCTAGCATTTCTGGGAAGTTATTTGTGTCCTTTTCCGTGAAGACAGAACCAAAGTATTTGTTTAATTGCTCTGCCATTTCCCTGTTCCCCATTATAAATTCTCCCATTTCTGACTGTAAGGGACTTACATTTGCCTTCACTAATCTTTTTCTTTTTACATACTTGTAGAAGCTTTTACAGTCCACTTTTATGTTCCTTGCAAGTTTACTCTCATACTCTATTTTCCCCTCTTAATTAATCTCTCGGTCCTTTTTTGCTGAATTCTAAACTGCTCCCAATCCTCAGGCTTGCTACTTTTTCTGGCAACTTTATATGACTCCTCTTTGGATCTAATACTATCCTTAATTTCTTTTGTTAGCCATGATTGGGCCACATTTGCTTTTGTGTTTTTGTGCCAGAAAGGAATGCATAATTGTTGCAATTCATACATTCGTTCCTTAAATGTTAGCCATTGCCTATCCACCGTCATGCCTTTTAATGAAACTTCCCAATCTATCATAGCCAACTCACTGCTCATTCCTTCGTAGTTTCCTTTGATTAGATTTAGGACCCTAGTTTCAGATTGGACTACTTCATTTTCCATCTTAATAAAGAATTCGATCATGTCATGGTCACTCTTCCCTGAAGGACCCCGCACAATAAGATTATTAATTAACCCCTTCTCATTGCACAATACCCAATCTAGGATAGCCTGTTCCCTGGTTGGCTTAGAAACTTCGTTGGGGACACCATTTTCAACATAGTCAGAACAATACATCGGGAGGCACAGATGAAAGTGATCTCAATGACCAGCTGTTTTGAGATATGCAGAAAAGACACGGTTGCCTATTATGATGAAAAATCCAAAGAAATTTTTCCTCCATCCCAATGATGAAATCCTTAAAGTCTATTCTATACTTCACCTTGACAGGATATCAAAAATCCTGTTTTAGGATTTGTATGCAGAGATCTACAGCCTGTCTGCATGGCATAGTACATTGGTACAGCCACAGAAGCTTGTGCTTAAGATGCATGCAGGAACAATTTTAATAATGATGATCTTCCATCATCTCCATGCTCTTATTATGCTTAGTATTTAGAAGTTTATTTTTTCTTCTCAATGTTCTGTTTTCTAGATTGGCTGGCTTAACAATTACTATGAGAAGGTCTGGAAGACGATGTCCCCTGTACTGCGAGCACAAAGCTTAATAGAGGAATATGATTGGCTTCAGAAACACACACGGCCATTTTCACACAGTGTCCTTGTGACATCGTCATTGGTCGTTCTGGCTGGAGCCCTGCTGGGAAACCTCCTGTTACAGGGAAGGCTTCTTTAACAATGCTCAAAATTCACTGTTCTAACCCTTTTCACAATCCTCTCAGAGTCCTTCTTCGAAGGAGAAGAAAATTCTATGAATTACTTTCAGTATAATCTATGCCGCAATCTGCCCAGTTTTAATAAAATAATGTGCCTATTCCCTACTTTATAGGAGATGTAACGTTCCCTCCGAGGGAAGCCTGACATTTTTAGTTCTCCTCTCACACCCAGAGCAGCTCCAGTGACATAGGTTACCGGTTTCTTGGAACAGCTCCATCCACTTAAAATCAGCATTTCAGATTGGCCTTGATGCCATTCTGTGGATGGCCATGCAGGAAAATGTTGATTTTATCCAAGGAGACAGCAGTACTCAACTGACATTAGGGGAAACTTTCCCATGGATGATCTTCTGCTGTGAATGTTCCTTTTTAAATTGGATTAATACCAGACTTAAAATAGTGTTGACAGAAATGTGGCTTTAAGTGATCAAATCAAAAGATCACCCGTGGGAAAATTTCTCATTAACTTTCCCGGCTCAAATATGTCCAGTTCTGAGCCAAAGAACTTTGATTTTCTGGTTATGATGTAAGTTTGTTAGCTGCTACTATGGTTTACGTGAACTACCCCCATAACTTGTGTCGCTGGAGAAGCTCTCAGTGTGAGGACAACCAAGATGGCAGGTCTCCATGAGAAAGGATAATTAGCTACAAAATAGGCAATGAGCTGGATTTTGCTGTAAAAATAACGGAGTGGCTAACAGCGCTAACCGTTATTTTAGTGCAAATCAGACAGCAACTACCGGCGACTGCACAAGCGCACTTAAACACGGAACCCAGAGATTGCTGTCAGAGATGCTCTGCTCCTCCAAATGCTGTGCGAAAATGACATCTTGCCAACTGACTCACCGTGGAACAGTGTGAAGTTCCTCTACTTACTTCATAGATACAGACTGAACTCGCCAAAAAAAGATAGAGCTTGTCCATTCCAGTGTAAGTACCCTTTTAACAGTGTGGTAAATCTTAATTACTGCCAAACAACCTCTATGGCACAGAAAATTAACTTTTACAAGTGTAGAGTCTCATTTCTTCAGCTTTTAATTATTGGGCCAGAGATTACTCATCTGAAGACGCCACTCCATAATGGTGTCCGCTCCAACCGCCAGTGAATCGATTGTGCAAGTTCGCGAATGCGCACATACGCAGTAAAACCCCGAAATCGCAAACGTGCTCCCATTGGTTCACCGGTGGTTTAACAGTTATGAGTTTAAAGGGCCACCTATGCTACAATCAGTAAAATCAGGAAACATTCATAAACTTACCCATCTGCCCAGCTGGAATGAAGAAACCTACGCCACCAAAAGGTACACTGGAAAATACCAGCCCTACAATACTTTTTAAAAGCGCAGTGACTGTTAATAACAGCGAAATAACAAAAAATTATATTTTAAAAATGTGGAATGTCAAATTACTCTTATTTTAATTTTTTTTGATCATTTAAAAAAATTAAAAAATTTTTAAAAACTTTTAACTTCTGTACGTTTCATTAAATTAAATCATTTGCTTGGCTTTTTATAAAGGTATGTTAAATTTTTATTTACACTAACATAGACAAGTTCACTTTAAATGAATGAGTTTTTCTTGCCTGCTTGTGGGCGTGACCTCTCTTCTTGACAGATTCTGTGGGCGTGGCTTCCATTCCCACACAGTCTATCGGTACAGAGGAAGGTGCGCTGACATCACAACGCTGAACTGAGAAACATAGAAAATAGGAGCAGGAGTAGGCCATTCGACCCTTCGAGCCTGCTCCGCCATTCAGTATGATCATGGCTGATCCTCTATCTCAATATCATATTCCCGCTCTCTCCCCATACCCCTGATGCCTTGTGTGTCTAGAAATCTATCTAGCTCCTTCATAAATATATTAAGTGACTTGGCCTCCAAAGCTTTCTGTGGTAGAGAATTCCATAGGTTCACCACCCTCCTGAGTGAAGAAATTTTTCCTCATCTCAGTCCTAAAGGTCCTACCCTGTATCGTAAGACTATGACCCCTCATTTTAGACCCCCTAGCCAGGGGAAATATCCTCCCTGCATCCAGTCTGTCTAGCGCTGTCAGAATTTTATATGTTTCAATGCAATCCCCTCTCATTCTTCTAAACTCGAGTGAATACAGGCCTAGTCGACCCAATCTCTCCTCATACGACAGTCCTGCCATCCCAGGAATCAGTCTGGTGAACCTTCGCTGCACTCCCACCATGACAAGTATATCCTTTCTTAAGTAAAGAGACCAAAACTGCACATAACACTCCAGGTGTAGTCTCACCAAGGCTCTATATCTGCATTAAGACATCCTTGCTCCTGTACTCAAATCCTCTTGCAATGAAGGACAACATACCATTTGCCTTCCTAACTGCTGAACCTACATGTTTGCTTTCAGTGACTGGTGTACAAGGATACCCAGGTCCCTTTATACATCAACATTCCCCAATCTATCACTATTTAAATAATACTCTGCCTTTCTGGTTTTTCCTTCCGAAGTAGATAACTTTGCATTTATCCACATTATACTGCATCTGCCTTGTATTTGCCCATTCACTCAACTTGTCTAATCAACTTGAAGCCTCTTTGCAACCTCCTCACAACTCACGATCCCACCTAGTTTTGTGTCGTCAGCAAACTTGGAAATATTACATTTGGTTCCCTCATCCAAATCATTGATATATATTGTGAATAGCTGGGGCCCAAGCACTGATCCCTGCGGTACCCCACTGGTCACCGCCTGCCACCTCGAAGAAGACCCATTTATTCCTACTCTCTGTTTCCTGTCTGTTAACCAATTTTCAATCCTTGCCAGTATATTACCACCAATTCCATGTGCTTTAATTTTGCACACTAACCTCTTATGTAGGACTTTATCAAAGGCCTTCTGAAAATCCAAATAAACCACATCCACTGGTTCTCCCTTATCTATTCTACCAGTTACATCCTCAAAAAACTCTAGTAGGTTTGTCAAACACGATTTCCCTTTCATAAATCCATGTTGACTTTGTCTAATCCCGTTGATATTTTCTAAGTGTCCTGTTAGCACATCCTTTATGAAAAAATTTAAGATGGAGCAAGTGGACGTCGGAGACCACGAGCTAAATATTTTCGTAGACTTTGTCCGCAGAACGTGCGGGCAGCTTTGCCACGCCGGTTGGAGCAAGTTCCGGCCGATTGTTGGAATTTAAATACATTTTTTTTCTTACTTATTCTTTGTCCCTTTTATCTCTGCCTCTTAATCTAATCTTTCTTCCTCTCTCTATTTCTCTTTCTGTACCTGATTTGACATTGAATTCACTATTCCTGGTTCAGACTCTGCTCTGCTCATTAACGATTCTTCAATTTGATTGGTTAAGGAGATACACAGTTGCTTGCCCTGTTCACACAAGTCCCAGATGCCCTATAGAGGCGCTGCGCTGTTTGGATGGTTGGCTGACAGTAACTTGCCTTGCAAAACCCCATAGAAAGTCTATGGGCCGTTCATTCGCTGCTTACAGCAAAATCTGGCCCAATGTTTTTGACAAAGTAAAAGATAGATTCATGCAGAAGTACTTTGAAAAAAATATTTCCTGTAGGCCTCCCTTTTCCTTCATGCTCAATCTTTTCACAGGATACTAATCCACAGAAGAATGCATGAAAATATAGAGCACAAAAAGCACATTCTTCCACAGATCAAGTTCAATTTGCCCTGCCATTAATGTCGTCCTGCCCATTCAGTAACCCAAATTTAAATTTAAATTTAAATCACTTAAGTGATAATTTTTTTCTTTAGTTGACACTGTCAGCTATGCTGTGCTGTGACAGGAGCTGCAACTATTTTCGGTGTCCCCCATCCCATGGGCGAACTCTGAAAAGAGAGCACTAATAGTGCGGGGAATCTGCCATGAATATTTTAAATCCACTTCAACCCAGAAAGTTATCCAGGGTCAGTCCACGGTCACACAGGCAGGTGGGAGTCATGCCCCAACGCACTTCTGGAAGAACCCCCACCACAGTGGAAAATCTAGGCCATTGTCTTCTTGACATGTGGCTAACTGTTTTTCTGAGCAATGAATTCCCTCCAATACAAATTCACTGTACCTGGCAGTATGCATCCTCATCCCAAATATCTTCTTTGGCTTCTTGACTAACTCTTCCTCAGTTTGATCTACTCTTGAAGTGAGGGCTAGATCCTGATTAATGATCAATAATATATTTTCCTATCACTGGATCAGAAATTACAGCACAGAAAGAGGTCGCTCGGCCCATCATGCCTGTGCTTGCCTTTCTGCTTTCCTGGAACTATCTGCTGTAATTCCTTTTCCCTGTATCCTTTATAACCTTTTAAAAACATATCCAATTCCCTTTTAAATTCGATCAAATCTCTGCCTCAATTAGCTATCGGTAATGAGCAACATGAATAATTTCTCTGGCATTTTTATTTCTCCTACCTAGTTTCCTTGAACATTTACCTCTTTAACTTGGCTGCATAATACCTGTTATATAAATTCTCACTCCCACCTCTGATGGTTCATCCCATCAGTCCAGTGCTGACCCATCCACTTCACTGACTTGTGTTAACAACTATCTAGTTCAGTAGTAGGTATTCACTTTCAATAACTCCCTTATATTTTTCAGTTTATGAGTTCCTATACTCCCTTGTCCAAGGCCATAACTCTTTCCTTGAACTTGTTGATCAAGAGACGGTTATTGCAACCATTCCTTGGCTTCTATAACTGATTCTTTCATGCGTAAACATCCAATGGCAAAAAAAAAAATCACTCTTATTTTTCAAAACAGACCTTGTCCTAATGATAACCCAAAATATCCTAAAGCCTGCAAATTCTTCTTCTTGGCTAACAATCTTACAGCTTTGCCAAATTGTCTGCTTGTCTCTGCTCCCACTCACAAATGCCAAGGCCCTATTTTGATGGAAGTCAATCGAAATGAAGGGCCAGGCAAGCCATGTCCCATAGGGACACAATCAAGTGCCTTCCCTTAAAAGGGTACCACCACTAACATTTCTTGTTGGAGGGGCGGGGGGGTGGAATTTGACCTACCCAAACTGATTTTTAAACCGAAATTAACAAAAGTAACAAGAAACTCCAAGGATTCCATTATAGTTCCTGACCTCCTCCACTGAATCTCACCTTTACTGTTACCCTACCAATTTCCTATTCAAAGCACTATTTACTTTGAAGGATGATCACAAGGAATTATACAGGATGTCTCTCTGATGCAATATGTCCACCTTCTCACTTCTGATTTTTAAATACTAAAGTACACAGCTGCATAACTGCTGAGTAATTGGATTGCTAGGAACATTAACCAAGTAATCACGTCTGGACGTCTGCCTGTATCCTAACTCACACCAAGTCCCGTTGACCCATCACACTTGTGCTTGCTGACCTACATTGGCTCCCAGTCCGGCAAAGCCTCGATTTTAAAATTCTCATCCTTGTTTTCAAATTTCTCCATGGTCTCGCCCCTCCCTATCTCTGTAACCTCCTCCAGCCCTACAACCCTCCAAGATCTCTGCACTCCTCCAATTCTGGCCTCTTGCACGTGCCCGATTTTCTTCACTCCAGCATTGGAATTCCCTCCCTAAACTTCTCCGCCTATTCACCTCTCCTCCTTTAAGATGCTCCTTAAAACATACTTCTTTGACCAAGCTTTTGGTCACCTGTCCTAATATCTCCTTATGTGGTTCAGTGTCAAATTTTGTTTGATAACGCTAATGCGAAGCAGCTTGGAACATTTTACTACTTTAAAGACGTTATATAATGCAAGTCATTGTAAGAGTGAAGAGCAGGAGTTGATGAAATATCAATTTTGACTGCTTAATCTTGATCTGTCTCTGTTTTATTTATTTTAACTCTGTGGGAACAGAAGGGCTACAGTTACTACCACTGTGAGAAAGAGGGCATTATCAATTTTATAGAAATGTGTAGTGGTTTTGGGGTTTTCCATTTCCCTGTGGTATGCTTAGCTGCAAGGTCATTTGTCTGTATCATAGCACATGCACAAAGAACAGTTAAATTATCTCACACTGTCTGAATCACTGTGTTTCATCAATAAATTCTCCTCAGCATTAGCTCAGTCTTAGAACTCTTACTTCTGAGTCCAGAATATTGTGGGTTCAAGCCCCACTCTAGAGACTTGAGCACATAATCCAGGATATCACTTCAGTGCATTACTGAGGGAGCACTGTCAGAAGTGCCATCTTGCAAGTGAGATGTTAAACTGAGGCCCTGCCTTCATGCTAGGGTGGATGCAAAAGTTTCCACACCACTATTTGGCCAATATTGAGGTTTCAAAGAACACCATTAAAATAGATTATATGGTCATCTATCTCATTGCTGTTTGTGGCACTATTGAAACTGGTGGGGAAAAAATGCAGCTGCATGACAATACCCACAAAAGGCTCCTGAACATCAGGTTTAAAAAAATACAAGCAAGCAATATAGTTGAGAAATGACTTTACATTTAGGCAATCTTCTTACTGGGCCCTTTAAACTCACATCTGTGCATTGTTCAGCACCTAGTGAGCCTGGCTGCCCAATATTTATGGGTATGAAAGCTCTGTGTCACGCATGCTTTAACGCCAGGAAATAGCATGCAAGGCGTAATAAGATCATTCCTCACCCTAAATTTTATTACAATAAAGCTCCCTAACCCCTTTTTTCATTGGCAGAAATGTAAGCAAAGTGCAAACTGGAAGTAGATCCAACATAGAAAAAAAAATAGGAGCAAGAGTAGGCAATTCGGCCCTTCGGGCCTGCTCCACCATTCAAAATGATCATGGCTGATCGTCTAACTCAGTACCCATTTCCCTTGATCCCTTTAGCATTAAGAAATATATCTATCTCCTTCTTGACTACATCTAATGACTTGGCCTCCACTGCCTTCTGTGGTAGAGAATTCCACAGGTTCACAATCCTCTGAGTGAAGAAATTTCTCCTCATCTCGGTTCTACATGGCATACCCCGTATCCTGAGACTGTGACCCCTGGTTCTGGACTCCCCAGCCACCGGGAACATCCTCCCTGCATCTAGTCTGTCTAGTTCTGTTAGAATTTTATATGTTTCGATGAGATCACCTCTCATTCTTCTGAACTCTATTGAATATAGACCTAGTCGACCCAATCTCTCCTCATACGTCAGTCCTGCCATCCCAGGAATCAGTCTGGTAAACCTTTGTTGCACTCCCTCTATGGCAGGGACATCCTTCCTCGGATAAGGAGACCAAAACTGCACACAATACTCCAGATGTGGTTTCACCAAGGCCCTGTACGTTACGGATTGACACACAATTTTCTAATCTTGCTCCATCAATTGAACGGGCCTATGCTCTCTGGAGTTTAGAAGAATGAGAGGTGATCTCATTGAAACATAAATGATTCAGAGGGGGCTTGACAGAGTAAATGCTGAGAGGTTGTTTCCTCTGGCTGGAGAGTTTAGAACTAGGGGGCATAGTCTCAGGATAAGGGGTTGGCCATGAGATGAGGAGGAATTTCTTCACTCAGAGGGTTGTGAATCTTTGGAATTCTCTACCCCGGAGGGCTGTGGATATTCAGTTGTTGAGTATATTCAAGGCTGAGATAGATAGATTTTTGGACTCTAGGGGAATCAAGGGATATGGGGATCGGGCAAGAAAGTGGAGTTGAGGTTGAAGATCAGCCATGGTCTGATTGAATGGCAGAGCAGGCTTGAGGGGCCGTATGGCCTACTCCTGCTCCTATTTCATATGTTCTTATTCACACCTGTTTGTCAGGTGAACCCATGGTAACGTGTTCAGACACTCCTGGCCCAGTTCCCTACACTGTCACTTTTGGATCAGTTACAGCTTCCACTGCCATTTGTAATGACATTAGTTATTGACATTTTCACTTGTAAAAAATAATCTTTAGAACACAAAAATGAACAATTCCATTCTACAAAAAGCAATCATATTCTAAAAAGGTGAGATATAGGTGTCATGATAGTTCCCCACCTGGCTAACCCTTAGCCCTGGACTCCACCTGGAAAAAGTGATGCAGTCCCTGTGAACCACTTTGGTTTTGTGTCACACTCCCTCACAGGACTGAGCACCAGACAGCAGCAGCAAAGCAGTAGAAGGAATCAGATCTATCCAAACCTGCGAATAACATCACAGAAGATGCACAAGTACGGGTGAATTATTAGAATCCTGAGAGATTTAGAAAGTAATTCAAATCATTTGGTGTGAGAGTGAACCACATTGTAGCAAGATTTATTACTGTTTGTTGGGTTTTGCAGATCTATTGTAATGGGTTTGTAGCACTAACAGTGCAGCTGTGACCCATATCAATGCACGAGATAATCAGCGTTAGCACACACAAGGCTTTTACTGGTTAAAGATCTTCACAGGCAATAGGAGAACATTGCGGCTTGGTGTGGTTTTTTGCAGTACTAAATCCTATGCTAAGAGCTGTACCACTTTGACCCGAGGCAGCTGTTTTTGATTTTTATCTGTCATGAGTGAAGGCTTTCCTGGTATAAAGACTACAGGGTAAAAAATACTGTCGATAGTGCTACCTTACAAACTCTTAATGTGCTTGTACCAAAACACCCTCTCCGCTATTTTAACAGACGTATCAACCTTATTATTTTATCAACAACAATTTCTACCCTTATATCAGCACAGTTTTAAAGCAAAAATATCCTACTTTGATACATCATAAAATGAACAAAATGAATTACATATTTACATAATTGCTACATCACAAAAGAATGTAACTTGTTAACAAATACTAGAAAAGAAATCTTACCTATTATGAACAAAACCAAAACAGATAAACTTATGAATATGTAGAGCTCATTAAAATAAGGTCACCCAAAATAAGAAATTCTAAACAGACACTATCTTGATGCCTAAGTGGGTAAATGCACTACCCAGGATGGTATAATGCCATTCAGATTACCAGGAAGCTACCAAATTCAACCCCCAATCTGTGCTGTTAGTTGATCTCAACTTGGGCAATGATTGGGAGGGAAAAGTCCAACAATAGACCAGGGATGGGATCGAGGGGAAGCAGGAGTGGGCCTATGGCTTTTGATGTGCTGATTATATAATTATGCTCGAAGGCATAAGGAAGGTGTCTTGATTAAGATTTCTTATTGTGGTGGAGCTTATTTGAGTGATATCTGCACAATTATATGTTATCTGTTACATTTACCTTCGCAATAGTAAGATGTTTTCCCTTCTAGTGTTACTTCACTGACCAGGTACATTCATTGTGATGTAACATTTATACAAACATGCAATAAGTTTTTTTTTAAGTGGTAACAAGGTAGGGTATGTTTGCTTTAAAACTGCAGATATAAGAGTGGAAATTGCTGTCATTGATGTTAAAAAACCTCAATAATTAATGTTTCTCCATCATGGGTCAGAGAAATAGATGAAAAAATTGACTTTTATTCCTTGGTTTACATCTTAGAAATTTACAGAAATGCCGTACAAAAACCATATTGTCCAATCCAAAACAACAGTGTCACCAGCAGCAAACTTAGAATGTAAATTCTAGTTAGAAGCAAACAGTTTATTTCAACTTTATCCATATTAGCCAGATAATTATAGAGTGGAACAGGAAGCTACTATATTAGGGGTACATGTCCCAACACCCACAGATGGTTGGAGATAGCTAACTGCCATGGTTAATAAAGTGAGACATCCTTCCTCACACTAATATTTTTCACTGCAAGGCTTCAAACAAGGCTTCAAGTTGAGTGTGGAGTTTTACTTTGAACAAGAGTGAACACTGGGACTTGTTGGGCACATTAGGGCAACTAGAAAAAGTGTAAATGCTGGGACAGTAGCTTTAGGAGTCATCTGACAAAAGTATGCAAACCACCTGAAACATAAAGCACATTAATAAGGATAATAGTACAATATCCACTTTCATAATCCATTTATAGTTACAGAATTCCAAAACGTTTTCCATTTACTTAATATCATTTAAACAATAAATGTAAATTCAATGAGAAAATGCTTCCAAAGACACGTTTGTACTGGCCCTTGCAACTTCAGTATTTTGCATTGCTCCAGGTATCAGTCAGAATAAATTTAACCAGCCATTGTACTTTGCAACACATCAAATGAGCCAGCAAAGCGAACCTGAACAGTAAATACAGACGCACATGAAAACAACCAGGGAAGTGACTACTGATGTCAAGACATATCCCCTCTCCTTCCCTCACAAACACACACACACACACACATACATATCCAGCAGCTCCCACAGATACACACGCCACATAGCTTTCTCACTTCCAAATACTAACATTGACATAATCCACAACCATAGCAAAATATAAAAATTAACATTTAAAAAATCTTTTTGAAGTTCCCTCAGAGGATTTGTAAATACATTTCCTGTCAGGTATAATGCTAAGGTATAGAGACAAGGGTTCTCTGGTTCGAGTCCCAGTCTAAGATGAGTTAGCTAATCTCAGCCAGGACAATGGTTGGGGCAATGCAATTGGCCTCAGTGCCCCTAGACTCAAGAGAGGAAAGATTAATCAGGGCTTCCTCTCCTGATCACTATCCAGTGAAAGTGTTCAAGTGTGGATACTTTCACTGGATAGTGTTCAAGTGTGGATACTACATGAGAACATGATTACTCTTCAGCTTAGGTCCTATCCCAGGTGCATACCCTGGCAATTCTCATTGTCCAAGTGTACGCATGGATAATGGACACCTGGGTGAGGTGCCAGAGACAGACTTGCACCCACAGAAGCAGACAACTGCACCTTCAGGAAAAGAAAAGACAAAAGGGGAGAAAATTGTGGGTGGGAACAATATTTCCTCATGCAGTTCTCCTTATCTTTCACTACTAAATAAAATGTAGCATTCAGGTTTTATGAACACCACCCTAAATGATGCAAGAAGTTTTTCTACTCTTGAAGGATTCTCCTGTTGCTTGTTTACTCCTCACTCTCTGACACCTTGCCGAGGTTTTCATTTATTTTGCTCACCTGCCTGCAATTTTCCAGTCCGTTAAAATGAATGGAAAGGAAATCGCAGGCTACTGATCGCATAAGCAGAAAATGCCAGGCCTCCAGTCAGACTGTGCCTCCCCAATGTGGGAAAGAACCATCACACAGTGATGTTGTTGGCACAAACCCTCCACTAGTGAACAGGGCCCTCCATTGAACACAAGTACTGTAATAAAAATTACATTCTTTCTAAATGTATAAGAATTCATTTATATTCAAATCAATGGACAGCATTGGGTAGGATTTATATTTCAGCACTTAATCCTGACAATAAATCATGAGTAGGGTAAATGTTTCCTTGGATCTGCTCAGAAGCTATCAGTTTACACGGCCTCCAAATCTTTTAGTACAAAACACGATATTCATGCATAAAAATTGCACTGCCCAAGTTAAGTACAGAAATTCCCAGCATTTGTTGCACAATGGCACACTGTACCAAATAATTTGCCCTAATCATGAGTGGCTACATCAGTGGTGAGATATCTGGTTATCCTGGAAATAAAAGGAATTATCTCACATCCAGGTATTCCTCTCCATGTGTTATCCTCTGTGCATCTCAGTAAAGGAGATCCACAGTCTGAGGTCCTGTGAAACAGTGAATTTAAAATAGACACTGTAAAGATTTAAATTCTGCGAGGTGTGTAATAATTCCTTACCTCCTACAATCTACAGGTATTTAAAACCATTACTTCTTGATTTATCTCATCATCTCTTTTACTCTTTTCAACTCAGTGTTGGCCTGTACAATGAATGTTGTCATCTAGATTTCACAGTTAGAAAAATCATCCAATACCCATTAATGGAAAGGATTGCCTTCAAATTCAAGTGAATTATTTAACTAAAAATAAAAAAATTAGGAGCTGTTACTGTTTCAAATTGAAGGTATCAATCCCACTGAATTTTAATAGGAAATACACAACAGCTGTTCCTCATGTCAAAAATATCAACGTCACTTCTCACACATTGGTGATTTTTAACACTTCAAAAGGAAATGAAAAAAAACTCCTTGCTTCTAAATTAAGTAGATTTTTACAGACACAGGATTGTCACTTTACTAAGTCTGTATTTTCACAGTTCAGTGTGTCAGAACACTGCCTCCACCAGTGGAACCTGAAGCTGAATATAACCCTCGCAGAAGGTCTCCATTCCTGCTGAGGGCTAATGGGGCTTTGTGTTTGATGATCAGCAGTGCCTAGGTGGAGCAGCATATGACACATTCAATTGAGACTGGGTGGGGCTGTATGCTACGTGTACATTGACTAGTTGGAGCAGTGTACTAATACAGTGCTTGGGTGGAGTGATGTAATACATGTTCAACATTGGATGGGGCAGTGTGTGACTTTCAATATTGTTCTTTCCTATCTTGAAAGAGTCGAGCAACATATATATATATTTTTTTTGTTAAGGGCACAAGAGTCTCCCTGCGATGCCCAACGCCAGTATCTGATCAAAACCACTGTGGCAGTTCAGTGATTAAGTGTATGACTGTAAAGAATGGAGCTAAGATCTTCTTGAGTGAGAAGATAGTATCACATTTTTATGTAACAAAGTTCAGACTAAGAAAATTAGGATGCGCTCATCTATAACTGCAACATTTTCATGAAGATTATCATTGCCCTGATGAAATCAGATCCAATGGCTAGTAGGCTTTTATCTCTGGAGAAGACCTAGACAGCAGCGGGTATTAGAACACATATTCACATATGGAACCTAGTTTGGAAAGTATTCTTTAGCTCAGTTGCATCGCTTGCTTCTGAGTCAGAAGTGTGTTGGTTCAAATCCCATTTCAGAACTTCAGCACTATTTAGGAGACGCTCCAGTGCAGTATTTTCATCACTCCACCATTGGCGGACTTGCCTTCAGCTGCCTAGGCCCTAAGCTCGAATTCCCTCCCCAATCCTTTCCACCTCTCTAGCTCTCTGTCTGCCTTTAAGACACTCCTTAAAACCTACCTCATTGACCAAGCTTTTGGTCACCTGTCCTAATAGCTCATGTGGCTCAGTGTCAAATTTTGTTTGACAATGCTCCTGTGAAGCGCTTTGGAACATTTTACTACATTAAAGGTGCTATATAAATGCAAGTTGTTGTTGTTGTTCTGAGAGACTGCTGCATTTGCAAAGGACAAAGTCAGCATGGCTTTATGAAGGGGAAGTCATGTCTGACAAATTTGCTTGAGTTCTTCGAGGATATAACGTACAGGGTGGATAAAGGGGAACCAGTGGACATAGTGTATTTAGACTTCCAGAAGGCATTCGACAAGGTGCCACATAAAAGATTATTACTTAAGATAAAAAATCACGGGATTGGGGGTAACATTCTGGCATGGGTGGAGGATTGGTTATCGAACAGGAAGCAGAGAGTTGGGATAAATGGTTCATTTTCGGACTGGCAACCAGTAACCAGTGGTGTTCCACAGGGGTCGGTGCTGGGTCCCCAACTCTTTACAATCTATATTAACGATTTGGAGGAGGGGACCGAGTGCAACATATCAAAATTTGCAGATGATACAAAGATGGGAGGGAAAGTAGAGAGTGAGGAGGACATAAAAAACCTGCAAGGGGATATAGACAGGCTGGGTGAGTGGGCGGAGATTTGGCAGATGCAATATAATATTGGAAAATGTGAGGTTATGCACTTTGGCAGGAAAAATCAGAGAGCAAGTTATTTTCTTAATGGCGAGAGATTGGAAAGTACTGCAGTACAAAGGGATCTGGGGGTCCTAGTGCAAGAAAATCAAAAAGTTGGTATGCAGGTGCAGCAGGTGATCAAGAAAGCCAACGGAATGTTGGCTTTTATTGCTAGGGGGATAGAATATAAAAACAAGGAGGTATTGCTGCAGTTATATAAGGTATTGGTGAGACCGCACCTGGAATACTGCATACAGTTTTGGTCTCCATACTTAAGAAAAGACATACTTGCTCTCGAGGCAGTACAAAGAAGGTTCACTCGGTTAATCCCAGGGATGAGGGGGCGGACATATGAGGAGAGGTTGAGTAGATTGGGACTCTACTCATTGGAGTTCAGAAGAATGAGAGGCGATCTTATTGAAACATATAAGATTGTGAAGGGTCTTGATCGGGTGGATGCAGTAAGGATGTTCCCAAAGATGGGTGAAACTAGAACTAGGGGGCATAATCTTAGAATAAGGGGCTGCTCTTTCAAAACTGAGATGAGGAGAAACTTCTTCACTCAGAGGGTGGTAGGTCTGTGGAATTTGCTGCCCCAGGAAGCTGTGGAAGCTACGTCATTAGATAAATTTAAAACAGAAATAGACAGTTTCCTAGAAGTAAAGGGAATTAGGGGTTATGGGGAGCGGGCAGGAAATTGGACATGAAGCTGAGTTCGGATCGGTCAATGCCCTGTGGGTGGCGGAGAGGGCCCAGGGGCTATGTGGCCGGGTCCTGCTCCGACTTCTTGTGTTCTTTAGATTTGTGGTTGGGATCAGATCAGCCATGATCTTATTGAATGGCGGAGCAGGCTCGAGGGGCCGATTGGCCTACTCCTGCTCCTATTTCTTATGTTCTTATGTTCTTATGTACTCTCCTTTAAATCAGATGTTAAACTGAAGCCTCTTCTGTCTGTCACAGCGAACATTAAAGGTTCCATGGCACTAATCAAAGAATGTTCTCCCTCAACCTACACCACCAAAAACAGAATAACTGATCATTCCTTTCAATTGCTGATTGGGGAATCTTGCTGTGCACTGGATGGTTGTTGTATTTGTTTACATAACAGCAATTGCACTTCAAAGTAATTCAAATATGTGAAGCTTTGAGACATTTTTGAGAGACAGGCTAAGACACTATAGGGTGGATATTCCTCTTTGTTTCATCTGGGAAATAGGTGGCATAACACAGAGTGATCATTCTTCATGTGTGCATGATGAGTGTCATCAGGCTATTCAATAATAGGGAAGGATCATAGTCAAGCCCAATCCTGTCCACACCCTATGGTCAGACATGGGTACTTTCCACGGGATAACAACCAGGAGCAGGAAATCTCATCTATTTTTCCTTTCCGTAGCCCATGGTGAAAGACAATTTATAGCACATTCATTGTCTCCCCATCTGAGATCAGCTAACTCAGCACAGACCAGCAATCAAACCTGGAAACCTCTGCTTTGTGATGTTCAGTTACATGCTGTCTTTACTAAATGAGCCATTGGGGAGCTCACAATCACCATTCTTAATGTAAACTATGTGGCTAGATTCAGGGTGTGCATTTGTCAAAGGATAAGAAAGACAGTTTTATCCCCCACTGATCTGGTGGCACAGGAAGTCTCACTTATTGCATTCTGAAGAAATGCTTTGCAACTGCTCAATTATCATGGCCATCCCTGGTTTTAATTTAAGAATTTACCAGCCACGTCAAGTAGCATCATGTGTTGCTGATGTCTCAAACATTTCGGACATGCAGCCACTGATATCATTCACCATCACACAGTGCTGCTCTGAGATACAGAAGGTAAATCTTAGCTACCAAAACTCCTAAACATGGTTAATTGCTATAGAATGACAAGTCTAAGGTCAAAATAACTTATGTTTACAAGCGGATCTCCTGCTCATGATGAATCAAGGAATGTTTGAGTTGTCTGTCATCTTCATATTTGTGCTCCTCTCAGTTTTTATGCCCATTTTGAGGGTATTGAGGGAGTGCTGCACTGTCGGAGTGCTGCCATCTTTTGGATGAGATATTAAACCGAAGCCTCGTCTGCCCTCTCAGGTGGATATTAAAAGATCCCACGGCACTATTTGAAGAAAAGCAGGGGAGTGCTCCACGGTGTCCTTGCCAACATTTATCCCTCAAGCAACACCTATATCAGATAATCTGGTCATTTGTTTCATTTCCATTTGTGGGACTTTGCTGTGTGCAAATTGGCTGCCAAGTTTCCTACATTACAACAGTGACTACATTGCAAAGGTACTTCGTTGATTGTAAAGCACTTAGGGACATCCTGAGGTTGTGAAAGGAGCTATATAAATTTAAGTCTCTTTCTTTTTCACAGAAAGTAAGTATGACAAACAAGAAGTGCACGCTAGATGCAAGGCTTTTAATATATGGGTGTTGCACCTTTCATGTAACAAAACATCCCAAGGCTCTTTACAGGGAATCAGAAGATGCTAAGCAGGAAATGGGAGGGAAAGTGGGTAAGGTAACTGAAGATTTATTCAAAGAGATTGATTTTGAGGAGGCTTTTGATGGAGGAGAGAGGAGTAGCAAGGCAGAGGTTTGGTGGCTGAAGGCTCTGCAAGCAACAGTGGAGTGATGGGAGGTGGAATGCACAGTAGATGAGAGTTACAGGATCAGAGGTTGCATGCTGGGAGGTAGGATTAGAGAAGATTACAGAAGCAGGAAAGATCATGGCCATCAAGGGATTTGAAAATGAAATTGAGGATAACAACAATTTTAGGTGTTTTACCACAGTGCATAATTAACAAATCAAAACTAGAAAACCATTATGAGCTGTCACAAATTAACCAATTGAAAGTACTCCGAGTCTCACCTATCAAAAGGATAATCTGAAAAGATTTTATTGCAACTGATGTGATGACATTATCACTGAAACCAAGGAACCACATACAAGTAGGTTCCTCATCTTTGCTCTAAAGAGAAAAATAACATTTCGTTTCAAGCACAGCAGGGCAGATTTTCATCTTCACCCTCTTCACAATGATTCCATAAATACATATTTGTCATTTTATGATTTGAAACAAGACAGATTTCTGATCTGTCACAGAGAGGTTCCATGGAAACAGGGTACTGTCTGATTGGTCTTTTGAGGTAGATGTGGTACAGTATGAGATAAGGCCACTTGATCTATTCAGCTTCTTCCTTTTACAGGCCATGTATAATTTGTTTGATCTTATCTTCTATTTAATTTCTTAAAGGAGGTGATTAACAATAGTTGAAGCTTCCATGAAGATCAAGATGTATGAAATCTATCTATGACTCTCAACTTAGGTTCAACAACACAAGTCACGTTTGGAAGTGGATTTCATGTATCCTACAAGTCAGAATGTGTCTTAACCTAACCAATATCTTCATAAATGCAGCTGGACCCTGGGAATGAAGAGAGATTTTTGGACACTGGAATATATCACATGCCATTGTATGATCTCTTCAGCTTCAGTGTGCAGAAGAGTAAGCATTCTATCAGGCCCTAACTCAGGCTATAAACCACAAGACAAATGTATTGAATATTAAAACTGGCAAATGAAGAGTACTCTGTAAAAACAGCACATTTACAGTAATCAGAAACGTTACAAATCTCTTCGAAATGTCAAAAACAACAGGTACTTTGCCATTAACCCTCAACATTAAACTGACCCTTGAAACAGTTACATTACTGGTTGCATGCTACCATAAATTTGCTGACTAGCCCCTTATTTCTGCTGGTTTCAGATGAACTGTTGTCTTCATGCAATATTGGCCAAGTAATAGATCTAAATTCTTTCGACAATATCCCAGAATAAATAATATTAAAACTGTATTTCTCATAACTACATTTAGGTGGTCAGACATTCACAGAATTTTCCACAACATTCACCTGAGGAAGGAGGAAGCCTCTGAAAGCTTGTGAATTTCAAATAAAATTGCTGGACTATAACTTGGTGTTGTAAAATTGTTTACAATTGTCAACCCCAGTCCATCACCGGCATCTCCACTTCACAGAATTTAAAACAGTGTTTTCTCACACAAATATAACTGCCAGACATGTTAAAGATACAATCCACAGGATGCATGTAATTGAATGGGATGACTTGACCCATTGGTCAGTTCCAAACTCATTTTGCATATCTCGCAGATCAATCAATATGTCCTTATCGAAGGACAATGGCAGCAATCTATCTTGCACATCAAAGCCTTTTTGACCTATGAATTTTCTCTTTCTTGTCTTTGAGGTGTGTTTATCAGTTAGTCTTGGATGTTTATTATCTGTGACCTGCAGAACCAGCTAGCGGAACCAATTCTAACCCTATGTATGCTGCGACTAGTAAGAATGAATCCAGTGATAATCCATCAAAGACAAAAATGCTTCATTGCTTCTGCATTATCCATTACTCCATCTGTTTCTGATCTCATGTTCTTTTTACATCACAGAGTTTTCTTTTGATCCCTCTCAGTGTTATCTACAATCAGTTTTCTGTGACCCTTTTACTTCTAGTACATATTTTAATTATCTTCTGGAATTTTTAATGACTACTTTCCTCACTAAATTTTGTCTCTGGGTATCTTTTAATATAATTCTCCATGTCTCCTAGTTAGTTTGATCTTGTAGTTCAGCAGCAATGGTCTGGCAATACTGGTGAAAGATCAAACTGGTTAACGTTATTCCTAATTTGTGTGGATCAGTGTGACAATTAAGTATGTATTTATCTCTGTTATTCTGTTGGAGTTAATCGTATGCCATTATTTTGCTGCAATGCCTACATATATGTTGATGTGAATTCCTGTATTCCTGTTGAGTCAGCTTGCGATACAAACCAAAAAGTGCTGTGTTTATGGAGAGATAGAGATGGAGAAAATGATAGATAGAGAGCAAAGCTTTGGGACTATATTGCAACATGAGCCTGTACCTTCAGCAAAGGATGGAAGAAATGGGAGAAAATTGTGGGAAAAAAAGCAATGTGTGAGAGGATAGTTCTGTACCAATTTATTCACTTAATAATGACCATTAAGATGGCTATAGTGTACGCGTAAGCAAATTTTGGGCTGGAATAATGAACAAAAGAGCTAACTGAACCTACACATTTCTACCCCATCACCATTAATAGTTTTACAACACGTAGTCACTAAGAAAACACATAATAGCACTTTGATATTAAGTAAACCTTCTAAGAATGTGGAACCCTACCAGGAATTAGTGATTGCTCTCCAGCGGGTGAGATCACATCATTTCAGTAAACTAATTACTGATGAATGCTGTACCACTAAGTACACAATTGTTTGTGCATTATGCCATTATAATGCTTTGTGCAGTAAGCCACAGTACAGTCAAAGCCACATGTATAAAATGGCTGACAACTTCCCAATTATGGCAAAATTACAAATATTTCCCAATTTTGCTATGACATAATCACATATTATATGTATAATCTTTTATATGTAGACCTCTGACTTACCCACCACATACATGAAGAATGCAACTATATATATATATATATATATATATACACACACACACTTTATTGTACTATATATCATATTTAATTACATGTATTGAAACCTCTTATGCATAAAGTAGCAAAACTGACAGCTGAAACCTTAGAATGTAAGAGTATGGTTTAAATATTAACAACTGCTTTTGTCATTTTTTAGCACATTGGTTCTGTTACCGTGCAAGCAAACATAGCACTCAGTAAGACTTGTTACTTCCTTCCTGATTATATGCTAAAGACTGACGTTAGAGCTCTAACCAACATCATTTTGTTGCGGTCACGACTTGCCATGTGACTCTCCTTCCTGTGACTCAGATTCCTTCAGTTAAGCAGAACCGGTCTAATTTGTATCCTATCTTTATTTTTATTCTCTTGATAAAAATGTTACGAAGAAAACCTTCCAATGCATCAGACAAGGAGAAAAATCGAAAACCAAAGGTAAGGAATTTAATTAACCGGTAATTAAGGTAACAGAAATAGCAAACAACTGAAGGCGTTTTACAGTTTGAGAATGAGCTGTGTGGTGCTGCGAGACTGCACTTTGAGCAGTGTTTTAGTCACACCATGCAATAATTCTGTACATCACAGATCTTAATAGTGTTTCAACAATACTGTTGTAAAAAATTCTGATTAGTTGAAATCATTCATTCTGAGTTCAGGGTAGTGGGTGTACATTACCCTGTTAGAGATCAGTTTCACACGTTGATTGTATAGTAGCTGAAGTGTGTATTGATGCAATTTGGCCATTTAGCCATTGGATAAATGGTTACAAACACATAAAATTGATGGGCAGAAAAAGATCAACTGGTCCATCAAGCCTGCCCCACACTATGATGGCCAGACCATCATGGTTAATGAATATTCCTCAGTATGGGACATTTTCTCACTTAATTTAAACCTGTATCAATGTTATACCATCCACTTTTAAAATGTATATGTTTTGTGCAGATCAAAGTGATATATACATGAATGCTGCTGAATAAAATAGTTTCTACTTTGAGCAGCCAGTGTCAGCATCAAGGACTGCCCGTAATCTGCCCTTTATATATAATATATATATTGGAGCAGGTGTCATTTTCCTAAACCTAAAATGCTCTGAGTACAGCAATGGAGTGCCAGCCTAGATCACGTGTTCAAGTTATGGTGTGTGGGTTGAAACCACAACCTTCTGAGTCAGAGATGAGGGTGCTACCATTGAGCCAAACTGGAAGAATTATTAGAGAAAAAAATGTTTTAAATGTAAATCTTTCAAAATAATTTAATATTCAAAGAGCCAAGCACACAATTCTGAATTCATTTTTTTTTAAAACAGGAAAACACTTATTATTGAGTTATGTAGTTAGCAATGAGGTGTCACATCAAATGGAAACCACCAGCTCCGAGCTTTTAATAAGAAGCTTCCGAATCATTCTTTAACCTCTCTCAATCTTAATTTGAAAGTTTATATTGTTTTAACTTGATAAATCCCTTTAAAGTAATTTTCTGATTCACGAGAGACGTTTTGACCAATTTCTCCTCTTATCTCCTGAAGGCATGGACTCTATCTGGGGTATGGTTCCATGGACACCAGCAACCCACCAGTACCTTCCCCAAGTGTCCATTATTCATCTGCGATCTTAGTCATTGAGGCCCGAAATTTAACTCCTCCTGCTGGCAGTAACTGGGCAGGGGGCAGTCAAATTGATAGGGCTGACTTACCCCATCCATCCTGCTGCCTTCCCAATGGATGTGATTATTAACCTGCTGTTTTGAGCAGGCGAGCAAGACACCCGGTGGAAGGCAGAGGGATTTTGGTTAAATATGCAGATTGAGGCCTGATGGCATAATTGGGACCCAATCTGCTATTTCAGCCTGTGGGCTGAGCGGGGGAGCAGTGACGGCTTCCTCGTTAGGCCAAACCTGTCGGGATGGGGAATCGTAGTCTAGAAGAGACCCAGGCAGATAAGTTTTTAATCTTTATTTTAGGTTTCCTTGTGGGCCAGGAGGAGCAGGAGTGCTCCACTGAGCCCCACAAGGAAGTCTTGGGCCTCCCTTACCCCATGATTTCACAAATCCTGTGGAAAAAATGACAGAGTAGAAGACTGTGCAATAAAAGGTTGAATTTCTACGGGGAATCTCCCTTTCAACCACTGCAACTTCAGTGGAAAATCCACAGAAATCCTGGAGAAACAACACAAACACCATTTCTCCAGGGTTTCCACAGATCTTCCATGAAAATTATGGGGGATAATCGAGAGAACCCCCTCAGAAATTCGCCCCCTAAGTTTTTTTTTGAAACTGTACATAGAGGATCATGCTGGTTTCCCAACAGCTTTACCTGGTAAAAATGCCAAGAGAGTCCCATGTAAGTCACTGGACCCCAGTTTGTCTTTATTAATGAGGCTCCCACCAGAGTTCGGCAGAAGCCTCGCCCACAGCCAAAACAAACAGCATTAAAATGAGAAATCAGTGAGAATGAGTCGTTCCATTTTAACTGCTCGCCCGGCTCCTTTCCTGCCGACTGGGGAAGAGAGCTAAAGCTCCCCTTTAAGCTTTTTGTGTTCTGACTAGGATTGTGAGATTTTATAGTTTTATTAACGTGCATTAAAAAGATAATAAGTGCCCATGAATCTACTTCTCGGTATCACTTGATACCAGTGTGCCCTGTACACAACATGTCAATTTACAAACAGGAGATTGACTTGTTACCAGCCATGTTCTAATCCACAGTAACCTATTCCTGATTCACTCTCAGCCATCTCAGCTTTGGTATGGAACGATAATACTAATTAAATGTGAAACTTTACCAAATTAACTTCTCCAAAAACCTTCTCAACATTGGAGACTATTTTCCTTTCCTCATAAAAGCCACAAGTTATTATTGTAAAGTGACAGCATTGAGCTAATTTTACGAATGCACAATCTGGTGGGGAGTCTCAGCCACATTGATAGAAAATCTTGGGGAGCACGGCCGCAATTTCCCAGGTGGGTGAAGTTCGCCGCTGGGAGTGTAATTTCACCCTTTGTGTTTTCTTTCATTCCTAACAGCTAAGATACACATTAGACAGTGACAGTAACACAGTTACCAAGAACTGGATGAAAATAATTAATTTTACTACGGGTCCTCAATCAGTCTGGGGTGGATTCAAATCCACAACCCAGAATGGAAAGTATTGTATTCTACTTCATTCCTAATTCAACATTGTTTTAGACTAGATTAGGAATCTCATTCAGAGTGATCACAAAAAGAGTGAATTGAATTTGCCAAAAAAAATGATCTCACTTTGGACTTTAGGAGGCTTTCATCCTCTGTGTGACCTGGATTATAATCCTGTGTAACATCCAGCCCCTTACATATTTCTTTCCTCCCAGAGAATATTCTGTTTCCATACAATGCCATTCATCAGCAACATTGACTTCCATCTCTGCGGACATTCATTATCCTTCGAAAATTCATAAGGTCACAGAATAAATCTTGGTTAAGTTGACCATTTGACCCATTTTAGATCATGCATCCAGATAAACTTACAGTCTTTCCATCATAGCATGTAACTGTCTCTTAAAAGATTCCAAGGATTTTGCCTCCATTAGACTACCTGGAAGTTTATTCCTGTGTTGGTCATACTTTGTATTAAGAAGAACCTCCTGATGTTAATCTAATTTTGCCTTTTCCAGTTTGAACCTGTGCTTCATTGTCCTACAGTTAAGGTTAACTTGAAGTAGCATTCCAGGTTTATTTTTTCCTTATTATACCTTATATAATTCTATGAGTTCCCCCCTTAGTTGCTTTAGTTCTATGCCAAAGAGCCCAAGTTTCTCCTTTTATTGTAATTCAGTCCTCCAACACCAGAGATCAACTTCATGGCCCTTATCTGTGTCACCTCTGGGACATGTATGTCTCCACTGTGGCTCAGTGACCAAATGTGGACACTATTCATTGCATGATCTGACTAGAACACTGTTCAGTTTCAGTATGACATCCTCCTACTTTTACTCAGCTGATTTAGCAATCTATTTGCTTTTTAATTACTGCTTCATCTTTATTATTCTTACATTAGGGGTAAGGTTGTGAAAGAGGGGACAAAATTACTGTGTCATCTCTTGGATCTGGATTCAAACCCAATCCAGACAAAGGGCATTAAAATTTAATTTTAATGGTTACTAAGGACCCTCAATCCAGTTAGCGTATGTCAAAGCAAATGAATAATCTCAATTTTAGGACAAAATGGCAATAAAGTCATGAAGGTTAATGCAATAGATCATGTAGAAACCAAAGAAACCAAAGAAACAATTGTGCACTAGGGTGTTGTATTGAAGTTTCTGTTGATGTATATTGTTGGGGCACTACAGAAAGAGTTCTACACTATACGTTATCTGTGGTATACCTGACTTGGAGGAAAAATGTTCGGTTCGTCAACATCAGTATTCTGTATCAATGAACACAAACAAATGCAAATGCAGTCATACATACCAACATATATCCCCACATAAGTGGGACATTGCTTTCTCAGTGTGAAGAAGTGCATTTTGGCACTTCATCTACATTCTGCTGTGAAACACTCAACATTGTGATTAATTTCAGAGATGCAAAGTATGTAAAGGAGTTTCCGTCCTTAAAGATAATGGCTGCATCACCCTAGCACAGAGATATCTGCGGTTTTTAATGCTACAGGAAGGTGGGGATGTTACCAAAAGAGAGAACAGAAACAACAGCAAGAGAAAAAAAGAAAGCACCCACCTCTGGTAAATGATAGTGAAGTTCACTGTCAGCATTTTATCCTCCGTCAGTGGAAAGAAACTAGTAACATTATACTACTTAGAAATTTCTCCGTTTTTTTCCACAAGTATCCCATTTGCACAGCTCAGTAGATATTGGTCTGTGTTTTTTAGTTTTGTATTTAAAACAATCTGATTAAGATGCACAAGTATGTAAGCTAATACATCTGCTGCAGAGTACATGTCATACTGACTACAATATGTGCCACTAAAGCTCAAGCAATCAGAAGTCAGAAAAATATAGCACAGTAGAATATGAAGTTTATTTTAGGAGGAACATAATTTTTATAAATGATTTCCAACCAATTATCAGCTTTACCTGTGAAAGGTGATATCAGCCCATCAATAGGTGCTGCTACCCTTTGCTCTTGAAATACCAGATTCTCCCCATTCTTTTAGGAATCCAAAAGCTCTAGCTCAAAACAGTCTGGCAGAAGACTCAGTTCATGAGGGAACCAGTAGAAATTCACAACAATCCATTAATTAATTTGTTGAATACCAACACAAATTATTTATATTTGTATTGTAGTCAGAGAAAGAGACTGAAAGAGAGAGAGAGAGTGAGAGAGAGTTATTGAGATTGCTTGACATAGTGAGATGGACAGAACCCTTTCACTTGTGAGAGTTGAGTCTAGGCTTCCCTCCCCACTCTCACCGACTGTTCGGCAAATCTTGGCTGGGTGAGACCACAAAGCAACTCAGAGACAAGCTCCACCAGGTCCCCACCATTTTCCAGGACGGGTTCCAGCAGGGCAGAGGATGCCCACTATGGGCAGGCGCATTCTTATTTGATGCAGATAAGAGAAGCACAATCTCATCCACGTTTTCCAAATTTTCCCAGTTTGAACACGGGGTGCAGGATTAGCAGGAGGTTTCAGGGCTTCAGGAGAAGAGGAGATCGGTGCAAGTGCTCTCAGAATGCTTCTGTGCAAAGGCCCCAGTAGCAAAAAGAGAAATTTCATGAGGAAATTTTCAGGCAGTCTGGCAGCTGTCCCTTCCATCTCAGAGGTCTGCTGAATAAGCCTCTGCCCCCGATTGGCACGACATCCCCAGTGGAGAACGAAGAGTCTGCTTCCCACATAAATTATCTCAGGGCCAGAAATACGGCTGGAGTAAGTAGGGCATCTCTGGGACATGTGGAAATGCCAACCTGCCGTGAAATGGGGATGTTCGCTGATAATTGCAAAGTGTTCAGTTCCATTCACAACCCCTCAGATAATGGAGCAGTCCATGCCCGCATGCAGCAAGACCTGGACAACATCCAGGCTTGAGCTCATAAGTGGCAAGTAACATTCGCGCCAGACAAGTGCCAGGCAATGACCATCTCCAACAAGAGAGAATCTAACCACCTTCCCTTGACATTCAATGGCATTACCATTGCCGAATCCCCCACCATCAACATCCTGGGTGGGGTCACCATTGACCAGAAACTTAACTGGACTAGCCACATAAATACTGTGGCTACAAGAGCAGGTCAGAGGCTGGGTATTCTGTGGCGAATGACTCACCTCCTGACTCCCCAAAGCCTTTCCACCAACTACAAGGCACAAATGAGGAGTGTGATGGAATACTCTCCACTAGCCTGGATGATTGCAGCTCTAACAACACTCAAGAAGCTCGACACCATCCAGGACAAAGCAGCCTGCTTGATTGGCACCCCATCTACCACCCTAAATGTTCAGACCCTTCACCACCGGTGCGCTGTGGCTACATTGTGTACCATCTACAAGGTGCACTGCAGCAACTCGCCAAGACCTCTTCAACTGCACCTCCGAAACCCACGACCTCTACCACCTAGAAGAATATGGCAGCAGGCACATGGGAACAACACCACCTGCACGTACCCCTCCAAGTCACACACCATCCCTACTTGGAAATATATCGCCGTTCCTTCATCGTCGCTGGGTCAAAATCCTGGAACTCCCTACCCAACAGCACTGTGGGAGAACCTTCACCACACGGACTGCAGCAGTTCAAGAAGGCGGCTCACCACCACCTTCTCAAGGGCAATTAAGGATGGGCAATAAATGCTGGCCTTGCCAGCGACGCCCACATCCCAAGAACGAATTTAAAAAATGCCTCCAGTTGGCAAACCAAGTCCATGATGTTTTGAATCCTTCCCAAACTGATGCAGTCAAAGGGCTATGTTACTAATAATTTAAGATTCCCAAGTGAAATGAGTTTAGACTGTCTTAACACAGTTTGTGCGATATGAGTTCATAGCACAATTTATAATTTAGCACTGGTTAGCTAATAGTTGATTTAAGTGATGGAAGGATTAAACAGGAGCTTTTTTGAGATTGGGGATCTGGTGGCTATTTGAAGCAAATTTGTAAATGTGACCTTTATATTCAGTTGCAATTTTGTTACAAATAGCCAACCAAGAAAATCTTTCCTGATTTATTAAATACCATATAGGGAGCTTTATCCTGCTTCTAGCTTATATTGTACATAACCTGAGGATCTTCAACACAAAAAAAAATTCCACCCCAATGCTGTAGTCATTCACTTTGCTAACTGCACAAGTGAGATTTATTTTGCATTTTAGAGATAAGTAAACAAACAGCAGTTTCCTGTCTAGCTGCAGAATATGAGGCTCCTATACTGGGGACCTGTATTTAAATCCCAACCTTAAATTACAATAGAGTAGTTTAATTTGTTCTCTGTCAAACTGCTAAATGGGGTACAATGCAATAGCAGGGGTTGAGGATCACAGTAGGAGGGAGAAGAAAAATTGAGCCTTTACAAAGTGTGCCTCAAGTTAGCTGTAAATAGAGATAATATTACTTGCATCTATCAAATCATCTCAATGCACTTCACATACAATGAATTACTTTTGAAATTCATTGAAGGTTGTTATGTAGGCAAACAGCTGATACAAAAAGCAATTAAAAGGTGCCCATAGTTATGTTTGTGAAATCAAGGAAGTCTTTGGGTTGTCGCTATTACTTTACCTTATCCTTCAACATGTGTTTTTTATATGATTTCTGAGGTAGTGGTGCACAATTCACAGCTTCCGCAATGTCACGTGTTAGTTCTTCATGTATCAACAAAAAAAAATTAAATCTTAGAATCTCAATGCTTTTAATGTTAGGCAGATAACCAATTGAATTATAATACTTCAGTCCAGTTGCAGCTAATGCCATGAGGCACGCTTCTACCTCACGTAAATACATGCTGTGAGCTGGGTGTGTATACTCATCATACCCAAGGAGTTGATACTCAAGAGCAGAGATTTACATTGGTGATGAATATAATGATAATCATTTTTAATAACTCTAGACAAGTACAGCAACATGCTGATACATAGCTCTTGTACCAATAGTACATAGGAACAGGAGGAGTAGGCCATTCAGCCCTTCAAGCCTGTTCCGCCATTCAATCAGATCATGGTTGATCTGTACCTCAACTCCATTTACCTGCCTTTGATCCATATCCCTTGATACCCTAACAAAAATCTATCAATCACAGTCTTGAAAATTTAAATTGACCCAGCATCCACAGCCTATTGGGGGAAGAGAGTTCCAGATTTCCACTGCACTTTATATGTAAAAATGCCTCCTGATTTCACTCCTTGTTCTGGATTCCCCCAACAAAGGAAATAGTTTCTCTGTATCTACCCTATCAAAAGCTTTTGTCATTTTAAACACCTCGATTACATCACCCCTCAACTTTTTAAACTCAAGGGAATACAAGCCAAGTTTATGCAACCCCCATCCTCATAATTTAACTCTTTAGGCCCTGGTATCATTCTGGAGATTCTGCACTGTACCCCCTTTAAGGCCGATATATCCTTCCTGAGGTGCGGTGCCTAGAACTGAATACAATACTCTAGTCGGGGTCTGATCAAGCCTCTGTACAACTGAAGTATAATTTCTTGACCTTTGCATTCCAGCCCCTTAAAGTTAAAGACCAACATTCCATTAGCCTTTTTGATTACTTTTTGTATCTGCCCACTAACTTAATGATCTGTGCACATGGACACCCAAATCTCTTTGCTTCTCCACAGTTCCTAGTTTCTCACCATTAAGAAAATATTTCGATTTGTCTTTCTTGGATCCAAAGAGGATGGCCTCACATTGAACTCTATTTGCCACAGTTTTGCCCACTCACCTAAACTGTCTATGTCCCTTTGTAACTTCCTGCTCCCATCTGCACAACTTACAGTGTTTCCTAATTTAGTGTCATGGTGTGTTGCGGTTGTACAATACGAGCACCAGTTATTTTTAAGACTGTACTAAAAACACCTAATTGCTTGAGTGGACATATTTTCCATTTGAAATAAACCAAACTATGTTCTTTGCAACATTCTGAAATCATGATCATTTTTTCCTATATACTACACATTTCCTTACGCAGAGTGAGAACATATCAAGCAAAGTATGAAAAAAATGAAGCAGATAAGATATTTTGACCCAGAGCTATTACATGCATCACCTTTTTCTCCTTTAAGGTTTCTTTGGTTTTGCTAACTCCCATGCTTCTCCTTTCAGCTAGGCTCTGTCTGGGCCATGGACTTCTCAATTGCCACCATATGATCAGCCAATAGGAGATTGATCCTGCGCTGCCCTCCTCCTGAATTCCCTTTGCCCCTGTGCTTCCCTCCTCCTGAATTCCCTTTGCCCCTGTGCTTCCCTCCTCCTGAATTCCCTTTGCCCCTGTGCTGCCCTCCTCCTGAATTCCCTTTGCCCCTGTGCTGCCCTCCTCCTGAATTCCCTTTGCCCCTGTGCTGCCCTCCTCCTGAATTCCCTTTGCCCCTGTGCTGCCCTCCTCCTGAATTCCCTTTGCCCCTGTGCTTCCCTCCTCCTGAATTCCCTTTGCCCCTGTGCTGCCCTCCTCCTGAATTCCCTTTGCCCCTGTGCTGCCCTCCTCCTGAATTCCCTTTGCCCCTGTGCTGCCCTCCTCCTGAATTCCCTTTGCCCCTGTGCTGCCCTCCTCCTGAATTCCCTTTGCCCCTGTGCTGCCCTCCTCCTGAATTCCCTTTGCCCCTGTGCTGCCCTCCTCCTGAATTCCCTTTGCCCCTGTGCTTCCCTCCTCCTGAATTCCCTTTGCCCCTGTGCTGCCCTCCGCCTGAATTCCCTTTGCCCCTGTGCTGCCCTCCTCCTGAATTCCCTTTGCCCCTGTGCTGCCCTCCTCCTGAATTCCCTTTGCCCCTGTGCTACGCTTTCTTATTCTCATCTTTTTCTCTCTCAGTTTGACACTTCGGTTTCTGCTACAAATTTTTTTGTTTGTTTCTCAGTCTTTATTTTTCACTCTTCTTATTTGCTTCTTTTGTTTACTCTCCCTCCTCCTTTAGACCATACAAATATAAGGTCTGTAGTTCATGCTCTAATATGGTAGCAGTGATTCAAATAGGGTAAATTCACTGATCTCACACTCCCAGGGTGGAGCCATGCTTGGAGGGAGCACAGGTCAGAGAAAGGCCTACAAAACTGTAGCACCCATTCTCTGTTCCATGTTCCCTTTAACTGCAGCACCCCAGTGGGAGCATGAGATCAATTAATCTACCTACATAATCCTATCATTTTTAAAATATCATATTTAAAATTATAAAAATTGTAAATGTTGAATATTTTCTCAAGTATTCTGAATGACCTCACTGACCATTTCAGAATTTAACGTGATCTGCTTTGAAGTGTGCAGGAATGAAAATAGTCAAATTTTATAGATTAGTACGCTGTGACACATCCAATTTGTAGTGGTGGGAACCCAATTTTGTCATTACATATGGGACTTCCAACCAGGAGCACTGACTTTGGCACTAATTGGTGACTATCACTCAAGAAGAAGTTATGATAGATGGAGTGGAAAATGGAAGTGTTAAACCATTACAGACAGTGGGGTTCACATTATTGGATCGTGCAGAAGTTCTTCAGTATATCTAACTTATTGTGTACTTCATCCAGAAATCCTTGACTTTCTCTCATGCTATCTTTATTTACTTTACAAAGTGACAAAAATAAGAAATGTCCAAAACAGTAAAAACTACAATGATGTAGATGTCATAACAATAGGGAGAATAAAGAGGCCCGCCAAGGTAAGTTAAAAACTTTCCTTTGTGGGGCCAGGAGAAGTGGCAACGTAGCCCCGTGCCCTGGAATTCTCCCCCGCCCCTTCCTTCCCACAAGACCCTCCCAAAACCCCCTCCCTGTAACTTACACGCTTGCCGGTAAGCCTACCTTTAGTGCCGGCTGCTGGGCTGCAGCCGCCCGAACTTCCACTCCTGCCCGCTGGCCAGCTGCTGCTTTCTGCCCATTTCGAGAAGGCAATGGAAAAGAAAGTCGGGGTGAGGTGTGAAACGGAGCTGCCAATTCATTATTGCCCATTCTGCAGCATTGCCAAAGATCAACTGCACCCTCAATATGTTTTGTTGGTGTTGGTTGAGAGTTAAATGTTGGCCAGGTCACCAGGTTGTAGATCATATGGACATGTGACTGCAGGCTTTATGCCAAAGTTGCTGTTGAAGTTTGGCAAATATTTAACTGTCATTCTGAGGTCTGTTCTTCCTGTTAATGTACACAGAAATAAATATCCACTGAAACTGGTCTAGAAGTCTAGACTAACTGTCTAGACTGAACACCAAATGTCAGTCTTGTTTGTTGCTTACTTTGCATATTGGTGTATCCCCATCTCAGAATTGGAATGAAGAACATCAATAATTAAAGGTTTGGGGATCAGATAAAGCAATTGGGATAAACTAGACTTCTTTGTAGCCCAATGGCTCAGTGTGTAGACGAGCCGTGGAGACCATTTTGGATTTCTTGTCTTTGCTGGAATGCTAAAATTGGCTTTGGCACACTTGATGAAAGAAAGCAAAATTGGTAAGGTTTCTTGATCCTGATAGCTGTCCAGCAACTCATTCTGGAATTATGTGTGTATAGTTATCGGTTGACAGCAAGATTGAGCTAAGCTACCTGGTTTCCCCTTGTGATTAAATAGCCTGCCAACATTCATCATCCAGGCTCATAAATGAATAAAGACCATTAGGACAAAGTATTGGTGGGAGACTGATGCTTACAGAACCGTACTACAGTGCAAAGTCAGCATTTTCAGGAGATGAGTAGAGAAAATTTGAAAAAAAGAGAATTCTTTTCAGTACTGAGCTCTTTTACACCTTGCAATAGCAGTATGCTTTCTCTCAAAATCACAGTCAAGACCAATCCTGTCCTCTCACCCTACTGAGTTGTGTTGTTTTACATTTGAGAGTAAGGCTCCCTCCTCGTGCTTTCCTACAGCACCATAGCCAAGATTGCAAGCTCACGTTAATTTATTCTGTGCCATAGCAGCCTTTTCTTTTTTAAAAAAAGCCTTAAAATTAGCAAGCCTTATCTAAAGAGAGCTAAACTTGATAACTATTTGCTAAAAATGAAATGGATGCTTTGAGGCTCTTACACAAAGTAACATGCAGTATTATTATGAGTAAGCAGCTCCTAGACAAACATATCAGATCATGATTTGTAGGCAAAAATACCACTGTTCCAACTGCCAGTATTCAACAATGTGTTTTCACAATCTTCTGGGCCAGCAAGTATTTACTTATAAAATTTCAGGTCATCAACACTCAAATAAAGGGGGAAAAAAAAATCGAATACCTGTTCGAGTGTAGTCACCTATCATGTTCATTGCATTTTAATCAAAGACATGTCATTGCAAGCAAAAGATGTCTTGAAGCAGTTTTTGTGAAAATTGAAAATAGGGCGTCTGGCAGGAAGTGGTGAACCTCTTCATCAGACTATTGTGCTTCTGCCTAAGCTCCCCAAGGTATGGTTACTGTGAGTTACTCTTGCATCAACAGAAACCTGCACATAGATTTAAACAAAATGTCTCCAAGGGCCCATGCTGGAACGCATTCTCACATGACCAGAGATGCATTTCAAGATTGAACAAAAGCCCTCTAACATGTTATTCAAGAGTGCTATGTTTTGTGCATATAATTATTTGAGTGGGAATAAAGAACAAAAAAAGTAGAATAGACAGAGAATGAATATAAATGCCCAAACTTCTCGAACTGCAAAGTGTTCAAAATGGAGAACTCAGGTCTGTGCTTGGGCAGGAGCAGAGTTTTCTATAGAAACAGTAAATCAGTTGATTCAACAGCTTGTTTAATGTTAGGATATCCTGGTTAAACTAAGACAATTAATAATTACGATGCCTACAATTGCCCATTTGGACAGTTTCCAATCTTAGCCATGCCAATGGGAGGGAAGAGGCGGAAACAGTGAGGGAGGTAAAACTGGAGATCGTAATGAGGGCAGGCACAGTAAATGGCAAGTTAAACCACCACTCTCACATGTCTAGCAAATGGCATAAGACTAACTTTGGCAGAAGTTTGGAAACGGATGTCCTGCCCACCCTCTTAGTTATAAAATAGTGTATTGTACAGAGGAAGGTAAGAGAAGAAAATAATAAAATCTATATAATTTTTTATCTGCTTTTCCAAGCATTAATCTGTGCACTTGAACATTCTGTGACACTTTAATGGAGAACTTAACATTTTGATCACCAATTAAAAATATACAAAGCCACAAATGACATTCTTCTCTGTAGAAATCAATAATGTAATTAACTCTTTCTTGCTTTTCCTGACCTAGGGGTGTTTAAAATACTGAGTAAAGCATTCCAAAAGTTAGCAAGTGTTACAAGTATTGTTTTACACCGATAATATACTTATTTCTACTGTAAGTACTCTCCATATGTATATCATTTGGAAAAATGAAACAAAGATCTTCTAAATTTGTGGAAGATATTTTTAATGAATGATATTTCTTCCTGTAGAGACACAACTGTGGATCTGCACTTCCACTGGTTACTCGACAGAGCCACAACCATTAGTGGCTTTTTGGAATAACTTGGAAATCTGCATATGGAATTGGTTTGGATGCTGATCCAGAGATGCCCAATCTGGAAAGTAATAGCTGAGTACACAGCAGTGACTAACCTTTCTCAGCTCAGGCATCAGATCAAAATCCAGTTACAGATTACTCAATAGAACCATTCTAATCCTTCTGCTGCCTGCCTTATCAGATCTGCTCCCTGGTCTGAAGGGAAATCTGAATGGTGGGTCACCATGGGTGGAATATTCAGCAGTAACAATGACTACGTCTTCTCCAAAGTAGAAGATTATTACTTCAGATGGGAAAGGCTTGCATTTCCTAAAAAGTGAATGACTTTTGCAGGAACAGCAGAGGTCAGAATGACATCAGTCATCAACTCTGCTTATTACAGCCTGCAAAAGACAATCAGTGTGTACATGTAATTTGAGAGAGGTTGGTGTTAGGATAGGTTGGACTTCAATGGAGCAAATCTAGGGCAGAATCAGTACTTGTAAAATGCATGAATTGCAACAATTATACTTTCTGGTGCAAAAACACAAAAGGAAAAGCAGCCCAACCACGGCTAACAAAAGAAATTAAGGATAGTATTAGATCCAAAGAAGAGTCATATAAAGTTGCCAGAAAAAGTAGCAAGTCTGAGGATTGGGAGTAGTTTACAATTCAGCAAAAAAGGACCAAGAGATTGATTAAGAGGGGAAAAATAGAGTATGAGAGTAAACTTGCAAGGAACATAAAAATGTAAAAAGAAAAAGATTAGTGAGGACAAATGTAGGTCCCTTACAGTCAGAAACAGGAGAATTTATAATGGGGAACAAGTAAATGACAGAGCAATTAAACAAATACTTTGGTTCTGTCTTCACAGAAGAGGACACAAATAACTTCCCAGAAATGATAGGGAACCAAGGAATTAGTGAGAAGGAGGAATTAAAGGAAATTAGTATTAGTAAAAAAAAGTGCTGGAGAAATTAATGGGACTGAAAGTTGATAAATCCCCAGGGCCTGATAATCTGCATCCCAGAGTACTAAAAGAGGTAGCCTTGGAAATAGCGGATGCATTAGTTGTCATCTTCCAAAATTCTACAGATTATTGAACAGTTCCTGCAGATTGGAGGGTGGCAAATGTAATCCCATTATTTAAAAAAGGAGGGAGAGAGAAAACAGGGAACTTCAGACCGGTTAGCCTAACATCAGTAGTAGGGAAAATGCTAGAGTCTATTATAAAGGATGTGATAACAGGACACTTAAAAAATATCAATGGGATTAGACAAAGTCAACATGGATTTATGAAAGGGAAATCATGTTTGACAAACCTACTGGCGTTTTTTGTGGATGTAACTGGTAGAATAGATAAGGGAGAACCAGTGGATGTGGTTTATTTGGATTTTCAGAAGGCCTTTGATAAGGTCCCACATAAGAGGTTAGTGTGCAAAATTAAAGCACATGAGATTGGGGGTAATATACTGGCATAGATTGAAAATTGGTTAACAGACAGGAAACAGAGAGTAGGAATGAATGGGTCTTTATCGGGGTGGCAGGCGGTGACTAGTGGGGTGCCGCAGGGATCAGTGCTTGGGCCCCAGCTATTCACAATATATATCAATGATTTGGATGAGGGAACCAAATGTTATATTTCCAAGTTTGCTGACGACACAAAACTAGGTGGGATTGTGAGTTGTGAGGAGGATGCAAAGAGGCTTCAAGGCGATTTAAATAAGTTGAGTGAGTGGGCAAATACATGGCAGATGCAGTATAATGTGGATAAATGTGAATTTATCCACTTCCGAAGGAAAACCAGAAAGGCAGGGTATTATTGAAATAGTGATAGATTGGGAAATGTTGATGTACAAAGGGACCGGAGTGTCCTTGTACACCAGTCACTGAAAGCAAACATGCAGGTGCAGCAAGCATTAGCAAGGCAAATGGTACGTTGGCCTTCATTGCAAGAGGATTTGAGTACAGGAGTAAGGATGTCTCACTGCAGTTATCCAGGCCTTAGTGAGACCACACCTGGAGTATTGTGTGCAGTTTTGGTCTCCTTACCTAAGAAAGGATATACTTGCCATAGAGGGAGTGCAGCGAACGTTCACCAGACTGATTCCTGGGATGGCAGGATTGTCGTATGAGGAGAGATTGGGTCGACTCGGCCTGTATTCACTCGAGTTTAGAAGAATGAGAGGGGCTCTCATTGAAACATATAAAATTCTGACAGGGCTAGATAGACTGGATGCAGGGAGGATGTTTCCCCTGGCTGGGGGGTCCAGAACGAGGGGTCACAGTCTCAGGATACGGGGTAGGACATTTAGGACTGAGATGAGGAGAAATTTCTTCACTCAGAGGGTGGTGAACCTGTGGAATTCTCTACCACAGAAGGCTATGGAGGCCAAGTCACTGAATATATTTAAGAAGGAGCTAGATAGATTTCTAGACTCAAAAGGCATTAAAGGGTATGGGGAGAGAGCAGGAATATGGTATTGAGATAGAGGATCAGCCATGATCATATTGAATGACGGAGCAGGCTCGAAGGGTCGAATGGCCTACTCCTGCTCCTATTTTCTATGTTTCTATGAATTGTCAGTTACTATGATTTCTAGAATTTGACAATCTTATGTGCTGTCGGACACTTGTGGTTTATTTGTGAGCCAAAGATTATTTTTTCATGTATTGATGAGATTATTAGGATTATCAAGAATATAAATCTTTCACAGCTTGTACTTTATTAGTTATAGAGCAGGTGAACCTTTGGTGTGACTGACTGTCTAAATGGGATTATAGGCATTTCAGAGATTGGCTTGTGGTAAATCTGTTTCATCTGCCTCGTGGTAGACTGTTTCATAGGTAGATTGTCAGTTAAAAACACCATTTTAAAGATGTGCGATTAGTTGACAAAATATGTCATTGCTTTTTATTTAAACAAATTTGGGACTGTCTAAAAATGTAAATATATTAACATTTCTTCAATAAATGTTCATCTGCAAGTTCTAAAAATGTGACATTAGGACGATGGGGATAGCTAGTGGATTAGTACACCACCCTTTCTTCCCTAAGGCTTGGATTCAAATCTAGCCAAGGCCGAAGAGATTAAAGTCTCCTCTGTCTGTTGGCTATGAAATGAGGTTTATCCCTAATGAGCATTATATTGGCAATCCCACCTAGAAAATCTACATGGTTGGCTGTTGTGGGAAGTGAGAAATGGAACAAATTCTTCCTGGTGCAGCAGGATTTCAGAATTAAGGGACAGAGTAGGGGGAGCTTTGTGCTGCAACTTGCCATGCCATATCTGACCCAGAAGCAATTGATAATACTGCATGCAAAATATGGGAAAGTTTTACATTCCCTGGTATTCATATCTATCATTGATAAGCATAACTTGTACCCAAAAGTTCAGCATCCCCTCTTCCCCTTGCTCACCAAGCTAAACCTCCCCCCAAAGCTCCCTCTGCCTGAACCTGTGACTCTCTCCAGTGTCTCTTCCATCTCCCTTTATGCCCTCACTGAGCTCATCTCATTCACGAGACCCAACTCCTTCCTTAGCCCCAATGTCACTAAACTGACCACCCAACTTCCCTTCCTGGCCCACAGCTAGCTGACAGATACTGTCAAACCCGCTCGCTTTCAAAACCAACATCATCACTCCCCTTCCCAAAAAGCCTACCTTCAACCCCTTTGTCTCTGCAAACTACTGCCCCATCTCCAAACTCCTTTTATTCCCAAACCCATGCCCATATTTCCCATAACACCCCATTTGAATGTTAGTTTTCCACCATATGCAAATAAGATTCTCAGGAAATTTTCAGTATAACTTGCCGGTTGCGCCATTTGAGGAAATTCTGGGCCCTGGGTTCAATTTTCACATTTATGCTAACAGCAGCCAGCTCTACTTCACCACCTCTTTTGATCCCTCCACCGCCTCTTTGTTGTCAGACTGCTTGTCCAACATCCAGTCTTGGTTGAACTACAATTTCCTCCAGCTAAATCTTGAGAAGACTGAAGCCATTGTTCTCAGTCCCACCTCAAACTCTGTGCCTTTGCCCTCGAATCCATCCTCCTGTCTGGCCATTGTCTCAGGCTGAACCAGATTGTTCACAATGTTGGCGTCCTATTTAGCCCTGATCTAAGCTTTTGCCACCATATCTTTTCCATTGGGCCAACTTTCATCTCCATAACATCGCCCACCTCCATCCATACTTCACCCCATTTGCTGCTGAAACTGTTATCTAGGCCTTTCTCACCTTCACACACAACTATTCCAATGCTCTCCGAGCTGGCTAGCTTCCCATTCTCCATCCTCTAAACTTCAGCTAATCCTAAACTCTGCTGCTGTATCCTATCCTTAAACAAGTCCCACTGACCCATCGCCTTGCTCACCAATATTTGTTCCCAGCCCTTCAATGCCTCAAATTTTAAACTCTCACCCTCACGTTTAAATCCCTTCGTGGACATGGACCCTCCCTTTCTCTGCACCCATCCTCCGCCCCCCCCCACCCCACCATCCGCACCACCAACATACCCCAAACACCACCACACCGCTCTTTAAGACCCTCCTTAAACCCCCCCTTGCTCTTTGACCAAGCATTTGTCCATCCCTCCTAATATCATCTTCTTTACCTCAATGTCATTTTTAAAAACATGTTGCGTCTGTGAAGCATCTAGGGACGTTTTTTCTATATTAAAGCGGCTATACAAATACAAGCTGTTGCTGTTATCTACATACTCAACCAGGAGCTACTCTGCACACGTGTCACAAAAAAGGAAATGGTAAATTCAGGGGTAGGATGTACATGGCTGGGCTGCTTGCTGTTGGCACCCCCACTTATCTGTATATTTCTTTGCAGCTGCATTTAAACGTAATGTCCTAAGTGTTTGCAGAATAACTATTTACACAAGTCAAAAACAGTCCCATAAATAGTAATATAATTCTCATGAAATCAAATACTTTTAGAACATTTTTTGGATTCATTAGTTATTGTTGAATTTGATATTTCTTAAAATTTTTATTTTGTAAAGGAACACAACTTAAAAAAGCAGAAACCAAGCCAATCAAATTGGTCAAAATGTCTTTCAAAAACTTTTCATTTGCCATTTCTCTTTATCACCCTGGGCTCAAAAAATGGTTTCTAACATAATAAAAACCTTATTTCAGAATAACTTCATAGCATCATAGTAGGTACAGCACAGGAGGAGGCCCATCGTGCCTGTGCCGGGTCTTTGAAAGAGCTACCCAATTAATGCCATTCCCCTGCTCTTTCCCCATAGCCCTGTAAATTTTTTCCTTTCAAGTATTTATCCAATTCCCTTTTGAAAGTTACTATTGAATCTGCTTCCACCACCCTTTCAGGCAGTGCACTCCAGATCATTATAACTCGCTGCATAAAAAATCATGTCGACTCTGGCTCTTTTGCCGATCACCTTAAATCTGTGTCCTTTGGTTACCGACCCTTCTGCCACTGGAAACAGTTTCTTCTTATTTACTCTGTCAAAACCATTCATGATTTTGAACACCTCTATCAAATCTTGATTAAACTTACTGTGACATTGCCTTTGTGTATGTTCATTGATATATTTACTCAGAGGCTTCACTCAAATCCTAAGGTTGAAGTTGATCATCTTTCCAAAGCTATCAGCTGAAAGTTCTCAAGTACACCTGTGCCTGCAATTCATAGGATGCAGCAGTCTGAGCATGTGCACTGTGGACAATCTCTCAGAATGCAACTGGAAGCATGTCATCCTTAGGTTATAACAGCATTAATATGTTCTCTTTTCCAAATTATTTCAAGGCAAACTGGGCCTAAATTCTGGAGCCTAGAGACACAGAAACTGCTGAAAGAAATAGACAGGGAGACAAAGATGATTATAAAGACACCTGGGCTTTATTTTGTTCATACTGAGAAATAAAAAATAATTGTATACAGAAAGATTTATTTATTTTTCTCAATGTAAAACTTGACATTTGTCTTTCCTCAAGCTATGACGCTACTTATGTCTGTGACACTTTGCATTTATTTTTCCAAATGATTGGAAATGGGAGATAAATTTTAGAAGCTTTTAGAGCTAAAGTTCTGGAAGGAAAGTATTATCAAGTGCTAAAATAAAATTAGAAAATAGCTTATTTTGTACTTCAGGCTGAGTTACTGGCTCAGAGAGCGAGAGGGAGACAGATATTCAGAGATAGCAGTGTGATTATAGCACTTGTATTTCTTTTTGAATTCTCAGTATAATCAAACTAAATCATTTATATAAAGATTTATTTATACAGCTGTGGTGCCCGAGGGAAACATTAAGGGCTTCATAATTCCTGGGGCTGGAGAGGGTGAGAAGCCTGATTTCTGCTTGGGAGGGGCTAGAATTTGTTGCAGAACCCAGTAGCTGCAACTTTTGCCCCAGTTTTTAAAATTCTGGTAGGGAGGGTCATGATCGGATCTTCCTACTGCAGCTCCTACATCAAGGGGGTGTGGAAGGAGCTTCGCTGGCAAATTCTGCCCTTTAAAGGTCTCAGCGGAACTCACACCAGCTAAGCTAGCACAAGTCTCTTTGAGGGCTTCTGAAAAACTCCAGAACTTTACTAGATTAAGGTAATGTATTACCTAAGGGGATCTATTACCTGGTCTGAAAGCTAAAGGGCTCCTTTTGGAGCCAAAGACTGAACTAAAGTAATTTTTTCCCTCATTGGACTTTGGGAATCTAAGTGGGAGTGGCTGTGGGGTGCTCTGTTTTACATGCTGGGCTGGGGTGGGTGCCATTGATGCAACCTTGCTGGTGATGGCAACCTACTCCTACCATGCAACTAACTCCAGGCTTTGGCACAGGATTTCTGGCCTAGGGCTAGGGAAGGGATGGGTTTTGCATTGCTACATTTGCGCCATCGAAGCAGACCCCTAGGAATCTCAGGGCCTAAGTATTTATTTTCCAGGAATCAATCAAAAAATCCTTCCTTTAGGACTACCTCCTTAAGTGCTGCCAAACCTCATAACACACACCCTCACACTGTTAATTCTTTCTCAGTGCAACAATATCTTAGGATCCCCACCACACTATTGCTAAAATTTCACCACTGCCACTACAGTCAAACCCCAGGATTTACACTCATGCTACCAAATCCCGGGAAACCCAATACAGAGCTACCAAACCCCAGAATCTCCTTCATAGGACCTCCAACAAAGTGCTACAGAAGCCCAGGACACCCTACTGCCCTCTCCAGTGCTGTTAAACACCAGGTACCAACCTCCAATTTGGCATGTCTTGTCTACTATCTTATTGTGTATCCTGGGCTTTTAAGAAAAGGTTTTATGTCTAGTATTCTTCTGCCACACTCCAAACATCACACTTCCAGCTGCCACACTTTCTTACAGATGCAAATCAATCTGGGAGAAAAGGAAATAGACAGTCAGTCATTTAATGCTGGATTCTTTTGATTTGAAACAAAAAATTTACAAATAGATGCAATTAACCTCCAAGTGACGTCAGGAATTTGCATGCAGCTACATTACGTAGACTCGCCTATTTAGACACTTTCCACAGTGTATTTCAGCAATAGCTCAAAAAGGACGGGCCATTTTTAAACACAGCTCCATCTTAGCAACTAAGTACCACAACTATGCTCCAAACCACAGATTAGTAAGGATCGCCACAGAAGATCCATTGATCCATGCAAAAAATATACAGATGATCCAAGGTCGGGGGTGGGGATGGAGGATGGTCCTAAAACAAACTACATGGATTCTGTTCACAAAGCATTAACCAAATGCCTAAAGACTAGAATTCTACTGCAATACTTCCCCATTGTTTTTCAACAAATGACAATTTACTTGCAAAATTACTATAACTAGCCATTTCCAAAACAACTGTAGAAAGACAATTTTAGCAGACAGTTATCAAACACTTTGTGCACCAAGGTCCAGGTAAATTTCATCATCAGCGATATCCACCCTTTTTGCTCATTTTTCAGATAGTTTAAATCTATCAGGAGTGTAACAACTGGTTGTACAGTAACATTAGAAAGTGTAATTAAAGTTCTATTTCAATATCAGTTAAAGTTTGGTGGTAAAGGTCCTTATCTTCTTAAAATAAAACACTGCACTTTAATTCTTAGAAGTCTTGGACAACAAATATCACTAAGTACAGACCTGAGGGGAATGTGGAGAGACTTGGTTCGAGTTTGCATGAACTCCCAACACCTGCCATTTATCAAAATGTTAAATGCGATGTGAAATAATTTTTTTTTATCAAACTGGTAACTGGATTCTGTATATGACATATAAAACACAGTGTTGCTGATATTCCTTTTGTACCAATCATATTCATAAATATCTTTCAATGCCTTTTTATCTCTGAGATGGAATAAATTTGCATAACCCCCTAAAAAAAGAAGCAGGCATCACAGTGAGGAAATGCGACAGCAAAGCACAAGGTGTTTCCTTTTCTATACGCAGCCTGGCATTGGTCAAGATAGGGAAATCACATGATCTTAACCACAGACTTGTTGCCTAGCCCCGATGTAAGACAGACACCTCCAATTAAGGAACAGTAAGGAGTGATTGTAATGTGGGCAAACCAGGTAGGAAGAAAGGTAAAGTGCAGGGATCACCACTCTGAGGGCCTGTTTGAAGGTGCTGAATGTTCCTAATATAACCAACAGACTACTCAAAATTGCAACATACTGTACCTAGAACCCCATTTACACAATGAGTTCCTTCTGGCAAAGTTACACAATACAAGATTCCTGGGTGGGGATGGCGTAAGTCAGTAATTGCACCTTTGCACGGCCAGAGTTCTGGTGGAGAAGCATCCCAGCATAAATCCCATTGAGTTTCAGAGCCCCGTCTACTTTGCAATCCTGTAGACATTGACCATTTCAAATGGCCTACAAACAGCATAACTCTTTTCTGTACTGGACCATTAAAATGACCTAGAGGAGCCCTGTCGCAGATCCACCTCTGGCAGGGCCTAGCCCTGGCAAAAAGGGGGAGGTAACTTGAGTGCAGCTGCCCATTGTAAAGATGTAAATAAAATGAGAATGGAATTCAACTTCACTGGGTAGGACATTTAGGACTGAGATGAGGAGAAATGTCTTCACTCAGAGGGTGGTGAACCTGTGCAGTCTATTATAAAGGATGTGATAACAGGACACTTAGAAAATATCAACGAGATTAGACAAAGTCAACATGGATTTTTGAAAGGGAAATTCTGTTTGACAAACCTACTGGCATTTTTTGAGGATGTAACTGGTAGGATAAGGGAGAACCATTGGATGTGGTTTATTTGGATCTTCAGAAGGCCTTTGATAAAGTCCCACATAAGAGCTTAGTGTGCAAAATGAAAGCACATGGGATTGGGGTTAATATAGTGGCATGGCTTGAAAATTGGTTTACAGACAGGGAACAGAGAGTAGGAATAAATGGGTTTTTTTCGGGGTGGATGGCAGTGACTAGTGCGGTGCCGCAGGATCAGTGCTTGGTCCCCAGCTATTCACAATATATATCTGATTTGGATGAGGGAACCAAATGTTATATTTCCAAGTTTGCTGACGACACAAAACTAGGTGGGATTGTGAGTTGTGAGGAGGATGCAAAGAGGCTTCAAGGCGATTTAGACAAGTTGAGTGAGTGGGCAAATACATGGCAGATGCAGTATAATGTGGATAAATGTGAAGTTATCCACTTCGGAAGGAAAAACAGAAAGGCAGAGTATTATTTAAATGATGATAGATTGGGAAATGTTGATATACAAAGGGACCTGGGTGTCCTTGTACACCAGTCACTGAAAGCAAACATGCAGGTGCAACAAGCAGTTAGGAAGGCAAATGGTACGTTGGCCTTCATTGCAAGAGGATTTGAGTACAGGAGCAAGGATGTCTTACTGCAGTTATACAGGGCCTTGGTGAGACCACACCTGGAGTACTGTGTGCAGTTTTGGTCTCCTTACCTAAGAAAGGATATACTTCCATAGATGGAAGTCTGGAAGGTTCACCAGACTGATTCCTGGGATGGCAGGACTGTCGTATGAGGAGAGATTGGGTCGACTCGGCCTGTATTCACTCGAGTTTAGAAGAATGAGAGGGGATCTCATTGAAACATATAAAATTCTGACAGGGCTAGACAGATTGGATGCAGGGAGGATGTTTCCCCTGGCTGGGGGGTCCAGAACGAGGGCTCACAGTCTCAGGATACGGGGTAGGACATTTAGGACTGAGATGAGACTGAGAAATTTCTTAACTCAGAGGATGGTGAATCTTTGGAATTCTCTACCACAGAAGGCTGTGGAGGCCAAGTCACTGAATATATTTAAGAAGGAGCTAGATAGATTTCTGGACACAAAAGCATCAAGGGGTATGGGGAGACAGCGGGAATATGTATTGAGATAGAGGATCAGCTATGATTATATTGAATGGCGGAGCAGGCTCAAAGGGCCGAATGGCCTACTCCTGCTCCTATTTTCTATGTTCCTATGTTTCTAAAAGGTAGTAGAAATTTGGAACTCTCTCCTCCAAAAGGCTGTGCATGTGGGGACAACTGGAGCTTTCAAGACGGAGGTAGATAGATTTTTGTTGGGCAAGGGCATCAAGGATTATGGAGCAAATGTGGGAAAATGGAGTTGAGATGCAGATCAGCCTTGATCTAATTAAATGGCCTAGCAGGCTTGAGAGGCTGAATGGCCTACTCCTATTCCTAGTGTTCTTATGTTCCTACAGCATTTGAGGACACTAGCTAAAAATGGATATAATGAGGTGCATGCTTCCTTCAGAGTAATCACAGAGGAAACCATTAGCATTTTGAATCAGTGCTTCAGGTGCCTGGGCAGGTCTTGGAGCATCCTGCAACAGGGTCCAGCTAACATAGCATGGATCATAGTAGTCTGCCGTGCAACCTTACCCTGAAAGATGGCTCCAGAGGAGAAAGGCCCCAAGCCTTAGCAATGGGACTACCAAGAATAGCATAGGCTACATTGAAGAGGCTGAAAAAAGAAAACCCATTGCTGGCCCGAGAAAAATAGTCAGCAAGTTCTCATAGAGAAGCCTTTCTCCTAACTTAGGAATGTGCCCAATGTATTAGCAGCCTGTCTGCATCTACCTCATGGACTGCACAAATATGCCTTCACCTTCAGTGCTTTAAATCTCCCACTCAAATCCCAAATTCCCATTCCTGGTACTTTCCAAACATGCTTCAAAACCTTAGCAAGAACACTTTCTGAACACACTACAGCTTCAGTGCAACCAACTTTTTAATATCCCTAAATGTGATGTATGTAAGTGCCTACTGCTTACTTCTATGGTGCTTCCCCTTGGTGACAGTGATGAAGTGACTCCACTTAAACCTATTTTCGTACTTCATCTAGGTCCTACCTCAGAGGCATGAGTAAGTGACATAGATGTGTGTCCATAAGACCCTTTTGAGTTTGAGTTCCAGCAGCTGAGTTCTGAGGTAGACCACCTACACGATCAGACCACCTACACGATCACAAGTGCAGGTGCTGCATATTTGTCAGCCCTCGGCTGAGACTGAGGCCTACAAAGGTATGTCAGGAGTGTGATGGAATACTCTCCACTTGCCTGGATGAGTGCAGCTCCAACAACACTCAAGAAGCTCGACACCATCCAAGATAAAGCAGCCCGCTTGATTGGCACCCCATCCATCACCCTAAACATTCACTCCCTTCACCACCGGCGCACTGTGGCTGCAGTGTGTACCATCCACAGGATGCACTGCAGCAACTCGCCAAGGCTTCTTCGACAGCACCTTCCAAACCCGCGACCTCTACCACCTAGAAGGACAAGGGCAGCAGGCGCATGGGAACAACACCACCTGCACGTTCCCCTCCAAGTCACACACCATCCCGACTTGGAAATATATCGCCGTTCCTTCATTGTCGCTGGGTCAAAATCCTGGAACTCCCTTCCTAACAGCACTGTGGGAGAACCGTCACCACACGGACTGCAGCGGTTCAAGAAGGCGGCTCACCACCACCTTCTCAAGGGCAATTAGGGATGGGCAATAAATGCCGGCCTTGCCAGCGACGCCCACATCCCGTGAACGAATAAAAAAAAAACATCTGGCCCTAGGAGCTTTCTGGCACATGTGCAGGCATCAGAGGGCACTGGCAGGAGATTCCAGATGTTTTGCACACTCCTTCAACTCCTCCATAAGCCCAATCCATTTTCCTGGGTCGAGGTTAATTAGGCGTGGAGGGTGGGCTCCCAGCATGATTTCAGCCACCAAGCAGGAGCTCACTATTACAACAGAGGGAAGTTGGTCAATGCTGCATTGTAGATGCCACTGCAGCCTCAGAAGACACCCACCACAACACTTAAAGGGGATGGAAGAATCCCAAAGATGAAAATTGCTGCGTATTTGTCAGCCCTCGGCTGAGACTGAGGCCTACAAAGGTATGTAAAGCAGCTAAATTGGAGAGGAAAGGGGTCACTTCTAGGCCCTCTTCCTCCATCTTCACAGTTTCTGGCCTTCTAGTCATTACCCCAGGACTACAGCAAGGTTGATCTTGGCAGTCCCATGGCATTTAGAAAATCTAGTCCATGGAGTCAGTGACAACAGGTATTGTGAAGTGCTGGCATGCCCAGTAATACATGGGCCTGGTTTAGCATCCTCTAGCAGATCTAAAGAAAGGGAGATTACAATTGGGTCCTAGCAAGAAACATTCAGATATTGCTTTCAGCTGAAGTAGTAACATAGTAAAGTGCTTCAGCATATGCTTTGTTGTTAGCGAGGGAATGAAATAATAGGATAAGAAGAAACAGCAGGAGAAGACTTGCATGAATTCTGAGCTGAGGATAGTTCTATCACTTCTCCATCTACAGCATCTTTTCCCAGTATTTGTAGGGCTTCTCCATATGGGGCTATAGGATAAATGTTAGGGTCTCCTCCTTCTGTACCTATTCTCTCTCTTTTATGTGTTCTCCTGCAGAGGGATGGGCACCAGAATGATACATTAGCGAGGAGAAACAAGGTGCACAGAGGACTGGAAGAGACAAATAGCATGAGAGTAAAGAATAGTTCAGAAATAGGAGGGATTGAACAGGGGGCAAATATGAGGCAGACTAAGATGAGGTTGGAGTGCATGTGCATAAATGCATGGGAAATAAGGTTGGTGAGTTGAAGGCACAAGACTCCACATCAGACTATGATATGGTGGCAATAGCAGAGACCTGGCTCAAAGAATGAGAGGATTGGGTACTTAATATTCCTGGCTACAAGGTATTCAGGAAAGATAGGGAAGGAAAGAAAGGAGTGGGGGGGGGGAGGCGGTGGGGGGGTGACAGTATTGACAAAGAAACTATTATAGCACTGGAAAGGGATGATGTAGTTGAGGGATCAAATTCAGAATCTATTTAGTTAGAATTAAGGAACAATAGAGGAGCTATTACTCTACTGGGTGTATACTATAGGCCACCAAATAGTGGGGAGGAGATAGAGGAGCAAATTTGCAGGCAAATTACAGAAAGATGCAAGAACTATAGAGTAGTGATAATGGGGGACTTCAATTATCCCAATATAGACTGGGACAGTAACAGTGTAAAGAGCAAAGAGGGGGAGGAATTAATGAAATATGTACAAGAGAACTTTCTTGATCAAGTGTATTTCCAGCCCAACGAAGAAGGAAACAGTGCTGGATCTAGTTCTGGGAATGAAGTGGGGCAGGTGGAGCATGTTTCAGTGGGGGAGCATTTGGGGCACAGTGATCATAATATCATTAGGTTTAGAATAGTTATGGAAAAGGACAAGGAACAATCAAGCGTAAAAATACTTAACTGGAAGAGGGCAAATTTCAGTGAGTTAAAAAAGAATCTTGCCTGGGTGGATTGGAATCAAAAATTGTTAGGCAAAACATTAATTGAACAATGGGACGCCTTCAGAGAGGAGTTGGTTCGGGTACAGAGGAGACACATTCCCACAAGGGGAAAAAGAAGGACATCCAAAGCTAGAGCTCCCTGGATGACTAAAGATATAGAGATTAAAATGAAACAGAAAAGGAGGCATAAGACAAATGTAAGGCTTATAATACAGTAGAGAACCAAGCAAAATACAGAAAGTACTGAGGAGATCTAAAAAAGGGAATAAGAGGGGCAAAGAGAGAGTATGAGAATAGATTAGCAGCTAACATAAAAGGGAACCCAAGCATCTTTTATAAACCTATAAATAGTAAAAAGGTAGTCAAAGGAAGGGTGGGACCGATTAGGGACAAAAAAGGAGGCAGAGAGCATGGCTGAGGTACTAAATGAGTATTTCGCATCTGTCTTCACTAAAGAAGAGGATGCTGCCATTGTCACAGTAAAGGAGGAGGTATTAGAGAAATCAGATAGGAAAGAAATAGATAAAGAGGAGGTACTTCAAAGGTTGGCAGTACTCAAAGTCACCCGGTCCAGATGGGATATCCTAGGTTACTGAGGGAATTAAGGGTAGAAATTATGGAGGCTCTGACCACAATCTTCCAATCCTCCTTGGATATGGGGACTGTGTCAGAGGACTGGAGGATTGCAAATGTTACACCTGTTTAAAAAAGGGGAGAGGGATAAACCCGACAATTACAGGCCAATCAGCCTAACGTCCGTGGTGGGGAAACTTTTAGAGGCAATAATCTGGGACAAAATTAATTGGCACTTGGAAAAGTATGGGCTAATAAATGAAAGTCAGCACGGATTTATTAAAGGAACATTATGTTTGATTAACTTGCTTGAATTCTTTGATGAAGTAATGGAAAGGGTTAATGAGGATAGTGCGGTTGATGTTGTTATATGGACTTTCAAAAGGCATTTGATAATGTACCACATAATAGACTTATTAGCAAAATTAAAGCCCATGGGATTAAAGGGACAGCGGCAGTGTGGATACAAACTTAGCTGAGGGACAGAAAGCAGAGAGTAGTGCTGAACGGTTGTTTTTCAGACTGGAGGGAAGTATTAGGACCACTGGTCTTTTTGATATATATTAATGACCTGGACTTGGGTAAAATTGGGTAAAATTTCAAAGTTTGCAGATGACACAAAACTCAGGAATATAGTAAACAATGTGGAGGATAGTAATAGACTTCAGGAGGACATAGACAGAGTGGTGAAATGGGCAGACACATGGCAGATGAAATTTAACACACAGAAGTGTGAAGTGATACATTTTGGTAAGAAGAATGAAGAGAGGGAATATAAACTAAATGGTACAATTTTAAAGGGGGTACTGGAACAGGGAGATCGGGGGGTGCACATACACAAATCTTTGAAGGCAGGACAAGTTGAGAAAGCTTTTAAAAAAGCATATGGGATCCTGGGCTTTAATAATAGAGACATGGAGTAAAAAAGCAAGGAAGTTATGTTTAAGCTTTATAAAACACTGTTTAGACCTCAGCTGGAGTATTGTGTTCAATTCTGGTCACCATGCTTTAGGAAGGATGTGAAGGCCTTAGAGAGGGTACAGAAGAGATTTACTAGAATGGTGCCAGGGATGAGGGACTTCAGTTATGTGGAGAGACTGGAGAAGTTGGGGTTGTTCTCCTTAGAGCAGAGAAGGCTAAAACGAGATTTGACAGAGGTGTTCAAAATCATGAAGGGTTTTGATAGAGTAACTAAGGAGAAACTGTTTCAAGTGGCAGAAGGGTTGGTAACCAGAGGACACAGATTTAAGCTGATTGACAAAAGAACCAGAGGAGACATTTTTTTTTACACAGCGAGTTGTAATGATCTGGAATGCACTGCCTGAAAGGGTGTTGGAAGCAGATTTAATAGTAACTTTCAAAAGAGAATTGGATAAATACTTGAAGGGAAAAAAATCACAGGGCTATGAGGAAAGAGCAGGGGAGTGGGGCTAATCGGACAGCCCTTCCAAAAAGCTGGCATATGCACAATGGACCAAATGGCCTCCTTCTGTGCCATAACATACTATGATACTAACCGGAGTACAATAAGTGAAAAGCTCCAATTGTCATGATGACAAACAATGATACCCTAGTTTCAACATACAGCTCACAGTGATTGTAATTACACATATATGCATGGTGTAGCTACATTAGATAGGAGGATTATTTTGGGCTGAATACATGTCAGAATGTGGGTGAAGGAAGGCATCTAGGGAAGGTTGGGAGTGCAAAGTTCCATAATGGGCATTCATGGTAAGCATTGAAGTGTGTGTGTTAGCCAGTTGTCATACATGCTGAGTACACTGCATCAATGGATCAATGGAATATAATGATAGATTCTGCTGCCTTAGTGGACCTGGTATGTCATTAAGCTTCTTTCGGCATTGCTTCCAGGTTGTTCCGTGTAGTGTTGCCCTGTGCTGCTCATTTTGGGGTCCTGTGATGCTACACAATAAATGGGAGGATACTGAGAGGTGAAGAGGAAGTGAGGGACCTTGGAGTGCATGTCCACAGATCCCTGAAGGTAGCAGGACAGGTAGATAAGGTGGTTAAGAAGGCATACGGAATACTTTCCTTTATTAGCTAAGGTATAGAATATAAAAGGGATTTTATGCTGGAACTGTATAAAACACTAGTTAGGCCACAGCTTGAGTACTGCACACAGTTCTGGTCACCACATTACAGGAAGGATGTAATTGCACTAGAGAGGGTGCAGAGGAGATTTACGAGGATGTTACTAGGACTGAAGAATTTTAGCTATGATGACAGATTGGATAGGCTGGGGTTGTTTTCCTTGGAACAGAGGAGGCTGAAGGGTGATTTGATTGAGGTGTACAAAATTATGAGGGGCCTAGATAGCGGGGATAGGAAGGACCTATTTCCCTTAGCGGAGGGATCAATAACCAGGGGGCATAGATTTAAAGTGATTGGTAGAAGAATTAGAGCAGAAATGAGGAAAGATTTTTTCACCCAGAGGGTGATGGGGGTCTGAAACTCGCTGCCTGAGAGGGTGGTAGAGGCAGAAACCCTCAATTCATTAAAAAAATATCTGGATGTGCACCTGAAGAGCCGTGACCTGCAGGGCTACAGACCAAATGCGGGAAAGTGGGAATAGGCTGGATGGCTCGTTTCTCAGCTGGCACGGACATAATGGGTCAAATGGCCTCCTTCTGTGCTGTAAATTTTCTATGATTCTATGCTCACTGCTGAAGAGGGGCTCTCTTCCCTTTTCTCCAGGAGAATTGTAATGGCTCCAACGGAGAAATGATTCATCCTCTGGGCTGCTGAACACCTTCCAGACATTCTTTCACCAAAGAAGTGTACTGCTTCAAAACCAACAAACTGTAATGCCTGCCCATTTAAGCTGCTGCAGGTCTTTAAATCCTGCGGCAGCACCAGATTCCCTGCTCACCAATGGGAGAGTTCTAATTCACAGGTGTTTTCAACACAAGCACTCACCTATATTGTACCAGTAAGGTTGATCACAGAAACGTGCGGTTCAGTGCATTAAAGGTTAGGTGGATGTTCTTCTCACATCATCTAACTTCCAGCTGGCTGTATGCTTGACAGGAAAATCTAAACTATGATTTTCAACAAAATTAAGAAGAAAACATGTTGGCATTTGGCAGCTTCCTTTCTACTGCTAAATCCTGTTAACAATACAGTAGAAATTGGAGGATGTCATGCTTAAATTGTACAGTGCTCTGATCAATCCACACCTTAAATACTGTGTCCAGTTCTGATACCAAGACATGGAGAGACATTACTAGGAAGAACCACAAGATGAAGTATCAAGAGATTGAGTTATAAATTGCCTTTTTAGCCTGGAAAGGAAGTGACAGAGAGTCAACCTTGGAGATAGTCAAAATAATAAATGGAATAGAAAAGTTAAATCCAGAACACTACTTCAAATTAAACAATGACAGTAGCACAAAGATGCACAGATTCAAATCTATGAAAAGCAAATTTGAGACCTATATCAAGAAGTTCTTCCCAGAGCAGATGAGGAACCAATTGTCATCCATGGGGGATCAAATAACATAGGTAGAAGTAGACCAAGGTCCTTCATGTTAAATTTAGGACATTAGGAAGGAAGCTTAAGAAGAAGACCTCAAGTGTAGTATTTTCTGAAATATTAGCCACGAGCTAGTGAAGAGAGACAGAGAGTAATTAGGCAAACCAACACGGGGCTAAGGCTTTGGTGTCAGCAATCAGGGTTTCGATTCCTCAAACAATGGGACACCTTTTGGAATGGGGGGAGCCTTTACAGACCGGATGGGCTCCACCTAAACAAAAGGTAGAGGTGTTGGTGGGCAGGAGAGATAGAATGATGGGGGAGGGTTTAAAGTAATTGCAGGGGTGATTGCAGTAGGTGTAAGAGAGCGCACGTACTGATTGGAACAAACCTTAAGATGTACCAGTAAAAACACAAATCAAAGTGTCATAACTCTAATTCCAATGGCGGAGAGTACCAGCCCCCAAACTTGTCCCCTTTTATACAACCAACACCGTGCAGACAGCATGCGTCTGAATCCGGGAGGTCTGAGGTTCATCCTAAATTGGGCCACGGGCCTCATTTAAATACTTTGGGTGAGCTGCCGGCACCTAACACACCTCCAGAGGCAGCTCGCTCATTTCCAAGGGATCAATTTCATGCCACCTATCTCGCTGGCAGTGGCCCTCGGGTAAGTCCCGAGGGAGAAGGATAACGGAGGCGGGCCAATCGCAGGGCGGCAACAGCCCTCAGGAGTGCTGTGGAGCCGGAAGAAACACTCCTGCAAGGAGCCTAATGTCTGTTTTAAGGTGTCGCAACTGACACCTGAAAAATCACTGGACCCATTATGGGGTCGGACATATTTCAGGTGTCCTAGGACACAGCTCTGTGAAATTTGTACTATTTGCACCTGTTTTCTGTCCAGAAAATGGTTGCAACGAGGAACAATTTCTACCCCATGATCTCTACACTTGCACCATTCTGTCTAGTTTTAGACTTGAGAAAAAGTGGCAACACCATTACCTCTGTGACTCAAATTGTCAGCCATAACAGTGTGTTGAGTGTGTTCCTGTTGACCTTTTTCTTTTGCTGCTATCATATGGACTTTCCTCATTTTGCTACAAAGATCTAAATGGAGGTCTGACTCAAACTGAACTTCAAGACTGCTGCATTTTTCTGTAACAATGATGAGTTGCTTCTTTGCATTCAGCTTTCATTTTTGTAATTGCTTGTTAGCTTTCTTTGAACTAGAGAATAGGGATATAGTGAATGGAATCCTTCTTTATTTTATTCAACACGTAATTTCTCACTTTGAGGTCATGGGCTCCACTTCTCTTTTACATTTTTATCAATTAATATGTGACTGCCATAGCACTGATTTTTTTAAATGGCCACTTGACATCACCATGCGGGTCATCAATTTCATTCTGTTTCCTGTCCAGGCCACATTGGAGACCCATCCACTGCATGAGCTGTACATAGTCTTAATATCATACATTTATAACATTGTAACTGGGAACAAAATATGACTTTGGTTACTGTTTTGTCTGTATATAGGGTGCTTCATGCCTAAAATTTGTTTCTGCCACCCAAGTCTTGGCTCCTATTTTTCTTTCTTTCTCTCTCTCTCTGCCACCCAACTCCTGACTTCCCACTGCCCTCCCTGCCACCCAACCCCCCTGCTCCCACTGCCCTCTCCGCCACCTAACCCCCCTGCTCCCACTGCCCTCTCTGCCACCTAACCCTCCCCTGCTCGCACTGCCCTTCCTGCCACCTAATCCCCCCCTGCTCCCACTGCCCTTCCTGCCACCTAACCCCCCCTGCTCCTATTGCCCTCCCTCCTACCCAACCTATTGCTCCCAACGCCCTCCCTGCCACCCATCCCCCTGCTCCCACTACCCTCCCTGCCACCGATCCCCCTGCTCCCACTACCCACCTGCCACCGATCCCCCTGCTCCCACTACCCTCCCTGCCACCCAACCCCCTGCTCCCACTACCCTCCCTCCCACCCAACCCCCTGCTCCCACTACCCTCCCTCCCACCGATCCCCCTGCTCCCACTACCCTCCCTCCCACCGATCCCCCTGCTCCCACTACCCTCCCTCCCACCGATCCCCCTGCTCCCACTACCCTCCCTGCCACCCAACCCCCCTGCTCCCAATGCCCTCCCTGCTCCCACTGCAGGTTGGCGCTATCCAATTTCACCCCCTCTGGGTCTTTTTTTGCATTTTAAAATTACTCCTTCACCCTAGTAATAGAACATTGGCTGCTATTGGGGGCAAGAAACTTTATTCACCTGAAAAAATTTGACAAAGGCCAAGGTCAAAGATTTTGAAAGGTGAAGAGGGGCTGAGTAACCCCCACCCTCCCCTCACCCCATTCCCTCTTCCTTAACAAATTCCACTTCAACCACTGTATCTAACTATTTGCATCTTTGAATCCAGGTGTCTGGTATTTACAATATCCAAAATTGAATTGGGTCCTCTAGTTTTTCATATATGCATAAATATAATTTTAAAACCTGTCAGTTCAGTAGACGTTGGTTTATTTCTAGTATGCCTATGGTGCTTATATTGGGACACAGATAGAAGTATAAATGCTGCAAATTTTTCTTCATTTACTAACAGTGGTTCTGTTGGAATGCTGCTTAAGCTGGCCATTCTTAATGCATTTCCCAGTCTCTAATAGTTGATATTACATTGGTGGGTAATTGCACTGCATAATCTGTACTTAACCACACAAACCCAGAAAGTCCCAGGGTTAATTGGCAGTCTGAGCTGAGTTAGCTGCTCTCAACTGGGGAACAACTGGGGAATCTCCAGTTGCCTTCAGTGTTCCTAGGCTAGGTAGGAAAGAAAAATCAGCCAGGATTCCTGGTCATGATCTCTATCATGCTGGAAAGTACCAAATGTGGACATTGGGTGAAAACAGGATCAGGCTCAAATGTGATGATTCTTGTAATTGAATAGCCACTAACAGTAAAGAATGCCCACTTGGGTAAGGTACCACAGGGTTGCTGATACCCGTGGAACTGAACCCCTGCAAGAGTCACTGGTTTCAGCGGGGTAGAATATTAGTAAAATAAAAGAAAAACAAACTGGAATCATTTGTAAACAATTAAAAACAGAATTGAACATATGATAAGATGTAGGAAAATCCCTGTGTTTCCAAATCTTTAATCATTTACAAACATTACGCTGCACAAACACCATAGTTTTATACAGATGTTTAGGACAAAACTCAGAGAAACTTAGGTCAGAATTATTTTTACATAATGATATTATGTTTGGCCAAACCACAAAGAAATGCACCATAGCAACAGTGTGCATCAAACCAGATCATTGGATGTGTTTGGTATCACTACACCTCCACACAAGTGTCATGCTTATTGAGGGGAAAACCTCTTAACCTTAATTAATGTGCAGATAATTCTCAGTATTACCATTTTATAAATAGGTCCATGTACACTGTTGTAATCTAATAACAATAACTTGCATTTATATTGCACCTTTAATGTAGAAAAAATGTCCCTTGATGCTTCGCAAAGGTGTAATCAGTCAAAAATCTACACTGAGCCAAAGAAGGAGATATTAGCAGATGTGACTAAAAACTTGGTCAAAGAAGTGGGTTTTAGGGAGGATCTTAAAGGAAGCGAGGGAGGTGGAAAGACGGAGAGATTTAGAGAGGGAATTCCAGAGCTTAATGCCTAGATGGCTGAAGGCACAGCTTCCAACGGTGAGGCAAAAGGAGTGGGTGATGCATAAGAGGGCAGAGTTGGAGAAACGCAGAGTTCTCAGATGGCGGTAGGGCTGGAGAAGGCTGTAGAGATAGGGAAGGGAAGGCCATGAAGGGATTTGAACACAAGGATGAGAATTTAAAATTTAAGGTGTTGGGGAGCGGGAACCAATGTAGATGAGCAAGCAAAGGAGTGATGGGTGAATGGGGCTTGGTATTGGTTAGGATACGGGCAGCAGAGATTTTGATGAGTTGAAATTTATGGAGAGTGAAAGATGGGCCAAGAGAGTTTCGGAAAAATATATCATTTGGACTGATGTCATTACATACTCGTATAAACATCATACCGATCAACTATTCTTTAAAGAAAGAACTTGCATTTACGTAGCGACTTTCATGTCCTCAGGACATCAAAAGTACTTCAGTAGCTGTGAAACACTTTGGGAAATGTAATCAGTGTTATGATTCAAGGAAACACAGAAGCCAATTTGCACACAGCAAAGTCTCGCAAGCAGCAATGAGCTAAATGACCAGATAAGCAGGTGAACTTGCCTGCTCTTCTTAGAATAATGCCATTGGATCTCTTACATCCACCTTGAGCAGGCCTCAGTTTAATGTCTCATTGCAAAGACAATACAGCGCTCCCTCAGTACTGCACTGAAATGTCAGCCGAGATTATGTTGTCAAGTCTCTGGAGTGAGGCTTTAACCAACAACTTTCTGACTCAGAGGCGAGGGTGCTATCATTGAGCCAAGGCTGACACCAAATCAAACTTATGGCACAATGGCATGATTAATAATCAATGGGAAATTTTTACACTTTCATCTTGAATCAATCATATGGGACCCTACAAATGCCAATTTCAAACAATTGAGAATAACATCCTTACTGATTTGTTTCAGTGATTTTTCAGTGATTATTTCTATCCAAATAATCAAAGATTACTGCCCCCTGAAGTTCTACCATGGGATACTGGCAAACATCAGTTTAATGTGTTCATCTGAAATTCCTCTCTTCTATTTTAACGGTGATGTTAGACTATTTAAAATAAATGGGTTGGCCCCTCCACTGAAAGGAATTTCCAATGAACACTGGTATGTCATGGCTATTTCAGACCCATGGTTTACTATATTGGGTTGATGGTTTGTAAATATTTTCGTTTAATATATCTTTTCCATGCTCATCACGGGGTTGTGGAGGGGAAGAATATCAGTAGTAAGAAAATAAATCACTTATCCAATGGGTTCAAGACAGGAAAATTGGGCAGATTTTAAAGGGGGATGGGGGGGAAGGAATAAACTGAATAGTCTTGGAGCTATTCAGCGTTAAACTCAATGGAAAGGAAAAATCTAGGCCTTAATTTCATCAAACTTTTAAATGTTTATCCATACTTGTGATAACCTTGACTGTGGATTATTTGTTGATTACATATGTTTGCTCCATTAAGGCAAAAATGTCACTGTTTCTCTAAAGTTTATATTTTTCTTACCAGCTCTCTCTACAAAGGTCAAGCAGCTTCAAGCACTTTGACCGCTCAAAGCCTCCATCATCGCCATTGGTTAATGACCAAGAACTCAATCTTAATGAAAATGTAAGTATAATGGACAATTCTGTTGCAAGATTTTAACTGAATAAGTGATCTGATTTTGACAAAATAGAAGGGAGGTTCTTAGTAAGCACCCTATATGTACCAGTCGTTCTTTCTCTTTTACTTCATTTTTTAACCGTCCTATATTTTCCATGGGGCTCTCTTTATCACAAGGCCTTCTGAAGCAGGATGTACCAATGCACAGTTCATAGTATCATAGTAGTTACAGCATGGGAGGAGGCCATTCAGCCCATCATGTATGTTCCGGCTCTTTGAAAGAGCAATCCTGTTAGTCCCATTCCCCTGCTCTTTCCCCATAGCCCTGTAAATTTTTTCCCTTCAAATATTTATCCAATTCCCTTTTGAAAGTTACTATTGAATCTGCTTCCACCACCCTTTCAGGCAGTGCATTCCAGATCATTACAACTCACTGCGTAAAAGAATTTTTCCTCATGTCACCTTTGGCTCTTTTGCCGATCACTTTAAATCTGTGTCCTCTGGTTACCGACCCTTCTGTCACTGGAAACAGTTTCTCCTTATTTACTCTGTCAAAACCATTCATGATTTTGAACACCACTATTAAATCTCCCTTTAACCTTCTCTGTTCTAAGGAGAACAACCCCAGCTTCTCCAGTCTCTCCATATAACTGGCACCATTCTAGTAAATCACTTCTGCACCCTCTCGAAGGCCATTGCAGCCTTCCTAAAGTGTAGTGCCCAGAATTGAACACAATACATCAACTGAGGCCTAACCAGTGTTTTATAAAGGTTTAGTATAATTTCCTTGCTTTTGTAATCCATCCCTCTATTAATAAAAGCTCAGGATCCCATATGCTTTTTTAACAGCTTTCTCAACTTGTGCTGACACCTTCAAAGATTTGTGTATGTGCACCTCCGGGTCTCTCAGTTCCTGCACCCTCTTTAAAATTGTACCATTTAGTTTATATTGCCTCTCCACAGTCTTCCTACCAAAATGCATCACTTCACACTTCTCTGCATTAAATTTCATCTGCCATGTGTCTGTCTATTTCACCAGTCTGCCTATGTCCTCCTGAAGTCTATTACTATCCTCCATACTGTTTACTACATTTCCAAGTTTCATGTCATCTGCAAACTTTGAAATTATACCCTCTATACCCAAGTCCAGGTCATTAATAGATACTAAAAAAAGCAGTGGTCCTAATACTGACCCCTGGTGAACACCACTGCATACTTTCCTCCAGTCTGAAAAACAACCATTCACCACTACTCTCTGCTTTCTGTCCCCTAGCCAACTTTGTATCCACACTGCCACTGTCCCTTTAATCTTGCTAATAAGTTTATTATGTGGTACCTTATCAAATGCCTTTTGAAAGTAGATATACACATCAACCGTATTACTCTCATCAACCCTCTCTATTACTTCATCAAAGAACTCAATCAAGTTAGTCAAACATGATTTTCCTTTAACAAATCCATGCTGACTTTCATTTATTAGCCCATACTTTTCCAAGTGCCAATTAATTTTGTCCCAGATTATTGTCTCTAAAAGTTTCTCCACCACTGACGTCAGGCTAACTGGCCTGTAATTGTCGGGTTTATCCCTCTCCCATTTTTCGATCATGGGTGTAACATTTGCAATCCTCTAGTCCTCCGGCACCATTCCCATATCGAAGGAGGATTGGAAGATTGTGGCCAGAGCCTCCGCAATTTGCAGCCTTACTTCCCTCAGGAACCTAGGATGCATTCCATCTGGACCGGGTGACTTTTCTACTTTGAGTACTGCCAACCTTTGGAGTACCTCCTCTTTATCTATTTTTATCCTATCCAATATCGCTACTAGCTCCTCCTTTACTGCTGCAATGGCAGCATCCTCTTCCCTAGTGAAGACTGATGCGAAATATTCATTTAGTGTCTCAGTCATGCCCTCTGCCTCCACAAGATAATCTCCTTTTTTGTCCCTAATCAGTCCCACCCTTCCTTTGACTATTTTGAATTCCCTTTTATGTCAGCCACTAATCTATTCTCAAAATCTCTCTTTGTCCCTCTTATTCACTTTTTTAGATCTCCTCTGTATTTTCTGTTTTCAGCCTGGTTCTCTACTGTGTTGTGAACCTATCATTAATCCAACTCAATCAAAGGGGGCTACAGTTGTGGTGGGGGTCAATTAGTTGAGCTTGTATGTTTGAAATGTAAGCAAGTGGAGTAAATCAAACAGGTATTCCCATTCCCCCCCCCCACCCCCACAACCTACAGAAAGACCACCCCGGTTTACCTTCTCCACACTTACATGTTAATGGGACCTAGCAGGCAAGAACCTAACTGAAACCAGCAGTTTCCCAACAGAAACCTTCTGGCAATTAAAATCCCCCATAGGGACGCATCAAAGTTCTCATTGTTTCCTCTTTCTAATGTTTGAATTTAATGCCAGTTGAGTAGCAACATACTGGTTGAAAGTACCATTTTGATAATTAATGTTTCAGTAACTAGGAAAATATTACAAGTGAAGTTCACAGCTCGGTATCCCATAATTTAGTCTCCGTGGTGTTGCAGCCGTGAGCTATCATATACTATAATTATTGTTACTAGTGAAAATATCTGTGGATATAAATTGTATTGAGCGATATTAGCCATGAACGAGTTAAAGCATTCACATAAAATAGCTTTGTCCGCTCTTAAAAAAGGTGATAACCTATTTTAAAATAAATAGGTTAATGCCTTGTTAGAAATGCAGACAAAACAATTTCATACAACTGCAGTAATACATCCATTAGTAATATCATAGAGTACAATTTCAAACTGTTAACCAGACATTAGATTTACTTTCAGGCAGGAATGACTGACGCTAAGGTAGCTGGTACCGAAGAGGCTGCCAAATCTGGAAGCAAACTAGGAAAGAAATGGCGAGCAGTTATTTCACGTACTATGAATAGGAAGACTGGTCGAATGATGGTGAAAGCTTTGGCAGAAGAGCAGGTAAGAGCCACTTCAGGGTTCCACATTGTCAGCACAACTCAAACTTTTGGGGTGTGATTCTGTTACGCTGTGAATTTCCATTAAAATGAAAGAAATTGCTAAAACTTCTGGGTAGAAAATGATTCATGCATGTGTACAGGCTTGGCTTGTTTTGTTTAAAAGAGTAACGTCCATTTCTCAAAGTGCCAAATTGTTCATGTCCAACAAGAGATTCGTACCTTGAAATTAGGCTTTTCATATAAAATTCCTACGTCCGCTATTTTATCAGAGGCGTCAACCAATTTATTTTAAACAGGTTAGTTAAGGTAGTAGATGACGGAATTTCAAACAATTGTTAATATTCATACATATACTAATTTTCAAAGAGACAAATTTTACAGCCAAGGTTTATAGTTAGAAGAGTGTGCACTGATCTCATTGGAGATGCAGGATATCATCAAACCTGCCCCCAACAAACCTTGTAACTTTAGGGAACATCGAATATGTTGCAAGGGTTTGTACAGAATCAGATATACCACAGCAGCTAATTTGGTGGACTTTCAATAAAGCTTTTGATTGGACTACTCTTAGCTATTCTGGGAACTGAACCTTCCCAATAACTGATCAACATGAAGACAATGGGGGAGATTTTCAGGCCACCCACCGGTGGAAATGGGGTGGTGGTACCTCGAAAAGGGTGGGATATGACTTCCCATCCTATTCTGGTTGATGGTGTGGCCAGCATTATATTGTTAATGGCCCACAGCCATGCGACCAGAGCACCCACCTGAGTCAGCTGATAGGCCCTTTTAATATGCCAATCAGAGTCCCATGACATACAATGGAGGTACTTGATGCATGGCCTACGATTGGGCTTCTGCAAACTGAGATAGATCTATCTACCCCTGGCACGTCATTTCAGTGAAGCATTCCACTTAAAGAAGAGAGTTGACAAAACTCAACACAGATGCACAGTCTAATTAATTATCATTGATCCTCTTCTACGGTCTTCATCCCTCCCCATGAGGAGCAACCTCGCATCAAACCAATTATAGAGTTGTGCAGGTCATCACTGGAATTTCTCTGCAGTTTTATTTCAAGGCGAAGTTTGATAGTAGAAAAAGGTTCAAACCTCTTAAAGGAAAATTTAAGACTGATGTCAGGAAGTTCTGCATACAAAGGGTGATCAACACTTGGAATTATCTTTAGGATAGTGTGGTGGAGGCAAAAACTTTGGAGATTAGTTAAGAGACAGTTACAGGAAATGATGAGGGGAACAGCTATACGTTTTGATCATAAGATATAACAGATCGGGAGGATCATTCAAAAGGTGGTGAAATATAAGATGTGGTTCATATATTGACCTGTTGCCATCTTTCATCCCTCAGAGTGAAAGTGGAGAAGAGAGCCCCATGTCTCCAAAGACACCTGATGACCTTATGTACTTGAGACTGGGTGACAGGGCCTCACACTCATTCAGTGAATCAGAAGAGAATCTCAACAGTCCACTCAGCAGACAGGCTTCAAGCAGTAAGTAAAAACAGTAAACAGCACAGAGCACAAACCGAGTACCACAGAAATATGCAAAAAAATGTTTGAATGTTCCCTTTTCATCATTTCTAATTGTTGTTTAGAAATAGATATGAATCTGAGCCTCCTACTGAAAATTCTCTGAACTGACTTTGGTAAAACTCAGCCAAAAAACAATTGTTGTTGCAGTTTGGGCTCTAAAAAATGTTCATCTTTATTTTTCCAATGGTAAAAATTAAAAGTGGGAACTAGCAAATGTTTATACTTTTATGATTGAGGCAAAGGATCAAATTATGATTGTAATGCCCTATCTTTATTCATCCTTAGCGTTCATATTTACTGATTTAAAATTCATTGGAGATTGTAACAGGCCAATGTTCTCTTTTCTATTCAGTATATTTTGCAATATAAACTTGATAAACTTCCTTCTGAGATTCAATCCCATGGTCTAAGCAGATGTGTTCATCCACATACACTTACCCTGAAATGTATGCATAAGAGAGGTCCCTTAGTCCACTGCACGGAGGCAACTCTAGGGACATTTAGAAAGAGCGATCTAGGAAATGATGAATTGATGGAGTAGAAGTTTTAAATTAATAGCCAATTGTGCTTTGATTTTTTTTTCATGATTGTGCTCAATAAAGTGAGTGTTACAAGTTTAGGTCTTGCCTTAGATATTTTCTCAAGTATAGCACTGCTAATCATTCCTATAAATAGTCTGAACATCTTAATTTTGGGGTGTACCAGTAGTGCGCAATATCTAACAATATGATAGCATAACTTAATCATGGTGGTCTGTGGAGTAGTTGTCCTTGTGCATCTATATTAACCTAAGAATATGTTTTGAGTTAACTTTCTTATCCTCAAAAGACAAATAGCATCTTAGTTTGACGCTTTGATTTCTGACACCATCCATCCTTTTGGACTTACTGGGTAAAATTGCAGATGCAGAGTTGGATTATTTTGCAGGCATACATCAAACAATGTGAGATTCTCAAAACATTTCATTTAAGACCCATAACAGGCATTGGAGAGACTTTCATTAAGTGATACATTGAATGGTACATAACATAGCAGGGTTAATTCCTCTCATTGACTTGCATTGTGTTGACATGGGATTAAAATGTATGCTTCTTAACCAGGTGGAGACCCATGTACCCCAGATTCTGATCTCAGCAGCAGGGACAGTGTGCAATTAGACAACCTTCCTCCTCCATACCTTGGACCATTCTGTGGCCGTGCCAGGGTCCACACAGATTTCACCCCAAGTCCATATGACATTGATTCTTTAAAACTCAAGGTAAGACTGAGAGTCAAAAGTAAAATACTGCGGATGCTGGAAATCTGAAATAAAAACAGAAAATGCTAGAGAAGCTCAGCAAGTCAGGCAGCATCTGTGGAGAAAGAAACAATGTTAATGGGCTCGATTTTCAGACATCCGAGCGGGTGGGTTCGTGGCGGGGGGGCTGTGAAAATTGGGGATTCCCGGGGCAGGTCCGGAGCCCGGCTCCAGCCGCCCACTTCGGGGTTCCCCAGTGATGTGCTTAGACGCGCGCGCAGCGCCCGCATGCGGGACTCCCGCCGGCAATTAAAGACGGCAGGATGCCACTTAAATCAATTAATTGGATACTTCAGGTCGTTAGCAGACCTGATTTGTAGGATATTTTAGGAGGGGTGGGATTTTCATCTAAATTGAGAGTGTTTTCCGTACTGGGGGAAATGCTCCCAGTTGAAATGGATATGTTGCAGCCACCAGCCTGTGGCAGCTGCAAAAGTCCATATGACAGGTGGGGGGGGGGGGGGAGACCCTCGCTCATTGCAGGAGGCCACTCTGTCACTTTGGACAAAGTTTAGCCTCCACCACCCTCCTCCGAACACTAAAATTCACCAACTTGCAACCTCAACCCCGGTGTGCGGACTCATTTACCTACCTTGCAGACCCCCTCAAACTTACATCTTCCGGATGGGGGCCGCCGTAGCTGCAGTCATGACCTCCTCGGAGGGCGAACAGCATCACCAGCCTCGCCGGTCACGCCGTCCACCTCTGACACGAGGAGCTCCACAACACAGTGCTGTGACACATCCACCTGTACAGCAGGAGGGAGGGCAACCGCAGAGAGAGATGCGTCGCAGAAGGCACTACCCTCGCTACATGGTCTACAGACCGAGGCTCAGCTTCCTGGACCTCTCTGAGCAGCAGTGCACACGGAGGCTCAGAGTCACTCGACATGTAATCGTGGACATCTGCAGCCTCCTTCATGCCGAGCTGCTCCCGGCTGGCCCGAGCACCGTCTTCTTACCTGTCGCTGTCAAAGTCACCACTGCCCTCAACAACTTCTCCTCTGCATCCTTCCAGGGTGGCACCGGGGACATCGCCGGCGTCTCTCAGTCGTCTGCACAAAAGAGCCCTGCAAATACACCTGCACCCACTCTGCAGTGACACAATGGGTGGCATCAGTTGTGGGTTTTCACGGTGATCCTCAGGAAAGGGCATTATTGGACAAACCAGACAAGATTTGCAAAGACGTGGCAGTAGTGGTGACAATATAATATGTAATGTGAGTTGATCAGAAATCAAATATAAGTAAAAACCATGACAAACCCTCAAACACCCTTGTGCATCCCCTTCATGCTCATGACACATTTGCCTTACGCTTCCTACTACACATATGTGATGTATGCCCTGTGGCTGCAGCACAGGTAGTGGCAGGTTGGGTGAGGCTGACCGTGAAAGAGATCCATTAGAGGGTGAGTATGAGATAGAGCCATGAGATTGTATGAGGATTGGGTTGAGTGGTAGTGGTGGGATGAGTACTGGCGAGGTGAGTAAGTGCAGGTAAGATGAGGATTAGCTTTGAGTGGGTGTGAGGAGTGATGTGATAGAGTCGTGTTGGCAGTGCAGAAGGAGATGTGGGGTGGGGGCATTGATGTGGCAGATGGAGTGTAGGGGAATGAGTAAGTGTACTCACTTCGGCTGACCTACTTAGGTTATTGGAGCGCCTCCTGCACTGTATGCAGGTGCGTGATACATTGGTGGTGCTGGTGACCTCCTCTGCCACCTCAAGCCAGGCCTTCGTGATGGCAGAGGCAGGCCACTTCCTCCCGTCCGCCGGGGAGAGGATCTCTGTCCTCCCCCTCCTCCTCACCCCATCCAGTAGGACCTGGAGTGAGGCATCATTAAACCTGGGAGCAGCCTTCCCCCTGGGCTGCCCCATGCTCTAATTTTGGCTCCTTTCTGCAGCATCAGTCAGTGGAGGACTGCCCCTTTAAATAGGGCTCCTCCAGCTGACAACCCGTAATGGGGGTGCGCAGTCCGCCCGCTGCGCAGCTTTCCAGCACGAAACCTGGAAGCCAAGGTAATTGCCTTCAATTAGGCTGCGATCGCGTGCGGAGCATCCCAAATTCAATCCCCGCTGCCAACCCGCCTCCCTCCTAATATCGAGCCCAATGTTTCAGGTCGAAGACCTTTCATCAAAACTGGAAGATGTTAAGACAATTAAAGTTTTTGAGCAAGTTCAGAGCCAGGAAAAGGGAGGGAGGGAGGGGAGGGGTGGAAAGAACAAAAGGGAAGGTCTGTGATAGGGTAGTGGGCACGGGTGATTAAATGACAAAAGGGATGATGGTGCAAGGCAATGAAAGTGGTAATGGGACAGGTTAAGAAACAAAAGATTGATCAGGAGTGGCTGTAAATGGCAGCAGCAGAACCATTACCAGCACTAGCTGACCGAAAAATGGGAGCAGTGGTTATGATCTGAAGTTATTGAAATCAATATTGAGTCCGGAAGGTTGTAAAGTGTCTAATCAAAAGATGAGGTGCTGTTCCTCCAGCTTACATTGAGCTTCATTGGAACAGTGTAAGAGGCCGAGGACAGAGAGGTCAAAATAGGAGTGGGAAGGGGAATTAAAATGGCAAACGGCAGGTCAGGGTCATGCTTGCGGACGGAGCAGAGACCTTCAGCAAAGCGATCACCCAATCTGCGTTTGGTCTCCCCAATGTAGAGAAGACCACATCGTGAGCAGCGAATACAGTTTATTAAATTGAAAGAAGTACAAGTAAATCGCTGTTTCGCCTGGAAGGAGTGTTTGGGGCCCTGGACGGTGGGAAGGGAGGAGGTGAAGGGGCAGTTGTTGCACCTCCTGCGCCCGCACAGGAAGGTGCCGTGGGAGGAGAGCGGGTATCGGGGGTGATGGAAGAGTGGACCAGGGTGTTGCGGAGGGAGCGGTCCCTTCGGAATGCTGAAAGGGGAGGGGAGAGGAAGATATGTTTGGTGGTGGGATCGCGCTGGAGGTGGCAGAAATGGCGGAGGATGATACGTTGAATGTGGAGGCTGGTGGGGTGGAAGGTGAGGACAAGGGGGACCCTATCATGGGTTCTGGAAGGGAAGGGACGGGGTGAGGGCAGAAGTGCGGGAAATAGGACGGACATGGTCGAGGGCCCGGTCAACTGTGCGGGGGATTCCTCGGTTGAGTAAAAAGGAAGACATACTGGAAGCACTGGTACAGAAGGTGGTATCGTCAGAACAGATGTGATGGAGACGGAGATACTGGGAGAAGGGAATAGAGTCCTTACAGGAAGTGGGGTGGGAGGAAGTGTAATCTAGGTAGCTGTGGGAGTCGGTGGGCTTATAATAGATATTGGTTGACAGCCTATCCCCAGAAATGGAATTAGAGAAGTCGAGGAAGGGAAGGGAAGAGTCGGAGATGGACCATGTGAAGGGGAGGGAAGGAAGGGTGGAAATTGAAAGTAAAGTTGATGAAATTTTCCAGTTCGGGGCAAGAGCAGGAAATGGCACCGATACAGTCATCAATGTACCGGAAAAAGCGGTGAGGGAGGGGACCTGAGTAGGACTGGAACAAGGAATGTTCCACGTATACCACAAAAAGGCAGGGATAGCAGGCATTGTAAGACTGAGAGTGATCTACTGCTCCCTGTAGTTTGGTGTTCAGGAGCATATTACTCACTGAAATCATGATGTAGGAGAAAACCTTAATGTCTCTGGTTAGTACAGATGATGGGAAGACTTTATCCATGCACAATCAGGTAGTCCTATTGGTGTGCAATCAGTGCCTAACTTCATATCATTTAAATAGCTGAACCTTTATAAAACATTGGTTAGGCCTCAGCTGGAGTATTGTGTTCAATTGTGGGCACCGCACTTTGGGAAGAATGTCAAGGCCTTAGAGAGGGTGCAGGGTACCAGGGATGAGGGACTTCAGTTATGTGGAGAGACTGGAGAAGCTGGGATTGTTCTCCTTAGAACAGAAAAGATTAAGGGGAGATTTGATGGAGGTGTTCAAAATCGTGAACGGTTTTGACAGGGTAAGTAAAGAGAAACTGTTTCCAATGGCAGAAGGGTCAGTAATTAGCAGACACAGATTTAAGGAGATTGACAAAAGAGCCAGAGGCGACATGAGGAAACATTTTTTTATGCAGCAAGTTGTAATGATCTGGAATGCACTGCCTGAAAGGGTGGTGGAAGCAGATTCAATAGCGACTTTCAAAAGGGAATTTGTTAAATACCTTGAAGGGAAAAAAATTACCAGGCTAGGGGGAAAAAGCAGGGGAATGGGAGTAATTGGATAGCTCTTTCAAAGAGCCAGCACAGGCACAATGGGCCGAATGGCCTCCTTCTGTGCTGTACCTACTGTTAATTGTATCCATATCATTTATATCAATTAGTGTCTCTTGTATTCATTTATATTAAAGCTAGGGTGTGGAGTGGGGAATGTTGATCTCTGTGAATAAAGGCTTGGAAGCAACTGAAGATCAGGCTCTAGTATTCTATCCTTCACCACCTGGCTAGCCAATTTATTATATGATAGCAGAGGATGGTTGCCTAAAGGTGGAGGTTGGAAACTACAATTTTTTTAGACATAAAAAAACTTGAAAGCCTAGTGGCCATTGTGGAAAATGGCAGAAAGCAAGTTTAAATTGTCAAGGTACGATATCTCTCCAATGTTCTCGGAGTTTGAACAGTATGACCAGTAGAAGAATGCGGTTGATATGTGGACATGAGTTACTACTCTGCCAAAGAGAAAACAAAACATGGCCTTGGCGTTGTCACTTCCGGAACGAAGTAAAATCAGAAGTAAAGTATTTTCTGAGATGGATGCAGATCTTTTGGATAATGATGAAGGTTTTACCTTTCTAATAGAATTTCTGGTTCAAATCTACAAGAAAGATGACCTGTTAAGTGCCTATGAAGCTTGGTCAGCATTTGATAGGTTTCGGAAAACGGGCTGTCATTCAATGGAAGAGTATATCATGGACTTTAACAAATTGTACAAAAGGTTGACAAAGTTCAAATTGGGAATCCCTGGATCGGTACTAGTGTTTAAATGACTAGATTGTGCTAAGGTGTCTCATATGGACAAGCAACTGCTCCTAACTGGTGTCCAGTTCTCGGAAAAGGAGACTCTGTTGGATCAAATGTCTGCTGCCTTAAAAAAAACTCCTGGGGAAACAGTCATTCCCTTCAGCCTTCATGGAACAAATGAGGCCTTCAGCTGTGACACAAAGAGTAGAAGATTCAATTATTACCAGATTTCGAAATGTTCCAGATACTAAACACAGGGGCCGGACCAGGTTTCAGAATTTTTAAGAGACCGGACGCAGGTGTCAATGTGAGGTAAAGATTAAAGACAGCCAGATTGGTGATGAAGGCAGGTACAGAAAATCCAGTTATATCAACAGAAGACAAAATTGGGACAGTAATAACAGGTGACTGAATTCCAGGAATACCCAAGAAAAAATCAGTAGATGCTTCAGATGTGATTCTAACTATCATTATGAAGCAAATTGCCCAGAGCGAAGACACAGGGTCTTTGAAATGACGCATGATGAAAGTAGTTCTGAGGAAGAGGATGAAGATGTTGATGAATATGAACAGATTACACTGGCCACAAGGAGTTTTAATCCTGTGATGAATGTATTCGTCGCGGATTCCTAAAATTGTGCAGTGTTAAATAATGCATGTATTGCAACTGTATGTGGGGTAGATTGGTTAAAATGTTATCTTGATTCACTAAGTAGTGAGGATCGATGCAAGGTTAAGGAATATAAAAGTTCTACATGTTTTATGTTTGGAGATGACAACACCTTGAGGTCACTCAAGAGAGTGGTAATTCCATGTAAGATAGCTAGAGTAAGCCATTTTATAAATACAGATGTAATCTCCATTCCTATGCTTTTGGGTAAACCTTCCATGAGAAAGGCAAAAATGAAACTTGACATGGAAAACGATGAGGTAATTATTTTTGGGAAATCGGTTGATTTGCAGTTTATCCAGTCAGGGCATTATTGTATCCCCTTAATAAAACTTGATGTTTCTCATCAGTGTGTTAGGCAAGTAATAATGGAATCGGGTGATAAGGATAAGAGAGAAAAAAAACAAATTGTCTTAAAGTTACATAGACAATTTGCCCACCCTACTTGTCAACGTTTAAAAATCCTGCTAAAAGATGCAGGTGTAGTTGATGAGGAGTATAATGTGGAAGTGCCTGAAGGGATACTTGACCATATTAACTCTTTATTAACTCACTTAACTCACATGATAGGATTAGCCACAAACACACAGTAAGCACAATTGTGTAATTACGTTTGAGCCTTGGTATGTTGATAATTAAGCCTAGTACAGCCTGGCCTTCCCTTAAGATAAGGATATAGCTGACTACAGAAAATAATAAGAATAGAGTTGATGAATGGCCATGAAGCCTTGAGACTGGCTCCAGCCCTACTGATAACGAGAAACAGGAATGTGGAGAGAAAGAAAATAACTGACATCTGCTCAGGCCTACATGCAAGGTAACAAGATGGCTATGGATGTTCGGGGGCAGGCTCACTACTTGATTGACCAACTACCTGAGCCAATAAAGAATGTACATGTACGCCCATATTCTGTAACAGGTGGGCGTTGTCTACTGAATTGTATAAACATGAGCTGTTTCATTCACTCGGCGAAGTTGTACCCTCAACCATTGTTTGAGGTGCACTTCCACTTGTATACAAGTTGGGGTTCAATAAAGTTTCTCCTTGTACTACTTTGTTTGGGTGTAAATGCATTTGTATAGTGTTAAGTTTCAACAATACAAGGCTAATAGAAGAGATTAGTGAGAATTGTGAAATCTGTAAGATGTATAGATGGATGCCCCCATGCCCAATTGTAAGTGTTCCATTAGCACATGACTTTAACAAGATAATTGCCATAGATCTAAAGGTATGGGACAAAGACAGAAATGTTTTCATCTTACATTTTATTGACCTGGCTCTGAGATTTAGTATTTCTACACTAATATATAGTCAGGAGAAGAAGGTTATTCTAGATAAAATTATGGAAAAATGGATAGGGACTGGACTTGGGACACCAGCAAAGTTTTTGACAGATAATGGAGGTGAATTCGCTCACGCGGAGTTCAGAGATATGTGTGAGAAAAAAATATAATTGTCATGAATAGAGCAGCTGAGAGCCCTTTTAGCAATGGCCTTTGTGAAAGGAATCATGCTGTGATTGATAGCATGGTGCATAGAATTTTGGCTGATCGAACAGAGTGTAAATTGTCAGCTACCCTGGCATGGGCAGTTCACACAAAGTATTCTCTTCAGATGGTTGGAGGATATAATCCTTACCAACTAGTCTATGGGCGCAATCCCAAATTACCTTCTGTTCTTTGTGATAATCCTCCTGCTCTAGAAGGTACTACAATTAGTGCCATTTTTTCTGAGCATTTAAATGTTATGCATGCAGAGAGACAGGCTTTTATCAAGGCTGAGGTATCAAAGCAAATTCATAGAGCACTGAGGCATCGTATTGGACCATCTGAGACAGAGTTCAATTCAGGAGATTTTGTTACACTATAAAAGAGAGGGTCATAGGGAATGGAAAGGCCCTGGTAAGGTAATAGGTCCTGATGGTCAGACAGTACTTGTCCAACATGGCAATCAAACCATTAAGGTTCATTCCTCACGATTAATTGGAATTAATTATAAAATCTTGGACTCTGAGCAATTGATAGAAGTAAACGAGGCACCTTGTGCCTCAGATGTTCATGATTTTTTTTGATGAGGTTCCTGAGGTACAGATTGAGGTAGATCAAGGGCTGGACAGTGGTAATGTCAGTGATCAAGAAACACATGACAGAGCTATCACATCCACAGAACAATTACCCAATGTGGGTGCAAGAGTGACATATATTCCAGAAAGGACTAATGAATGGAGTGATGCAACAATTTTGGGATGTGCAGGCAAAACTACTGATAGGTTTAAATTTTGGTTGAATGTTCAGGATGATGGCCATGAAGCGAGGTTCATAGACTGGCAGGATGGGGTAAAAGAGTGGAGAATATGAAAGCAGAGTACAAGTAGTGATAGGGAGTCCGGAAATGAATCTCATGTCAGAAAATGATCGCGGACGAGAGATGAAAGAGGGAGATCTCGCAGTAGTAGTCCCTACAGACATAGAAGCGGAAATAGAAGACATAGTTTGACTGGGTCAGGCAATGAAACAAAGACCACAGACCAGTCACGTGACAGAACTAGAAGCAGAAGTCCTCATGTTTGTGAAGTTTTGGCAGCTGCCAATAGACTTGAGGGCTAATGAGTAAAAGTGGCAAAATAAAGGGAGTTTATTCTGAGGTAACAGATAAGGGTCAACCAGCTTTGTCGCATAGATGGGTTTGTACTGAAAAAGTCCTTGCACATAGGATTTATAAAGCTAAAGCGAGGTTGGTGGCTAGGGGTTTTGAAGAGAAACTGGGTGAAACAGATGTTCGAGTGGATTCTCCCACTGCTGGAAAGGTAATCTTAAAAATCTTTTTGGCTCTTTTGGCAACATGGGAGTGTAGGTAAATTGACATAAAAGCCGCATTTCTGCAGGGCGATACTTTTCAGAGAGAAGAGTTTCTGCAACTGCCTAAAGAGGCAGCAGGTGCAGAAGGAAAGCTATGGAAACTAAACAAATGCGTCTATGGCCTGAATGATGCTTCCAGGGTATGGTATTTTTCGGTGAGATCTGATTTGCTGAAAATAGGTTGTGTTCAACTAAAATCAGATCCCACAATGTTTTATTGGTACCATAACGGAAAACTTTCAGTCATCTTCATGACGCATGTTAATGATTTCTTATGGGGTGGCACTGCGGAATTTCAAAAATTCGTCATTCATAAGATTAGAGTAGAATTTAAAATTGAGACAGGCCTGTGAGGCTTTTAAATATATTGGTTTAGATATTAAGCAGTGTGGATCTGGTATAACTTTAAATCAACAGTCCTGTTTAGAGAATGTTACTCCCGTCCCAGTGAATCGTACTAGGTCAGCACAGAAAGGTGATGTTATATCTAAAGAAGAGACAGAGCAATTACGAAGCTTGATTGGTCATTTGAACTGGTTGTGCATTCAGACTAGACCAGATGCTAGTTTTGATGTGTTGGAGTTAAGAACGTCAATGAAACACCCTATTGTAGAGAATGCTCAAATAAAATATTACGAAAATTAAATATAGATAAATGCATACTCAAGTTCCCGTCCTTGGATGACGCAAAGAAAATGAAGCTGGTTATTTTTAGCGATCCTTCACATGCTAATCTTCCTGATGGGTATTCTAGTGCAGCTGGTTTCATAGTGTTTCTTATGGGTGAGAATGGGAAATGTTGTTCTTTAGCTTGGGAAGCTAAGAAAATAAAAAGGGTTGTTAAAAGTACTCAGGTTGCTGAAACACTGGCTCTTGTTGACACCGTGGCAAATATTTTGAGTGACATCCTGTACAATGGGAGTACTGAAGATAGTATACCCATTGAATGTTATGTAGAAAATCATTCATTGTGAGATAATGTACACTCTACAAAAAATGTGAGTGAAAAAAGATTACAGATTGACCTTGCTGGCTTGAAACAAATGCTGGAGAGAAAGGAAATCTCCAAAATTAAATGGGTGGATTCAAGCCATCAACTGTCAGATTGTTTTACTAAAAGAAGTACATGTACGAAGAAATTATAAGGAGTCCTGGAGAAGGGTCGCCTCACGATGTAATGCTTTGAATAGTATAAATTGTACAGAGTACGGAAGTTTTTGATTTTTGAAATTTTCATTTGTATTGTATGTATAAAGTTTAATTTTTTTATTTAAAGAGAGAGAAGGAAATCTTTTAATTGTATCCATATGATTTATATCAATTAGTGTTAATTGTATTTAGGTGGTGCGTATCAATTGGGGACTCTCTTGTATCCATCTATATCAGAGCTTATCTAGAGTGTGGAGTGGGAAATGTGGATCTCTGTGAATAAAGGCTTGGAAGCAACTGAAGACCAGGCTCCAGTATTCTATCCTTCACCACCTGGCTATCCAGGTTATTACACCTACAATGATACTATGATAGCAATATTACTGACTATAACAGAGTTAACACCAAAAATAATTTGAAAATGTTCCATTGTGCACAGCCAATGTTATGAACAGGGAACTGAATCATGTGTCTAGACTTTCTTTTCATTGTACTCGGTTACAATCAGTGTGCTATTTGGTTCACAATATTGGGGCCAAAATTGTGCAGCCTTTCCAATAGATTCCCATTGTAACTCCAGCAGGAGTCTGGCAGAACAGTCGCAAACTCTGCCAAGATCCAGATACACTGGGTTCCAGCCTTGGACAGGGGTTTCTATGGGCTCTAGTAATAGGCAGAATTAACATCTACCTCTTACCTGGGCACCAACGTCAGAGGTTGCGGGGGGAGCCGAGGGAGGGGACTCTCAATGTAGGAAGTTCCCATGTCCTTGGCATACAAAAGACCTGCTATAATATCAGAGGCTGGTATGCCAAGGGGGTAGGCGCATATTGGCTTACATTCTAGCACCCGTGGGCCAGGGGAGGGGAGCCTGGACCTCAGAAGATGAGGGGACTTCAAAAAAAAATGAGTGGCTCCCTTACAAATGGAACTGGGAGGGACAATGTCATTTTCTTTGCAGGGAAGGCTCCTTCAAGCACCGCCTCCCCACAAAAGCTGGTCAGTTATGCTGCACGATGTGGCCTCTTATGGCGGGCATGCCTAAGATGCCCCACTCTGTCACCAGAAGCCTGTTATTCGTTTCCTCACCCCTTGTCCCCACAAACTTTGGCAGGGTCAGTGATGGCAGCCACAGGTGGGCACATCCTGGCATTCACGTTGCAGTGTGCCCACCCGCACATTATCTTTAAGACAATATGCTAGTGCAGTGCATTGACGTACTACCATAATGTCCTGCTAACTAGCAGAATGCTAGTACTGTACCATCAGTAGGAGATGTTAAACAGAGGATGATTCATCCCAGATTAGTCTCGCCCACCTCTTAATAGCTGCCTCAAGACCAGAATTGGCAGAATGGTGCACAACAGACAGAAATGTTATAAAGGAAAAAAATAAGATGGAATGGGAAAAAAAAAGCTAATTAAAAAAGGATACTTGGAGGAAAATTTTAGGCAGCTGTTCTTTACAAAAAACTGATCACTAGCTGGAACAGGGTGTCAGCAGGTTTGCTGATGCCAGGGCACTGGGCTCCCACCTGCACTGGGAAGTCTACCATCAGGCGGGGGTGGGGGCGTGGCAGTGAAAACCGCTTGTTATCCTCATGGACAGCAGATCAGCTATTGCAGTGTGAGCTCACATTGCAAAGGGTGATTTGTTGTCCCTCTGCTCCCTGATGCTCATCTCACTGCCAGTCCGAGCACCAGCTCGTTCCTGATTCTGCTGTTTTATCTGAGAGAAGACCCATGGCAAAGAACTTTTGATCTCAAGATATTTTTCACCGGATCAGGAATTCCCACAGCATGGTGTCCACTTGCTGCAGTGAAGCAACAGTGCTAAGTAGGAGCTGGAGCTGGAACTGGCATAGGAACATAGGAACAGGAGTAGGCCATTCTGTCCCTCAAGCCTGCTGCACCATTTGATAAGATCATGGCTGATCTGTGATCTAACTCCATATACCTGCCTTTGGCCCATATCCCTTAATACCTTTGGTTGCCAAAAAAGCTATCTATCTCAGATTTAAATTTAGCAATTGAGCTAGCATCAATTGCCGTTTGTGGAAGAGAGTTCCAAACTTCTACAACTCTTTGTGTGTAGAAATGTTTTCTAATCTCACTCCTGAAAGGTCTGGCTCTAATTTTTAAACCATGCCCCCTAGTCCTAGAATCCCCAACCAGCGGAAATAGTTTCTCTCTATCCACCCTATCTGTTCCCCTTAATATCTTATAAACTTCGATCAGATCACCCCTTAACCTTCTAAACTCTACAGAATACAACCCCAATTTGTGTAATCTCTCCTCGTAACTTAACCCTTGAAGTCCGGGTATCATTCTAGTAAACCTACGCTGCACTCCCTCCAAGGCCAATATGTCCTTCTGAAGGTGCGGTGCCCAGAACTGCTCACAGTACTCCAGGTGTGGTCTAACCAGGGTTTTGTATAGCTGCAGCATAACTTCTGCCCCCTTGTACTCTAGTCCTCTAGATATAAAGGCCAGTATTCCATTAGCCTTATTGATTATTTTCTGCACTTCAATGATCTATGTACCTGAACCCCTAAGTCACTTTGGACATCCACTGTTTTTAACTTTTTACCATTTAGAAAGTGGATGATCTCACATTTGCTTACATTGAATTCCATTTGCCACAGTTTTGCTCATTCACCCAATCTATCTATATCCCTTTGTAATTTTATGTTTTCATCTACACTGCTTACAATGCCACCAATCTGTGTATCATCGGCAAACTTAGATATGAGACTTTCTATGCCTTCATCTAAGTCGTTAATAAATATTGTGAATAATTGAGGCCCCAAGACAGATCCCTGCGGGACACCACTAGTCACATCCTGCCAATGTGAGTACCTACCCATTATCCCTACTCTCTGTCGCCTTTCGCTCAGCCAACTTCCTAACCAAGTCCGTATTTTTCCCTCGATTCCATGGGCTTCTATCTTAGCTAACAGTCTCTTATGTGGGACTTTATCAAATGCCTTCTGGAAGTCCACATAAATAATATCCATTGACATTCCCCTGTCCACTACTTTAGTCACCTCTTCAAAAAATTCAATCAGGTTTGTCAGGCATGACCCACCTTTCACAAATCCATGCTGGCTATCTCTGATTAACTGAAAATTCTCGAGGTGTTCAGTCACCCTATCCTTAATTATAGACTCCAGCATTTTCCCCACAACAGATGTTAGCCTAACTGGTCTATAATTCCCTGGTATCCCTCTCCTTTCTTAAAAAGCGGAGTGACATGTGCAATTTTCCAATCTAGAGTGACAGTTCCTGAACCTAGAGAACTTTGAAAGATTATAGTTAGGGCATCTGCAATGTGTTCACCTATTTCATTTAAAACCCTGGGATGGAAACCATCTGGTTCTGGGGATTTGTCACTCTTTAGTGCTATTATTTTCTTCATTTCTGTTGTTTTACTTATGTTAATTTTATTGAGTCCCTGTCCCTGATTCAATATTAGTTTTCTTGGGATTTCCGGCATGCTATCCTCTTTTTCTACTGTAAATACTGACACAAAGTAATTATTCGACATGTCCGCCATTTCCCCATTGTCAATGACAATATCCCCACTTTCAGTTTTTAAGGGGCCACACTGCTCCTGACCACCCTCTTTTTCCTAATGTAACTATAAAAGTTCTTCGTATTGGTTTTGATATCCCTTGCGAGTTTCTTTTCATACTCTCTTTTTGTAGCTCTTACTATCTGTTTTGTGACCCTTTGTTGATCTTTGTATCTTTCCCATTCGCCAGGATCTGTGCCATTTTTTGCCTTTTTGTATGCCCTTTCCTTATGTCTTAAACTTTCCCTTACCTCTTTAGTTGTCCATGGCTGTTTTTTTTGGCAAGTAGAGTTCTTGCCCCTCAGGGGTATAAACCGATTCTGTATCACATTAAATGTTTCTTTAAACATTTCCCACTGATCATCAGTCGTTTTACCCATTAACAAATTTGCCCAGTTTACTGTGGACAGTCTCTGTCTCATCCCATTGAAGTCAGCCTTACCCAAGTCTAGAATCTTAGCAGCTAACTCACTTTTTTCCCTTTCAAACACTACCTTGAACTCGATCATGTTATGATCACTATTGGATAGATGTTCACCCACAGTCAAGCTGTTAACTAAATCCGGTTCATTACTCATTACTAAATCTAGTATGGCTTGCCCCCTTGTTGCCTCTAGGACATACTGCTGTAGAAAGCTATCCCGGACACACTCAAGAAATTCACTACCTCTCCGACAGTTGCTAGTCTGCTTTTCCCAATCTATGTGAAGGTTAAAGTCCCCCATTAAGACCACTATGCCTTTGTTACACGCTTGTCTAATCTCTGCATTTATAAAATCTAGCACTTCAGAGCTGCTGCCAGGGGTCCTATACACAACTCCCACTATAGTCTTAGATCCTTTCCTATTTCTCAATTCAACCCACAAGGTCTCTGTTGGCTGCTTACCCCTTGTTATATCCTCCTTTATCATTGAAGTGATTTCATCTCTAATCACTAAGGCTACTCTTTCCCCTCTTCCATTTTCCCTATCTCTCCTGTAGACCTTATAACTTGGGATATTTAGTTCCCAATCCTGACCATACTGCAGCCATGTCTCAGTAATAGCTATCATGTCATACCCTCCAATTTGAATTTGTGCCTGTAGTTCATTTAATTTACTCCTTATACTCCGTGCGTTTGTATATAGCAGTGAGAAAAGCATTGGTGGGGGAGGAGAACTGGGGACTGGGAACAGGGGGAAGAGTGCTGCTGCGAAGGGGGAGTGTGCCTGTTCAGGTAGCTTTTGGAGAAATGATACAGAATAAAAACCTGTTCCAAAATTATCCAGGATGCACCATTTTAATATAATGGTTCAAAATTTTCCAGGCATGTATGTCCCTGGACCCCCTTTTCCACACCAATGGGCACAGAAGAGGTGTGGCAAAATTTGGAAGGAGTACATAGAATTCTAAATTTGACGCCTAAATCCTGCCTGGTGCTCGAGATTTAATTTCTTTCGTACCATATGTACCTCTCATTCATCTCCTTTCATGGATGACGAGCCTGAATTTTTTTTTAGCTTTTCCTTATAACTTAGTCCTTTCATGCTGTGAATCAATGTTGCGGCCCTTCTCAGCACCCTCGAAGGTTTGTTTGTTGCTCTTGTGCCTCTATGACTGAGCACAGCGGTGAAGGTTTACCCTGACCAGAGCACCAAACAGTATTAGCGCAACAGCCTCAGAGTTGCACTCTACTGTTTTGATAATATAGTTCAGCAGATGTAAAAAGATGGATTGAAATAAAGTTGCCTACAATCATTGGTGTATAAACGAGGAAATAATAGTGGCCCCTTCCTCTTGTGTAAGATACTGAAATGTCATGTATGACCTTTAACCTTGCTCCATTTGTCTAACCTTTTCTCTCTTTACTAACAGAAAGGAGACATCATAGACATCATTGAGAAACCACCAGTAGGAACATGGACTGGCATGCTGAAAACCAAAGTAGGATCCTTTAAATTTATCTATGTGGATATTGTACCAAATGAAGTAGAACAACCTAGGAAATCAAGGCTGTTCACCAAGAACAAAAGACCCAAACCCAAGACCCTGCAAGAGTTATTGGACAGAATTAATCTACAGGTGAGACATTTTACACATTCGTGTGTAAAAGTAAACATCAAGTGTCAGCGTGCTATTTTGTCATGGAGACCATCACAGCTGAGCCATCTTCACCCCTGTATACACATGCACACTTTCCAGTATGATTCTGTGTAGCAACCAGGAGCAGGAACTATGACTGATTTTTCTTCCCGACCTGAGGGACACTGAGGCCAATTGTATCATCCCAATTGTTGCCCCAGCTAACTCAGTGTAGATCAGAAATTAAACCTGGGACCTTCAGGTCTGTATGGCTTAGTACTATGTACCAGGTAGTACTTTTACCCACTTGTCCATTGGTGGAGCTGCAGTCTGTTCCAGTTCTGATTCTGCTTGGACCTATTATTATGAGTATAATATTTATAAGTATAGGTGGAGGAAAACAGAAGATGTACAGAGGGAGCCTTATTTGCCTTTTCTTGAATTAAGCACGTAACACCAACAGTACAGTTCAACAGGACACCACTCATATGGTTGGCAATATCTCCTTCACAAACTAAACTAAGCTGTGTACTTCCTGTAAGAACGTCCCATATAGGTTTCAAGGATCACAACAAATTAACTGATTTCTGCATTTCCAATGGTAACAACGGGACATAGACCCAGGATTATCACTAGAAAGGGGAAGTGAAAAGAATTTTTTTCAAACGTTTGTGTGCTTTATCACAGATGGCCATTGAGGCAGAAATCTTAACTCATTTAAAAGGGAATTGAATAAATAATTGAGAAGGAAAAATATAAAAGGTTATGGAGAAAGGGCAGGAAAATGGGATTAGAATAAGTAACTGCAATTGAGAAAGGAGAACTGGTACAGGTGTGGTGGGCTGATAAGCCTCTTTCTGTGCTGTAAATTCTATGACAATAATTCAAACAGCAATGAGAGAAAACCACTGAATGTTGTTTTAGTGATGTTGGTTGAGTGAGGAATTTAATCCAGGAAACCCTGCTCTTCTTTAAGTAGTGTCATGGAATCTTTAACATCTCTCTGACCCACTGGAACCAACAGATTTAACATCTCATCTGGAGATATCTGAAGGACAGTCTCCAATAACAATGTTCCTTCAGTACTGCATTCAAGTGGCAGTTCAAAATTATGTACTGAAGACCCGAGTGTGGCTTGAATCCATAAACAACAGCCAAAATGACACTTATGAGACAAACATTTGGAATAAATCAGAGTTGTTGAATTATTTGAACTTTCAAGATTACCTGTAAATGCATTCAATGACATTGAGACTGAGAATAGATACAGACTTTAGGACATCGTTCACCTGACGAAGGGGGAAGCCTCCGAAAGCTTGTGAATTTAAAATAAAATTGCTGGACTGTAACTTGGTGTTGTAAAATTGTTTACAATTGTCAACCCCAGTCCATCACCGGCATCTCCACATTAGGATATAGCACAGCACAGCTGCTCATTATGATGAAAGTTGCCCATATCTTCTAGACTGTGATACTCTGTACATTTGGTTTTATTTTAACATCAAGCTGCATTGCTTCATATGAAATAAGAAACATCTGGGTCACATTTAAGGTGTTTTTTTGACCATTTTTCCACTGAAACGATTTGGGGAAAAAAAGAGTTGCTTTAAATGTTGTTTTAAAGCATAGTGTATTCCTGCAAGTTATGAAAGTGTGCTGAGACAACAGATTGTTAAGAGTTAGCTTTGATGTTATCGCCCCATAAACTGCAAATGATAAGCAATCCACTAGCTTTTGAAACAGAGAGACTACGAGATAGAGAGGCCCCAGAAAAGGCTGCATGGAGTCAGGATGCAGGGAAGTTATTTTATTTAAGTCAAGTAATATGACACATTGATGTGATGAATGGTAGCATGTTCATTGTTTTATATTATTACGTGAAGACACATTGTATTGATTGAAATAAGTAAATCTACATATATCTGTTGCTACATATGTTCATGTGCTGTGAAATAATACACTTTAATGTTTCGTATCTGGCCTCGCCTCACCCAGTGTTCATTCGGTATACCTTTGGACAGATTGAAGCAGCATCCATGCAAAAGACACAATTATCCAGTCCAGATCATAGAATCATAGAATTGTTACAGCACAGAAGGAGGCCATTCGGCCCATCGAGCCTGTGCTGGCTCTTTGTAAGAGAACACAAGGGGATGTTATTGTTATATCCCTGGGTTATGTTATCATACAAGTAAGTATAGGGCAGTGTGAGTAAACTACCATGTAAGGTGCTCAGACTACTTACTGGAACGACTAACGCCACTGAACCCAAGAAGGTATCTACAGACTTGAATTTGTAACAATCCTTGTGCAGTAGCGAGGGAGTGATGCCACTCCAGTGCAGTAGCGAGGGAGTGATGCCACTCCAGTGCAGTAGCGAGGGAGTGATGAGACTCCAGTGCAGTAGCGAGGGAGTGATGAGACTCCAGTGGAGTAGCAAGGGAGTGATGAGACTCCAGTGCAATAATGAGGGCATGATGACATTCCAGTGCAGTATTACAGGTGAGCTGACACTCCAATGCAGTATTAAGGGCAAGTCGACACTCCAATGCAATAATGAGGGCATGATGACACTCCAGCGTAGCAGTGAGGGAGTGCTACAGTGTTACAAATGCTGTCCTTCAGATACGATATTTAAAGAATCAACATCCGATCTGCCAGCCATCATTCCCTCCCGAACCAACACAAAAACAGGCCATTCATCTCACTGCTGTTTGTGAGATGTTTCTGGTCCAGATTTTTATTCCAATTTTGCTGACAAAACAGTCACTGCACTGCAAAAGTAATTCAGTGTGTTATGCTCTTTGAGATGTTTCAATGTGAGACGGTCCTTTTTAAATGCATGTAGCCTATTATGTTCTTGTGAAGTTACTGCAAAAAAACCTGTTAACATTCCATTTCTACTTAAAATCACTATTCTGTTGTTGGATTGCGTACAGATATGGCTGTTACTTCATTTCTCTAAGTCATGTTATTTTAAAGATTAGAAGGTAATTTTAACTTCCAAGAACGGGTGGGAAGTTTAAAATAGTTGTTTTTCGGGTTGCGACTGCAAACTTTTCTGACTTTGCATTCCCAGTGGGGAGCCTGTACTTTTACGCACCCACGTTAAACCCGGAAGTGCAGCCAAGTTACAGTCAAGACCTAAAAAACAACTATTTTCAACTCCCACCTGCCCCCAACCTACCCGTTCTTGGGGGTGTCCTTCATATGGTGACTTACTTTCATCCAGTTCAGCTAAATATGGTTTGGATGCTGATCCTCTCCTCAGTGTGGGCTGATGTTAAAATGCTAGGGTTTCTTGCCTCTCTGCAGCAGGAGCATACCTCCACTTTACTGCTGAATGGTTACCAGACTTTGGATGACTTCAAGGAGCTGAAAGAGACACATCTGAATGAACTGAATATCACAGACCCTGAGCAGAGAGCCAAATTACTCACAGCTGCTGAACTACTCATGGACTATGACAGTAAGTGGATTTCTTTGTCTGTAGACACAATGTCAAGAGTTGAAGATGAGCCATAAACCATAGAGCCTACAGAACACTGGTACCAACTCCAGGCAGCATATACACGGTGCAGTGGAAGCTCAATTATCTGCCACATTGGATAGTGGCAGATAATCTTGAGTCCCCTATACTTAGTGTGACAGTGAGGTTTTAGCTTCTGATTGGTCTATTTACATTAACAAATCTATTTACATTAACAAATCTGATTACCAGTATCTGCTAATAAGGTCCACATTTTTCATTCTAAAAATTAGATATTCTTGAAAATAACATTGGTGCTTCAATCACTGCTGGCATCTCAAACCCAAAGCCCTCCTGGTCTTCTTATCCAAGGCTAAATATCAGATAGTAAATTTGACCAAGGATTAGATGTCCACATAATAATGATTTTCCTTGCTGGATCAAGAACACAGGGACTGTGACAAATCAATTGAAGCATTTATTTTAACTGGCTTATGTAAAATGAAGCCTTTGACTCCCACAAAAATTCTTGCAGAGCTTTTGGGTAATGAGCATGCAGATAATCAAGAGTGTGGGTAATGGGAGTGGAGATAACTTCTGCTGAAGTCAATGGAGAGGAAAATAGGATGAGCTGATCAGATAATGCCAGTTTTATGCCCCTGCTAAAATTGAAAGTTCTGCCCACTCTAACCAATTGTTGTGCTCCTATTATTGCCTAACCTAAGATTGCCTAACTCAGCATAGACTGAAGATCAATTCTAGGGCTTTAATTTTCTGTATGAAAGCACCTTGTCACAGGATGTTGCAAAATGCTTCACATCCATTAAATCACTTCTATTATTGTCATGCAGACAAATACTTTTGGACACCAAAAATTCTTTTTGGACACTAAGGGAATCATGGGATATGGGATAGGGCGGGAAGGTGGAGTTGAGGTCAAAGATCAGCCATGATCTTATTGAATGGCGGAGCAGGCTCTAGGGACTGTATTGCCTACTCCTGATCCTATTTCTTATGTAATACTGCAGCCAATTTGCACATAGTAGGATCTCGCACACAGCAAATGAAATGAATGACCGGTTAATTTGTTTTTTTCTGGTTGAGAAAGGAATGTTAGGCCAGAACACTGGAGCACTCCCTGATCTTTCTCAAATATTGCCAAGGGAGCTTTATGTCCACCTAAACTAGCCCAATAGGGCCTCACTTTAAAATCTGATACAGAAAGACAACACCTCCATCAAGGAAGCACTTCCTTAGCACTGCATTGATGTGTCGGCCTAGATTAGGAATTAAATCCTAAAGTGGGGCTTAAACCCATAATCTTCTCAGAGGCAAGAGTGCCAGCAATTTAGCTAGGCTGTTGCTAGCTTGACATTATACCACATGATATCATTATTCACTAAATACAAGTTTCAATCCAACCTGAATTTGGCACAGATGCAAGTTTCATTTTGGATTAAACCTAATGCAGAAGCTAGTTCTGTTCCAGAGTTAAGCTGAAACAGATTTCTTTCTGAAGTGAACCCAGCACAGAAGCAAGATGAATTTTGGAATGAACAGATTTCATCCCCTAATAAATCCAGTACCAATTCATGTTTCATTCTGGATTCAACCCAGTAAACACATTGAAGTATAATACTCTATGCTTTCCCCGGTGCTGACTGGTCTAGGAATAGAATCATAAAATCATACAGCACAGAAAGAGGCCATTCGGCCCATCATATCTGTGCCGGCTCTTTTAAAGAGCTATCCAATTAGTCCCACTCCACTGCTGTTTCCCTAGAACAAACCTTGATAATGTACAGTTAAATGAAAGGGTATACAAACATTGCCATTTAAATTTCTTTAGATTACAAAAGTAGCTGAGTATAATATCATGTTTTGGTGTTTGGCTTCAACATCCAAGAGCTATTTCCTAAAATTTTGAAAACCTCTCTTTTCTGGAGAAATCTTAACCCCCATAGCAATATTTTAGCACTAAGTATAAACTCTCAAAAGCAATCAATAGTGTAATTCTTTATTAACATTATTTTCTGTTGATCGCTATAATGTTTTGATCCATTCCATACTTTTGTGCCTGACATATCATGCAGTGTGCTGATCCAATCCATGTTTTATATCTGACACTAGCAGTTTGATCAAGGATACCAATAATATTAAACCCAGCAGCAAAAGGAATGTCTGTCTAAATAAGAGATCAGAGGGCAACATCTGAGGGCAATGTAGGAAAGCTGTGAGAAACAGTTAATACAAGCTGCGTTAGTGAAGATTGTTTTAGGAATGCATTTGCACTGTTTTAAATTTCGTGTCTTGAATCCTCTGTACTAATATTTTAGCACTGCCTCTCATAACTGTTTGTCCATGTCCATATAGTATTGGTGTTTACTTTACAGCAGGAAGCGAGACAGAAGAGCAAGCAGATAATACTGATGCGCAACTCTCAAGCTCAACCCCACTGTGTGATATTCCACGGGACTCTGGCTGCTATGAAAGCTCAGAGAATTTGGAGAACGTGCAGGAAGATTCTGAATTAAGCACCACTGAGGAGCAAACGCCTGCTGAAGACTGAGCCAGATCATTCTACCAGCTGTTCAACGGACTCTAATGCTGACATCTAGTGGCTTAAAGAATACAAAACAATGTGGCTTGAAAACTGCAATACCACTTTTCTACCAAGCTGCAACGTATGACATGATGAGAGTTTGTGAAGTATTCAAAGAATATTGTGAATTGAGAGCCATTATTTTGTTTGGAGCTTATCCTAAATTCTGCTGTATGATATTCAGCTTTTGCAATTTATAGAAAGGAACATTTTGTGGGATTTTGTGCGATAGAAATCTTGTGCATGTTCAAGGATCTAAATAGGATTCCATTCTCAGGGTATTAATAGGACTGATAGCTATGTACCTTCCTTAGCAGGAGGTGGTGTGTCTGCACATATTTGTCCATTTATTATAATTTTTTGCAATATTTCATCAATGCAAGTTGGTAGCATAGAATATCGGAGACATAAGGGCCAATTTTCCGAATGCATACTAACAGTGGGAAGCTCTGTACACTGCCGATGCATCAGGAAATTGTGAGTGAGCTGCCCAGTGGTTGAAACTCCCCACTGAGAGCACATATACTGCCAGCTGGTTTGAGTTTTCTATAAACCCCTCCTCTACCCCCATCCTCAAAGACTGCAGACGCATCATGGATCTAATCATGAAAATAGTCTGCTTGGTGGTAGGTGCAATTATAACTGAAGAAGATGTGCTCGACAAATATTATTTTATAGCTTATGTATAGTTCATGAGTGGATTTCTTATCATTTTGAAGTTCAATCACATTTTGCGTGAAGATTTTGTACTGAAGACGACCTAACTTTGAATTTGAAGTTTTTGTTAAAGAAATTTGATTTGCAAGTTGGCTTTATATTTTTCTATCTGATTTTAGAACCTATATATGTGTACTTTAGTTTAAATAAAACATTTCTTTGCTTAAGAAGTAACAATTTTTTTATCTTGCATTTATGTTATATTCTTCCATCTAGTCAGCTCTGACTACATTACACACTGAATTCCTTTTTGATTTTCAGCATTCTCAATCTGGTTGCTAGCAGTATGAATCTATAGTATAAAATGCATAATCCAGCTGTAGTTTGCTGTTGCTAAATTAGTAAGGTTACCCCTATAAAAGATGACTAGTGTGGAAGTAGAAATGTTATTCTGAGATAACCCTGCCCTGCAATGCTCTGTGAATTTATTGCCAAACACACATTTTGGTAGTTACAAGAACAGATACATGCTGGGAAATCTAGTCTACTAGCTCACTGAGTTTCCATAGCTGACAGCAATGTCTCTGGGAAGGCCACAAATTCAAGATTGTCAGAGGCACATACCTGCAGTAGAAAACTTTGTTAGAAACATTTTAAACACAGGAAATTGTGATGTATAGGTTAGTTTAATCACAATGTAAATTCTGTCTTTTTAACATCTTTATTATTTCACATACCTTAGTTACTGATTGGCAACCAAAAGGATTTTCAAAAAATAGTTGGAGCGAATTCATTGGCTCACCTTCTCCTTTCTTTTATTGGTAGATTTGCTCATATTTGATTTATTGTTTTCATAGGTCATAAGTTCCCCACTAGTAGTTTTTCCAACTGGTTTGCTCATGTTTGATTTGTACCTATTTGGTCATGATTTGATGCTGGGTTTTGAATATGAAAGCAAGTGAAAATATGACACAAAAATTTGCATGTAAAATGATATAATACCTGAAGAGTGACAGACAGTGACAAGTGCAATATGTGTTGTTCTATACTAGAACACCTATGACAGTGGTAATGGTTACATACAAAATAAAAACTTTAACATAGGTAATTCTTTTGCATGGGGAGGATTAGGTCTATTCACAGAAGAGTCCCCTTAAAGTGTTCCATGTGCAAAAATGTGGTATTTTATTGCAACATATGCATTTAAAGTGACCATCAATTCCTTGAAGTCAAACACTGCTTGGAATGGTCGTTTCTGTACCGTGACCAGGCGTCATTAAAATGCATCCTCACAGAATTATTCCTTTAATCTCCTACCTTAACACACAAACATATTTGGCAACACTTGTGTTTCATATTTACTCCCATCCAGAAAATATCATTCCTCTCATTTACTCATTATTGTAATGATGGGTAATGATCATTCCTTTCAAGGCCTAACTGCAGCAGAATTGTTACTAAAAATAGGGTTTCCACCAGTTGTACACATTTGTGGACACCCTGAAAATCCTCTATGCTTTCCGAGCAATGATGGCACTCAAATGCGAGCTCCACCCGATGGTTGCTCAGCATTCAAACTACTAATCATGAGACTCAATGGCCCAGAAATGTAATCGCACCATGCCAGTTATACATGTGTAAATACTGGCCTAAAGGTCCAACATCGTGGGAAGAACGTGCACACTCATTCTGCACAGGAAGTACTCCACCAGCCATATTGGATCGTGATCCTCCGTAGGCATCCACAGTGCCTGCAGCAAGTATTAAAAAACCTTGTTAAAATGTTTAAATAAGATCCTGCTTGTTGTAGGACCCATTTGTGAAATTGGTCTGCCCCAGTGTCTGACTTTCCATATCATAATATCACCCAGCAACTCGTAGCACTAACAAAGGAGGAAGGACCCTTCAGTAACACTATTTAAAGGGTCTGTTGTGCTCCTAATCTCAGCCAGTCCATTAAGGGAGATAGTAAGAGGCAAGGTACTTCAAGTGGAAGGGAGAGTGAACAACTTCTACACAAATTCTAGTGATTAGTTAAGGTTACCTAAAAAAAAAATTGGGAAAGTTTAAAAATATGGATTTAGGGCTAAAGCATATCATTTGTGGCATTATCAAGGAGCTCAATTGGAAAATGTCAAGTAGAGCTTTCTCAAAGTAATTAATTTAAAAGTAGTAAATGCTATTTCTTCAGGTACAATAAATAGAGTCTCAATACTTCCAATTTAAAAGGTAACATTTCATGATGCATTTATTGGACCTATAAAAGTACTGGAGCCATTGTTCCAATAAATCTCAGAAATTATGGTGATAGCTCTAATTATCATCACACCCACTGGTGCAACTTAATTATATAATGTGAAACGTCTCTAATTTTTAAAGTGACTGAATGAGTAGCATGGTTAGAGATCATTTTTAAAATGCTGCACCAATTAGACCTTGCCAATTAAACTAATATTTAATCCTACTATTCCCTGACTTATTTTATCTAGCTTTGGATCTAATTTATTACTTGTACACATTTTGGTAATTTCTAGTTATCATTAAGGGTTGAGTGTATAGAAATGTCATTTATTCAAAGGGTTTGATGATGAGAAAAAACATTGGCTGAACCCCAAGATTAAACTGCACACTTTTAATTGCCATTTATTCTTTATGGACTGGCTTTAATAAAATGAACATATTGCTAATAGCTGTTATTAGTAGAGTTGAAATGGCTATTGAACAATGGGAGAGGTTATTGTAAAGTTGTTGTCACATAGGAAGATGTAAGGTAATTAGAGTGCTTCAAGAGGGATTTGAGTGTATATTATATCCAACCATAATTACAGTTTTTTTTAAAAAAAAGGTATGGCCCCAAGCAAGCCCCTCACCCCAAGTATCATCTACCTCAGTATTAAATATGGCTGTTCCTCCCTGTTTTGGCTCATTATGAATATCAAGGAATGCTATTGGTCAGAAAGCCTCAAACTCAGACATACTCAGCCATACTGAATGGAAGAGAGAAATGAGTCAATATCCAAAATGTTTTTCTAAATAAATTAAATCTAGGGGTTTAAACATTCTGCAATCATTGGGGAGAGATACAGGACCATATAGAGACAAGACTGTGACAAGACAAAGGCATTGTGTCTTAATACGCGGAGCATTCACAATAAGCTAGATGAATTAACAGCACAGATAGATATTAATGGTTATGATATAGTTGTGATTACAGAGACATGGCTGCAGGGTGACCAAGGATGGGAACTGAACATCCAGAGGTATTCAATATTTAGGAAGGACAAGCTAAAAGGGAAAGGAGGTGGGGTAGCGTTGTTAGTAAAGGAGGAGATCAATGCAATAGTGAGGAAGGATATTGGCTCGGAAAATCACAATGTGGAATCTGTATGGGTGGAGCTAAGAAACACCAAGGGGCACAAAACATTGGTGGGGGTTGTCAATAGGCCCCCAAACAGTAGTGGAGATGTAGGGGAGGGCATTAAACAGGAAATTAGAGATGCATGCAAGAAGGGTACAACTATAAATCATGGGTGACTTTAGCCTACATATAGATTGGTCAAATCAAATTAGCAATAATACTGTGGGGGAGGAATTCCTGGAGTGTGTATGTGATGGCTTTCTAGACCAATACATTGAGGAACCAACTAGAGAACAGGTGATCCTAGACTGGGTATTGTGCAATGAGAAAGGATTAATTAACAATCTTGTTGTGCGGGGTCCCTTAGGGAAGAGCAACCATAACGTGATAGAATTCCTCATTAAAGATGGAGAGTGAAGTAGTTGAATCAGAAACTAGGGTCCTGAATCTAAATAAAGGAAATTACGAAAGTATGAGGTGCGAGTTTGCTATGATAAATTGGGGAACTTTACTAAAAGGGATGATGGTGGATAGGCAATGGTTAATATTTAAAGGACGTGTGAAGGAATTACAACAATTATTCATCCCTTTCTGGCGCAAAAACAGGAAAGGTGGCTCAACCGTGGCTTACAAAAGAAATTAGGGATAGTATTAGATCCAAAGAGGAGGCATATAAAATTGCCAGAAAAAGCAGCAAGCCTGAGGATTGGGAGCAGTTTAGAGTTCAGCAAAGGAGGACAGAGAGATTGATTAAGAGGGGAAAAATAGAGTATGAGTGTAAACTAGCAGGGAACATAAAAACTGACTGAAAAAGCTTCTATAACTATGTCAAGAGAAAAAGATTAGTGAAGACAAATGTAGGTCCCTTACAGTCAGAAATGGGGGAAATTATAATGGGGAACAAAGAAATGGCAGAACAATTAAACACATACTTTGGTTTTGTCTTCACAAAGGAGGACACAAATAACCTGCCAGAAATGTTAGGGAACCAAAGGTCCAGTGAGAGGGAGGAACTGAAGGAAACCAGTATTAGTAAAAAAAAGTGCAAGGGAAATTAATGGGGCTAAAAGCTGACAAATCCCCAGGGTGTGATAATCTACACCCCAGAGTACTAAAGGAAGTGGCCCTGGAAATAGTGGATGCACTGGTGATCATCTTCCAAAATTCTATGGACTCGAACAGTTCCTACAGATTGGAGGGTGGCAAATGTAACCCCACTATTTAAAAAAGGAGGGAGAAAAAAAAAAACAGGGAATTACAGACCAGTTAGCCTAACATCAGTAGTGGGGAAAATGCTAGAGTCTATTATAAAAAGGTGTGATAACAGAACACTTGGAAGGCATTAAAGGGATTGGACAAGCTCAGCATGGGTTTATGAAAGGGAAATCATGCTTAACAAATCTACTGGAGTTTTTGAGGCTGTAACCAGTAGGAAAAGGGGAGAACCTGTGGATGTGGTGTATTTGGATTTCCAGAAGGCTTTTGATAAGGTCCCACACAAGAGGTTAGTGTACAAAATTAAAGCACATGGGATTGGGGGGAATATACTGGCACGGATTGAGAATTTGGTTGCCAGACAGGAAACAGAGTAGGAATAAACGGGTCTTTTTCCGGGTTGCAGGCAGTGACTAGTGGGGTAACGCAGGGATCAGTGCTTGGGCCCCAGCTATTCACAACATATATCAATGATTTGGATGAGGGAACTAAATGTAACATTTCCAAGTTTGCAGACGACACAAAGCTGGGGTGGAATGTGAGCTGTGAGGAGGATGCAAAGAGGCTCCAATGTGATTTAAACAAGTTGGGTGAGTGGGCAAGAACATGGCAGATGCAGTATAATGTGGATAAATGTGAGGTTATCCACTTTGGCTGTAAAAACAGAAAGGCAGATCATCTGAATGGTGATGATTGGGAAAAGTAGAGGTGTAACGAGACCTTGGTGTCCTTGTATACCAGTCGCTGAAAGCGAGCATTCAGGTGCAGCAAGTAGTTAGGAAGGCAAATGGTATGTTGGTCGTCATTGCAAGAGGACTTGAGTACAGGAGCAGGGATGTCTTACTGCAGTTATACAGGGCCTTGGTGAGACCACATCTGGAGTATTGTGTGCAGTTTTGGTCTCCTTATCTGAGGATGTCCTTGCCATGGAGGAAGTGCAACGAAGGTTTACCAGACTGATTCCTGGGATGGCAGGACTGACGTATGAAGAGAGATTGGGTCGACTAGGCCTATATTCACGAGAGTTTAGAAGAATGAGAGGTGATCTCATCGAAACATAAAATTCTAACAGGACTAGACAGACTAGATGCAGGGAGGATGTTCCCGATGGCTGCGGAGTCCAAAACCAGGGGTCACAGTCTCAGGATATGGGGTATGCCATTTAGAACCGAGATGAGGAGAAATTTCTTCACTCAGAGGGTGGTGAACCTGTGGAATTCTCTACCACAGAAGGCAGTGGAGGCCAAGTCATTAGATGTATTCAAGAAGGAGATAGATATATTTCTTAATGCTAAAGGGATCAAGGGATACGGGGAAAAAGCAGGAACAGGGTACTGAGTTCGACGATCAGCCATGATCGTTTTGAATGGCGGATCAGGCCCGAAGGGCCGAATGGCCTACTCTTGCTCCTATTTTCTATGTTTAAGAGGCTATATCTCATGTCAAAAAATGTTGAGCCTTGCCACTGGGTACTTATGGGAGATATCCTAATTATCAAACCAGATCACAATCTATGAATACTATTAGTTAAAGTCTAGCACAACTGGTCACCCTCCCAAATAATTCACAAAAATTGAACTGTTCAATATTGATCCAATTCACTTCAGTAGAATAAGGAATGAAAACATGTCTCAGTACTTTAAATCACAGACTGTATCAATGTGATCAGGTTTTTACCATCATGCACCATGTATACGCATGCTATGCCATTCCCAAATCGTAATCTATTACAGGTGGGAGTGCCAGAGCGTGTTACGAGTGTGTAGGAGTTTATGGAAACCGTGGACAGTAGCTGTCTTACACAAAACAAGAAACTGGTGCAAGACAATGGAAACACACACCTGAAATAAATTAAGTACAAGAACTGTATTTATAGACATCATATTCTTGTTATTTACAGTTAAAGATACATTATTTTAATTTACTTGAAAAGGAATACATGATAAATGAAATAAACAAATCATAAATTAACAGTCACTAACATAATATTGAAAAGGTGTAGAACAATTTTCTAAAACAGTAATTTTCATTATAAACAATGAATACAAAATGGTTTTCTTTTTTGCATTTAATTTCACACATTTTATTCAGACAGCAGCACGTAATTTTACTAATCAAACAAAAAAGGTAAACCTGAGGTAAAAGGCTTTTGAAGTCACATGAAATGATAAGGGGAGGGGGTAAACTTCCCTTTAGTGTTTGCAACACAGCAGAATAGCAACATGGGCTGAACTTTTGGGACAGGTGCCTTTTGACATCTGGATGAGCAAATCTGTTGATTGCTCTGCATTAGGTGAGTTTTGGTTCCCTGACAGTACCCCTTTAAGCAGATCCATATGTGCTCCCAATGACTGTAATGGGAACTTCAATAATATTTGTAATCTATAGTTTGGTAATTGTGCTAATTTTTTTCCAAGAGTTTTTGAAAGTGTGACCAATGATGCATGGCATTAACAGCAGACGACAGAAGTAGGGCTGGCTAAAGGTCAAGCTTCTGCTTTACTCACTATGATAGCATCAAGTAACTATAGGTCAGCCATGGCACAAACTGAATGGCATACGGAGCATCTCATTTGGAATGAGTGTCCTTTAAACACCAACTCCATATAGAAGTGTGACATTCCATTATCCTTTCCCCTTCCCTCTTTTTCAACCTCCATTAGACCCCACTAAGATACTATCAGTTAGCAACAATTACTATACATCGACTCTATATTACATGGAACTGGTTTAAGACTCGCCACAATATATTAAACTGAAAAGAAAAAAAAACATCTCAGTATCTGGACTAGATTTAAGCCTCAGCAACAGTAGTGAAAAATAGAGCTTGAACCTATAGCACCAATAGCAATTATACTACATGTACCAATTAAAGACCTTAAGCTGGTCTCACAGCACTTGATAAATCTTGAAAATCAGCAGTTCAGCAATTTCAATCTCAAGTTTATCATACATTCTGCATTGATGCAAAGTCAAAACCCTCTCAACACAAAATCATACAGTATAATTGGCCTAGAATATTCCATCACAAGAAACTGCAGCTGCTTATTATACTTGTTCTCAGACACTCCACCATAAGCTCACTCCACTCGACCCTGCATGGGTCTAAATAAAAACAATTTTGATGGTCAGTTATTCAATAGCTGGATGATTTGGTAATTGGAAACCAAGCAGGAAAATCCCCTCAAAAAAACTGAGCAACTTGAAAAATATATTTGCCAAGTAACATACAAGTCATTCCTGTGAGGAGATAAAACATTTGGCAATCACAAATCTTTGACTGCAACTGGTTTCCTCCAAACCATTATTTTTTTTTACAATCCATTATATTATCTTGGAAATACCAAACACAGTATTATCTCCTCCTCCAAAAAACACTTTCCTACAAAACAAAACTCTCCACTTTCCAACTATTTGCACACTATTTAAATAATCGATTTTTCTTTTTACTTGAAATATCCAACAGAAGCCTTGTTAAAATATATTTTAATGGAACTTTGCTTCATACCATTCATAGGGCAATAGAACTTTAAAATGTATAATAATGGTTATATGGTTGTGGAACTGGAAGCTTTGTGCAGATTGGGCTAACATTATGTTTATTATATGATAATATATAATAGGAAATTTAGAATGTTTAACTTTTTCTAATCAATGTAAAGATGTTATAACTGGGAAAGGGTAGCATTTTATAAAAATAATTTTACAAATCCAGTTCTGTTCCCTCTAGTTAACTTTTTCGATGCTTTAAAGAGTCTAGTGCCATCTCAAGAGACTTTTGCTCCGTCTGTGCAGCATGAAAACGCTGTACATTTTTAAAAAATCTCAGCTAGTCTCTGCTCCCAACTGCTGCTCATTGACCCCTGTTGAAAAGTGCATGGGTAAGCATTGGATGAGGACAAGGTCAGACTCAGCTGGGATGCTCTCCCTGGTCAAAAAACCTGCCAATGCTTGCTACTGAGACTCACATGAATGCTGATTTGGGCAAGTTATTGGAGGCCTGCCAGGACCTCAAACTGTACTTCAACAGGAATCGGCATCCTCAGAAGAAAATTTGGAAAGTGGAGGAAGAAAGTGTTTAATGATTAACAACCTCTATTACTCTACAATATTCATAACTTGAGGCCACTCAGGAAAAAGGTTTTTTTTAAAAAACAAGTTATTTTCTACATCATTCCAGATAAATAGGTCCCCATTTTATTCTCTAGACATTTAAAAGCAACACCCTTATGCAAGCTCATTTAAGTCATGATGTGGAGATGCCGGTGATGGACTGGGGTTGACAATTGTAAACAATTTTACAACACCAAGTTATAGTCCAGCAATTTTATTTTAAATTCACAAGCTTTCGGAGGCTTCCTCCTTCCTCAGGAAGGAGGAAGCCTCCGAAAGCTTGTGAATTTAAAATAAAATTGCTGGACTATAACTTGGTGTTGTAAAATTGTTTACAAAGCTCATTTAACACATTTCAATCATTCTCTAAATATAAAAAGGTCCAACAATGCTCAGCAGAAATTAGCAAAACAAAAAATTGGGAGTACTGCCTGCTAATAGTCAGCACTTGACTATCAACACAGTATCCAACTAGTAACAAATGTTTAGTATATAGTGCATTATGGAGCATTTTCCAAGAGGTCGAAAGAAAGAACGAACTTGGATTTATATAGTGCCTTTCACAACCTCAGGACGTCCCAAGTGCTTTACAGCCAATGAAGTAGTTTTGAAGTGTAGTCACTGTTGTAATGCAGGAAGCTTGGTAGCCAATTTGCACACAGCAAGGTCCCACAAACAGCAATATAATAATAACATGAAAATCTGTTTTAGTGATGTTGGTTGAGGGATAAACATTGGCCAAGCCATCGGGGAGAGCTCCCCTGTTCTTCAAATAGTGCCATGGGATCTTTTACATCCACCCAAGAGGGCAGATGTAACATCTCATTTGAACGACAGTGCAGCACTCCATTAGTACTGCCACATTAGTAGCTGGCAGCAGCAATAAAGCTCTCTATTGTCTAATATGTGCTCCAGAACTAGCTGCGCCTCTAGCCAAGCTGTTCCAGTACAGCTACAACACTGGCATCCACCAGACAATGTGGAAAATTGCCCAGGTATGTCCTGTCCACAAAAAGCAGGACAAATCCAATCCGGCCAATTACCGCCCCATCAGTCTACTCTCAATCATCAGCAAAGTGATGGAAGGTGTCGTCGACAGTGCTATCAAGCGGCACTTACTCACCAATAACCTGCTCACCGATGCTCAGTTTGGGTTCCGCCAGGACCACTCGGCTCCAGACCTCATTACAGCCTTGGTCCAAACATGGACAAAAGAGCTGAATTCCAGAGGTGAGGTGAGAGTGACTGCCCTTGACATCAAGGCAGCATTTGACCGAGTGTGGCACCAAGGAGCCCCAGTAAAATTGAAGTCAATGGGAATCAGGGGGAAAACTCTCCAGTGGCTGGAGTCATACCTAGCACAAAGGAAGATGGTAGTGGTTGTTGGAGGCCAATCATCTCAGCCCCAGGGCATTGCTGCAGGAGTTCCTCAGGGCAGTGTCCTTGGCCCAACCATCTTCAGCTGCTTCATCAATGACCTTCCCTCCATCATAAGGTCAGAAATGAGGATGTTCGCTGATGACTGCACAGTGTTCAGTTCCATTCGCAACCCCTCAGATAATGAAGCAGTCCGAGCCTGCATGCAGCAAGACCTGGACAACATCCAGGCTTGGGCTGATAAGTGGCAAGTAACATTCGCGCCAGATAAGTGCCAGGCAATGACCATCTCCAACAAGAGAGAGTCTAACCACCTCCCCTTGACATTCAACGGCATTACCATCGCCGAATCCCCCACCATCAACATCCTGGGGGTCACCATTGACCAGAAACTTAACTGGACCAGCCATATAAATACTGTGGCTACAAGAGCAGGTCAGAGGCTGGGTATTCTGCGGCGAGTGACTCACCTCCTGACTCCCCAAAGCCTTTCCACCATCTACAAGGCACAAGTCAGGAGTGTGATGGAATACTCTCCACTTGCCTAGATGAGTGCAGCTCCAACAACACTCAAGAAGCTCGACACCATCCAAGATAAAGCACCCCATCCACCACCCTAAACATTCACTCCCTTCACCACCGGCGCACTGTGGCTGCAGTGTGCACCATCCACAGGATGCACTGCAGCAACTCGCCAAGGCTTCTTCGACAGCACCTCCCAAACCCGCGACCTCTACCACCTAGAAGGACAAGGGCAGCAGGCGCATGGGAACAACACCACCTGCACGTTCCCCTCCAAGTCACACACCATCCCGACTTGGAAATATATCGCCGTTCCTTCATTGTCGCTGGGTCAAAATCCTGGAACTCCCTTCCTAACAGCACTGTGGGAGAACCGTCACCACACGGACTGCAGCGGTTCAAGAAGGCGGCTCACCACCACCTTCTCGAGGGCAATTAGGGATGGACAATAAATGCCGGCCTTGCCAGCGACGCCCACATCCCGTGAACGAATAAAAAAAAAAATGATTTACATTTAGGGATTTGAGTTTTTAGCGTCTTGTATAATCCAAACTAGACCTTTAGGACCTGCTTCATCTTATGAGTTTTAGTGGGAAAACTACAGTAGTTTTTTTACATAATAACTGCACTTTGTCTCCAATCAGTATGCATCAAACGAACATATTACATACTCATTTAATTTGCCTAATTTATATTTCTAACACTAATATACAACTAAGCATACCCGTATCCTAACAGTTAGAAGCTTGTTAGCCAATACAAGTGACTACATTTCCAAAGTACTTCAATGGCAGTGAAGCAATTTAGGATATCCTGAGGTGCTACAAATATCAAGTTTTTTCTTTCCCCCCATCAATACACATGTAGAACAGAATAACCAACTTTAAAAAGGAAAACATTGAATATATTCAAGAAGTCTTTGAGAATATTACTCTGAACAATCAATACACATTATGCCACAAACTTCAATTCTAAGTGCAGTTATACAGCAGTCCTGATTTTTAAAGAATTTTTCTAAAAAAAATCATAGATGCATTAGCTGTTATAAGCCAAGACATTCTGGACTGAAAGTTGCTGCTGAGATTATCATAATTTTATGAAGGATACAATCATACTCAAGACTCCATTTAAAACAAAAAAATATATCCTCAGGTTATACTACTAGTATATTTTATAAAAACACTTTTTAAAAAAATGTCTGCCAAAATTCACCTTTCTTTCAATGAAGGTCAAAAACTTGGCTGCATTTATTTAAAAAAAACCTCTACTTTTCCCTGGAAAAGGTTCACTTTATTTACAGGCTACATCAGCAACACGGAGTACCAAGAACATTTTTTTTACAATGCAATTTAAATTATATTAAAACTTATCAGGATCATGGAAGGTAAGGCAATAGAATGTAAATATGGTCAGATGTGATGCACATTGTGATCCGTCCAGTTTGTTAAAATCCCCCACCCCCACAACGTCTCCCAACACAAGTATCTAATTTTGGAGGCATTGGAAGGCATTAGCTGGGAAGAGTCACAAGCAAATGGCAGTGGTCTGAAATCAGAACGGTCAGCTGAAAAGATTAAATGCTGGAGACGTTCACTACTTTCAGATATGTATAACTGTACAAACTATTTAAAATTAACAGAGACATGCTGATTTGTCACCATGTCATCCAGGAAGTTGATAAAACAATGCAATTTGCATATTTAATTTGATTACTCAGATTCCCCTATACTGTAGGCTAACAACTTCTTAAAAAAATGGCTAATGAATGAAAATGCATTTCCTTTACATGAGAATAAGCACACAACCTCAAAGTGCAGCAAGTGTTGGAGGACAATGTGCTGATTACACATATCCTATACTTGTGCCAAAAGAGAGTACTTGCAGTGCTGATACTAACCAATCTGGTTGGCACTGGGAGGAATGGGCTCAATTCCAGCAAATGACTGGAATACTGCTCCTCACTTTTTTTCCTCCCAAATGAAAACACTTACCTGCGGCAGACAAACGAAGAGCGAGCTTTAAATTTGCAGAGTTAGAGTCTGAAGTTTGTTCCTTTACAAACACAAAGTTTCGGAAATACCAATGGATTATATCAGAGTCAGAGTGAAAAAAGTTAACATATCCTGTGAGGCCCTCCATTAGAATTCATATGGTCCTCCATCGAGGAATTCTCCTCCAATTTAGAAAAGTTCTGAGGAAAGGACCCAGCTGAAACATTAAGCTGACCTTCCCTTTCAAATGCAGACTACTGCTGCATATCTTCTATTTTTATTTCCAATTTCCAGCACTCAGTTTTTCCATTTCTATCTTTACTTCTTTACAATTGAGACTAACTTTTGGAATGTGGTCCATTCATAAATTAAGAAGCTTAATACAACTTTTAGAATGAGAGTAAAAGGTACATTTTCAATTTTTAAAATTGTCTTTCATAAAAAGATTAAAAGCTCCAACTGCTTTAGCATATGGTACTTGAGATTTTAAAAAATTAACCAAAAGCACAAATAGAATGTAAATAACGCTCCTTATGAAAAGGTTTAATATATCCAAACACAGTCACTTTGATAAGATGACAACCTTCATTACTGAATTACTAAGGCCTATTCAGTGTAAGTCTTGCCTCTCAGGTCCAATGTTAAAATAGCTCTGATTTGTGTTGGATATAATGTTTTGAATTCATACACTTTCCAACAGGTGTCTAAATACATTTAGCAAAATTCAAATAAAGTGACAATATTAGAGAAAACATGGAGTCCCCCAGGGTCATTTCGCTAGATCTCCCAGGAATCCATAAAATGAGGAACCTCCAAGGCAGTTTAGTAACGGAAACAATAATTAAGGACGAGACAAAACTGGTTATTTCGCTCGATCAACCATCACCACATCTGGACAAAAAGTATGTGCCATTTTTACCACATTGAAAATTAAAATCTCTTATTTGGGTTCATCTGAAATTGGTGCAAAATAGTAATTAAGCCAAGTGAAGACTTAGCACAATGTTCTACCTCAAACTGGGTTAAAAAAAGTACTAGTTTGTGTGTCTCTTTCTCTCCATCCTGCCCCAACAAAAACCTTGCTCAAATTAGCCTCAAAAACATACTTTAACTCCAAAAAGTTGCCACCAAAAACATTGTGAAATGAAATTAGCTCCTTCTTGACATGCACTCCAATATTCTTGGTTATTACAACAGCACCAATTAAAGATGAAATGGGGGCGGGTTGAAAACTCTTCCACACATGCCATTTCCCCACCATGGACAGAGTCAGCATTTCCCGTTCCTGTTCACAGGTGAATATGAGCACCCCTCCCAGGCTTCTCTCATCAACACTGCTTCTGTTCCTGCTCTGAGCAATTCAAGCAGGAACAGTGTACTGCTGCACAATGTAGCAGGCATTTTCATGAGATGAGGAATTCCCACCCAGTGAGCAATGGCATTCAATCACTTACAGCAGCAACAGGACATAGGTGGGTGTGGCACTTTGTGCAGAAGGGGGAAAACAGAGAACAAAAAAGTATGATCAATGCTAAGGGGAAGTTAGGAGAATTCCAATATGAAAGAGAGAAACGAGATTGCCAGCATGAACTCAGGAGGAGATGGAAAGGAGAGTGAAGGACAAATGTTTGAAATTAACCAGATTGCACTACTTGGGATACAGCATTTGGAAGGAGTGTGTACACTTTTAAATTTGTTGCCGTGCACTCAATTCTACTGGTTTTGAATCCCTCATTTGTCATTAATTTTTTTAAAATTTAAACATTTTCTCTCAATATTACAGTATCTGCTACAACTGGACGAAAAACACCGTAAGATAAAAATAATTCCCAAATTTCAAAGAGTAATAAAATTGAGTTGTCCCTTCCTTTTACGATTAAAAAATTGCAATGTAGACTTTAAATACTGGAAAATGCACCACATAAAGGGTCAAATATTAACATTTTTTGGCAGAGTATGCCTCCAGATGCTAGAAAATACATGTGCCATGAACACTTGTAACCCCATTCAGGCTTTCATGTACTTATGGTACATATGGTTCATTTCCTCCAATACAATTGAAGGAACATCAATTATAGCTACAGCTTAAGTTACCAGCCCGTTCCCCACTGAATTTGTGTAATTACTTGTATTTGCAGGTCATATTTAGGGCCATTTTTGAGCCAGCAACTTTTTAATAAATGGCAATGCACTTTTGCTAGTTTTCTAGGTTAGCCTTTGTGTAGACCTTAAATGACAATTGTAATTTGCTATAGATTAAAAGCAGAGTTCTGCACAGCACAAGTCCATCAATTGCTACCAGTTAGCACCAAGATTTAGCCTGAGTTTTAATGGTCAAAGCAGTCAGTATTTTCTTAAATATTGAAAATTATAACTGAACAGTTCAGAATTTAAAACACTAGAACCTTACCTTCAACTGAGCAGATTTTCTTTTAACATCCAGTTGCATTACTAAGGTGCCAATACACAGTTTATGCTGGATGGAAGGTTGTTCAGGAGAAGGAGTGAGGGAGAATATTCCATGTAACAAGACACTAGAAGTCATTACCATCAAATCAAATAATGCATATCTTTACCGTACACCTGCAACTGCGCTATTTTTAATTTTTGAAGTTTAAACTTAAAATAAAAGTCTGATTTCTGATCAGGAGCCCCTGAAAGGCTTCATATAAATCAAAATGACAAGATATGAGGTTTATCACTCAATGTGAGGAAGGGACGATGAATCCACATCAATATGTACCAGTCCTTTAGTTAACCCACTGATCCTGCCACAACACATTTACTCTTTACTCCACCCAAATGTTAATGTAAATTAACTAGACACTTTTTAAAAAACTGAACAAAGATCAGCGGGTAGAAAAAGAGGATTCAATATTGAAGGTTGCTTACTTTTTATTAATTACCCCTCACCATAACATACTTCAAAGCCCATATAACATGCCAATTTTATTGTAACCTCTCTAACACACCACTCACTTTTTTGTATTGCACTCACAAACTAGTTTGTCATAGCAAGTGTTCAAATTAGCCAAATAAAATGAAACTTCAATGTCACCAACATATAAAATTCACTGGGAGGAAATTACATTTCCAGAGAGAATTCTCCTCCAGCAGAGTGTATGTAGAGTAAGCAATAATCATATCAGGTTCTTGCTCGAGAAAGGCACCCTCACAAATGGCCAAAGATAACACTAAATTGGGCAGTTTAAAGTGCTGCAGACTGGAAGTGTATCCTGCTAGAAACTGCATTTAAGACATTAGTTCAAATCATTCTAATCTTCAATTGATTAGGACTAGTTTAGGTCATATATGTTGAAACAAACGGCTATGAAATATTCTGAACTGGCTATCAGATGCAAAAGTTTGTTGAGTTTCCTTACTCAAGTAATCAGAATTGAGTTGAAAACACATGGGAAAAATGTTTAAACAAAAATGTTTTGCTGCTCCCAAATGGTTGTCAGACACTGCATGACTATTAGTTGATCTTTGCACTAGGTCATCAATTTTCATAATATTTTTTCAGATGTGCTGCAAAATGTAGTTTCAGTTTAAATGATTACATTAATATACTTAAAGCAATCTCCTACACAACCAAGTATAGCATAAAGTCATCTGGTTGAATAAATGCTCAATACCTCAATAATTCAACATCAGATCTGGATTTTCAGTTCTAGGCATGAGTCATTTTGTATTTGAAAGGTTCAAATCAGAAGAGAACCAGATTTTGGTTAACAGAATCATGTTTATACTTGGAACAGTATGAAGCCCAAATATAAGAAAATCAAATACTTGTTGGGTCAGTATGGCTTCAGAAGTATAGATCTTTCTACATACTGTGGAGGATTATAGAGTAGGACCACTTTATTAGAACTATTGAGCACACTCAGCTGTACTTGTTGTAAGGATGTGCAATAATGTACAGGCTAACTGAATTCCAAAACAATGGAGTTTTGCACAACAGTAAAACTGAAATAATTCAAACGAATTACCATTTACACTGGTGCCACAATTCCATTCTTATTACCATTACAGTCTCACATCTCAACCAGAAAGATATCACACATTTCAAAAGGGTTTGATCCAGTATCATGAAAGGCACTGTAGTCTGCTAAGAGGTTGGGAGCACAAAGCATGTTTTTCAGTCCAATAAGCTTTAGTGTTTGTGCCTCAGTTAGGGACTTTGAAATCTAAAGTCAGGGTTCCAATGTAGTTTGGAATTCAGGGATTTCAGCCTTTTGAGTAAGGCCACATAGCTTCCTCTTGGGTCCTTGTTGAAATTTGGTAGTCTTGAGAAACTGAAAAATTAGTCTTTGGACAATATAAAACACTGACTAATTAGCTACAATTAAGGGGGACAAAACAGTTCTCTGCATTCCTTTACTGCAGTTACAAGACTTTTTTTTAAAAAAGAATGGCACAGAACCATATATCTGTTTTCCATAAATCATCTAGTCATTCATAGCAGGTACTCCCAAGTAGAATTGATGTGTTAATTTAAAACAAGTAATCTTTGTGATACAAAGCCACGCCATAACAGAATCTTTTTCCTATTTCCTTCTCCCCAGCTCTGTAGTTAGCACACTGAGCTCTGAACACCCTTTACAAATACATGGCAGTGTCACTTGTGGAACTTTGGCTCCATCTTCAAATAACAAAAAGGAATGGAGAGGCTTAGTTTTCTCAGGATCTATTTCTCCTGACTAAGTATTTTAAGCTGTAGGCCCATTTCACATACTATCATAGTATGAGTAGCCCTGTTCACAATCCACTAGTAAAGCAATAGTGACACCATAATAGTATTTAGAAAAGATTGTAATTTCATGAAAACAACATCCAATGGCAGCAGTCACAATTTTGTTTTTAAAAATTAGTATAGCCCTATCTAAGTGTATCTTGAAGTTCAATGTTGCTTACTGACCTATAGCACGTTCATGTACTCGGAGATTGCCCATTGATACGTCCATACACACACACACACATACATATTCTGTAAGGTAATTATTTCACAACCGTCTAGATATGGATAGCTTATCACTCACAACATACCTGTAATCAGTGACATTATAAAGTTACACTGGCCAGCCCCAAACATGTTAACATGTTTTGCATAGAACCCACCTGAAACTCAGCACATCAAACGAGGTATTCACAATATTTATCCTGCCGGTTATTTTCATGAAGTTACGATATGTATTGTATGGGTAATATAGAAAATTTATCAGTCACTTCTTTTGTAAAATTCATCTGTCACATTGCATTTTTGTATTTTGAACTAAAATAACAAATGCTAATATCTGAATGGACAGATTTGGCCATGAATAGGTAAATTGCCCCTGAAAGGTTTCTGAGCAGTTTGACCCCTTTCTTTAACATTCCTAGTCTTACGCTACTTCTCACCCCCTTCTCCCAAACTCCTTCATATAAAATATACAATACTGATCAGATGGAAATTGCAGTGTCAAATCAATTTGCATCTTATTTTAGCTAGAGGAACTGTCTTCCAACTTCTTTTTGTGCACCGAGTCTTCTTTTTGGACTAGTCCAGGAGCAAATTTACTAAAAGGCAGGTCCCCGGTATGAAGTTTCTTTTATAACTGCATCTCTTCGCAGGACTGTGGTACTAGACTGCATATTTAAGTCCACTGGCGGTGGAGACGGAAGTAACGTGTTTGTGCCAGGTGATGGTACTGTCTCTTTTGCAACTGGTTCGGTTTGCCCAGGTACCAAGGGATTTTCTTTTACTGGCGCCTGCTCATTGGGTATCAATGGAGCTGTACTTGCCTGAGAGAAAAGAGACATAATTAAGAAAGGTTGCTATTGCAGTCTTGTTTCACATTCAGTCATGCAACTATCTAAGCTGATGAAAAAGAGAAATAAAATGATGGGAGCAAGTGTTAAAATGGCCCTGATAATTTTTTTTTTAAATTCAGTCAAAATTTTAACATGTATAAATGCACAAGTTCAACTACACTAAATTCTACATCCAAAGTATATGATCCTAGCACTCAATTTCAAGGCACTAAATTCTTTCCATTTTCTTCCCATTATACTGCACTCCTGACTCAGATTACATTTACTAATTAAAAAATAAGGGATGCTGTAAATTCACAATTATTGTAACAGCATCTAAAAAAAAATTGTAAGACACCGATCGAGCAGCTGTGCAACTCCAGCATTCAGGTTTTCCACTTCCAATAATTAACATAAATCTGATTTAAACAGAAATAAAATTCCCTCAATTATTTGGATTTTTGTCAATTGTACTGTTACACATTAATGGCTTCTGCATTTTTAAAGACACTAGAACCAGCTAAAAGAACACAAAAGGGAATGGGGTTGGTCTACCAACATTCCTAGATAAAATTTCCAGACTTTGGGTGACCTGCATTGTTTAGTGAAACTGCCATGGTGGCGTGGACTGCAAAGGTCGACTGGCAGCACGGCACAGATTTCACAATATTCAGTAGTGAAAACAATAAAAATAATTAGTTCAGAACATGCAGTGCAGCTCAGGGAATTCAGCAATCACAGGTATAAATGGATGGAAGAGATGTAGATCTAGATATGAAATTGGGACAATTGAGTGATTATATTGAGCTCTGTATATTGAGCTATTTAATTATCCTATTCTAATGAGACAGTGATACAGAATGCGAAACGGAACTTGCATGTGTGGGACAAAGACAGTTGGACAGGCAGAGAGTGTGAGCAAGTACAAAACACAGATGAGAGAGAGAGCGAGCGAGCGCGTGAGTGAGACACTGAAAGCGTGCCCATTAGATAGAGAGCACGCCTATGCAATTCTGATCATTTGTGGGCTGGTACTTCAAAATGGCCATGAAATCTGTTAGATTGAGATAAAAACTCAACTGGTTTACTAATGTTCTTCAGGGATGTGAACCTGCCACCCTTACATGGTCTGGCCTACAAAGGACTCCAATCCCACACCATTTAGCCAAATCTTAATATCCTCAGGGTAACTAGGGATGAGCAATAAATTTGCCTTATTAGTGTGCTCACCACCCCCCCAGAACAAAAGTAAGAGAGTCTCAGAGGATAAAAAATACAAAGAGGGAAGAGAACTTGCATTTATATACGGTCTTATCTCATCCTCAGGACATCTCAAAGCACTTCAGAACCAATTCATTACTTTTTAAGTGCACCCATTTATGTAGGCAAACACAATAGTCAATTTGCTTGCATCAAGGTCCCAAAAATAGCAACTGAGTTGAATAACCAGAAGTGTTTTTTCTTTTGGTGGTATTGATTGATGGAGGAATATCAATCAGGACACTGCTTTTCAATAGCACCATGGGATCTTTAACACCCACCTGAATCAGCAGATGGAGCCTCATGCAAAAGACAGCAACTAACAATGCAGTAAGGCACTGAAATGTTAGCTTAGCTTATGTGCTCAAGTTAAGAGTTACATTCTAACAATGCAGTTGAATCCCCCTCACCAAATCCCTTATTCTTTTTCCAGAAATGCATCCTATTGCTTCTTGAACCCATTGATATTGTCTATTTTGTGGTTTTCTCTAGTAACTTATTCAACAATAACCTTTGGATGAAAAAGTTCTACCCAACTTTCCCAATTTTTAAATTGTATCCCAGATACCTGAACTACAAAAATATCACATGGGTCTTACCGTAGTTTGTGGCACTGTACTTGCAATTCGGTTAGCTGTGACTGAAACACCAGCCTCGTCCTGAATGAGCCCTCTCCTGTCAAGAACACTAAAAAGAAATGCACTGGACATTGATTCCTAATTAATGAAAAACTTTTATTCCCTTTTGTGCACAAGCATTGGGAAAGGGCAGGGGGAACGATGGAGAGGAAATTAAACAACAAGCATACAACAGTATACACATGGGACACAATATGAAGCTACTGCGATGGGGTGTCATATTAATGGCAATCCAATCTTCAACAACCTTTAGCATAATGGAGTGCTTACAAAAGTGCCTGAAACTGCATTAAACAAGACTGATCTATTCAGAAGAATTTAACGTAGATTCTCCACATTTGCGTTCTGCCCAATATTCAGTTCAATATTAAAGTGCTGTCAAAACACATCATGTCGTTTTTCTTTACCTCAGAAAACCAGAGGTACTTGTACAAAATTCTGATGCATGACACAGCAGCCAATTTGCACACAGCAAGGTCCCACACACAGCAAATTAAATGAATGACATGTTAATCTGTTTTTTCTCCTGTGGGATGTTGGTTGAGGAAGAATATTGGCCAGGGCACTGGGAGAACTCCCTGCTCTTCTTTGAATATTGCCATGGGATCTTTGATGTCCACTTGAAAAAGCAGACAGGACCTCAGTTTAACATTACCAAAGGACCGCACTGACAATATAACAGGAAATTCTTACTCCAGAGCCATTTTTCTGCAAAGATTTCTAAAATTCAGTGGAAATTGAGGACAAATTTGCAGCTGTAAAATAAGCAAAAAGAAAAATTTATATTATGCCTTTCACATTCTCAGAACATCCCAAAGTGCTTTACAGCAAATTAGTTACTGTGTAGTCACCATTATATAGGCAAACATGCTGTGCACAAATTGACTGCCAAGGTCCCTCAAACAGGACGAGATAAGTAATTAATCTGTTTTGGTGCTGGTCGTTGAGGAATGAACAAACGTTGGCCAGGCCACTGGAAGAGCTCCCCTGCTCTTATTCAATGTTATTGACATCACTATAAAATCAAAAAGACAAATAAACACTGTACAAAACAGCTTTCTTACCTTGGTGGCACTGGCCCACAGAGGATCTCGCAACAATTTTTTAATACACCATCATGGCTGTAAGGGTTATGAATTCCATTCTTTCCTGACCAAGAACCTTTAATCTGTGAAAGACAGTTATAAGGATTGAAAGGAAGAATAAAAATCCCACAAGCACAAAAACTGAACCCTTTACCACATGCCCAGCTGCAAGAACTCCAGACACAATTCAACCAACATGGAATGCTTCTGCATAACATGTGCAACACATGGATCATTCTGTGCAGTAACATTACCTATTTACAATTAAATGCAGTACGCTACTACTGGGAACAAACCAACACACGGTAATTACTGCTACACTTCACTCTCCATGTAATATTAAACCCAGCCACACGTTGAATTTTATTCAACTAAGGTGGATCTCAATTGAAAAGTTAAACTTGCCTTGTATTTTAGATGTCAAAACTATGCTTGAAAAAAATGGAAGCTGGATTTAACAGCTCACGTTTTGATAATTATCACATCTCACATTTATGCATTAACATAAATCTTACAGCTACAGGGATTAGCATTCACCATAATTCTTAAAGTAACAGGATACAAAAGAAAACTAGATAAGATTATATTACATAATAGTGTTACCTTAAAAGAGAAAGCATCAAATTTGACAATACGAACGGCACAAAATACAATTTTTAAACAATTATCAGTTATAAGAGAGGCTACTTTTACATCGATAAATTTGTTGTACACCACTTGAAGCAGTTTTAATGTTGATGGTAAGATGTGCTCAAGCAGAGGGCCCTTCACTTATGTGCAACATTTGTCCAATTTATCTTTTGTAGTGTACTGCTGGTCTCTATTGGACCCACTGGTAGGCCAATAGAGTGGAAGACTGTGTTTCCTGCTTGCTCCAACAGCAGTTCTTAGGATCCAGAACAATTTAGTTTATGCACATCATTGGTGTGGAAGTCACCTTCTGTAGATCAGCAGCTTCCAGAAATGAGAGAGTGCTGTGCAGATGTTACCAATACTAATAAGCCAAGTAAAATTGGCATTCGGCAACAGCATAACAAAATGGCAGTGTTACTGTATTTGCGATGCAGCTAGTCAGAGAAAATCCTCAATTATGTGGTAATTAAATGAAGTTAAGATCATAAATCACCATGCTGCTAACCACATTCAATTACCATCAGCCTATTGTTAATTTTATTGTTGGTTACAGCCCCAAAACCAGATGTCACTTATACCCATTCCCCTGCTGTATATACTTTACTTACATCTTCATTGGTTGTCTGGTTGAGTGCAATAAGATAGGTGTGAAATCCAGACAGACCAATCACAGACCATAGTGTGAAGAAGCAGATCACAACTTCTAGTACCGTAATGGATGAGTTAAAGAATGTCCAATCAACAGGAAATACACTCTCGTGCAGTCATAACATATTTGCATTTATATAGCCCTTTCTACAACAAATTGTCTCAAAGTCTTTCAAACAATGAATTAATATAATCACTGTTACTTAAACAGTACTACCTTAACAAATACAACTTTTCAACTCAATAGTCACATCAGCTTTTAATATCAAAGTCATTACAATTAAAAAGGGCAATACTTCATGTTTAGTGTGCACCAACACAAAATATTCATTTTAAAGCACACATTCTTTTATTTTAAATATTCAAAACTAGCTGAATCTTATCCTGAGATTCAGAAGGACAGACTTGCAGCTAAGAAGGCCAATAGGGCCATGGACAGAAACAGAAACTATAAACCAAGTTCAAGTGTTACAAGAGCAATTAATATTTTCAAACATGGATAATGTTACATTTTACTATCAATGCCAACTTTCCACATGTATAACCTTTCTAAATTCACAATATGCAGTACAACATTCTTGACAACTGCTCAAACTTTTGAAATTGTGCTCACGTTCACATACCGTTTCGGAGTTTTGAAACATCACAAAACATCATCCAAACATTTGAAATTTTATTGGGGTATCAAAATCTTATATTTTTACATAATTGATGTCCATGCCCTATAAAGCAGAATTAGAGATCTTTCAAAGTTTTAAAAAAGTCAAACTCAGTTACATGCAAGCCTGTTAAAGCAAGTCTCTCGTCAAGTAGATGGGGGAGGGGGCAAGGAGTAACAACCCTGCAGTATATCAACACATTTAACAGAGAAACATCACAATGCTCTTTCACAGGAATGCCAACACCGAGCCAAAGGAGGAGAGATGAAAAGCTTGGTCAGAGGGGGGTTTTACGGAGGATCTTAAAGGAGAAGAGAAGAGTTGAGAGGCAGAGAGGGACATTTCTTACAAGAAAGACATCCAGGCATTGGAGAGGGTGCACTGATGAGCAACTAAACTGATAGCTGGGATTAGGATATACTGGAATTAGAAAATGCTGGGAATAGGAAATCTGAGTTATAAAGGAGACGCTGAAGCAGCTGAAATGGTTGCAATGCAGGAGAGAAGCATTAGGGGCGATTTTCCCCACCCAAGCCCAGAGCACTGAGGCAGTTTAAAACCCAACCAGCTGAGATCAGTGAACTCGGCACAGACCGGGGATCGAATCTGGTCTGCGTGCTTCAGTTAACTACTACACTTGCCAGCTGAGTGCTTGGAGTTGCGGGGGGAGGGCGGGGGGAAGAGAAGGCCTCGAAGGAGGATTTTTTATGCAAAGTTTGAAACTGGACTATTCCTCAGTATGACTAACTACCTTTAGCAGAACAGGAAGCTCCTCATCCCTTTCTGCTTTACGATGCTCAATTATTGTGGAAAAAAACACTGATACTAGAGAAGCAGCTGACAGTTTTTTTGGTTCAAATTAAATGACATAGACATGAGGCTAGAAATTACTGTGCACAATCACAGTGGATGAACGTTTAATATGTATGACATTCCTGCTGTTTTAGCATAGGTCTTAACCGGTTAAGTTTGTGACTGGCAAAATTTGTACCATAACATCACTATCTTAAACAGGGTACCCATTTGGGATGTTGTGCTAAAAATACCCCATGAAGGTGTTAAGTGTTAGCCTGCTGTAAGCAGTCATTCCTAACCTGCAGTGATCTGAAAATACACACTTGACAGTTGATCAGTATTTGCACTTTGTATGCAGAATTGTGAATTTTTGACACAACCGTCATCAGGTCATTTACCTCATTGCTGTTTGTAGGTCCTTGCTGTGCGCAAATTGGCTATCTCGTTTCCCTATGTTACAACAGTGACTACACTTCAAAAGTTCATTAGTTATGAAGCACTTTGGGATGTCCAGAGGTCATAAAAGGTGCTATAATAAATTATTTTCTCTCTTATTGAATATTCAGGATACTAAAAAGGTATAGATAAATGTCAATATGTTTAACAGTCACAGATTCCAAATTGAGAGCATAGCTTAAACTTGGCAGAGGGAGGGTGAAAAAACATTTTAGATTTAATTACTTCATGCAGAGGGTGGTGAATGTGTGGAAAGGACTACCAAAGGAGACAGTAGGGGTTGACTATCAGCAAATTCAAGAACTGATAAGTGCCTGGTGAAAAGTTTGATAAAGGGGTATCTGATCCTCCACTTGAGCAGCAGAACAACCACCCCATTTGGACATTTGTAAAAATTAAGCCATTCATCTCTATCTCAGCAGACCAATTTAATGTATGATTCAACTAAATACCAAGGTATACCAATGAAAATTTCATGCCTTTTAACTGTGCGGTGCCTCCACTTCCAAGTGTGGAGGATGAGGGGCATAACTGAAAAACGCCATCTGAATGTGGCTGGACAGCTGAAACTATAGATGCAATATCCTTTCACTATCACTCAACTTCTGTAAATCAGCATTCTTGCTGTGTGAAACTATTAGATGTCAGTATGCTATTTACCATGGGGGCTTCGTCCCCAAATCCAATTATGTTCTCCCTACATACCCCCACTCACACAACCACCAGGATCAGGAATGGCAACCCTGGTGGATTTCTCCTTCCCTGACGATAGAACTCAAGGCCAATTGTTGCACCCCAACCACCACCAGTAGAAATCAAATAACTCAGCAGAAACCACTAATCCAACCTGGAAACTCAATTCTTCACCCATAGTTTAAAAATAAAATCTGCACATGAAATTATAAAAATTGATGCCTGGTACAGGTTACAATATAACACAATCTGCAAAATCCTATAAGCCATGAAAAGTTTACACAACATCTAATAATTTTAGACACAGCTGCATGTTCCCAGTTATTTCTTAAAGGATATGTTCCTGGTGTGTCCTTCAGTGTGTTTAAAAAACCGTTGTCCACAGATCCTGTAAAAAAAAAAGAAAATATTTTGGACAGGCCAGAGGTAGGAGAAGGAATCAACTGACAGCTGACAACCAAGCCACAATCTTTTGCAGTCAAAGCATATGACAGTACATTTATATAAAGCTGCCACCTTTTCCAAATCCAAAGCCAAACAGGCAGCAGGCAGCATCTACTGTTAAGTTCCAATGATTTCTTTGTTAAATCAATCTGAAACTCGAAGAAGGAATTCTTTTACATCACAAGTGACGGAATTGGGAGGATGAAATCAGGTTTAAAAAAAAGCAAGCCTTCAGCGTGAGCATCCCATCAGAAATTCATATTTTACACATTCATACCATAAAAATGTGACATTTTAAAACAACCCTGGTTCAATGAGGAGTGTAGAATTGCATGCTCGGAGCAGTAACAGGCGTACCTAAAAATGAGGTGTCAACCTAGTGAAGCTACAACACTGGACTACATGCATGCTAAACAGGAGAAGCAACTCGCTATAGACAGAGCAAAGCGATTCCATAACCAATGGATCAGATCAAAACTCTGCAGTCCTGCCACATGGAGTCGCGAATGGTGGTGGACAATTAAACAACTAACGGGAGGAGGAGGCTCTGTAAACATCCCCATCCTCAATGATGGCAGAGTCCAGCACGTGAGTGCAAAAGACAAGGCTTGAAGCGTTTGCAACCATCTTCAGCCAGAAGTGCGGAGTAGATGATCCATTTCGGCATCCTCCCGATACCCCCATCACAGAAGCTAGTCTTCAGCCAATTCAATTCACGCCACGTGATATCAAGAAATGGCGGAGTGCACTGGATACAGCAAAGGCTATGGGCCCCGACAACATCTCGGCTGTAGTGCTGAAGGCTTGTGCTCCAGAACTAGCTGCACCTCTAGCCAAGCTGTTCCAGTACAGCTACAACACTGGCATCTACCCGACAATGTGGAAAATTGCCCAGTTATGTCCTGTCCACAAAAAGCAGGACAAATCCATTCCGGCCAATTACCGCCCCATCAGTCTACTCTCAATCAGCAAAGTGATGGAAGGTATCGTCGATAGTGCTATCAAGCAGCACTTACTCACCAATAACCTGCTCACCGATGCTCAGTTTGGGTTCCGCCAGGACCACTCGGCTCCAGACCTCATTACAGCCTTGGTCCAAACATGGACAAAAGAGCTGAATTCCAGAGGTGAGGTGGGAGTGACTGCCCTTGACATCAAGGCAGCATTTGACCGAGTGTGGCACCAAGGAGCCAGAGTAAAATTGAAGTCAATGGGAATCAGGAGAAAACTCTCCAATGGCTGGAGTCATATCTAGCACAAAGGAAGATGGTAGTGGTTGTTGGAGGCCAATCATCTCAGCCCCAGGACACTGCTGCAGGAGTTCCTCAGGGCAGTGTCCTAGGCCCAACCATCTTCAGCTGTTTCATCAATGACCTTCCCTCCATCAGGTCAGAAATGGGGACGTTCACTGATGATTGCACACTGTTCAGTTGCATTCACAACGCCTCAGCTAATGAAGCAGTCAGTGCCCGCATGCAGCAAGACCTGGACAACATCCAGGCTTGTGCTGATAAGTGGCAAATAACATTTGCACCAGACAACTGCCAGGCAATGATCATCGCCAACAAGAGACAGTCTAACCACCTCCCCTTGACATTCAACGGCATTACCATCACCGAATCCCCACCATCAACATCCTGGGGGTTACTACTGGCCAGAAACTTAACTGGACCAGCCACATAAATACTGTGGCTACAAGAGCAGGTCAAAGGCTGGGTATTCTTCGGCAAGTGACTCACCTCCTGACTCCCCAAAGCCTTTCCACCATCTACAAGACACAAGTCAGGAGTGTGATGGAATACTCTTCACTTGCCTGGATGAGTGCAGCCCCAACAATACAAGAAGCTCGACACCATCCAGGACAAAGCAGCCTGCTTGATTGGCACTCCACCACCACCTTAAACATTCACTCCCTTCACCACCGGTGCACCGTGGCTGCAGTGTGTACCATCCACAGGATACACTGCAGCAACTAGTCAAGGCTTCTTCAACAGCACCTCCCATCCCACGACCTTCACCACCTAGAAGGTGAAGGGCAGCAGGCATGTGGGAACACCACCACCTGCACGTTCTCCTTCAAGTCACATACCATCCCGACTTGGAAATATATCGCCGTTCCAGGATTTTGATCCAGCGCGATGAAGGAACTCCGTGCCTAACAGCACTGTGGGAGAACCTTCACCACACGGACTGCAGGGGTTCAAGGCGGCGGCTCATCACCACCTTCTCAAGGACAATTAGGGATGGGCAATAAATGCCGGCCTTGCCAGCATCCCATGAATGAATAAAAAAATGGCAACTTCCTGGATTTTGAAAACGATGGCAGATGTCTTGTGGGAGTAGCAGCAAGAACATGAGTGTTCCACTACATTATACTAAATCAAAATCCAGGGAGTAACACAATTAAGCACTGGAAAAGCCTACAGCAGCAATAAAGTGGCACAGCGTTAGAGGCTGGGACACAAGGTTACAATTGTTCTAAAGGCACAGGGATCAGATTATCAGTGGTGGGGAAGGAAAGGTTTTTGTTTTAATCTCCTGGTGTAAATTGCATTTCAGTGAGTAGATAATCTGCACTTTTGTGGAATTACTTCAATAATGACCAGAGTCATGCTTATTGACTAAATTTTGTTCGGAGGATGAAAGAAAAAAATCTCAAATTTGCAGAATATAACATGAAGTATGAATTTATGGTTTATACTGTTAAAAATTTATCAATGGGCAAAGTAATTATTTGGGCAGGAGAAAACAGTCTGTCTAATATGCCGATTCAGTTAACACCTTCATTTCAGTGAAACCGCCATCATTTGTAAAACCTAATAACTAAAATCAAAATTGCTACATTGATGAAGGTTGCTTTATTTTACTAACAGCAAACAGAATGGTCACAAAACAAAATGGAAAAAACTTTTTAAAATGGTCTGCCACTGTTGTGCAGTACTACCAGTAATATTTATGCATTAATTTTTAATCAGAGCTTTTAGAAATATCAGCTTACTAAAGATACTAAATTTATTGATGGTTTGGTAATACTGGCCTCCTCAAATGCAACTTGAATACTGCGTTCAGGTTTGAGTGGCACAAGGTTTAATGCTTACGTTCCACAAAGCAGCCACATCAATTTTGCACAGTTCCACATGTTGCTGGCATTTTAAACTCCACAGTGGCTGCACAGGAAGCTCCAGGATTAACATTACATCTGGTGTGGCAACTGCCAGTGTCAGAATTAATATAAAAGTCAATTTCTATTGGTACTAATACCAAAAGAGACATTTCTCTTGAGGCTCTTTTATACAAATCTATTTCAGAAATCTGCATCCCTATCTGAGAAACATTTTTTGATGTCTAGACATTTAGATACTAAGTAGAATTAGTATTTTAATGTTTAACTTGCATGCCAGCTTGGCTCAGTTGATAGCACTCTTGTCTGTGGGAAAATGTGGGTTCAAATCCCACAAAGGTTTGAGTGCATAATCTAGGTTAACATTTCAGTGCAGTCCTAAGGGAATACTGATTTACTGCAGATAATGTTCTTTGGATTAAACGACATTACATTTATTTTCTATTCCTAGTTGCCCTGTTGTGGTGGTGAGGTTTCTTCTTGAACTGCTGCAATCCTTATGGCAATGATGTTAGATAGGAAATTCCAGAATATTGGCCCAGTGACAATGAAGGAACAACAATATGTCCAAATGAGGAATGTGTGGTTTGGAGGGGAACTTGGAAGTGATGGTGTTCCCACAACATTGTTGTTCTTGTCCTTCTTGGTGGTAGAGGTTGCAGGATAGGGACATACTGTCAAAGTAACTTTGGTGAATTGGTGCTGTACATCCTGTAGATTGTACATACTATAGCCACAGTATGCCGGTAATGGATATAGAGTCCAATGTGAGGGGCACTGATCACGTGGACTGCTCTGTCCTGGATGGTGCAGAGCTTCGAGTGTTGTTGCGGCTGTCTCCATCCAGGCAAGTGGTGAATATTCCATCACTTTGCTGAATTGAGTCTTGGAGATGGAGAAGCTTGGAGGAATCAGGTTGTGAGCCACTCATGGAGTACTCCAGCTCTGCACTGCTCTTGTAGCCATGGTGTTAATATGGTTGGGTCAGTTGAGCTTCTGGTCAATCATGGTCCACAAGATGTTGATGGAGCACTTTGCAATGGTAGTGCCATTGAAGGTTGGGGGGGGGGGGGGGGGGGGGAGGGGAGGGGGGATGGCTGCATTTTCCTTTGCTTGAGATGGTCACTACCTGGCACTTTAAAAAAAATTTGTTCATGGGATGTGGGTGTCACTGGTGAGGCCGGCATTTATTGCCCATCCCTAATTGCCCTTGAGAAGGTGGTGGTGAGCCGCCTTCTTGAACCGCTGCAGTCCGTGCGGTGAAGGTTCTCCCACAGTGCTGTTAGGAAGGGAGTTCCAGCATTTTGACCCAGCGACAATGAAGGAACGGCGATATATTTCCAAGTCGGGATGGTGTGTGACTTGGAGGGGAATGTGCAGGTGGTGTTGTTCCCATGTGCCTGCTGCCCTTGTCCTTCTAGGTTTGGGAGGTGCTGTTGAAGAAGCCTTGGCGAGTTGCTGCAGTGCATCCTGTGGATGGTACACACTGCAGCCACTGTGCGCCGGTGGTGAAGGGAGTGAATGTTTAGGGTGGTGGACGGGGTGCCAATCAAGCGTGCTGCTTTGTCCTGGATGGTGTCGAGCTTCTTGAGTGTTCTTGGAGCTGCACTCATCCAGGCAAGTGGAGAGTATTCCATCACACTCCTGACTCGTGCCTTGTAGATGGTGGAAAGGCTAAGGGGAGTCAGGAGGTGAGTCACTTGCCGCAGAATACCCAGCCTCTGACCTGCTCTTGTAGCCACAGTATTTATATGGCTGGTCCAGTTAAGTTTGTGTTCAATGGTGACCCCCAGGAAGTTGATGGTGGGGGATTCGGCAATGGTAATGCTGTTGAATGTCAAGGGGAGGTGGTTAGACTCTTTCTTGTAAACAATTTTATAACACCAAGTTATAGTCCAACAATTTTATTTTTAATCCCACAAGCTTTCGGGGGCTTCCCCCTTCCTCAGGCGGTGTGGAAATGAAATTTTCGAATCCTTCGCATTTTAAGATCACAGAACAAAGCCTGGTGATTACTGCCCGTTGCCAAGGTAATCACAGTGAGCAGACAGAAAGGTGTCACCTAAAAAGGCCACCGAATATACAAACCCCCAAAAAAAAGACAGAGATAAGGAAGACAGTCAATGATCCGTTATATTAAAAACAGATAACATTTGTTCGCTGGTGGGGTTACGTGTAGTGTGACATGAACCCAAGATCCCGGTTGAGGCCGTCCTCATGGGTGCGGAACTTGGCTATCAATTTCTGCTCGACGATTTTGCGTTGTCGTGTGTCTCGAAGGCCGCCTTGGAGTATGTTTACCCGAAGGTCGGTGGCTGAATGTCCATGACTGCTGACGTGTTCCCCGACAGGGAGAGAACCCTCCTGTTTGGCGATTGTTGCGCGGTGTCCGTTCATCCGTTGTCGTAGCGTCTGCATGGTCTCGCCAATGTACCATGCTCTGGGGCATCCTTTCCTGCAACGTATGAGGTAGACAACGTTGGCCGAGTCACAGGAGTATGAACAGTGCACCTGGTGGGTGGTGTCCTCTCGTGTGATGGTCGTATCTGTGTCGATGATCTGGCATGTCTTGCAGAGGTTACCGTGGCAGGGTTGTGTGGTGTCGTGGACGCTGTTCTCCTGAAGGCTGGGTAATTTGCTGCGAACGATGGTTTGTTTGAGGTTGGGTGGCTGTTTAAAGGCGAGTAGTGGAGGTGTGGGGATGGCCATAGCGAGGTGTTCGTCATCATTGATGACATGTTGAAGGCTGCGGAGAACATGGCGTAGTTTCTCCGCTCCGGGGAAGTACTGGACGACGAAGGGTACTCTGTTGGTTGCGTCCCGTGTTAGTCTTCTGAGGAGGTCTACGCGATTTTTCGCTGTGGCCCGTCGGAACTGTCGATCGATGAGTCGAGCATCATATCCCGTTCTTACTAGGGCGTCTTTCAGCGTCTGTAGGTGTCCATCGCGTTCCTCCTCGTCTGAGCAGACCCTGTGTATTCGCAGGGCCTGTCCATAGGGGATGGCCTCTTTGACGTGGTTAGGGTGGAAGCTGGAAAAGTGGAGCATTGTGAGATTGTCCGTGGGCTTGCGGTAGTGAGGTGCTGAGGTGCCCGTCTTTGATGGAGATTCGTGTGTCCAAGAAAGAAACTGATTCTGAGGAGTAGTCCATGGTGAGCTTGATGGTGGCATGTATGCTCAAGCTGTCAGGAAATGCGTCTATGCCAGATTCATCAGCCGCACTCGGAAGACAGTCCAGAATATCACCCGAGCACAACGCAACGCCATCAAAGCTCTCAAGACCAACCGCAACATCGTCATCAAACCAGCGGACAAAGGAGGAGCCATCGTCATACAGAACAGAACGCACTATTGCAAAGAAGCATACCGACAACTGGACAACCAGGAACACTACAGACGGTTACCCGCAGACCCGACCAAAGAACACACCCATCAGCTCAACAAACTGATCAAGACCTTCGATCCAGACCTTCAAAACATCCTACGCACTCTCATCCCACGTACTCCCCGCGTGGGAGACTTCTACTGCCTCCCAAAGATACACAAAGCCAACACACCCGGACGTCCTATCGTATCAGGCAATGGAACCCTGTGTGAGAACCTCTCTGGATACATCGAGGGCATCCTGAAACCCATCGTGCAGGGAACCCCCAGCTTCTGTCGCGACACTACAGACTTCCTACAAAAACTCAGTACCCACGGACCTGTTGAACCAGGAACACTTCTCACCACGATGGACGTCTCGGCACTCTACACCAGTATCCCCCACGATGACGGCATCGCTGCGACAGCATCAATACTCAACACCAACAACAGCCAATCTCCAGACGCCATCCTACAACTCATCCACTTCATCCTGGATCACAATGTCTTCACCTTCAATAACCAGTTCTTTACCCAAACACACGGAACAGCCATGGGGACCAAATTTGCACCCCAATACGCCAACATTTTCATGCACAAGTTCGAGCAGGACTTCTTCACTGCACAGGACCTCCAACCAACACTATACACCAGATACATCGACGACATTTTCTTTCTATGGACCCACGGTGAGGAATCACTAAAGAGACTACACGATAACATCAACAGGTCACATCCCACCATCAAGCTCACCATGGACTACTCCTCAGAATCAGTTTCTTTCTTGGACACACGAATCTCCATCAAAGACGGGCACCTCAGCACCTCACTACCGCAAGCCCACGGACAATCTCACAATGCTCCACTTTTCCAGCTTCCACCCTAACCACGTCAAAGAGGCCATCCCCTATGGACAGGCCCTGCGAATACACAGGGTCTGCTCAGACGAGGAGGAACGCGATGGACACCTACAGACGCTGAAAGACGCCCTAGTAAGAACGGGATATGATGCTCGACTCATCGATCGACAGTTCCGACGGGCCACAGCGAAAAATCGCGTAGACCTCCTCAGAAGACTAACACGGGACGCAACCAACAGAGTACCCTTCGTCGTCCAGTACTTCCCCGGAGCGGAGAAACTACGCCATGTTCTCCGCAGCCTTCAACATGTCATCAATGATGACGAACACCTCACTATGGCCATCCCCACACCTCCACTACTCGCCTTTAAACAGCCACCCAACCTCAAACAAACAATCGTTCGCAGCAAATTACCCAGCCTTCAGGAGAACAGCGTCCACGACACCACACAACCCTGCCACGGTAACCTCTGCAAGACATGCCAGATCATCGACACAGATACCACCATCACACGAGAGGACACCACCCACCAGGTGCACTGTTCATACTCCTGTGACTCGGCCAACGTTGTCTACCTCATACGTTGCAGGAAAGGATGCCCCAGAGCATGGTACATTGGCGAGACCATGCAGACGCTACGACAACGGATGAACGGACACCGCACAACAATCGCCAAACAGGAGGGTTCTCTCCCTGTCGGGGAACACGTCAGCAGTCATGGACATTCAGCCACCGACCTTCGGGTAAGCATACTCCAAGGCGGCCTTCGAGACACACGACAACGCAAAATCGTCGAGCAGAAATTGATAGCCAAGTTCCGCACCCATGAGGACGGCCTCAACCGGGATCTTGGGTTCATGTCACACTACACGTAACCCCACCAGCGAACAAATGTTATCTGTTTTTAATATAACGGATCATTGACTGTCTTCCTTATCTCTCTTTTTTTTGGGGGTTTGTATATTCGGTGGCCTTTTTAGGTGACACCTTTCTGTCTGCTCACTGTGATTGCCTTGGCAATGGGCAGTAATCACCAGGCTTTGTTCTGTGATCTTAAAATGCGAAGGATTCGAAAATTTCATTTCCACACCGCCTGAGGAAGGGGGAAGCCCCCGAAAGCTTGTGGGATTAAAAATAAAATTGTTGGACTATAACTTGGTGTTGTAAAATTGTTTACAATTGTCAACCCCAGTCCATCACCGGCATCTCCACATCAGACTCTTTCTTGTTGGAGATGGTCATTGCCTGGCACGAATGTTACTTGCCACTTATCAGCCTAAGCCTGGATGTTGTCCAGGTCTTGCTGTCTGCAGGCACGGACTGCTTAATTATCTGAGGCGTTGCGAATGGAACTGAACATTGTGCAATCATCAGTGAACATCCCCATTTCTGACCTTATGATGGAGGGAAGGTCATTGATGAAGCAGCTGAAGATGATTGGGCCTAAGACACTGGCATGAATGTACCTATCTACTCCAAGTCTGGATATTGTCCAGCTGTAGACTGGCATTGGCTGTATTATTAAAGGTGCTGCTTGCCCGTTACGCTGGCATTTGAAGAAAAGCAGGAAGATTCCCAGTTGCCTAGCCTAATGTTCCTCCCTGAACCAATACTATCGAGAATGGATTGACCGATTATTCATTCACTGCTGTTTGTGGGAAGCTTCTGGTGCAGAATGAGTGCCACTTTGGCCCACATAACAGTTATTGCACTTCAAAAAATTCCACGGCTGGCATCACATTCGGGAATTTTTAATCTGCTGCAGTCACTGAGACAAAGGGGTTATTTATGAATGAGCCAGACATTGGATATGTGCACAAAATAGATGAGCCATTTTGTGGAATATTGCAGCTCACAGTCCACATCCAACAGACAGTCAGACGTTACAACATGGAAACAGGCCCTTCGGCCCAACATGTCCATGTCGCCCAGTTTATACCACTAAGCTAGTCCCAATTGCCTGCACTTGGCCCATATCCCTCTATACCCATCTTACCCATGTAACTGTCCAAATGCTTTTTAAAAGACAAAATTGCACCCGCCTCTACTACTGCCTCTGGCAGCTCGTTCCAGACACTCACCACCCTTTGAGTGAAAAAATTGCCCCTCTGGACCCTTTTGTATCTCTCCCCTCTCACCTTAAATCTATGTCCCCTCGTTATAGACTCCCCTACCTTTGGGAAAAGATTTTGACTATCTACCTTATCTATGCCCCTCATTATTTTATAGACTTCTATAAGATCACCCCTTAACCTCCTACTCTCCAGGGAAAAAAGTCCCAGTCTATCTAACCTCTCCCTATAAGTCAAACCATCAAGTCCCAGTAGCATCCTAGTAAATCTTTTCTGCACTCTTTCTAGTTTAATAATATCCTTTCTATAATAGGGTGACCAGATTCATTCCAGGTTCATTAAGCCAGGATGGCCTCTATTCATTGAGGTTAGCAAGAGATGGTTTGAGACCCACACCGCAAGGGGGAGAGGGTGCGATGGGAAGAGAAAGAGGAGAGGTACCAGTATAACTGACAGGTCTACTGAACAGGAAGAATTCAGAGGGACAGGTCTCTCACATCTGAAGAACATAGAGAAAAGGAAAAAGGCACAGAAAAATCAATTTGGCTTTAAACAGGAGACAGAGATGCAAGCCTAGTCCTGGAGCTGGAAGCTGAGTTGCAGGAGGTCAGTTTTTGCAGTTAAAAATAGCCTAGGAAAATAATGCCAAAAATAAGTCAGTCATCTACGAAAGGGACAGGGTATGTGGTTATTATTTTGTTTCTCATTTTTCAAGGAGAGAAAAGAGTGAAAATTGCAAAATGTATGTGAAGTTTGTTGACAACTGTTACTCTATGTTCACTTGCTGTCGGTAAAATAAAGCATTTTTACCTGCCTTGAAATAATTTTTTTTTGATGATATAAATACTTTTCTTGCCTTATTTTCTTCTGCCTGCCATATCTAGCCATTTTGCAGGTGGAAAACAGTGGAAAAACTAGCCTGTAACTGGCTGAAAATTAAGACCTAGCTGGCATGTGACCAAGTGAGAGTGGCACACCTTTACTAGTTAAAAACAAGGGCTGTTGCAAGACAAATTATTTTGTGGACAGTCATGGGCTGCGGTAACCTTGCAGGTGCCCCATGGAAAGGTTTGGTTTGGGGCCCCTACATTTTACTAGGCAAATGTATAACTTGATCCATTTGGGGCCCTGTGCAATTCCACGGGTCGCACGGTCCGAACGCCATCCCTGCCTGCAGTGCTACCTGGAAGGAAAAACAACACTGCGCGGCATGGACACTAAAACAAACCGACACGTTAATACAAAATAGGTGCTTTGTTGTGCTACCAAATACTGTGTAAACATTTGCAACAGCCTCGTTAACTCTGACAACTTTTCAATGGGGAGGGTAAATGGGAGAAGAGGAAGTGAGGGGGAAGAGAAAAATGAAACAGAACAGCATCGTGGGTCACAAAGTAACCTCCCACTCCTGGGGCAAAAGTCTCTTTGTTGCCTGAAAGAATTTTATGCACAATTAGTTTGGGCAGTCTCAGTTTTTAAATGGACACAGGCCACATCAAACTGTCCCTATTTTGGTATTAAATTAGCAATCTCACCTCGGCCACGGATTGGCTGGTGCGGGAAATGGAAATACACCACATTGGTGCAGTCGATGATCCAATGTATATTGTTGGGACAGAATATAACCTGGCAGTGCCTGATGCAAATACTGGGTGCCCAAGTAGGAAAGTTCCATTCCTCATTGCTAATACAGCAAACTTTGAGCATAAAATTAATGACATAATTTTTTTTAAATTCCAATCAATATTCTTTGATTTTCTTTTGGCCTCATTACACAGAGAAAGAGAGCAAGATTCGGATCGACCTATCCCTTAAAAGAACCAATTAATCAGATTTTTTTTAAAAGCCTCATCTTACTGCAAATGTTTTGGATAATAACATTATAAAAACGTAATAACTTTGTCTTGGTTACTTACTCAGTGCTACATGTACAATATCAAAAGCAAAGATGTAGACGGTGAGGAATGACAATGATATGGTGAAGAGGTAAAAGAAACGATAATTCCTCTTTCCAACACAGTTTCCAACCCAAGGACAATGGTGATCGAAACGTTCTGGGAGGGAAAAAAAAACATTGGAAATTAAAAAGTTTGCACACTTGTTTCTGTAACTTGTACTGTCTAGTTCAAATTATGCTCCCTTGTTACCAACTGTGAAGCAGGAACACTTAGATAAAAAAAAGCCAGGTAGATCTCAGTCACATTTCTGCTGGACCTACTTACAATTTCTGTTTAAAAATAAAGCCACTTGAGTTCAGCTTACCGACAAATTTTAAGACATTATGATCTGTAGTGCCATTTTATTTTTTGGAGGGGGTTTGCTTTTACAATTATACCTCAGCAATTGTCATCACCATAATGAAGGGGAAATAAAAGTGTAATTTTCCTTCTATATTAGCAAAGGGATGAATTGGAATGATATGGATCAGAAGGTTATGACAGGCACCCCAGCATTTACAATGCAAGAATGATGTACAAAGGGACCTGGGTGTCCTTGTACACCAGTCACTGAACGCAAACATGCAGATGCAGCAAACAGTTAGGAAGGCAAATGGTATGTTGGCCTTCATTGCAAGAGGATTTGAGTATAGGAGCAAGGATGTCTTATTGCAGTTATATAGGGCCTTGGTGAGACCACACCTGGAGTATTGTGTGCAGTTTTGGTCTCCTTACCCAAGAAAGGATATACTTGCCATAGAGGGAGTGCAGCAAAGGTTCACCAGACTGATTCCTGGGATGGCAGGACTGTCGTACGAGGAGAGATTGGGTCGACTCGGCTTGTATTCACTTGAGTTTGGAAGAATGAGAGGGGATCTCATTGAAATGTATAAAATTCTGACAGGGCTCGATAGACTGGATGCAGGGATGATGTTTCCCCTGGCTGGGGGGTCCAGAACGAGGGGTCACAGTCTCAAGATACAGGGTAGGACATTTAGGACTGCGATGAGGAGAAATTTCTTCACTCAGAGGGTGGTGAACCTTTGGAATTCTCTACCACAGAAGGCTGTGGAGGCCAAGTCACTGAATATATTTAAGAAGGAGACAGATAGATTTCTAGACACAAAAAGCATCAAGGGGTATGGGGAAAGAGCGGGATATGGTATTGAGATAGAGGATCAGCCATGATCATATTGAATGGCGGAACAGGCTCGAAGGGCCGAACGGCCTACTCCTGCTCCCGTTTTCTATGTTTCTATGTGAATTCATTTTGCAACCCTGAAACTCAGGAGGCTTTTTCTAATGGAGATAAAAAGCAGAATTGCATTTCAATCAATGTGAATTATAGAATTTAAAAGAAACCACATTTCAATGTAATTAACCCAAAACAAAACCAGTGTGAACTAATTTAATTTTGACATTAAGTTTTGCTCTTAATGTGGTTCGGGTTGGGTTGGGTTCATTAACTATTTTTTTTTTTGGAGCATCTAAAATTGAAGAGATAGAAAACATGCATCAACTGTCTGTGATAGCCCAGTGGAGCAAAAAACATTAGGTACCTCACCGCTTATCCAAAAGCAACGATTTCAGTTGATTATGTTCTTCTGGGCCACTTGTAGCACTGAGCTGGGCACCAGAAGGGGAAGAGCAGATGGGAGACATCCCTCCCTCCAATTTTCCTTGCCTCTACATTTCTTCCCTCATTTAAAATCACTCATGCTGCAATACAATTCTACAGGTGCCAGTATCTTGATCAAGTGGCCCCGTCCTGTGTTTAGCATCTCTCCTTGCCAATGGGAGGAAAAAGTGAGTTTTGTATGTTGCATTAGTGGTAGGAATATAGTCTGAAAAGCTTGTTTTACTTTTCTATATCATTGGCAATTGATACATTTAGTTGCTTTAAAATTTATTTTCAATAACCCACTTTCTTGTGTGCACTACTAGTTTAGAATTCCCATCAGCCTTTTCACAGTCATACAATCATGTATAATCTTAGTTTCACAATAAAACCAGCATTGAAGTCTTTACATGATTCACAAATACATTTTTCTACTCCAATGAATAGTGTAGCTTTCAGTTTTCAAGGACATTTTGTAAAGCACAGTGCTCCTATGTTGCATTACAAACCTTTAATGGGTAAATGTTTACCTACATTTGTCAATTGACAGCTTTTGTTCATCAGCTCAACCTTCAAAGATGATAGTGCCAGCACCTGGTAAACGGTGGCTGTCATTGCAATATGGCCACACAACCAAATTCTTGTCTCCCTGAAAACAATGCATGCAATTACCCACTGTAAAAGCTTCCACTGCCCTCCACTTGGTGTGCACAATGTCAGGCTATACACAGTGCAATGAAATGGACCAATGATAGCTGTGGGTACCAGTACTCAGTTAAAGATGCTTCTGTGTGGATGTGTATAACCCATTATAGTTGCACAAATTATAAGTCCCATTTGGTGACAGCAGGCAGAATGTCTTACTCAAACCAAAAAAAGATACCCAAGTAACACGGTACCACCGGAAAGAAATTTTTAAAATCCTGGTCTCTGATGTCAAAAGAATGTTGAGAACAGAGGCAGTTCACCTACCAACTTCCTGCACCATAGAAGGTGAAAACGGGGAACGACGAACCTTTGACGTGAATCCTAAATCCTGATTGTAGAACATGGACACAAGGTGACTGAATAACAATAGTCTCCACTCCATTTGATTTTGCAGCAGCTTTTGAGTGGTTTAGTATCTTGAAAGAGGAGCTATCTCTCAGTGGGAGAATCCTTTCCTACAGTCTAATGAGGCAACTTACTTCCATCTCTAGTCAGAATCCCCATATTATTTTAAGCACACATTTCAAAAGAATGAAACCCCTACATACCAACACAGTTATCGCAGACACTACAGTGGGATGCCCGAGGCGGGCGGAATATCTTGCATGTGTAGCAGTATTTCAATTTGATAATCTGGTTGTTGATCTGAATATCTTTGATTCTTGGTGGCGGTCGCTGGCCTGCTGGGACATTCCCATTGGCTGCCTCTGGAGATTATGGTAAACATATATCTGTTAGGCAACATTACAAAAAATATTTAAAATTTCAGTGACAATTTTATTTTGTGTTTAAAAAGTCAAGTAAAGAACAAAGTAATACATTTAATGGTTTAGTGGAGTTTGTGTTACTGGCACCAACAACTTCCAGATTAGAAATCAGCACTCAGATTTTCACTCATCTAGATCCAAAATAATTTACATTGTTGAAGATATACTAACTAGATTATCGAGACTAAAAACAGTAGCCAGTCACAACTATCTGTTTTAAAAACACAATGATTTCACACAGACAATTTCATCACTAGTCTTCGTCTTCCCTCCTCTCCTGAAGACACTGACTGTTTCTGGGGTACTGCCTCAGTCACCTTCTGGTACATTGCCCAAGTGGCCACTTTACATGTGTGAACTTTGAAAGCAGGTATCGGCAGATTAGCCAGATCCTGTTATCCCCCAACATTCATAAACGTGCACTTTCCAGCAGAGTCACGGGCTAGAGAACTGCAGCAGGAACCCTAGCTGATTTCTTTTCTTTCCCACACCCAGTAATTTTTTTTTTTAATTCGTTCATGGGATGTGGCGCTTCGTTGGCGAGGCCAGCATTTATTGCCCATCCCTAACTGCCCTTGAGAAGGTGGTGGTGAGCTGCCTTCTTGAACTGCTGCAGTCCGTGTGGTGAAGGTTCTCCCACAGTGCTGTTAGGAAGGGAGTTCCAGCATTTTGACCCAGCAACGATGAAGGAACGGCGATATATTTCCAAGTTGGGATGGTGTGTGACTTGGAAGGGAATGTGCAGGTGGTGTTGTTCACATGTGCCCGCTGCCCTTGTCCTTGTCCTTGTCCTTCTAGGTGGTAAAGGTCGCGGGTTTGGGCGGTGCTGTTGAAGCCTTGGCGAGTTGCTGCAGTGCATCCTGTGGATGGTACACACTGCAGCCACTGTGCGCTGGTGGTGAAGGGAGTGAATGTTTAGGGTGGTGGACGGGGTGCCAATCAAGCGGGCTGCCTTGTCCTGGATGGTGTCGAGCTTCTTGAGTGTTGTTGGAGCTGCACTCATCCAGGCAAGTGGAGAGTAGTCCATCACACTCCTGACTCATGCCTTGTAGATGGTGGAAAGGCTATGGGGAGTCAGGAGGTGAGTCACTCACCGCAGAATACCCAGCCTCTGACCTGCTCTTGTAGTCACAGTATTTATATGGCTGGTCCAGTTAAGTTCCTGGTCAATGGTGACCCCCAGGATGTTAATGGTGGGGGATTCGGCAATGGTAATGCCATTGAATGTCAAAAGGAGGTGGTTAGGCTCTCTTGTTGGAGATGGTCATTGCCTGGCACTTGTCTGGTGCGAATGTTACTTGCCACTTATCAGCCCAAGCCTGGATGTTGTCCAGGTCTAGCAGGCACGGACTGCTTCATTACTTGAGGGGTTGTGAATGGAACTGAACACTGTGCAATCATCAGCGAACATCCCCATTTCTGACCTTATGATGGAGGGAAGGTCACTGATGAAGCAGCTGAAGATGGTGGAGACTAAAAGCTCCTCATCTTCTGCCACATCTGCTCAACATCTCAAATATAGAATCAGAGCTGGGATATGGAATCTGGCTCAGTTATATACTCCATTTATCGACTGTGCCAGAGAGGGGGGAGTTGCAGGGAGAATTTAAATATCTCCATCACTATAGCACCCAGCTCAATCGGTAACATTAGAATCATTCTTTTGTACAAGTATTAACTCATTATAGTATTGTTGGACGATGAAAGCAGATTAAGCATAAGGAATACATATATATTCCAAGTTACACAAAGATAGAACTTTCATTTTTGTGCTGTAGTGAAGTCTATTTTCTCCACATGATTACTAATTTATTACAAAATCTTAGTCATGCTGAACAAATTCTGAGAGCTGCACAAAATCTGGTTCTCCAACAAGTAGTCAATGCCCTCAGGAGGGGAAGGGAGGGGTGAAACTTGTTAAAAAAAAAGGAAAACTAAACACTATTTGGCCATGTGACAAATGTAAGGGAAGTAAACAGCATTCAAACAGATCAGGACCAATTATAACAGAGGGATTTTAATGAAGATAAATGAAGTTAATGCCTACTTGAAACAGGAATCAGCAAACTACACAGGATGGAATGTCCATTAGCAAGATATAAAAGGATTTGGGTGCAATTATTGATCACTCAAAGGTTTCAATTCACGCTCAGCTGTAAACAAAACTAATCAAAGACTAAGCTATAACTCAGTCTTTCATCTAGAAGTCAAAAGAAGTTATTTTAAGTTTTCATATATGGCAACCTAAAAACCTGACTAACAATTTTTAAAAAGCTGATCGCCCCCAAAAACCTGACAACTCAAAAACAAGTAATTACACTGAAAAAGTGCAATGCGGCCACAGGCTTATAACCAAAGCTATATATCGAAGAAGGAAAAAAAGCATAAGTACTGAGAGCCTGAAGGCATTACTAGGGTGAAGAGATACAAGATTTAATTTCTTGGGGTGGTGGATGGAAAATCTGGGGCATGGCTCCACTCCCTCCAGAAAATCTGGATTTTTCGCACCATTTGTAAATTCCAAAACACTGGAAAATGAAGCAATTGCAATATTTAATCTGAAAAGCACAGGACATTTATTTGCTCAATTTATTGAAAACTATTTTCTGTGAAATTTAGAAATTACTTATTTTTCTTTATGCTTTAAAACTTCTTTCTCTGTAGCAGCAAATGGTCTATTACTGAAAGATTTTTTTTTAAATTGCCCAATAACAAATGGAGGATTCAAATCTGCCTTGACCATTTCTGGGGTGTGGGTAAAATTTACAATAGTACATACTCTTTAAATGCTATCCCCACCCACTTCCCCATGCCTGTTGATACATATGTTTCTAGGGGGTCCAAGAATACGTTTCTCAGAAAAAAAAATTACATCAAAAAATGGTGCATTCTGGTTAATTGTGGACACTTTTATACTTCACTAACTGATAGGTATCTAATTTTTTTTTTTAGAAAGTGACTTGGAGCAGTCTATCACTTTTCCAGAAGCTAAAAAAAAGACACTTTCAGCCCCTCTAATCCCCCAACATTTTAAACACACTACCCATTCTAACCCCTCCTCCTCAGTAGATGGAGACATTCTATCCCATCCAGCAGACTCAGTTCAGAGGCATGTTACTTCCTCCAATCCTCCCAATTCACAGTGGCACTTTCCTTCCTCACCCCAAATCAATACGACACTTTTCTGCCTCCCTCTCAGGTCAAGCTGGAAGCCTTTCTTCCTCCCCCTCCCACCAGAGTTCGAGCTGGCACTCTATCCCCCCAATCTATGCAGGTACTCTCTAGTCCATAAGGGTATTCTGCAGCCCCCTCCCAGCCTGTGTAGAAACTGTTCTCTTCCCTCCTGCCCCCCCCCCCCCACACCAAAAATAAAAATCTATGCTGGTACAGTTTTTTTCCTTCCCTCATCCAAGTCCAACCTGTTACCATTTCCCTCCTCCCCCCACAACTCTCAAATTTGAATTGGCACTCTCTTTTCCCCCCCCCCCCACACCCACACCGCTCCCAGATCTCCCTTCTCAGTTTCCTGTGTTTCTCTTGAGCATCTTGCCTCAAGAACATTGATGCATTAGATGGTGCTAACAAAGATAATGTTGAGACTTGTGGCTCTCATGGAAGACTATCTAAGCTATTGATCACTGCTCCCATGAAGTGACCCCCAACATCAGTCATAAAATTGCTTTTTGCCAGTTTAAACCCATGTCCCATTGTCCTGGCTGAACTACTTTAAAAGAAGCTAAATATCCTTAATAGGAACAAAATTAGCAGTTAACGGTAGACTTAAGCTAAAATGATCCAAATCAGAAATGACTGCTCCTATGCTAATTCTGATTCAAAAAAGCAAATTTGTTCTGACTATGCTCCCAATACAATATGGTGATTTCCTGAAGTCTTACTGTGGAACAGAATTGAAGTTCTCCATTTTCTGACCATTTCCCCTCCCCTCCCTCCTGAAGGCATCGACTTGTGCTGCCATACAGTTCATAAGTGCAGCGGCCCTCTGGTACCTTCATGAGACGATTCTTCTTCATACGTGAGCTTACACTAACTGTGGGCATATTATTCTACATCTGGGCATAGCATAACCAAGCCCAACCCTGTCCTTGATCAACATCCACCAGCAGGATGTACATTTTTATTTTTTAAACTGGACAATGACACAGCAGGAACAGAGTGTAGGGATAAACGGGTCATTACAGAGAGTAGGGATAAACAAGTCATTACAGAGAGTAGGGATAAACAGGTCATTTTCAGGTTGGCAGGCTGTAACTAGCAGGGTGCCACAAGGATCAGTGCTTGGGCCACAGCTATTTACAATCTATATTAATGACTTAGGTGAAGGGACCAAGTGTAATGTTGCATCCAAGTTTGCTGACAATACAAAGCTAGATGGGAAAGTAAGCTGTGAGGGGGACATGAGTCTGCAAAGGGATATAGACAGGTTAGGCGAGTGGGCAAGAAGGTGGCAGATGGAGTATAATGTGGGGAAATGTGAGGTTATTCATTTTGGTAGGAAGAATAGAAATGCAGAATATTTTTTAAATGGTGAGAAACTATTAAATGTTGGTGTTTAGAGAGACTTGGGTGTCCTCGTACAAGAAACACAAAGTTAGCACGCAGGTACAGCAAGTAATTAAGGCAGCAAAAGGAATGTTGGCCTTTATTGCAAGGGGGTTGAATGGCAAGGGCAAGGAAGTCTTGCTAAAATTACACAGGGCTTTGGTGAGACCACACCTGGAGTACTGTGTACAGTTTTGGTCTCCTTATCTAAGGAAGGATACACTTGCCTTACAGGCTGTTCAATGAAGGTTCACTAGACTGATTCCTGGAATGAGAGGGTTGTCCTTTGAGGGGAGATAAAGTAAAACGGGCCTATATTCTCTGGAGTTTAGAAGTATGAGAGGTGATCTCTTAGAAACATAAGATTCTGAGGGGGCTTGACAGGGTAGAGGCTGAGAGGTTGTTTCCCCTGGCTGGAGAGTCTAGAAGTAGGGGTCGGCCATTTGAGACTGAGACGAGGAGGAATTTCTTCAGAGAGTTGTGAATCTTTGGAATTCTCTACCCCAAAGGGCTGTGGATGTTGAGTCATTGAGTATATTCAAGGCTGAGATAGATAGATTTTTGGGGTCATGGGGAATCAAGGGATACGGGGATCGGGCAGGAAAGTGGAGTTAAGGTCGAAGACCAGCCATGATCTTATTGAATGGCAGAGCAGGCTCGAGGGGCCATGTGGCCAAGTCCTTCTCCTAATTCTTGTGTTGTTATGAATCCTGCTAGCACTGTTACACCAGCTAAAATCAGGTACCACCACAAACCTTTATAATCTGGAAGGCTCATTACCACACTATACAGTGCATTTACATACTGTGTCATCAGAAGAGCCCAGATTTATGGTGGTGATAATATTTCCCTTCTGTACTAGTAATTTGGCTAATTTAAGAAAGCTTCTTTCATGTCCCGAAAACTTCACAATCAATGAATTGCTTTTGAAGTGTAAAAGTCTGTTATGTAGGCATTTGTGGCACAGCAAGGTCTCACAAACAACAAAAATAACCAGTTAATCTGTTTTGGCAATGTTGATTGAGGGAGGGACGTTGGCCAGGACACTGGGAAAACTCACTACTCTTCTTTGAAAAGCATCATGGCATCTTGTACCACCACCCGAGCAGGTAAATGGTGCCTCAGTTTAACATCTCATTCTAAAGACAGCACCTCTAACAATGCAGGTCTCCCTAAATTGTGTGCTCAAGTCGTAGAACCTACAACCTTCTGACTCAAGGGGTGAGAGTACCCATTACCAAGGAAAAGTTTAAGGAACAAAAAAAGAACTTGTTCAAAGTGAAATCCATTCTTAACAGAATTTAGGGAATGAGGCCGGGGTGGGGGGAAGGAAGAGAGAGAAAGTAGTCTGCAAAAAACAAACCAGCAATAAGGCAGACCTAGTCCAAATATGTAGAGGCATTTTAATGAATTTATAAAATGTAAGCTAACACACAGCATTTATAGTTTTAAATTGAATTGGGGAGGGGGGGGGGTGGGGGGGGGGTGGGGGGGGGGGGGGGAGAAGAACAGAGAATTTTCAAGGATTATTTTGTAAAAATAATGCTTGGAAAACCACAAGCACAATGAATTGACTTTTTTGCTACACACTGCTGGTGTCAATAAACGTTAATGTGCCAGATCTCAATCATGCAAAACAGCTGTCTAACATGCAAACTTTCCCATCCTCCCTCCAAACACACAATTACCAGAAGCCAAAGTTCACAATTTGTACCACTGACTATGCTGCCCCTTCAACTGTATAAAATATATACATGTACAGAAGCTCTTTTTACTTCTATGAATTAATGCTTCACTGAGCAGGCAAAATAATGTTAAATAAATGACAAGTTTGATGGAAGGGTACCATTTTAGAGCCATTGCACTGTCGGCCACCCATGCAATTAAAATAAACTGCCGCTGTGTAAAAAAGCCTATCCATAATTAACTGCATTATTTCTGCTTCATGCAGACATTCTCTCAAAGTATGAGTAACTGTGGCCCACAGCAAGAAGCAATTTACTGAAGCAGGTCACACAAAATGGAAGGTCAGCAATAAAAAAAGCTCCAACCACCAAGTTCAATTTGCTTCAAAAAGAAACCTACTTGCTAACATTTTCCAGAAAAGGGTTGTTTATTCCACCAACGAACCACCACCACAAATGAATATTAAACAAAGGAAAGAAGAAACCTATAGACTTTGAGAAAAATATGTTACTGCACAGGAGGGGGAAAAAATACAAAAATGGTTGATAGGAGAAACTGGGCGAATCGCCCGGCCATTGTAAATTAATGGATTGAAAATCAGGCAGGTTCTATAACAGCCAGGCGATCTGCTCCATCTGATTACTGCCCCAGGTAAAGTAAAAAATCTACCCCAGTGAGAAGGGAAACCAAGCAGGAATAGGTATCAAAAAGAACAGGATAAAATGGGATAAGAAGACATCATAATTGGAGAGAAATGACAGAAAAAAAAATGGACTATTCCTCTAGAAATCTTGATCAGAATAAACAACTGCAAAAAAAGTCTAGGAGAAATTGTGAAGCACACATTACCCATTTTACCACCCTCCCAGCGCTTGTGCCAGTAAGTCACCAGTTCCAATTTCTTGGCTTGCCTAGGGTGGCAGGTGTTCACACGGATGACTGACTGAGAGAAAGTCACTTCCAATCAGCAGAAGCATTTCATCAGCATTGAGATTCTTGCAAAGTCAACTAAGTTATTAATTGTAGTCTATTCTGTTTAAATTCAAAGGATAGCATTTAAAATTAGTCTTTTCTATAAAAAAAATTAAAATATTTAATTTCTTCCTCCCTTCCATGTGATGATCCCCAAATCTTGAGCCACATTTAATTTTCAAAGAGGCTTAGTAAAATTGGAGAATAGATTTGAACAAATTCCTAATAATTTAGAAAGTTTCCAAGCTCGGTGAAAAACCCCTATCATATTCAGTGCCATAGTTAAACTCATCAGTTCAATCAGTAGATGTGCCTTTGACTTGTTTAGAGTAGAATGTGCTAAGCTGTTACAAACCCCTGATCTGTGCAAATGTGCCTCCTGTTACAAAGAGAAAAAAGGAAGTTCCACTAATATTTAACCAGCGCAGATCGGGAGACAGTTTGAACGGAGTATCTCCTAGTTATAAGCCTACAAATAACAGAATGGTGCAACATTAAAAACATGCATATTAAAAATATTGTCCAGGATTAAAATGAATGATACATAAGGATAGAGCAAAGAAGATTTCCCCCACCCCCACCTTTTCTGATGATTCTTCTATTTGAGAACAAAAGACATATTTGTATCTTTATGCACTCCAAATAATGTTTTGTGAGGGGGAAGGGTAGAGGGGCAGGCCAAGGAAGATTTAGGAAAACCATTTGTATAGAAACACACAAAGGTCATCAGTGGTTAGAGATTGTAATCAATCAATTTAGAGCAATTGTAAATTTGTAATTTTATTTAAATTAGGAAAAAGCAACATGAAAGGCCAAGGCCTATAACACAGGACACCAAAGGTGAAGAGTCGAAGAGAAGATGAGATAAATCAATCAGGAAGTAGCAATTAGTCATGCCAACCTTGGGTTTTTAAAACCCCAAGATTTAGGAGGAAGGAATAGCTGAGCGATGCAAGAGTTCCACAATTTTTGAGGCACCTGGAAAAAAGTTAGAGTAGGAAACTGTACAATGAGTCTTGATTTCGACAAAGAGAAAATGCAGGGTGGAGGAAGAGCATGCAAGACCATCATGGGCATGCCGGCGGGTGGAGAGCGGGGGTGGATTTTCGGGTGCGAAACCCAGGAGAAGTCGGTGGGTCTCAATGTGGCCAATTGATGCCTCTTCCAGGTTTCATGCCCGGCAGAGAGGAGCTGCACATCTGAGAGGGGAATTGGGGGGTTGGGGGTGGGGGGGGGGGGGGGGCGTGAGAGAGCGAGAGCACCCTCATCGGCCACTGGGAGAGAGATGGAGGATGGGGGGTTTCCAGGAGACATCGGAGATTGGAGGGGGGGTGGCCCAGGCAGCATCGGTTTTAAGGTACGTTTGTTAACTTTTTTTTTTAAAATGGAAAATGTCATTTTATTTACTGTATTTTTCATTGATCCAGCCTCTCCCGCCTGCTTTCACAGGCGTGAATCAGAAGCGATGGGAAAACTGCCCAGGTAAGGTTAAAATCTTTACATTTTATGTATTGGACACTTTTTTTTTAAAAAGTACCTCATTGAGGTACATTGCCCCTTTAAGTATCAGCCTGCCGGATTTAAGTGGAAGCGGGACTTCCTGGTGACTGCTGTGCGCACGCACACAGATTTGCCGAGTCTAACACAAAAATGGGTAGGTTCTAGCCGGGATGTCTGCCCGCTCACAAAAACATAGATTTGTCTGCAACCCCCCCACCCCACTGGATCTTGGGGGCTAAAATTGAGCCCCATATTTCTGCAATTGAATTGGTACAGGCGAGAGCGTTAGCTTTGGGAACATTGGTGTACAGCCTCATGTGCAATATTGGCAATACTGGAGAATAATGACAGGAGTAGGACAGAACATGCAGTTTGGTCCCATGGGAATTGGCTCCCACAGTTACTATAAAACCCCAACAATTTGGGTTAATTAATGCAATTGGCAAGATATTCCTGTCTTCAGTTAAAATGATACCAATTTAACCCAATTAAAATGCCCCCCAGCTTACAGTTGAAAACAATGAATAATATAACTCTTCCATTATTGCTGCTTCGGTTGAAGTTAAAGAAAGTTGCAACTCTAAGGTCAGTTAAATAAGAAGATCCCAACTACGAAACAAAAACTAAGCAGTACTAGATGATCAGGAACACAATATTTTTTACAAGTCCCAGAACAGTACATTGTACAATGTAAGTTCTGGTACATAATGTAAATTACAAGTTTTAACTGGAACAGACTCCAAGTTCTTCAAACTAAAACATAAACATTAATGCAGTTACCTTTCTCAGATATCAAAAGACTCACTAACACACGACCACACAGAAACAGCCAAAACCCTGAAGATTTAGATGCCGCAGTTCCCAGTCTAGTCCACGTAGCTTACTGTATAATTACTTAAAGAAAGGATTCAATATAAAGAATGGCTACTGCAGCCTCAACAGCACTGAACTATTATGTGGGATTACATACAAGATCGTCTGTTTCGAAACAGTCAGCACATTTCCTGCCTTGGCTTCCCCTCCCATCCCTGCACTGTCACCTCGTGTTTGCCCCAAGGTTCCTCCTTTAGCCCTCTGTACCTCGTCTACAAGCTGTACTTTATGACATCATCCACAAGGCGAAATAAATTTCCATATGTATGCCGAAAACACCCAGCTCTATCCCTCTGCCAGCACCCTTGACTCCATAGCCATCACTGCACTCTCACATGGAAGTTGCTTTCTAATATAGCAATGTCAAGACTGAAACTATTCCATTCAGCTATCACCAAAAATTTTGCATCCTAATCAGATTCCATCTTCCTTCAGAGCTGCTCGCTCAGGCTGAACCTGATGGCGCATAACCAGGGTGTTTTGTTTAACCCAGGTGAGCTTCAAATCACATATCCAAATCACCAAGATGACTATATTACAGCCACCATTAAAACTGCCTATTTACACCTCCAAACCATTGTGAAAACCCTCCTTCTCCTTCTTCCCACACCACCCCCACCACTCCACTTCAATCCCCTGCAGGTTTTGCTACTCAAACACTCTTAATTGCAGGCTCCTGAATTGTACCCTACATAAATCTCATCCGTTTCCTATCCTGCACCAAGCCCTCATCCCTAGCACTGCTAGTCACCAACCTCCACTGGCTTTCTATCCCCCAAAGCATCAAGTTGAAAATCCTTGTCTCATCTACAGATTTCTCCACAGCTTTATCTCACTGACCTCCAAACTCCTGCAGCCCTACAGGCAGGGGTGTGCACTCAACTTTTTTGACTGTGGCCTCCTCTACGATCCCAGACTCTGCTCCACCTTTGGTCACAGAGCCCTCTGATATCTTAGCCTCACACTCTGCAATGTTCTCCCTAATCTATTCTGCACTGCTACACTCCTTAAAAAAATTTACCTCTTCAACCATACTTTGTCAACTTCCCCCAGCTGTTTTTAGTGTCAGATTTCACCTGTGAAGCACTTTAGGGCATTTTATTACATTAAATGCAGTCCAATACAAATTGTAGGAACCCCAACAACATTTTTAATCTCTTCCATTTCCTCCCCTCCTCTCCTCTTGTGGTAGAATTCCACCAGCATTCATAGCCCTCCTGTATTTCATCCAAGTGCCTATTATATATGAGCCTCGACCATGAGAGTCAGCAGGCTATTCAACTGCTGGAGGAACATCACAAGAGAGCCCGATCCTGTCATCTCCCAAAAATCACATATAAGCACTTTTCATCAGGAACCACAAGATAGTGCTCTGAAGTGGGAATCCTGGCTGATTTCCTTTACAATTGTACTAACTCAGCTCAAACCAGGAATCAAATCTGTAACCTCCATATAGACAGATGTTACATTATATCAGACTGTGCCTTTACCCACTTGGTCATTGGTTAAGCTACATGTTGCCATTTATAATTCAAATTTTAATCATTCAAACTTGGGGTATAACAGCTGAGTTTGATCCTGCCTTCACCTGAAATATATAAAAAGCACTTTCCAGTAGGGTAACTGAACTATCAAGAGAGTGAAAACTCTGGTTGATTTTCTCCTTTATCTGGCAGACACAAAGGCTAAATCATACCAAACCGGTTATCACTTCAGCTGAGATCAGCTAACTCAGCACAAACTGGGAATTAACTTTGGACCTTCCGACATGAATGCAAATTCTTTTTTGGTTTCTTTCCTGGTTTGCATGACTAAGTACTACACCACACATAATGCACTTACTAACTAAGCCATTAGAGCAATTTATTTTGTACTTCTATTTCTCACAATTAATTATTTAAATATTTTTCAAGATAGGTCAGACTTTGGAATTTATAAAGTTAGGGTTCTTTAATGCTTAATTTAAATTGTCTGAGTAATGTTCAATTTGTGTAAAAAAAAGCTACAGACGGAGTATAGGTCAGTGCCAAACAATTAAATTACCCCACGTGGTGGATTAAGTGCCTGCATTCAAGTTTTTGAGGACATGTAAAGAGCCACCCCTTCTTGCCGCACCTATTCTATATCTCACAGGAAATTAAAACATGGCAACACCTTCACATACATTTGAATTAAATGAATGAATTATGCACCTAGTAATCACCAAAAATCTGTTGGATCTTTCTGCTGAATGACCAGCTCCATCTTCATTAATTTAAAGCTGCCTGGTGTAGTCATATACTGAGTGCAGCACTTACAAATTCACCCAAATACAAGCAGAACAGAGTTGTATAATTCATCAGTTCTTTATACAATTAGTACTAGCTTTACAAATACATGAATTGTACTCGGTAGAATTCAAATTACAAATTTTCTTGCAAGTATTATCATGGGTCAGGTACAATGTAGAATTATTACTACAAAGCTGCTAGACTCTTTAATCCCTCTCCGCTCTACCCCCTCCCCCACCACCGAAAAAAGCTTTATGCCTTCTCTTTGAGCTTGCCCATATAGTGCCAAAGTGCATCTTAAAATGGACTGAGGAACCATTCTACTGGGTACTGGGCTAAAACTGTCGAACTACAGGAGGGCCTTTATTACTACAAAGCTTTCAATCCTGAACCCAGGTTATCAGAGATAGGACAATACATAAATATGCTAAAGTAGTCTGGCAAACTATGAATTGAAGGTTAACTCCGTTCTCTGAAATTTACCTTTTCTCCTTTGCTGTGTAATGAAAATATTATGAAGTAATGAATACAAGTCAAAATTTACATTTCTTCTTTCCTACCTATTTCCATCTCCACAAATGCAGCTTCGTCTGGTTCAGCACGTGGGAGCACACCAGGGTCGCTGAAACTGGTTCGCAGTAGCATGGCCATCACAAAGATGAAGAGGACAATTGCAAACACTGGAATTGCAGGGGAAAGATGAATAGCCAAGTAAGGACACCTGAGGAGGGCAAATATAAGGGAAAGGGGTTAGAGAGGTCATTAAATATTCAGGAGCAGATTACACCGGTATTGGAAGGAATCAATGGTGGCTTAACAACTCCTCTGCTTTCCCCTCCCCTTTAAAAATAACATACACAAATTGATCTATCCACATTATAAATTGGAGGCAGGGTAAAAATGCTTATGTTCAAGTTTTATTGCTAAACTACATAGTAATAGGTGTGTGCATGTGCATGAAGAATGATCTGCTTTAGAGCAGTAACTGTGGGTTATTGACACAATCTCTGATTTTAAGTCAGAGTAGCATGCATCATCTTCACATTGGGTTCGGCACTATTCAATGTACAGCCTACTAAAAATCAGACAACTCGAATGTGATTCCTGTGATCAACATCCCACATACAATGCAATCAATAATGGATTCACACTCAGAAAACCCTATCTCCTCTGAGGATTAAAATAGTGTGTGGAGATGGCGTGGGATTCAAGTCAGAAAGTAATTGCAATTGGCAGTTAGTTCCCACAAAGGTAGCAAGAAATAGAAGAGTCATGGGCTAAGAGTACAGAAGTAAACAAAAAGCTGGTGATGGAAAAATTTCTATTTTTATGGTTCCATTTTAAATGTCATGACAAATCTTTGCCCTTCCATAACCCTCACCTCCCTGTGAGGATTCCTGCTCATTTACATCCTCTTAATTGACACTTGATGTCCATTTGCAACTGTTGCTGTACTCTTAATTATCCTCTGTCACAGTCACTCAATAAACTGATTGTGAAATGCAGTATCACAATCTCATACAAAAAATAACTTGCCCATTAATGATCCAAAGTATGGTGAAAAAAACCACACATCTCCAGGTGCATTAACAGACTTCAACTTTGAGCAGATCGAGCGGCTATGCTGATCTTCGAATTTCAGAGTGCTGCCACAATGGACAGAAATGCAATGGTTGTCAGGAACATAAGGACAGGACTTGGTCCCCACCTTAAAACCATGCACATCAGAATAATTGGAACTTCACAAGTCCCTTTGTAGCCAGGACAGTACCCTGATGGTCTACCAAGCTATTTGAGTGGGATGTTTCTTTGTCTACTTCGTTATCATAGAATCACAGAATTCTAACAGCATGGAAGGCGGCCATTCGGCTCATTGAGTCCGTGCCGGCTCTCTGCATGAGCGATCCAGCTAGTCCCACTCCCACACCCCATCCCTGTGGCCCTAAATTTTTTTTTCCCTTCAAATACTTATCCAATTCCCTTTTGAAAGCCACGATTGAATCTGCCTCCACCACCCCCTCAGGCAGTGCATTCCAGATCATAAATCATTCGCAGTGTAAAAAAGTTTATCCTCATGTCATCTTTGGTTCTTTGGCCAATCACCTTAAATCTATGTCCTCTGGTTCTTGACCCTTCCGCCAATGGGAACAGTTTCTATCCATCTCGACCCTTCGTGATTTTGAATACCTCTATCAAATCTCCTCTCAACCTTCTCTGTTCCAAGGAGAACAACCCCAGCTTCTTTAGTCTATCCATGTAACTAAAGTCCCTCATCCCTGGAATCATTCTAGTAAATCTCTTCTGCACCCTCTCCAAGGCCTAAAGTGCAGTGCCCAGAACTGCACACAATACTTCAGGTGTGGCCAAACCCAGTTTTTTTTTAATAAAGGTTCACCATAACCTCCTTGCTTTTGTACTCAATGCCTCTATTTATAAAGCCCAGGATCCTGGATGCTTTCTTAACTGCTTTCTCAACCTGCCCTGCCAGCTTCAACGATTCGTGCACATATACCCCCAGATCTCTCTGTTCCTGCACGCCTTTTAGAATTGTACCCTTCAGTTTATATTGCCCCTCCTCATTCTTCCTATCAAAATGCATCACTTCACACTTCTGTTAAATTTCATCTGCCACATGTCCGCCCATTCCACCAGCCTGCCTATGTCCTCTTGAAGTCATAAGGGCATAAGAAATAGGAGCAGGAGTAGGCCATACGGTCCCTCGAGCCTGCTCCGCCATTCAATCAGATATCATAGCTGATCTTCGACCTCAACTCCACTTTCCTACCCAATCCCCATATCGCTCGATTCCCCTACAGTCCAAAAATCTATCCATCTCAGCCTTGAATATATTCAATGACTCAGCATCCACAGCCCTCTGGGGTAGAGAATTCCAAAGATTCACAACCCTCTGCGTGAAGAAATTCCTCCTCATCTCAGTCTTGAATGGTCGACCCCTTATCCCCCTAGTTCTACGCTGCCAAGCCCCCTCAATCTTATATGTTTCAATGAGATCACCTCTCATTCTTCGAAACTCCAGAGAGTATAGGCCCATTCTACTCAACCTCTCTTCATAGGACAACCCTCATCCCAGGAATTAATCTAGTGAACCTTCACTGCATCACTTCCAAGGCAAGTATTCCTTAGATAAGGAGACCAAAACTGTACGCAGTACTCCAGGGTGAGATCTCACTAAAGTCCTGTTCAACTGTAGTAAGACTTCCTTACTCTTGTACTCCAACCCCCTTGCAACAAAAAGGGGGTTGGAGTACAGTATCACTATCCTCCTCACCGTTCACTACCCTTCCAAGTTTTGTGTCATCTGCAAATTTTGAAATTGTGCCCTGTGCACTCAAGTCTAAGTCATTAATATATCAAGAAAAGTAGTGTTCCTAGTACCAACCCCTGGGGAACACCACTCTATACCTCCCTCCAGTCCGAAAAACAACTGTTCATCACTACTCTGATTCCTGTTACATAGCCAATGTCATATCCATGCTGCCACTGCCCCTTTTATCCCTTGGGCTTCAACTTCATTGAGCAGCCTATTATGCCGCACTTTATCAAATGCCTTTTGAAAGTCCACATACGCATTGCCTTCATCGACCCTCTCTCTTACCTGAAACAACTCAATGAAGTTAGTTAAACACAATTTGCCTTTAACAAATCCGTGCTGGCTTTCCTTAATTAATCCACACTTGTTCCAGCAATTGTTGATAATCCGGGACAAAAAATTGTTCCTAAAAGTTTCCCCACTACTGAGGTTAAACTGACTGGCCTGTAGTTGCTGGATTTATCCTTACACCCTTTTTTTGAACAAGGGTGTAACATTTGCAATTCTCCAGTCCTCTAGCACCACCCCTGTATCTAAGGATGATGGGAAGATTAAGGCCAGCGCCTCCGCAATTTCCACCCTTACTTCCCTATTGTTGCCCTTATCACAAAAATTCCTTGTAAGATCCAAGAAAACGACATTCTGATAACTTTCTGCAAGATAGAGAGATCTGGTTTTGTGACCTTTGACCCCTCAATTGCTCTTTAGACTCAATCAGATGTAGCAGTTGACTTTAAGAAGTTGGCACTTGAGAGTATGGCTCTCCAGAGCATCAGCTTATCAAAGCATGCTTTCCAAAATGATCAGCAACTATATTTCTTGCATCTGAAAAGCATTGTCTTGATTATAGCTGGTGCTGAAACCAAAGTAACAGGGTTGTGTATGTGATATCGCAGCAATTTCTCCTTACAAATACCAGCAAACCAAGGTCTCAATCCTAGACAACGCTGCTATTTCTGCTTGTTGACCTTGGGCTAGGTTGCAAATTCTGGTTGGAGGTATTCTTGGAGGTTTGATCATGTGATGTTGACCATGTGACACCTGACCACATGACATCGGCAAACGTTATTGCATTTACCTTATAAAAGGTTGGTCCCCTATAGTGGAGTATCTTCACTCGTGGTTTTGGGCCAGTAACTGTTGTGCGAGAAGTTCAGAGAATCAGGAAGCCAAACACAAGCAGGAAAAAGGGAAACAGAGGGCAGGGAAGTAGGGAAACCGAAGGTGGGGGAGTGGTTCATGGGGGGAACCAAGGGTGGGAGGAACTTTGATTCCACCAGTAACTAATAGCAACACAGACATTGCACTGCTAACTAATACTGGTAACACTTAGATTCCCCTTATAACCAACAGTAACACAATAACTCATGATAGTCTATATGTAACTGGTAGTAATTGGTGATATCCTACCTGTAACTAGTAGTAATCCTATAACCTGCTAATATTCACTCAAACTACAGTCAGAATCTCCCTGCATTGTACAAGGTGCAATTCAAGTCTCTGATCAATGCCACTGTTAATAGGCCCAATCTCTCTCCTTAAACTCTGGTTTGGACTCAGATTCTGTGTGAAGATGACAACTCTGCACTGGTAGCCTCAGTCAGAGCCTACCTGTATTCGGACTTCACACATCAAAACCGGCCGGCACAGACAGACTTGAACAAAAAGAGAAATCACACACAGGGCGCCCTTTACAGGCTGCTCATCTAATGCGCCACTCGACTCACCATGTTGCTGCTCCTGCTCATGGCTCTCTAGAAAGTACTGGTCCCATGCTCATCCCATCCCCCAGTCTGTCTCTCCTCCTCTACCCACACGCCGCCCCCCCCCCCCCCCCACCCACCACTCAAGCCCCAATTATCTCGGACCCCCAGTGTCTCATTCTTCCCCCTGAAACACTTACCCTGCGCCTCCAACTCTCCAGCGCCACCGCCCCCTCCCACCGCCCACACACTATTGTGCCCAACACACGAGCCCGTCCCGACTCTCTGCAATGGTTGTGGGAGTCGGGGAGGGGGTGGGGGGGGGGGGGGGGGGTGATGGCACGGAGCATGGGGAGCCACTGCTTCGGTGGAAATTTAAAGTGCAAATTCTCCCCGGCCGCAAGCAACATCGCTCAGATCCATGCCCCATTCCAGGTTACTCCTGGGCAAAGGCAGTTGGGAATATCCAGAGTCCACACTGAAGGGCTCCTGTAAAGTCAAACCTTTCATTCAACAGTGAACTCCCACCTGGATTTGAATCTAGTTCAGTACAATGCATGGTCAGAGCTATGTGTACCTACAGGTTTGTGTTATCTACATTTTAACATTTAAAACTCTTACTTTGCTAGCCCTCATCAAACACTGTACAGGACATTTGGCTTTGAGACCAGCCATATCTTTCTGTCAGGAAGAGAAGGGTGTTTTCATTATCAATGGTTCCCAGTGAAAACTGTGCCTCGCAGCTTCATTTATGATCTTCCATTTCAAGTTTCTTCAATTGGAGAAGCACCAGATATTGATGTGCACATATTTCTATGTAATTGGAAACAAAAGTTCATACTAATCTAGGCAACTGGAAAACCATCACTAAACAGCAGGTAGAAAGCACCTTTTGTTAATCCCCAGCAGGCCAACACTCACTTGAGACGCAACGTAACTTCTGCTAGTTAAAGAATGAAGATTGTGGTTTAGGAAGAGGCCTTGCACACAGCAACGAGAGAAGATCAGCTAACGAAAATGACAAAACAAAGACTGATTTCTTGCAGTGACGGAGTCCCTATGGGATGAAGACAATATTGGAAGTTTATATGGAGGCTGAGATTGATTGCTCTCAATGAACAAGGAAGACTATTCCTACAGTAAATAATCTAACACTACTCCCCTGGAAATGTTGCATTTTTAGAAAAGATTTCTTTACCCTGAAACACTGTCACTGATGTTTAATTGCAAGTCATTTTTAATTTGTAGAAATGTCAAAGTCACAAGTTTCTGGTGACTGTCCAGCTCATTTCTGATACAATAAATGTTGTTCAACTTGAAAATCAACATTGTGTAATTTAGATCACTGTGGCCTAAACTGTATCCCTGTTGACAAATAACCATTTGCAATTAATAGTTCCTTCTCCCATGTTTTCTTTAAAACTAAAGCTGTAGGTGGTGAATGGGAATGACTTGATATGCAAAATTTATGATTAAAACCACTTTTATTACAATACAAAGAAGCAAATTTTTCTCTATGGTAGAGTTAAATACAAATGGAGGCAATTATAATTTCCCCATTTTTAAACTAAGAGAAATCAGGCAGAACTTTTACACTCAAAAGCCTAACTTGCAGAAAAGAGCACACTTGGGATGGGGAGGGGTGGAAGAGAGATCGAGAGAAAGAGAACACACAATGATAGATAGCATTCTGTACTTCTAATTTTGCCACTGGCGTACTGTTCATTATAATATGTTTAACTGGAACTAAGCATAAACAAATCTGAAATTTAATTAAAACAGAATCTGACGAGTTAAAGCAGCCTGGTAAACTGCACATTTACATGAAAAACTTTTATGCTATTTCAGCACTCATACATTCCCCTTGCCCAATTTTCTCCTCCTTCTGTCACAGCCACTGCCTCATGCTGGAGTACGGTTTTACTGCTACTGGCATCATCTTAATATCTTGCCAAAGTAGCTATTCTTCATAAGTGAATTGTAACCAAGCATATTTGACGTTGGAGGGGAGTCACAGCCAAGCCTAATCCTATCAAAAAATGCACGCTTTTCAGTAAGAAAAGTGAAGCATTCTGGCCAATTTTCCCCTCCTCTAAGGGTAATAACACCACTCCAACTGCTACCCCAGCTGAGATATGCTAATTCAGCACAGACCAAACTTGGACCTTCTGGTCTGAATGGAATACAATGGGTAACTTATCAGATTTTATACAATAAAGTGTTTTTTTTTAAAAAAAGGTGCTAAATTGTTATTCACAAGCACAATCAAATTTGCATTGGAAGCTGTCCCTCTCACTTTAGGGAAGAGCATGAAAAAGGAAGAAGGGGAAGATTGGTGACATAATTTATGCACATATATAACTAGTTGTGTATTATTTTATTAGGAACTGGAGTCAGGCAGTCCAAATAACATGAGTCAGAAACCACAAGGCTGGCCTTCATGAGAAAAGAAAATGTCACACCTGGCACAATGCAGACTGGTTTTCTGAGATGGATTTTCAAGCACTTTACTGAACTGTTACAAACACAGCTTAGTCCCACGTCTAACCCATGTTCTCTCTGAACTGGGAGTCATCACAAACAATTAAAAAGACACACTTCAAGCCAAAGAACGTACAAAATAGCTGACAAGTTTTGCTTACTACATTGTGCTACTAGCTCTGAGGGTCAACAGGAGCCACCATCAACTTGAATCTTGCAAGCACCACCTAATTATAAAAGGCTATGAAATTTGCAATTCTGCTCCCGATTAGAGAATTTAGAAAGTTTTCATAGTTTGTTAAATAAATAGCCCCCCTTAAACAAGCTGTTCTAGTGCCTGGTTATTGTGTACTGCAGTTACACCACTATGAATCAGATAGTGCTATAGTGGCACCTTTCAAATAGAAAAGTTCACTGCCCAGTGTTCTACTGAGCCACACAAGCCAATAAGGTTTGATCCTCAGCCTATGCTGAGTTAGTTGATCTTAGCCACAGTGGGAGACACAGCAACTGGCTTTGATCCCTTTCGGAAAGGCGGAAGCAAAAACAGGTAGGGTTCCCATTTTTGATTATATTACCCAGTGATGCCTATTGAAAAGTGCACATGGATGTTGGGTGAGGACAGGACTGGGCTCAGCCATGGTTAAATAATCTGCTGACACTCTGTCTAGACTCTGCTGACACTCACCGTCTAGACTCACATGAAAAATGGCCACTTGAGCAAGCTAACAAAAGGACAGACAACACCTATCAAGCCACAAAGCACGACTCCGTGCCTTCAAAAATAGTAAACAATTTTACAACACCAAGTTATAGTCCAACAAATTTATTTTAAATTCACAAGCTTTCAGAGGCTTCCTCCTTCCTCAGGTGAATGTTGTGGAAATGAAATCCTCGAACATTCACCTGAGGAAGGAGGAAGCCTCCGAAAGCTTGTGAATTTCAAATAAAATTGCTGGACTATAACTTGGTGTTGTAAAATTGTTTGCAATTTACTCGACCAGGCAGAGTTAGGCTCCAGGGGCTGCCAATGCATATACTCGTTTACCAGTCCTCTTACTGGTGCGATGTCTATCATGCAACCTAATCAGTTTTGCAAGTCTGGGCTTGCAATTGGCTGAAAATTTACATTTAAAGCTGATGGTGAGCAAATGAAAGTTTGCTCCCACCTCCAGACAGTGGGATCCAGAAGACACAGACAGGGTAAAATGTCTTACCAACATACATAAAAGACCACCTGGCCCCATGCAGGCATGATGCACCCATGTGCATCACTGACCCATCCTCTAGTCATGCAATCTCCCAGGAGAGGCAAAAATCTAAAAAAAAACCCATTATGAATCCAAGAAACATTATGGGGTCAATTTTCCAATGAAGTAGTGGGTGTGTTGGGGGCGGGGGGGGGGCTTCGAAAATTGTGGAAATCCCGAGCAGGTTTGGAACCCAGCTCCAACTCGCAGACTTCCAGGTCCCCCACTGACGCGTCTGAGTGCACATGTGCACCTCCTGAATGAGGAAGTCCCACTGGCAATTAAAGCCGGCAGGATGATAGTTAAGAGACTTATGTAGATACTTGAACTACTTAATTTTGTCCACATTGAGGCAGGGGTCCCATTTTTAAACATCCTCAGCATGTTTCTAGTGCTGTGGGAAACACTCCATGTTCTACCAGACATATTTCAGCCAGCAGCCAGTTGGACATTCAAATGCTCGTTTGACAAATGGGGAGAAAAGGTGAGTTCTTGCTGCAGGGCACTCAGTTCTTTCAAACAAACTTTAGGCTGCGAGATCTTTGTGTTTTCACTGAAAATTCTTACGTTCCACTCACAATTCTTCTGTTCACACATATTTAACAACTTTTTGGACCCCTCAAACTCACACCATCAGGATGGGGGGGCGCCATGGCTACATCCGAGGACGAGCAACATCACCAGCCTCGCCAGGCACGGCGAGCACTTCCGCCACTTGCAGCTCCACAACACAGTGCTACACCACAGGCACCTGCGCAAGAGCACAGAGGGCAACAGAGGGAGCGACGTCGCAGGAGGCACTACCCTCGCAACAGGGTCTACAGACAGAGGCTCAGCTTCCTAGACCTCTGAGGAGCAGTGCATACGGAGGCTCAGAGCAAGTCGGCAGATAGTTGCAGACATCTGCAGCCTCCTTCATGCCGAGTTGCTCCCGGCTGGGCCGAACGGCATCTCATTACCCGTCGCTGTCAAAGTCACCACTGCCCTCAACTTCTTCGCCTCCGGATCATTCCAGGGTACCATCGGGGACATCGCCAGGGTCTCTCAGTTGTCTGCTCACAAGTGCATAAGGCAGGTCACCGACTGCTTGTTTCACAGAGCCTTGCAGTATGTCAACTTCCCCATGGACGGCCTTAGCCAGATGGAGGGGGCAGTGGGATTCCACTCTGTGGCTGGCTTCCCACAGGTGCAGGGTGCAATAAATTGCACCCATATAGCAATACAAGCACCTCCACACGAGCCAGGACTGTTCATCAACAGAAAGGGGTATCACTCCATTAATGCTCAGCTCGTTTATAACCACCGCAAAAGATTCCTTCACGTGTGCACCACATTCCCTGACAGCCACCACGATTCCTTCATCCTGAGGAAATCCAACATCCCACCCCTCTTCCACACACCGAACACCCTTAAGGGCTGGCTCCTCGGGGACAAGGAATACCCCCTGCATACGTGGCTCATGACACCTGAGGAACCCCATCACCAAATAATAGTGTCGATATAACGACAGCCACGTCGCCACCAGGTCTACAATTCAGCATGCTATAGGGGGGCTCAAGTTGCGATTTAGGTGCCTTGATCATTCTGGGGGAGCGCTTCAATACACACCAGATAGAGTGGGACGCATTAGTCGTGTACTGTGCCCTGCACAACATGGCACAACAGAGAGGGGTGCCACTTGAGGAGGCCCCATCCACATCTGCCATCCACATTGTGGAGGAGGAGCAGCAGCTCACCTGGCTGCTCGTGAGGCCAGGGAGTCACTGATATGTGAACGGTTCTCCTAACATCAGGAAGTGTGAAGAGTCCAGTCGTCAAACTACCTGCAAAGAGCTGCGCCCACACCAGGCCACCCTCCCCTCCCTGCACAAAATAGTCCTGCAACTACGTATACACCCACTGTAAAGTGACCCAATGGGTGGCATCAAATGTCACCGTTCATGATGAACCTCATGAAAGGGGCCCATCACAAAAGCCAGCCAAGAATGGGCAAGATGTGGCAGTACTGATGACAATCATAACATTTAATGTGACTTTAACAAAAAGCAAACATAAATGAAAAACATGAGTCTGTCAAACACCCTTGTGCACACCCTTCAAGCTCATAAAACCTTCGCCTTTCTCTTATGACTACTTCTATGTGGTGCATCCCCTGGGGCTGCAGCAGATATAGTGGCAGGTCGCTCATGTTCATGCCCTGACTGCTTAGATGCTTTGGGCCTACACCCTCTGGGTTTTGGGGCCCATGAGGGCCCCTCCAAAGACTACTCCACCTGCACCTGGGGAGGAGCAGACTTGGCCACCTGGACAGGAGGCAGCATTGCCGGTACTGGTTGAGAGGGGGGCAACCGGTGAGATGTGGGAGCGCTTTGAGTGTTATCCCCACTTCCATGTCCCCTTTCTCCATCATCCCTCCCATGGGCCAGGGCCACTTCACTCCCACCACTCTGCTGAACAACAGTTTGGAGGGCATGTGTGATGCCTTGTAAGGCCAGTGCTAGTGTATCTGTCTGCCTGTCTAAGGCGGCAGAATGTTGTTCACCCTGAGTCTGAACGGCCGTTGTTAGGGCCTGAATGGACTCATTCGTGAGCAGTGCATGAAGCTCAACAGAGGCTAACCTTCTCTCCATTGCAGACATTCCTGCACTTACCTGTGCCGCCATTCCACTAACGCAGGAGTTGGACTCCTCTACCCTCTGCACTATTGTGGAGAGTGTGCGTGGCACCTGTTCCAGTATCGCGCTGTTTCTCCTTTTAAAGGATGGCCCCCGGGGTTCAGCATCTGCATCCAACTGAGCAGAGCCTGGAAAGAAGCACGCCCACCGACGCGGACTCTCCACAGCTGCCCCTGCCACCAGTGTCTGCTCGTGCTCACTGGTGTGTGGTGAATCACCAGGTACCAGCCCAATTAACTGACTACTAGGGCCTGAGATGTGAGTATATGTGCTGGTGGATGGCTCGCTATGATGTGATAGTGCGCCCTCAGATGCCGGGAGCTCCTCTGAGGAATCGCCCCCTCCCATCACTGTGGTAGTCAAAGGGCCTGTAAGAGAACAGAAGGCAATAGTAAGCATCATCACAGATGTATCATGTTGCAATGAGCATACTGAGGTGATCAACATGGCAAGCATTGTTGACATCAATTCACGTTGTGTGTGATGAATGTTAAAGTTGCGTCACCAGACATTTGTGGGGTGCCAGTCTGTGTCCCCATTGGACACACACTCGAGGGTGCAGCTAATCTCCAACACCTCCTGCTCCACGTCTGTGAGGACCACTATTTGTTGCGGCCCCCCTCCAGTCCACGCCTTCTTGAGTGCATTTTGCCCTCTCTTCTCCTCAAAGGGGAGAAAGTACAGACGTGTGAGTGAGTGATGGTGAAGTAGCCAGCCGATGAATGCATTGCTTTGGGTGAGGCTGACCGTGAAAAAAATGCATCAGAGGGTGAGTATGAGACAGAGCCATTACATTGGATGAGGATTGGGTTGAGTGGTAGTGGTGGGTTGGCTAATGGGGAGGTGAGGAAGTGCAGGTAAGTTGAGGATGAGCCTTAAGCGGGTGTGAGGCGTGATGTGATGTAGTAGTCTTGGCCGTGCAGAAATCAGTTGGCGGGGGCGGAGGTTGATGTTCACCATGGAATGCAGGAGAATCAGTAAGTGTACTCACTTTTGTTGACCTATTTAGGTCATTGAAACGCTTCCTGCACTAGACCAGAGTGCGGGAGATGTTGCTGCTGCTGCTGGTGACCTCCTCTGCCACCTGAAGCCAGGCTTTCTTGGTTGCAGAGGCAGGACACTTCCTTCCGTCCACAGGGTAAAACTTACTTCTAAGCTTGGACAGATTGCTATTTATTCTTAAGTGTTCAAAAATATAAGGGATGTTAATGAAATATTAAAATAAAAGATCACTAATTTCTGAAGCATAAAAAAGGACACAGATTTATAGTTTTCACAGAAAGACAGTCACGGAATTCAATCTCCAACAAAAATCTCAGAATACCATGCAAGAATGGAATTTGACTTATTCAATTACTATAAAACAGTGACTATGATTATATATTGTGCATTACACAACATAGTGTTACATATTACTGTTATAAAACAGCACATCATTCAATTCGCTGAGAAATATGCTTGTGATATTGCAAAAGCTTTACTATTGTTTTGTTTGTAGCTTACGCATGACAATGCTGCAAAAAGTTGTCCGCCCACAGACAGGAATTTCCCTGCACCTGCCAGTAGCCTAAGGGTTAAAATCTGATTCAATGTTGGCAGAGACACAGATGGAGTTTGCAGCTGTTAAGTCTGCCAGTTTACATAGACTAAGTACAGAATAGCCAATCTTTATACAGAACCTTATCATACAAGCACAAACTTTAAAGCAAAACGGACTGATTCGGTGACAAGTTAGCCAAGTTCAAACCATACTGTATTTCCCCATTAACTTCTCAACTTCAGTTAGCATCTGAACTACACTACCCAGCCATCGTACTCAAGTGTAGAAAACCAAAGGTTCAATTGCTAATTCAATTTTGGAAATAGTAACTAGTATTTTTTTTGCAGGAAAATTAACCCAGAAAAAGTTGCAAGTTAAAACTTAACCTTGTTTTGGTGTTTTATACACAAAAAAAATTGTTTTCAATCCTCCTAAAAATGGTTTCCGTAAGGATTTTTGTCCTCAATAATTCCCCATCAATAAACAGTAATCTTGGCATATTCTGATCAAAAAATGTTGCACGCAGGGAGCTGCAGTCTGCTATCTTTGAGTCTCTTCAGCCAATAGTGATAGGTCTGAGAAATGCTATGAACTGATCTTGAGGCTTCTCAGAGAGGCACAGGCCTTTAACAGCAAATGTTTACAAGCATTTCAAAACACAGACAATGCCATTATATTGATAAGTTTTATCATTTTATTGTAAATTTGGCAATTCTTTTGTCTATTATATTGCAAAACCTAAAGTAGCAAGTCCTCAGCTTAGTGGAGAAACTAAGGTGTCAGCCAAAAAGATTTTCAAAAAATATTTGGAGCCATATGATTAGTTTGCCCTCTCCTTTCTTTTATTGGTATTTTGCTGACTGTTTATGCTCCATTTCGTAGTTCCTCATTCCTCACATTTCATTTATATGTTCCCTATCTCAAGCTGTGATTTGTTGCCGTTTTGTAAATACAAAATTTGAGTACAAAGCAAGAAGTTTGCATGTGTACAGATATGATGCCAGTCACTCTCTTGCCCCACACCTTAGAAGGTGTAACATCTTAGGCCTTAAACTACATAGCATCAAAATACAATTCTAAGAAGTCCAGAAATAACAAATTAAGATTTTCAGATTTGTTTTACTGATCAATTCTGTAACTCCAATAAGAAAACAAAAAAGTTTTAGGGGCCACTAATTCTAGGCTTTGAGGAGGTTTTAAGATTTGAGATCAGGATGATGGAAAAAGACTGAATTTCACTCAAGAATTGGGACACCCTGATGAAAATGAGAATGTGATGAAATCAGGGCAGTTGTCAGCGATATACATATAAGGTGTTGAGACCAATAACGAGTTGATTCCAGTCTGGCAGTACTGGATCACACTGACTCACTTCAAACTGAATTTTCAGAGACAGGGCAGCATATTCTACCCAGTGTAAATTTGAAACGTTGAGAATGCAGATGCGAGCATTCGCTGTCTTAGAACATTACCAGTCTGTTTCAATTTACAAGTTGCTCAGGTGGTCCAAAGATCCTGAGCTTTTAAAAATCTGGCTTGACGATGCAGTGGACTTGTACTATGTGCAATGCAGTGTCAAATGCAAGTCGTGCAAGATAGCCTCACCCAGGGGTTTCATATAATTCTACTCTAGAGTCAGGTTAAGATCATATTCCAGTTATACCATCATCAATGCAAAACAGAATTTTGCATCCTTGTACTCAATGGCTGACGCAGTCACCCTGGTACATTAGCACAAAAGCATTTAGCCGAGGCCACAGGTCCAAAATATTTTGCATCAATTGCCACAAGGTGTAAATATATGCAAGGTGACATACATATGCTTTCTGTAAATCTACTAATACAATAAAGCAGTGAGCACAGTTCTAACTGCAGGCTACTCTACCTCCCATGACTTTTAGCTCCAAGTGATTTTTTAAGGACATCCATACAAGGCTGACATTGGAGGTCTCATCTGAGCGCCACAAGAAGTCAATTAATCACTGTTACGTGGATGCGGACATCAGTTTGTTTCCAAAATTAGAGAAAGTTGGACTTATATGATCACAGACATCTCTCATATCTCATATCTCATGCCAGAGTAAAATTCGGCAGCCCTTTGATACATCGCCAAAGATGCCACTCTTTATGCAAGAGGTAGGCCACAATTGGCAGCAAGCTATTCAACCATGAGGGATGGCAACATCACAGTTGTGCCTCGCCTCAAAATTTTAATTAGAAAACTTCTAATCTGTTCCTATATTAAAAAAATAGCAATTAGCAAGTTAAGAGTGTACTAAACTATGGAGCATTTTCTTAATTTTTATACAAAACATTGCTACAATTCTCAAAAAGGCAGTAAATAGGAACATCAAAGTTTCCCAATGAAAAGCGATATTAAGATTTAAAATAATGAGCTCTTTATATGTGACAGAAATGGAAACAAGAAGAATTTTGTTAAATCACTAGACAGAGAGTCGGAGGTATTTTGATACACCTGAGTCAGTATTCAAGTATTAAATTTCCATTTTCCGTAGAACTACTCCGACTGTCACAATGGTTTAGCTGGTAAAGGCTGAGTAAACAACACAGATGAGGAAAGTTGCTGATTCAATTACTGGTCTGCGTTAACTGTTCAGTGCTGGGGGGGGGAAAGAGGGCGAAAATAAAATCAGCACCGGTCCCCACTCAATCACTATTCAGTAACTTTGTGGACAGGATCTGCTGCGACGTCCCCTCCAGGTAGAACAGCCTGCCAACACTAGCATCACATATGGCTGGAGGGAGACAGATGTCCAATGGAACTGTACGCAGCAAGGAGTTAACACCTTCATTAGAAGGGATAGGAAGGCATAAAATTGACAGAAGAAAAATTACTGCTCCTTGACCTAGCAATCAGAATGATATGAACCAAAGACCCACAATAGTAGATTGAAACATTGAGGCAAGTCAGCCTTTAATCAATAAGACAATGCAAAACAGACATTGTTCACAATATTGAGGGGACAAAAATTGAAAGGTAATTTCATCTGGTATATTACTCAGCGTTGGGAACATTGATACTCAAAGCACAGAGAGGGGGCACCAAGAAATACTAGGAACTGCACAGACACAACTTTCCCTCCTACCCAACCCCCAGATTTCCTTGCAGCGAAATACACCAGTCTCTGTTCAGCAATTCCCCACTTGGGCAATTAAAACTGGAATGAAGCAAAGTGAAAACAGACAGCAAGTTCCGCAAGTATCACCTTCTGGGTCCATGACCCTCACTGCGATTCGAAGTATTACTGATCTAAAGCTCAGCGTCATCCAGGGTAACAACTTTGTTCCTGTATTGTAACCAAAGAATTTAACCAAACAACAAAGTGGGTTATACCAACAACTACGTTTTTAGGACATGCACTTATACAGTCGCTTTTAATGTAAACAAATGTCAGCACTTCCCAGGTGGAAGGAGCAGAGTGAACTGGGGCAGACACTGAACAAGAGTTAGAAGGAGAGTTAAGGGAAGCGACCAAAAGGTGTCAGATGAAGGTATGGATCAGAGGCAAGTTTTGAGTGGGCTTTTGAAGATGGGGGAAGAGATTTAGCAAGCTGGATGGGTTTGCTGTTGTTCACCAAGGTTACTTAGTTGCCACAATCTTGATCACTGCACATCATGTCACAAGTTAGTTTAAAAAGTGTGTAAAAACAAAGTGTAGGGCCCATTTTCCAGCTTAATGGATAGATGCATCATGTGATGTGTTGCCAAGTCCGACTGTCAAAATTCCACTCATTTTGGTAAAACAATGCAACCAGTTTTGATGGACTTCAACTTAAAAAAATGTCATTCAAACTACAGGATGGCTGGTGTGGAAAATGGTGGCTTAAGGGGTGCTCGAGGCTCTGGTTGAGGCATATTGTGCTATGGTGACTTTGGAGAGCCTGATAGGAAGCACTAAGTGCCTGATGTGTGGGGGGGCACGATGGAAGCACTAAAAGCCCTCAGTCTAATAAGTATAAAAATATAAACAGAAAAATAGATTTCAGTATTGATCCTTGTGTTACAATTGGCCTGAATGCTCTCGGATTAGAGAGGAAAGGAGGTTGAAAAAGGGTTTCTACTCCCGATCGTCATCCAGCAAGTGGTACCAGAAGTACTCGGGTGTGGAAGTAAAATGTTGGTATTTGAGTTTAGGTTTCCCTCCCAAGCCATCCAGAAGTTGCCCAAAAGTGGGTGATAATATTGTGGGAAATCCTACTTTAAGCTTTCATGTGACAAAAATAGCCACTTATGTGATGTATCAGAAGACAACTGCTACATGCAGGCCAGTATCCCAGTACGAGTCACCATCTTTAGGAAAGGGACCTGGAGGGGGAGTAAAAGGTTCTCCAAGGTCACATTTTTTGTTAAAAAAGTATCTATGTTAAATATAGGCTTTTTCAAATCAATGCCTAGCCGTGTACAAGACTTATTTGTCCCACCCAATTTGTGAAAAAAGGCTACTTCTCATTACTGAGAAAGGCTAGCACAATTTAATTTGATGTGCAAAAGAAGCTTCATCAAACTCACAAACTATAAACAAGGCCCAAATTATTTATCTGTCCAGCAACATGAACTCTGAGCCCTCTTTACTATCTCTGGGCCCTAGATTTTGAAGCACAAGTCAAGCTTGTAAACAAAGTAATAACCACACACACATATGCACTGGTTAATGCATGGACAGTGAAGTAGCAGCTTCACTCAGCCTTTATCTAGGTTTTGCTGGCCACAGAATTGGAAGCTTTGTGTTACATTTCTGAACGTGATCGATTACTTTTGTTGTCTAACAATGAAGACAATAGATGGAAAACGTGGCTTTTTGATAATGAAGTGTAGGCTACGCTTCTGATGACTTAAATACACAAATTCCTTAAACCCACTGGTAAACAGTGGGTCAATAACAACTGAGTTGAACTGGAAACAGCTCTGCACAAGTTGCTAGGGCTCTGGAATTTATTCTGCTTACATCATGAGATGTATTTCACAGCACTGGCAGAAACACTGAATCAACTGTACATGCACAGTTGTTCAAAAGTCATGATTGCAAGTTTTCGTTCACTGACCCCCCTCTGATTTCAGTGAAAAGGCTAGTGTCAGCCAATAATGCAAGGTTTGCTGGCTTGTGTTTGCATGATGGGAGCTCATGCTGGCCAAGAGGATAACAAGATGATAGCTGTGGCATCCACTGCTGTCCTCAAGTTTTGCCATCAGCAGCACCATTAGAAACCACCTTGAAGTCGTACTCATTCTTGCCAGAGCTGCTGCAGCATTATTCAAACAAAGTAGATTTATTTTGGGAGGGGAAATTCAGTGTCAAAAAACAAACACCAATCTGTTTATAAATCAAAAACTTTTTCCATGATTACTAATTGATCCTCAGAAGCCATAGATGGATAAGTTACTTCAATCGTAAACAGAGAAACCTACAGGGAATATTCCCCGACAACATCACACATGCAGTAGAAAGCTAATGTGACATTAGTATTACACACCTCCAGATAGAAGAGCAATTCCCTGCTTTCCAAACCAGTCTTTTTGGCTCAGTGGATAAGTGCACCAAAGTATAGCACAGAGCCTACAGACCAGGAAACTCCAAGGGCTGTCCTGCTTACACACCAACTTGCTTAATGGCAGCATCAATGGGGGCAGTGGGGGAGATGTCGGGTAAATTAAATCAAAATTTGTGCAAAAGAAAAATTAACTGTCAAACTGAGTCACTAAAGTGCAACTGGAACCCCTTGTTTAGAACTTGTTTTCTAAAGCTAGACCTCCTTCTAGCTTTGTAGAAGAGATCCCAAGAGAGCCACTGGACAGTTAAATTAATGGAAAGTTTATTACTTAAAAAGGTTCTGCAAAGTTAAGGAGGCACCCAAACTAGTCTACAATAATGTCACCAATTGAAAGGCACACTTCCTATTGTAAGGTGCAATAAAATCAGCTTACATCATTTAGGACATATACTTCCATTTGTGACATTCTGATATTGGGGCACTAAGTGTCTATTACAGCCTCAACGTAGAAGTTTACACATTTGGAAATGCAAGTTTTTCCGCACTCCGACATCCCCATTTTCTTTCCTCCTCTCCTGCAGGTTAAGACTCCTGGTTCTACAAGAGCCAATATCTCACCAAAGTAACCATGTTCTGTATAGAGTTACATAGAATTTACAGCATAGAAACAGGCCATTCAGCCCAACTAATCTATGCCAGTGTTTATGCTCCATACGAGCCTCCTCCTACCCTACTTCATCTAACTATCAGCATATCCTTCTATTCCTTTCTCCAATTAGCAAATTGTTAAATCATTCTCTCGTCTGAAGTTCTTTATATTTCCAGTGTTTGCTGAACTATCACAGCAGGAGTCATGGTTTCAGATTAGTTGCTCAACCAGTTTTCTGTTAAAATTCTAAATCACAAAAATGCCTGCAAATAGAACTTATATGAAATAAAAAATATACTACATTATACCAAGCCATATCACTGCCTGAACAGCTTTAAATAAAGCACATTCCATCAACTGAGTGGCTGAATTACTAAAAGCTCTCTCCCACATGGATTTCACAAAAAATTCCTTTTAAAAAAAAGGCAAAGTAAAATTTAAATGTGATAAATATTTTAAGATATAGTTTTCTTTTCAGACGCTGTTGCATTCAACCAAAGTCCTGCAGCACTATTATATTTTCATGCTTTTTTTTTTAAAAAAAGCACATGTTTCAAAGATCTTTTTACTCACTTCTAAATAATAGGAACTTTGTGTTGAGATAAGGCAACAAAAGGAAAGATCAGTTAATTGTTCTCAGGGTAAAGGGAACCCTGAAAAGCAACCATTTCAATTTTCAAAGTCCTGTATTCACTCATTCATACTCAGTTGTTTAAAAACCTGCATGTCTTGCGTATTTTCATCTCTGGAATATCAGGTACAAAAAAGGTATTGTCCTTCATCACCAACTGCACAATAAGACGGCAGGAAAGCTTACAAATATTTGGTCCTGCAGCGATGCCAATTTTTCAGATTTCTATCACCCTCTTCCCCTCTATCCTAAAAAGCCAATATGCAAAATACGGGCCAGGAATCGCGGCATGGCAGTGTTCTCTGCAGCTCCTCCGAATTAAAACAACAAATGTATTTTCTGCGGGCTCCGCGGCGTCGACTTGATTTTGAAGTTTTGTGAAATTCTGCGCCATCAATTCAACCTCTCAGCAAAGTAAGATGATTCGCATGGAACAGTCTGTGGGAATGGAAGACACGCTCACAAAATCACAAATTACAAAGCGATATTGATAGATTAGGTGAATGGGCAAAACTGTGGCAAATGGAATTCAATGTAGACAAATGTGAGGTCATCCATTTTGGATCAAAAAAGAATAGAACAGGGTACTTTCTAAATGGTAAAAAGTTAAAAACAGTGGATGTCCAAAGGGACTCAGGGGTTCAGGTACATAGATCATTGAAGTGTCATGAACAGGTGCAGAAAATAATCAAGGCAGCTAATGGAATGTTGGCCTTTATATCTAGAGGACTAGAGTACAAGGGGGGCAGAAGTTATGCTGCAGCTATACAAAAGCCCGGTTAGACCGCACCTGGAGTACAGTGAGCAGTTCTGGGCACTGCACCTTCGGAAGGACATATTGGCCTTGGAAGGAGTGCAGCATAGGTTTACTAGAATGATACCCGGACTTCAAGGGTTAAGTTACGAGGAGAGATTACACAAATTGGGGTTGTATTTAAATTGTCATCCTGCCGGCTTTAATTGCCAGTGGGAGTCCCACATGCAGGAGCTGCCCGCGCACCCGAACACGTCACTGGGAACCCAGAAGTGGGCGGGTTGGAGCCGGGCTCCGGACCCGCTCCGGGATTCCCCCCCGCCCCGAACGCACCCGCTTGTCCTTCCTAAAATCTGCCCCAATGTGTATGCTGCCAGTAACTGCAGTTTGGATAATAAGTTTATAGCTGTAAATAACTGGCAGGCTAGCTTCCCAAGTGCCAGAGCTCAAGCAATTCAAATTACAACAGATTTCCCTGCCTAAAATTTTTGCACTTACTGCCCAAAGTTTCTTTTTCCACAGGAGTACTGGCAAACACAGACAAGACCTGCAGAAACAGGTACAATCTCTGCCAAGGAGAGTAAGTGTTCCAGGCTGCCTGGACTCTATATTGCAACTTTCATCCCATCCTCAGCAGAATAGAATTTCAAATACACATTTTAATTTTTTCTTAACTTTTTTTTTTAAAAAAGGTATAACAGGGATAATAAGAAATAGAAGTAGAAGTAGGCCATCCGGCCCCTCGAGTCTGCTCCGCCATTCAACAAGATCACGGCTGAGCTTCTACCTCAACGCCATTTTCCTGCATTATCCCCATATCCCTTTAATATCTAGAAATCATGATCAACCACTACACATAGCTCAAGAGAAACTGCAACAACAATCAATCAAGTCACTGTTATTTAATTTATTTACACAAATGCATGGAAAGAGATGGGTCGGAATTAATTATGCATAAACATAATGATTAATCAAAGTAGTTATTCAGAAGAACAAAGCTCAAGTAGTTCATAATCCAGAGATGGCATTAAATCCTTACAACTAATAATGATCACTTTAGCTCAGTTGGTAGCACTCTCGCTTGAGCCAGAAGGTTGTGGGTTCAAGCCCCACTTCAGACCTGAACACATAATTTAGGCTGAAACTTTAATGCAGCACTGAGACACTAAGCCCGTCTCCCTGCTCAAGTGGACGTAAATGATTTCATGGCACTACTGAAGAGCAGGCAATTCTCCCAGAGTTCTGTCCAATATTCCTCCCTCAACCACCACCAGCAGTTATTTAACACCTTTAACATAGAAACATGTCCCAAGACGCTTCATAGAGGTGTTATGAAAAAAATGGATGCCGAGCCAAAGAAAGATATTAGGAGGGGTAACCAAAAGCTTAGCAAAAGAGGTGGATTTAAATTAGGGCCTTAAAAAGGGAGAGAGAGGTTGAGAGGATTAGGAAGAGAACTCCTAATATATAGAGAGGCATGACCATAGAGGGATTTAAAGATGAGGATGAAATTTATGGAGCGTGAAGGATGAGAGGCTGGCCAGGAAAGCATTGCAATACTAGAGTCTGGATGTGACAAAGGCATGGATGAGGGTTTCTGCAGATGGGCTGGGGTTGGGGCTGATGGGGGCAATGTTACCAGGGTGCACGTACATGGTCTTTGTGATGGAGAATATGGGATCTGAAGTTCAGCAATGTGCACACTTTGCATTGTGGGACTTTGCTTCGCACAAATTGGTTACTGCGTTTGCCCATACAAGTGATTAAACTTCAAAATGTAACTCATTGGTAGGGGCTTTGGGATGACTTGAGGATGTGATAAGGTGCTATATAAATACAAGTTATTTTTTCCAATTCTCCTTAGCATCTTTTAATTTAAATGGATACTTCCGAATTTACGAACTTTCCATTGAGATTTTTTCTCCCCTTACATTATTACTGATAATTGCTTCCATTATAGTTTTTTTTGTTTTTAAGATAAATAGTTTTGTGCTCATTTAGTGCTGGGAAATGTAACACTTTCTATTCCAATTTACCCAACGTCACACTCCAAGGTACAGCAACTGTAGGATGAAGAGTAAAGCTCCCTCTAATCTATCCCAGCAACATGCCTCTGCTCCAATTCAGATAAGCACCTCGGTCAGCACCAATGTAAATTTCAATTTCCTACACCAACGGTTCTGTAGCCTTGGAACGAGTTTGCCAATTAGCAGTTTTGTCCCATATTTCAGTGAAAACTAGCTTGATACTGTTCATTTTCATTTTACACAAGACCCTTTCACTCAGCAGAAAAGGGAGACTTTAATCACCTGTCTCTGGGGCTAGATTTGAATACAGGTCTCAGAGGTGAAAGGCCAGTGTTTAACTCACTGCACCATCCAATCCACCATGGTGCGTTTCAATTAACAAGAGACAACCTTACTGAAAGTCCTTGCTTTATACCACAATATTCACTCATCTCTCAGGTTACATAAAAAATTAATTTGACACCAGTTCCTATTATCAAAGAAATTGATATGAGTTTATGAAGGCAAAGAATTTGGATATCATTTTCCTTTATTGTGCCAAATACTCAATTCATCCTTAAGATTGTATTTTACACCTGCCACACACCTTGGATGGAAAAAGGTTTCCCCCACATCACAGTAGTATTAGTACCAGGTATACTGAGCAAATCAACGTTGATACACTGGGAGGAAAACCATACTGAACCCATTATACTTAATAAAGGATGTCTCAACTCCAACCTCAAATTGCTCCCACCATTACCAAACCTGTAATCAACAATACGTCACCCTCCTATTACAGCTCAAAATATTCTCCAGTCACAACCCACATTTGGAAAAACAAAAATTTATAAATTGTACTGTCTGGTGTTTCACAATTCAAGTGGGCACAATATGAAAATTTTACACATCACACCTTTACTGCAATCCTGGTAACAATACTGCACAAGTCCTAATGTTAATATAGTATTTTTAATGATGTTAGTCAGGAGATTAGCTGGGCTTCTAGGTTTTTTGAAAAAAGCCAATTGACATGCAACTAATGGGGTGCTAAAGCCATCAGTAACAATTACTAACCCATTAGCTCACGTCCTCAGTAAATATTGTGTGGCAATATGCAGCAAGTTCACGCTCAGACACTTCCTATAAATTGCTCACTCAATGGAGTTCCCAATTTTCAAAAATCAGCAAGAGCATAGAAAAGGGCAGAAGGCAATTGCTTTTGCCAGATAACATTTTTTTTAAAACCTACTGTTAAATGAAGGTAGTAAATGTTTAACCAACATAAGTGAGCAAATTGGCAAGAAAATATTGTAACCCTAAACAGGTTCAGGCTAAGGAATGGTATGCTTTCGATATTATATTGCACAATGAAGTGGTTTCCATGAACACTGTAAATATTAAACTGGTTAAGCAGTGTTGTATCACACCCAATTTACCTCCCAAATTTGCTGTGAACCCTGCTCAACAATGTAAAATATTACAAAAAACTAAATACGGCAGAAAAAAAAATCAGAAACTATAAAGTCTTCACAAAAATCAGTTAAAGGTGTAGCAAATCAGCTGAAGGGGGGGGGGGGGTCTGGTCACTAGCATTATTATTTCTGCGTAGAGTTACCCAAACCAAAGTGTTAACAATGGCCAAATGTACATACGAGAACTTAAAAATACAGTAATGGTTGGTGAGGCAAAAGTGCAAAACCAGATATGGAGCAGTGCAAAACACACTGATTTGACTGGATTCTACTTTCTTTATGAAGAATATTTGACTGATTTCTACATCTTTAACCATTGTGTGTGTGCGACAGAGAGAGGGAGAAGGACACAGACTACACACCGTATCAGATTGCTACACAGGAACATAAAAGCATGGAATATGGAATGTGCCAGTCTATTTAACGAGTCTTCCATAGACAAAAAGCACTCTACCCTATCCTGAACCTTTCAACTACACTTTATTTAATCTTCTGAGGGGATGTTTTACTAAATTTATTGCCAACTCAAAAAAGAAAACAAGGGAAACTTCAGAACATTTTTTTTTCGCCCATATTTTGCCTGGTCAGGTTACTTTCCTGTGGGCAGCAACTGTTCAAACCTCATTCACCTAGGAGAATTCACAAAAGGATCCAGACTGAAATTAGTTCAAATCCCAGTAGCTTTCAGAGAAGCTTCATGGTTACCAGAAAGCAAGTCCATGAAAGAAGATTTCTCGGTCAAAAAAAGCTTAAGCAGAGAAACTGATTTTCACTTTTGTATTCCTTCACACAGTTGCATTTTATTCCTGGTGCACTAAGTAGTGTAGCGCTGTACATCACAATGCTGTTATTTTACTTTTAAATAGCTGTATATTATGCATGACCATGCTGCTATTAATGCCATTTTGAGGCAGCACATTTAATATCACACGATTGACTCAAATATTAGTTTCAATTTGAGAAAATACTAAATTAAAGCAGAGCAACTCTCCGCTTCATTTATTCTCCTCCTTCAACTGCAACCAAGTTGCAGTTGAAGAAGAATAAATGAGAGACTCAGCCGTCGTACCTCTCGCACACTCCGCAACCATCTCGTACACCAACTCTACAGCAGACGCCGCAACCTCGAAACTAAGATAGAGTCCGTACTCTTAACCTGTACTCAGGACACAGCAGACCAGCTACGAGATACCGCCAAACAGACGAGACAACGAAACTACGCTGCCTACATGAAAACCAAGAGCAGGAAGCTTGAGAAACTCGGCATCACCACCAGCATCGACCAAGCTTCCCCTGGTACCACGGTTGCAACCACAGGGAAGTCTATCGTCAATTTGTCCGACCACACCCTTCAACCAGACGAAATCGAAGTTCTCAGCCGAGGGCTCAATTTCTGCCCCACTACCAAAATGGACCCCGTTAGTCTCGCGGCGGACACAGAGGAATTCATCAGGAGAATGAGGCTCCGGGAATTCTACCACAAACCCCAAGATTTCAACAGCGAACCCAATGAGACAATCAATGATCCAGAACAGCAGGCAGAGGGATCCGCGGTACAGCAACTGAAGAGGAAAGAGTCACACTGGACTCCTCCGGAGGGTCGCTGCCCTCAGCTTGACATGTATGCCCAAGCGGTCAGGAAATGCGTCAATACCAGATTCATCAGGCGCACTCAGAAGACAGTCCAGAATGTCACCCGAGCACAACGCAACGCCATCAACGCTCTCAAGACCAACCGCAACATAGTCATCAAACCAGCGGACAAAGGAGGAGCCATAGTCATACAGAACAGAACGGACTATTGCAAAGAAGCATACCGACAACTGGACAACCAGGAACACGACAGACGGTTACCCGCAGATCCGACCAAAGAACACACCCACCAGCTCAACAAACTGATCAAGACCTTCAAAGCATCCTACGCACTCTCATCCCACGTACTCCCCGCGTGGGAGACTTCTACTGCCTCCCAAAGATACACAAAGCCAAGACACCCGGACGTCCTATCGTATCAGGCAACGGAACCCTGTGTGAGAACCTCTCTGGATACATCGAGGGCATCCTGAAACCCATCGTACAGGGAACCCCCAGCTTCTGTCGCGACACTACAGACTTCCTACAAAAACTCAGTACCCACGTCTCGGCACTCTACACCAGTATCCCCCACGATGACGGCATCGCTGCGACAGCATCAATACTCAACACCAACAACAGCCAATCTCCAGACGCCATCCTACAACTCATCAGCTTCATCCTGGATCACAATGCCTTCACCTTCGATAACCAGTTCTTTACCCAAACACACGGAACAGCCATGGGGACCAAATTTGCACCCCAATACACCAACATTTTCATGCACAAGTTCGAGCAGGACTTCTTCACTGCACAGGACCTCCAACCAACGCTATACACCAGATACATCGACGACATTTTCTTTCTATGGACCCACGGCGAAGAATCACTAAAGAGACTACACGATAACATCAACAAGTTCCATCCCACCATCAAGCTCACCATGGACTACTCCTCAGAATCAGTTTCTTTCTTGGACACACGAATCTCCATCAAAGACAGGCACCTCAGCACCTCACTCTACCGCAAGCCCACGGACAACCTCATGATGCTCCACTTTTCCAGCTTCCACCCTAACCACGTCAAAGAGGCCATCCCCTATGGACAGGCCCTGCGAATACACAGGGTGTGCTCAGACGAGGAGGAACGCGATGGACACCTACAGACTCTGAAAGACGCCCTGGTAAGAACGGGATAGGACGCTCGACTCATCGATCGACAGTTCAGACGGGCCACAGCGAAAAATCGCATAAACCTCCTCAGAAGACTAACACGGGACGCAACCAACAGAGTACCCTTCGTCGTCCAGTACTTCCCCGGAGCGGAGAAACTACTCCATGTTCTCCGCAGCCTTCAACAGGTCATCAATGACAACGAACACCTCGCTATGGCCTTCCCCACACCTCCAATACGCGCCTTTAAACAGCCACCCAACCTCAAACAGACTATCGTTCGCAGCAAATTACCCAGCTTTCAGGAGAACAGCGTCCACGACACCACACAACCCTGCCACGGTAACCTCTGCAAGACATGCCAGATCATCGACACAGATACCACCATCACACGAGAGGACACCACCCACCAGGTGCACGGTTCATACTCCTGTGACTCGGCCAACGTTGTCTACCTCATACGCTGCAGGAAAGGATGCCCCGGAGCATGGTACATTGGCGAGACCATGCAGACACTGCGACAACGGATGAACGGACACCGCGCAACAATCGCCAAACAGGAGGATTCCCTCCCAGTCGGGGAACACTTCAGCAGTGAGGGACATTCAGCCATCGATCTTCGGGTAAGCGTTCTCCAAGGCGGCCTTCGAGACACACGACAACGCAAAATCGTCGAGCAGAAATTGATAGCCAGGTTCCGCACCCATGAGGACGGCCTCAACAGGGATCTTGGGTTCATATCACGCTACACGTTACCCCACCAGCGAACAAAAGCTATCTGTTTTTAATATAATGGGTCATTTGCTGGCTTTCTCTGCCTTCCGGATGTTTCTGCCTCTCTCTCTTTTATTTTCGATGTGGCGATGCCGGTGATGGACTGGGGTTGACAATTGTAAACAATTTTACAACACCAAGTTATAGTCCAGCAATTTTATTTTAAATTCACAAGCTTTCGGAGGCTACCTCCTTCCTCAGGTGTTCATCGTTCACCTGAGGAAGGAGGTAGCCTCCGAAAGCTTGTGAATTTAAAATAAAATTGCTGGACTATAACTTGGTGTTGTAAAATTGTTTACAATTGTTTTATTTTCCTGTTTGTTTTTTTGTTGAATGCGTATTCGGGGGTTCTGTAGGTGACACCTCTCTGTCTGAACACGGTGATTGCCTTGGCAACGGGCAGTTGCAGGGGCAGTGTGTAAACACCATGTATTGTTCTATGATGTATAAATGCGTAGGCTTCAAGGAGCTCCTGACATTTACCTGAGGAAGGAGGAAGCCTCCGAAAGCTTGTAGATTTCAAATAAAAATCGTTGGACTATAACTTGGTGTTGTAAAATTGTTTACAATTTGCAACCAAGTTGGTCAGCACAGACTGCTCTTGGTCATTGGTCACATTGTCTGCAAACAGGTGGCCAGAGGTATGCAAAATGTCATTGATCAACTTTCCTACTCAGATCCAAAATTTAAGACTCCATAGCATTGTACATTGGTGCATTACCACAAACTCAATGAAATAGGGCTGAACTTTCAACTTCAGCGGGGCCGTAAAACTGACAGTAGCGGATCAGATGCATGTGTCGGAAAGGAAAAATCAGGTGGCATGTATAATGGGCAGCGGTTTGCATGACCACCTGTTCTATAACACTAAGTGGTTACTTGCACAGAATCTCCCCAACACTTACCCACTTCAGTCACACCCATGCCATCAACTTGGAAAAGTCAAGTTTGGTGTCACTTGATGACTACCACTTGATTTCTTTCATATCTTCAACCTTGATTATGTCCTGCACTATGGACTTGGGTTTCTCAATTTTAAAAAAAGGTACCTATGCTTTAGCACAATGTTATTCAACCTATAAATAAAACCCATGTTTATCCTTTTGCAATCATGTAATTTCAAAGTGAAAGTTACAGTATTAACTCCACTTAACTATAAAATTATATGCTTGAATTCTAAATTATTTTTAAAAATCTATGGGATCATACATCTTATGATTTTGTCAACCTTTCTTAATAAACTGATCTTCATTAGAATCATAGAAGTTTACAACATGGAAACAGGCCCTTCGGCCCAACATGTCCATGTCGCCCAGTTTATACCACTAAGCTAGTCCCAATTGCCTGCACTTATAGAATCATTACTTCAATGGGGCAGAGGAAGCATATAGTTCACTCCACCTGCAAGTGCATCCTCCAATGAAGAAACTGCATTTACAAGAGGTTCACGATGGTGGTATGGTAAAGTCCCTGTCCCAAAAAACATCCTGCCATCTCTGCAGGAAACCAGATTGAGGAATGCAGAATACAGAATCAACAAAGAGTAAATAGTTTGGAGTTCACCACTTTCCTCGTACAGCCAGCCTCCAGCCAATCACAAGGTTATTTTTTTTTAATGTTCTCTAAATTTAATATCCATATATGGGTAAAACAATAATAACCAAGAAATTGAAGATTACCATGGGTGCATTTACTATGAAGCGACTTCACACCAGATCTTCATAAAAGCACATTATTAATCCTGGTCATATCATTGGGAAGAGTGGGAGGCCAAGCATTTTCATCATGTGATAAAGGGTGAACAAAAGATGCTTCTCTGGTCTGTTTTCTCAACTCTTGACAGCCTGTTACAGAAGAACGTCTGACAAAATGTCCCCCATCTGAAACACTAGCATGCTTTTCTCTTTTCAGATGTGATGGACCTACTGTGCATTTCCAGCATGTTCTGTTTATATTTAGCCTGATTTCTTTCATTAGTGCAACGAGAGCGCAATTTGGGAATCCGTTTCATGCTAATGGAGGTGGACTTATCCATACTCCTTCGTAAAATATAAATGATGTATTATAGCTCACAGAGCAGTTTTAGTCTTACTAAGCTCTACCTCTTTGTACAGCAACCAGTAACAGAAGTGAGAATGGTGACACAGACTGACAAGGGAAACAAAATAAAAAGAATATATCAAAAAAAGATTTTCAAAGCAAAACATCAAAAGGAAAACAATGTTAAGTATTTCACATAGCAATGCTACCATTACATTCTATTGAAATCCTAATGACTCCTCTCCAATACAGGGGTCGCCTCAGTGACCAGGATTCTTCTAATGTCCTGTACCCTCCAGCATAAAGTTTAGAATTAAGTTTTATATGTTTTACTTGGTCCTTCCCCCATCCAAGAATATCTGATTTGCAGAAGTTTCAAATGTAATTTTTTTAATCCCCCTGCAATAGTAGATTGAGTCTCAGGGGCTTGTCTCCTCCCATATTCAGCACTTTCAAGACAGAAGAGAGGGAAGGTGAGAAAAAAAAGTTTAAATTACTTAGCAAGTGCACCAAAATTTGACATCCAATTCTACATTATATATAGTCAGTGTTGAAAAGTTACAAAAAAATGCTTGGGATAAAACAAGTCTATTCTGAAAGCAGTGGGGAAGACAACTGTTCTTCAAAAGAATATGGCAAGGACACAAGTGATGTGAAAGACCAACTAAAGCTGTATGACTATTCAATGTAAACTCAGTTTCGTCAACCTTCATCTCCACATTTCCTGTACAAATATGTTCGAAGGAATTTCTTCCCTCAATCTAATTTGGGCCAGTTACCCTCAGTACTTTGCCTAAATAATAATTTTTCACGTGAACTCAACTGAGCGATGGCAAGTTATTTGGCAGCAGGAAGCATAACAGCCGAGCCTGATCTCGTCATCAACTGATGTTCACAAATATGCACTTCCAGCGAGGGTCACTGGCCAATTTTTTTTTCACCCTAAAGCAAGGATTCTAAGAAACAAGTGTAGCGCACATACTGCTGCCTTAGCTGAATTTACTTAGTGGATGAAACCTAGGGCCTTGTGGTCTGTAAGTCTAATTACACACAACAATCAGTGAAATTCTACTTCAGTCACTTACATAAAAGATTAAAGAACCATACTCACTTTTACAAATGTTAATTGGTTATTAAAATCAGTATATTATGCAGTACACCAATTGCTTAAGTATAGCCACAGTAAATGTGCTATCACAAACCTCCTAATTAGAAAATTTCACAAGTTGGCAATTATAGAGAATTCTCTCCAACTTTGCCTTTCTATTGCAGTTTGTATTATATAAAATTGAAATACACCGAAAACAGTAAAGTCAACGACCAACTGTAGAATAGAACCTGGTAATGCCCTGTACTGCTGACTAAAGGGCATTAAGGACATAGCAAGTACAGTCAGCTGTCACTGGTATAAAATAATATTTCATTTTTGTTTGGAGTTAAAGAGCAAGCTCAAAGCTGTATCTAACCTTGGCATTCAGTTGCTATTTATAACCCAAAAGTTGATTACGACATTACCCAAACCCAACTGGATTATGGGTTTCAAACTTGTATATTCATGGGCAAGGATCCCCAATTGCCTTCATAGGATAAGAAGCATAACTGGGACTCATGACAACGTGTGTGTGTGGGAGCTGGGGGGGGGGGGGGGGGGAAATCTGACATAAATAACAGTCTTTAAAGATAGATGAAAATTTATTTTTATATTCAAAAAACACATTAAAACATAGAAGTGGTAATATGATGCCTCTCTGGTCGGTTCTGCATAACTTGCCTTCAGCTGCAGCACACATTATTCAGATTCAGCACATTCAGGAAATAATTAATTAGTCTCAGATTAGGAGACTAAAGAGTCATACCTCTGTCCATCCATCCTATTTCCACTACACACTAACAATAAACAACTCACCATTGCCTTGCATAGTCAATAAAAGGAGTTTTTAAAATAAAATCAAACACCAGTCACATGCATTGCAACTCCCCCCCCACCACCCGCAAAAGTAAATACTGCAATCTATTAATTTTTTTAAACTGCATCCGAAGGAGCTGTTCATTTTGCAACAATGTAAGAGTTCCTCAGAAAGCAACATCAGAAAGGAGACAACAATGAAGTTCTGTAGAGTACTCCAGTTGCTGAAAATACATGCTCACCTCCTACAAAAGTGAGTCAATGATGGTATCCTGATCTTCATCACATTGCTGTTGCTGCTATCACAGTCAGCTTTGAAGCTGGGCTGGGGAAGAAGGACTAACCTTGATGTTTTAACACAGAACAAAAATAAAGTGGACAAGGGAGGCCATTTGGTTTATGTAGCTCATCCTTCCATAGAAACTTATGATTCCCCATCAGTGTCTAACTGCCTCTCGATAAGTTTTTGCCTCCCCTACCAGGTGTTGATTACTCTTTGCATGAAACAACGTGCTTACTATCAGTCCTAAACTTGTCAATTCACTTCTACAATCGCAAAATCCTTGGATTGTGAAACTATGAATCTTGGGATTTTATGGCTTTAAAATTGGCCATGTCCCACAGTCCCAGGACTGCCAACCCTACTCTTGACTTCAACCCATTCTCTCCTCTTTTTTTAAAAAAAAGTCAGTTATAGAAAGGTGATCTCCTTCCTGACCATGCCAGTTTGATGAAAGGCCACACCAGAAACATTAGCTTATCTTTTTTCATTTGGATGCAGACTGATTTACTGAACATTTCCATTTTTTAATATCCAAATTCAATTTATTTTTTTTAAAAAGAGCAGACTAAAATGTCACCTTAACTACATACTTGCTCTTGCTTATGTTGAGGCTAATAACCTCAGGAAGTGCGTTATATTAAACATTATGTTACACATTCCTGGTAATTGTTACAGACTGTTTACAAGGAACACCATAACCTCAAAAGCTTCTACCTTGTACTGTTCACCGGGCAATTATTGATGTAACTGGCATTCTGCCATTAAGGGTCAATGGTTTTGTCAACAAGCACCTTAGAGATTATGAAAATACCTGCAATAGCTAGGCAACCTCAATCACAATACAATTCAGGAGGCAAGATAAGAGGGGGTAAACTATATAAACCAATCTCAATTACAATGCAATAAATGGAGTTATGTCACTCACTTGTTACACAGTTAGACCCTCAAAATGAAGGATTTTACTACACAAATACATTGTCTCTGTTCTAGTGCAACATCTAGAACGAGCAACAGAAATTAATTCCATTCCGTTTGTTCATTCCCAGGACCACAAAACTGCGACTTTAGACTTTCCTTCCTCAAGTAAACTTATACATGCCAATCTGGAAAACTAGCAAGAAACAAAGCTCAACAAAAGCGGATATCTGAAAAACAGCCTGAAATATAAACATATGACATGTGAAAACAACTGATTACACAAATTGCAATATGACACAGCGGTAACAAAAATGGAGCATTTTTGTCTAGAATGTATTAAGATTTTGGCCTTCCTTTGTCACAGTACACATGGGGTTAAAGACCAGGCTGACACTCAAAAATCACCCAGCTTGTTTGCATAGAACAGCTCCAGAATATACACATTGGGGGTGATTGTTTCCCCCAAGAATGGGTGGGTTGGAAGCAGGTTAACAGTAAAAATAGTTGATTTTTGGAGCGGGACTGCATTCCAGCTCCAGCGTGTCCACTTCCGAGTTTAGCCCAGGCGTGTTAGGATGCGCAACTGGAACCCAGAAGTCCCATCCCCACTTAAAGCCGGCGGGCCGATACTTAAAGGGGCAATTTAGGTACTTTAAACAAACACTTAAGGTACTTAACTTTTTGTGTATTCTTCTACAGAAACTTCTGCAGAGCATGTCTCCAATGGCTTCTGAAACTCACCATTGAAACAGAGGCGAGTTGTAGCCGGAGCTCATTTGGCTCTTTAAACCAGTGATTGACACATCTCAATAAAAGGTGAGGTATTGCAGCTGGGCACTCAGTTCTCTCCGGCAAATGTTTGGCTGGGAGTTCAGACAAATTTACCAACATTTTGCAGCCCTTCAAACTGACAAGATTAGGATGGCAGGGGTGGGGGGGGCATGCGCAATAGATCTATTCCAAGGTGCATTTGAGGAGGAGGAACATCACCATCCATAACAGGCACATCGTGCAGTTCTGGGATCTGCAGTTACACAAGACAGATGCGCAACAAGGACCTGGAGAAGAGCAGCGAGGAGGCCAACAGAGGGGCCAACGTCGCAGGAGGCACCACCTACATGAGAGGGTGTACAGGCAGAGGCTGAGCTTCTTGGACCTCTGAGGAGCAGTGCATACGAAGGTGCAGATCGAGTGGCCCAGGTGGCTGCAGATATCTGAAGCCTCTTTCAGGAAGAATTGCTCCCAGCTGGGCCTGGCAACAGGGTGACATCTCCAGGGTGTGTCAGTCATCTGCATATGAGTGGATAAGACAGGTGACGGATGGGTTGTTTGCCAGGGCAGCCAACTACGTCAACTTCCCCTGTGACGACACAGGTTTCAACTTTGGCCAGCTTCCCATGGGAGCAGAACAATCGATTGCACACACGTAGCAATTCAAGGACCTCCAAATGTGCCAGGACTGTTCATAAACCGAAAGACATGTCACTCCATCAATGCACAGCTGGTGTGCGACCACCAGAAGAGATTTCTACAGGGTGCACCAGGTTCCCTGGCATTCGTTTTGCATGATTTCAACATTCCAGACATCTTCCACACAGAAGACAGACTGAAGGGCTGGCTTCTTGGAGACAAGGGCTACCCTGTGATATCTGAGAGAAACCCCACCAATGAGGCACACAGCAGTACAACTAGAGCCACATCACTACCGGTTGTGTCACTGAGCAAGCCATAGGAATGTTGAAGATACGCTTGGGTAGATCTGGGGAAGCCCTTCAATACTTAACAGCGAGGGTGTGCAGAATAATCGTTGTGGGCTGCGTCCTACACAACACAGCGCAGCAGAGAGGGTTACAGGTGGAGGAAGTCGAATGCACTCATCAAGCATCCTCAGCTGACAGCAACATTGAAGATGAGGAAAATTAATATGGGGAACCCATCGCTAGAGCAGCCATGCACATTGCTGCCCGTGATTCCCTCATCGCGAACAGATTCTCATAACGAGATGTGCAAATTGAAAACTGCGAGCTGCTCAGGCCACCTGAAACAACCACCCTCACCCCCCCACTTCCCTTTGCACAAAACCATCCTTCAACCACACATACACCCATTGCACACCCATCCAATGGATGTTGACATGTCTTGGCATTCGTGATGAAGCAAATGAAAGGACAAATTCACACACAAGACGCAGTAGTGGCCAAGATGTGGCAGTGGTGATAATGATTAAATTTAATGCGCCATAACAAACAAAATATATAAATGAACATGACATCTCGTCACACACCCTTCTGCTTACCCTTGATGAACTACAATTGCTTAGCCTTTCTCTTTCTAATATTTCTACATGGTGCATCCCATGTGGCTTCAGCAGAAGTAGTGGCAGATTGCTCAGATACGTGCCCTGACTGCTGAGAAGCTCTCGGCCTACGACCTCTGGGTTTTGGAGCCTGTGAGGGCCCCGCTAAAGACTGCTGCACCTGCATAGGGGCAGACTCGGCCATCGGGAGAGGAGGCAGCATTTCGGGTACTAGTTGGGGCGGGGGGGAAAGGGCCCTTTCCATACCATGTCCCCTTTCGCCATCATCCCTCTTCCGGGCCAGCGCAACATCACTCCCACCACTCTGCTGGACAGCAGTTGGTGAGATGTACCACGTTGTAAGGCCACAGATAAGGTTTCTGTCAGCCTGTTTAAGGCGGCAGACATGTTGGCATCCTGAGTCTGTACAACCGTTGTCATGACCCGTGTGGACTCATTTGAAGCTCACTGGAGGCTGCCACTCTCCATTGCAGACATTCTCACATTTACCCACGCCACAAATCCACTAGCGATGGAGTTGGACTCCTCCATCCTCTCCGCTATTGTGGAGTGCGCGTGGCACGTTTTCCAGTACCTCACAAAGGTGCAGCTCTACCTCCAACATTCTCCTTCTCAGTGATGGCCTCCAGGGTTCAGCATCTGTGTCCAGCTAAGCAGAGCTTGGAGGAGTGCGCCCTCCGACGCTCCACAGCTGCCCCTGCCACCAGTGTCTGCTCAAGCTCACTTGTGAGTGCTGAAATCACCAGGTGAAAACACAACTAACTGTCTAACAGGACCCATCACAGTGCGATTAGCTGCGCTGGTGCATGGCTGTCTGTCCTGTGATGGTGCACCCTCAGAAGGAATGAGATCCTCTGAAGAATCGCTTTCTTCCATTTCAGCAGATTCTTCTTGAAGGCGTGAAGGCCCTGGAACACAACAGAAACAGTTATTAATTATTCATTGGAAAAATGACAATCTTTCCAATGACTACAGTGGAGGTTTGGAACAGTTCAAACATTGATAAAATCAATTCATCACATGTGGAAGAAGTTAAAGTTCTATCACCAGCCATTTGCGGGTTGCCAGTCTTTCCATCTCCATTTATTTCCATTGCCAACTCCTCCACATCCGTCAGCTCCATTATGTGCAAAAAATAGCACAGATTCTGGTGACTGGGAGAGATGCAAAGAACAGCAAGGGTGACAAAACAGATAGTAAGAGCGACAAAAAGGGAGTATGAAAACAAACTGGCAACGGATATCAAAACCAACATTTTTTTTACAATATTAGGAAAAAGAGGGTGGTCAAGAGCAATGTGAGCCCCTTAAAAAAATAGTAATGGTGATATTGTAAATGAAAATAAGGAAATGAAAGATGTGTTAAATAAATACTATGCGTCAGTATTTATACTGGAGGAACAGGATTGCATGCTGGACACCCCAAGGAAACTAACTTTGAATCAGGGATGGGGACTCACCATAATTAACATAAGCAAATTAACAGAAATGAAGAAAATAATGGCACTAAAGATTGACAAATCCCCAGGATCAGATAGTTTCCAATCCAGGGTTTTGAAGGAAGTAGGCGAGAAGACTGCAGAAGCCCTAACTATAATCTTCCAAAGTTCTCTCGATTCAGGAACCGTTCCTTAAGATCAGAAAATTGCAAGTCACTCCGCTATTTAAATAAGGTAAGTGGGAAACCAGGGAATTATAGACCAGTTAGCCTCACATCTGTGGTCAGGAAATCACTAGAGTCTATAATTAAGGATAGAATGACTGAACACTTTGAAAATTTTCAGCTGATCAGAGAGCCAGCATGGATTTGTAAAGGGAAGTCATGCCTGATGAACCTGATTACATTTTTTGAAGAGGTGACTAAAGTAATGGACATGGGAATGTCTATGAATATTGTTCATATGGACTTCCAGAAGGCATCTGATAAAGTCCCTCAAGAGACTGTTAACTGAAGTTGAAGCTCATGGAATTGAGGGCAAATTATGGACCTGGTTAGGAAATTGACTGAGCAGCAGGAGACAGAGTAAGGATAATGGGCAGGAATGTGACTAATGATGCCCTACAGGAATCTGTGTTGGGGCCTCAACTATTCACTGTATTTATTAACGACTTAGATGACGAGATAGAGACCCACATATCCAAGTTTGCCGATGACACGAAGGTAGGCAGCACTGTAGATGGAAGCATAAAATTACAGAGATATTAATAGATTAAGTGAATGGACAAAACTGTGGCAAATGAATTTCAATGTAGACAAGTGTGAGGTCATCTACTTTGGACCTAATAAGGATAGATCAGAGTACTTTCTAAATGGTGAAAAGCTCGAAACAGTGGAGGTCCAAAGAGGCTTAGGGGTCCATGTACATGGATCATTAAAATGTCATGGACAGGTACAGAAAATAATAAAAATGGCTAATGGAATGCTGCTCTTAATATCTAGAGGACTAGAAGTTATGCTACAACTATACAAAGCCCTGATTAGACCATACCTGGACTACTGCATTCAGTTCTGGGCACCGCACCTCAGGAAGGGTATAATGGCCTTGGAGGGAGTGAAGCGTAGATTTACTAGAATGATACCTGGACTTCAAGGGTTAAATTACAAGGAATACACAAAATAGGATTGTAGTCCCTGGAATTTAGAAGATTAAGGGGTGATTTGATCGAAGTTTTCAAGATATTAAGGGGAACTGATAGGGGAGATAGAGAGAAACTATTTCTGCTGGCTGGAGAGTCTAGGACTAGGGGACATAGCCTAAAAATTAGAGCCAGAACTTGCAGGAGTGAAGTTAGGAAACAAACATCAAAACAAAAAGGTTAATACTCAGGCACTTTGCATCTCGTCCAGTTTACAAGATGCACTGTTATTTTCGTATCACCCGAAGAGGGATAGTTAAGCCTGCAACTACTATAAATCTACACTTTTTTTAAAACTGGTTAATAAATCTGTTGGGCAGTTTGTAGCCCAAACAACTGTACAGTGAAGTGTTTATTCTACCAATTCCAAAGTCAAGATAGATCATAAGGGCATCAGATAGAAGCATAGCCAAATTACTGTAATGAAGATTTTTTTTTTAAAAACTCGACCCTGGGGTCATGGCAAATTCTGTAGATATTGGGCACACAAAGATACACAATGAGTCACAGAATGAGGGCTTGCCTACACGATCAGTTCAAGACAGCGATCCTGAAAATAAATGTCTAACAATGGACTTGTTGTTACTTAAATTGTAGACACTCTCCCCCCTTCGCAAATTTTTCCCTTTCCTTGCCTCCTCTCTGGACAGCACAGACATCGACTTTACGCACGCTGGCAAGCTCCTGGAAGTATACCAAATGTCCAGCAGGATCCCGGGATTGATTTTTTTCCCCCTCCAATGCCTAGGCACGCTAAGCAAAACCGTCTCACCCTCGAGATCAGGTAAGAACATAAGAAATGGGAGGAGTGGGCCATACGGTCCCTCTAATCTGCTCCACCATTCAATAAGATCATAGCTGATCTTCGACCTCAACTCCACTTTCCCGCCCTATCCCCATATTCTTCGATTGCCTTCGTGTCCAAAAATCCATCGATCTCAGCCTTGGAGATACTCAACGACTAAGCATTCACAGCCCTCTGGAGTAGTAAAATTCCAAAGATTCACAACTCAGTGAAGAAATTTTACCTCATTTCAATCCTAAATGGCCAACCCCTTATCTTGAGACTACGATCCCTCGTTCTAGACTCTCAGCATCTACCCTGCCAAGCCCTCAGAATCTTATATGATTCAGAGATCATCTCTCATTCTTCTAAACTCCAGAGAATCTAGGCCCATTCTACTCAATCTCTCCTCATAGGAGAACTCTTTCATCCCAAAAATCAATCTAGCGAAACTTCGTTGCACCCCTAAGGCAAGTATATCCTTCCTTAGTAAGACCAAAACTGTGCAGTCTCACCAGAACCCTAAAGAATTGCAGCAAAACCACCTTACTCTTATACTCCAACCCCCTCAGTATAGGCCAGGGATTGAACATTGTTTATTTGCCTCAATACCACATCTGCTGTGCATTTAGTCAGTAGGTCACCCACAGAGTGTCTGACCTTTTAAAAGATGAATACAGTTATGGCAATTTTTGCAACAATTTCTCCAAATGAATCAGCACAAAGTCATGTTCCAATCCACAGGCCACTCACCCAAGTTATCTGTAGCTGAATGAACATGATGGGTGTTGGAGGGGGGGGTAATAAATATTCACCAAAGAAAAACATGTAAATAAATTAAAATATTCAGGAGAACCAAACAGCGAAATGCAATGTTGTTGAACAAGTTAATATTTAATGACCTCAGTAGTTAAATCAGTACTTTGTATCTTGCTCTTAGCTTTATCATTATGCTTATGCTTTATAAATAGCACAAGTCTCAAAATTATTCTGCCCAAATATTGCTTTTGGTGCGTTTTATCAAATGTTTGTGTGGAATTGCAGTAACAAAGTCAATAAAACCTGCATTTTGATCTCAAACTACGTGACTACTGGTCAGTTGTAAAAAAAAAGCAGCATTTGCACTCTGAACCCATCAGGGGTTTAAAACCTAATTCAACAGCAAAAAAAAATGCTGTATAATATCCTACAGATAATGTATTGTATAATGTACTGAGCACCAATGGTACTTCAATTGTACATTTTACAGCATTATTTAAATGAGAGCACAAACCAACAATGTTCTAAACCATGACATACTGCCTATTTGCATTTTATAGAAATTTCTTATCCGCTTTTATAAGACACCAGTTCATAGGCCTGAACTAGAGGGTATCGCATTTTCATACGTGGACCCTGTCGCTTTGAACTACTATTCTGTGGAATGAAAAGCCAAGTTTACAGTCTCTTTGGATTGTCAAATAAAAAACAAACTTCATTGTGCACAGTGGTATTGCAATAAATCTGGGCAAAAGAGGAGATTCAAAGTCCAAATAAACACAAACTTGATCAAAAGCATGACATCCCTTTCACTTATTCACAAATCCTGCTGCAAAGCAATCCTAACCAAGCATAAAATCTCACACTTACATCATCACTTCCCATTTACTCTAATTATAGTCTCCACAGTTTTAACTCCGTGCAAATACCCCTCTCGCTAACATTGTATTCTATGCAAACTGGGCCCAATAAATTGGATTAATAATGTTAAATTTACTGTTTTACGGTTCACAACCCCATTGCCAAGGCTAATTGGTGAACTGTCACGTTGGAAGCACTTCAGGTGATTGGAATCCAATTAGTTCCTAGCTATTTAACATCATTTTACCATTTGGCAAAACACATAGGAAGGAACAAAATATTTATTATGCTGCACCACCAGTCTGTTTTTTAACCTTTTAAAACATAGATACACATTTACTACAAAGACTAAGCAGGATGAAGGTTTATTTTCCCAGTTACCCCTTCCCTCAAGCCATATGTGATACAGCAGCAAATGCAAAGAGCTTATATTGCATGTCACTCCAGCTGACCTGGAAAGAGGGTGCAGAGAGGTAGGGCAAAATAATGACATGGGCAGTGGCAACTTGCACTAACATAGAACCTTTCACAGAGAAAAAAAATCCAAAAACAATTCACAGAAAATCAGAGGATGCAAGGAAGGAGAAGATAGGCAACCAAAGGCAAGGTCAAAATTGATGGTTTTGAAAAGGTTTTTGGAGAGAAATAGCAATGCTGAATAAGGGAATTCCAGAATGCAGGTTTAATCCTCTGCAACAAAAGATGGGGGAGGGGGGGTGATGGAGAAAAGGAGTACAAGAGATGCACATTAAACCAGAGTTAGAATAGATAATGAATGCTGGAATGCATATAGGGTTGGAAAAGACTGCGGAGGTAGAGCGGCGCGAGGTCATGCGTGGATTTGAAAATGAGAATGAGGACTTGAAAGTCAACACACTGTGGGGACAGGAAGTCAATGGAACTCAGCAGGGACAGGGGTGATAAGAGCATGAGAATATAGGCTAGGATACAGACAGCAGAGCTCTGATGACTGGACCTAGAGACTATTTTTAGAAGACTAATTTTTAAATTGAATACCTAGTTTCAAATCCAAGCCATAATATCCTATTTACGCTCAGGACCAGCGTTTGTGCACTCAAATACCAGTTAGTTCATAAACTGTCCCATTAATATTCCAAGGTAGTTTAACGGGGGAGGGAACACAATAACCACTAATACATGATTTTTTTCATCTTATTTATCTGTATATGGAGCTTAAACTTAGCATGCTTCCACTGCTTGAAGCAAAGAACACCTCTTCAGGTGGGCTTACTTGAGCTGGATATAATTTGGGAAATACTCATTTGGGCTGTTTATAGAAGCAAACAAGTGAATTTTCAGGGAAATATATTGATTATTAAGGATTTTATGCAAAATTAGTTTGGCCAATATTAATCTAATTGAAAAGTATTAAAACTGCCATTTTGGGGCAGTCTTGCTTAGGGAGACCATGAGGTGGACTGATGAAGTGGGAAGATCACAGGGAGTACTTGGATGTCAAAACTGAAACTGATGAAAGCACGCTTTATGTCGAATCTACCCAGTGCTCCACCTATTTCAAAATACTTGACGCACCACCAAGTACCAAAAAATGTTCCACAAATAGAACTTGTTCTAAGATCCTTTATTTAATGGTTTTCCTCAAATGTTTTGCCAAGTTGTTTACACACAATCTCTGTTATGGATTATTCTTGTACAGCAACTCTGTGGGCCAAGTCAATGGTGAAGGCTCTCATTCCCTCCCTCTACATAGAGAAATATCTATATCGTCACAGTTTATACCATTCCTGATCTGTACGCACCAAGGTTAGGGTCTTACATACATGAAATGAGCAAATCTAAAAGCAATACCATCAGCACATAACTCTAGCAATTCTGTTAATCCAAGACTCTGGACTATTTTATTTTCTAAACAAAAATCAATATTGTAAATTCCTGAGTAATGACCAAAGGGGAAGGGAAACAGAAATGTACAACAACTTGATTACAAAACTCCACAATCTGGCTGATTCCAGATTTGCTCATTGTAATGGAGGAATAGAACACACAAATTGGTCCAGTTAACTAAACCCAGTGACCTGCTGCATTCTTTTTTTAAATGGATTGCAAATTCAGAAAAAAAAAATCCTTATTTTCTCCCCTCCTTTCCTGAACGTACTAGGTAGAATTTCACAGAGTAGGACGAGCCTCCAATATATCAACCAAGTGCCCATTCTTCAAGTGTCAGCAGGCTATTTGACCAGAAAGCATATCAGGTCAACCCTACTGAGATCTCAGTGGACATCTAGACACCTGCACTGTCCATCTGGGGGTGAGGGGGGTGGGAGAGGCAGTCAGTAATCAGACACCTGGCTGACATTGTTCTTTCTATAACCAGGCAAACAGAAGCCAATTGTCATGCATCCACTCTTACCCTGGCTGAAATTAACTAAAATAGACCAGGAAACAAATCGAGGACTTTCAGCACACCTCTGTGCATTTAACCATGAAGCAATCCGTTGAATCGTTTAAGAAAACAGCTTTGAAAGTTTTAAAACAATATCTTCAAAAAGGAAGGCGAATAAATTTGTATTTTGTAATAAAAACTCTAAGATAACTCATTTAAATGGGACACTGCAAACTGAAGTATTTGGCAAACCATTTTATCTGCATTTGCCAAATACGACAGCATGAAGGAAATCAAATTAAAATGCTTTTCATCGCAAACGTCACCACGATGAGAATTAGTGAGCTGTCCTGCTGTTCTCCATTCCCCGTACACAAGAATTGTCTATATTTAGGCTTGCATCTCGTTAACTAAAGCAACAATTTACAACATCATGGTTATATTAGAATCTAGAAATTATTCAAACATATTTTAAAATACACAAAGACATCACAATTGCCAAGGTCACAGTGGTATCAAGTGAATTTTTATAAAGAGTAAAAAATGAAACAGATCGCTAACTTCTTGAAACAAATACCAAGGTTTCTTTTTCTTAGAAAATAAAGAAACTTGCATCCAAAAGCTGAGATTTGACAGGTTGCTAACAAAAGTACAGTGGTCGCAGGATGCTTCAATTCCACACAACACAATTTAAAATTCATGTAAATCAGACGCAAGCTGCACGCGTTGGTGACCAACGAGGATGGGTTTAATCGCAATTCATGCTGCACTCCGATTTTTTCCCCCTCAAACACACAGATTTTCCTGCTTAAATAATGTGATTCTCGCTACTTTCAAAAGTCCACGTCCTTATAATCCTTCCACCTCCCTCAAAAAGAAATTGGACATGCCGATCATTGTTACTCACTCGAAGCCGAAGAACAAGGCGCTGGTTCCCACGATGAGGAAGACGGTGAGGTAGAAAACTCCTTTCTGTCGGGCCATCATGATCCTGCCATCGCAACAGAATGTGTTTCTCCCAGGCAGCTTCTGCCATTTCCGCGTTGGTTTCTTCTCGCTCTTCATTGTATGTATTCCTTCGATTTTTTTAATGAAATATATAAAATACCTTTCAAATCTATTATTTTTTTTTAAAAATAGTCTCAGAGCTCGAAGGCAGTAGGCAGTGCAATGTAGCTGGCTCCTATCTCTCTTGCTATATGTCTTTGTCCCCGGGTATGCACTGCTTTCTCTCCTCGTTCCCTATCCGTGAGTGCTCCTGCGCTACCTCGCTCGACACTGCTCCATCTCTGGGCAGCAGCACCACCACGAACAGGAATCTCAACGAGACCGCCGCCAACCACGCCCTTTCCCAGCCCAGTTTGTAACACGGCGTTCTGAGCGCGCCCGTTCACGAGGCGATACGTGCTCGTTCCCGCCGCCGCACACGCATTTCCAGCTGTTCTGGCAGCTTCAAGCCACCCCTCCACATCAACCTTCCGAGAGAAAACAAAAAAAACCTTTCCGATAGATACAGTTGCACTGTAGGCACCGCAGAAACTGAAGGGCATAGTGGACACTGGAATTAATATTATTTAATTTTATAAGTTTCTTTTGTTTTATGCTTTAGTTCTTCATTAGTTGTGCCCCTCTAAAAACGGGGCACTTTTGTTTGGTCTTTGTTTGATGACACTGGGGCAACCCGGTGTCTCGTTACGGGTTTCATTAGAAAAGCATACCGTTGCACTGTGACCTGTTGGTAGGAGTCGCCGCCTTTAACCAAGTGCAGATTTATAGAGAAAACGGGATCAGGGCAGAGGGTAGAATGATGGCTTGTATTCTCAAATATTATTAGCCGACGATCAAGGCCACTGGGGGGAGGGGGTCCATTTTCACAGATGGGAACAGTAAAAGTCCTAGAATCATAATATATTTAACTAACATTTTCACTTGCTACTCCTGGTGTTAACAGGGCAGTAAGGACTTCAAAAAGGGATCGGTAGCCTTACCACCCTGTTAACACTTTGACCAGTTCCAGGGGTGATGGAGCAGAAGAAGCCCAGCCAAGGCAAGTTTGAAATTATTTTTGTGGGGCCCGGAGAAGCAGGATTGCTCCTTACCCAGGAACACTTGCCCATCTGTCAGCCACGACGACCCGATATAGGCCAGCCTTGAGCCGGAGCTTCAAAATCACTTTCATAGATTCACCACTGGGCAAAACTCCACCCCAGCGTGTGATGCAATTTTCAATACTAGGATTACCACGCCTTCCAAAACTAATAAGGTTACAGACTCCAGAGACTTTTAACTTGGTGGTTTTTTTTATTCATTCATGGGATGTGGGCGTCGCTGGCAGGGCCAGCATTTATTGCCCATCCCTAATTGCCCTTGAGAAGGTGGTGGTGAGCCGCCTTCTTGAACCGCTGCAGTCCGTGTGGTGAAGGTTATCCCACAGTGCTGTTAGGAAGGGAGTTTCAGGATTTTGACCCAGCGACGATGAAGGAACGGCAATATATTTCCAAGTTGAGATGGTGTGTGACTTGGAGGGGAACGTGCAGGTGGTGTTGTTCCCATGTGCCTGCTGCCATTGTCTTTCTAGGTGGTAGAGGTCGCAGGTTTGGGAGGTACTGTCGAAGAAGCCTTGGCGAGTTGCTGCAGTGCACCCTGTGGATGGTACACAATGCAGCCACAGTGTGCCGGTGGTGAAGGGAGCAAATGTTTAGGGTGGTGGATGGGGTGCCAATCATACGGGCTGCTTTGTCCTGGATGGCGTCGAGCTTCTTGAATGTTGTTGGAGCTGCACTCATCCAGGCAAGTGGACAGTATTCCATCACACTCCTGACTTGTGCCTTGTAGATGGTGGAAAGGCTTTGGGGAGTCAGGAGGTGAGTCACTTGCCGCAGAATACCCAGCCTCTGACCTGCTCTTGTAGCCACAGTATTTATGTGGCTGGTCCAGTTAAGTTTCTGGTCAATGGTGACCCCCAGGATGTTGATGGTGGGGGATTCGGCGATGATAATGCCATCGAATGTCAAGGGGAGGTGGTTAGACTCTCTCTTGTTGGAGATGGTCATTGCCTGGCACTTGTCTGGCGCGAATGTTACTTGCCACTTATCAGCCCAAGCCTGGATGTTGTCCAGGTCTTGCTGCATGGGGGCACGGACTGCTTCATTATCTGAGGAGTTGCGAATGCAACTGAACACTGTGCAATCATCAGCGAACATCCCCATTTCTGACCTTATGATGGAGGGAAGGTCATTGATGAAGCAGCTGAAGATGGTTGGGCCTAGGACACTGCCCTGATGAACTCCTCCAACAATGTCCTGGGACTGAGATGCTTGATCTCCAACAACCACCGCCATCTTCCTTTGTGCTAGGTATGACTCCAGCCACCGGAGAGTTTTCCCCCTGATTCCCATTGACTTCAATTTTACTAGGGCTCCTTGGTGCCACACTCGGTCAAATGATGTCTTGATGTCAAGGGCAGTCACTCTCACCTCACCTCTGGAATTCAGCTCTTTTGTCCCTGTCCAAGGCTGTAATGAGGTCTGGAGCCAAGTGGTCCTGGCGGAACCCAAACTGAGCATCGGTGAGCAGGTTATTGGTGAGTAAGTGCCGCTTGATAGCACTGCCGACGACACACCTTCCATCACTTTGCTGATGATTGAGAGTAGACTGATGGGGCGGTAATTGGCCGGATTGGATTTGTTCTGCTTTTTGTGGACAGGACATACCTGGGCAATTTTCCACATTGTCGGGTAGATGCCTGTGTTGTAGCTGTACTGGAACAGCTTGGCTAGAGACGCAGCCAGTTCTGGAGCACAAGTCTTCAGCACTACAGCCGGGATGTTGTCGGGGCCCATAGCCTTTGCTGTATCCAGTGCACTCAGCCGTTTCTTGATATCACGTGGAGTGAATCGAATTGGCTGAAGACTGGCTTCAGTGATGGTGGGGATATCGGGAGGAGGCCGAGATGGATCATCGGCACTTCTGGCTGAAGATGGTTGCTAACACTTCAGCCTTGTCTTTTGCACTCTTCCATCATTGAGGATGGGGATGTTTACAGAGCTCCTCCTCCCGTTAGTTGTTTAATTGTCCACCACCATTCACAACTTGGTGGTGGCGGTTATAATGCATTAAGAAGTCCAGGATACAATAGGATTTGAATTTGATCCTATAATTCTCCGTATACAAAGTTCCTGGTTTCTATCATGCCGTGGAGAAAAGCCAAGTGGTCATACATTTTGTATCTTAGACCAGTTGCTTTCCTTGGCATGACATTTCCACAGTCACAACAGTTCAGGAACCATCATCCCAAGCAGTATTTGATTATCTCAGACTATATTTATCCTTTTACCCCTCACTCTATTGCTAATCAGTTATTCATCCAGTTATATTTAAACGGTATTAATTAATATAGCAGCTCTGGGGAAAAAGCATTCTAATTTCAATTCTTATTTAAGGCTAGTTGAATTTCCACACATATCCTCTAGCTGTATGCTCACAGTCCAAGTTAAATAAATTGATTATATCTAAGTTATCCATTCTTCTTAGCATTTTAGCGATCAGGATTATATTTCCTTTCAATAATAAAAACAAATTCAGCAGGCAGTCTTGTGTTACATGCAAGTCATTAGTAGTCAGCACAAGTTATGAGCAATGATCCCACACAGTAACTATGATGTTCCTAACACTTTGCAAGGGTACAAAATACTGTTAGAGCAATTTTAAAATAGACAAATGCAAGATTGTGAGTAGAAACTGTTTTCTTTCTATCCTGGAACAAATATTGCATGATCATTGATATCCTCCAGTGACTCTATAGATAAATTTAAGATGAAGAGTGAAAGGAATACAACAACAACTTACATTTATATAGCACTTTTAATGGTGCTTCACAGAAGCGATTTTCAAACAAAATTTGACACCGAGCCACATAAGAAGATATTAGGACAGGTGACCAAAAGCTTGGTCAAAGAGGTAAGTTTTAAGGAGTGTCTTAAAAGAGGAGAGAGAGGTACAGAGGTGGAGAGGTTTATGGAGGGAATTCCAGAGCTTAGGGCCTAGGCAGCTGAAGGCACGGCCGCCAATGGTGGAGCGATTAAAATCAGGGATGCGCAGGAGGCAAGAATTGGAAGAGCGCAGAGATCTCGGAGGGTTGTTGGTCTGGAGGAGGTTACAGAGATAAGGAGGGGCGCGGCCATGGAGGGATTTGAAAACAAGGATGAGAATTTTAAAATCGGAGCATTCCCGGACCGGGAGCCAATGTAGGTCAGCGAGCACAGGGGCGATGGGTGAACGGGACTTGGTGCGAGTTAGGACACGGGCAGCAGAGTTTTGGATGACCTCAAGTTTATGGAGGGTTGAAGATGGGAGGCTGGCTAGGAAAGCATTGAAATAGTCAAGTCTAGAGGTAACAAAGGCATGGATGAGAGTTCAGCAGCAGTTGAGCTGAGGCAGGAGTGGAGACGGGGGTGTTACGGAGGTGGAAGTAGTCGGTCTTGATGATGGAGCAGCGGATATGTGGTCAGAAGCTCATCGCAGGGTCAAATAGGATGCCAAGGATGAGAATGGTCTGATTCAACCTTAGACAGTGGCGAGGGAGAGGGATGGAGTCGATGGCTAGGGAACAGAGCTCGTGGTGGGGACCGAAGACAATGGCTTCGGACTTCCCAATATTTAGTTGGAGGAAATTTTTGCTCATCCAGTACTGGATATCGGACAAGCAGTGTGACAAAGCAGAGACGGTGGAAGAGTCGAGAGAGGTGGTGGTGTTGTAGAGCTGGGTGTCGTCAGTGTACGTGTGAAACTTGATGTTGTGTTTTCGGACGATGTCGCCGAGGGGCAGCATGTAGATGAGAAATAGGAGGGGGCCAAGGATAGATCCTGGGGAACTCCAGAGGTAATGGTGTGGGAGTGGGAAGAGAAGCCATTGCAGGTGATTCTCTGGCTATGACTGGATAGATAAGATTGGAACTAGGTGAGCGCAGTCCCACCCAGCTGGTCGACGGAGAAAATGCGTAGGAGGAGGATGGTGTGGTCAACCATGTCAAAGGCTGTAGACAGGTCGAGAAGGATGAGGAGGGATAGTTTACTACAGTCACAGTCACATAGGATGCCATTTGTGACTTTGATAAGGGCCGTTTCAGTACTGTGGCAGGAGCGGAAACCTAATTGGAGGAATTCAAACATGGAGTTGCTGGAAAGATGGGCTCGGATTTGGGAGACGACAACACTTCAAGGACTTGAGAGGAAAGGGAGGTTGGAGATGGGGCGCTGGCTTGCAAGGACAGAGGGGTCAATGGTGGGTTTTTTGAGGGGGGGTGACAGCAGATTTGAAGGAGAGGGGGACAGCACCTGAGGAGAGATACTGTTAACATACGCTAGTTTACAACAAGGCATGTCTCTCCAATTCCCATTTGCATTCTGTGTGCATATACTGAAAAAGTGGGTCTGTCCCCAAATCATAATCAATTAACAATTTGAAAGGTAAATAATGAATGGAGCACAGGTTTGTCTATGTCTTAGAGAGTCCAGTGATATAAAGAAAACACTTTTCAATATTGCACACTGATACAAAAAACTGAAATAAATAATTACTGTATAGTTACATCATACAACTGTTCCTGGATCAACCCACTGGTTGGGAAGCTAGATAGTTGTGCCCTAATATGTGTGTGTTTTAAATAAGAACTTAGTTTTCTCCCTCCTCCTCCTTGCAATCTACCACCCCACCTCGATGCTCCCTTTCCTGTTCAAAGTCCTTGAACATGTTGTTGCCTCCCAAATCGGTGGCCATCTTTCTGGCAATACAATTTGAATCTTTCCAATCAGATTTCTGCTCTACCACAGCACCAAAATGACCCAAACCAAAGTTACAAATGACATACTCTGTGTCTGCGAATGTCATGCAGATGTCATCCTCATCTTCTCTGCAGTCTTTGACACAGTCAACCACACTGCCTCCCTCCAGCACTGCTCCTCCGTTGTTCAGCTTAGTGGGACTGCCCTCACATGGTTCCACTCTTATTTATCCGATCATAATCTAACAAAGGCTTTTCTTCCCACCCCAGACTATTACCTCCCCAGTACCCCAAGGATCTATCCTTTACTCCCTCCACTTCATCATCTAAATGCAGCACCTTTGCGACTGTCCGCAAATATAGCGTCAGGTTCCATAGGTATCCTGGCAACATCAAGTTGAACCAAACTGTTCACATCCTCGGTGTTCTGTTTGAATCTGAGCTGAGCTTCCGACCCAATATTGTCTCCATCACAAATACCCCCTACTTCCACTGTCGTAATATCACCAGTCTCCACCCTTGCCTCAGTCCATCTGCTACCAAAATCTCATCTATGCCTTTGTTACCTTCAGACTCGACTACACCAATGCTCTCCTGATTGGCCTCCCATCTTCCATAAACTTCAGCTCATCCAAACCTCTGCTACCCACATCCTATCCTGCACCAAGTCCCTCTCACCATCACCCCTGTGCTCACTAACCTATATTGGCTTCCAGTCCCTCAATGCCTCCAATTTAAAATTCTCATCCATGTTTAAAGCCCTCATGGCCTCGCCCCTCCCTACCTCTGTAACCTTCTCCAGCTCCACAACCCTCTTTCATTCTATTGTCCTTGCATGCAGTACGTTCACAAAATCACATTAATGTAGTTAGTGTACCCGTTCTAGCTTCTTGCAGGAGAATGCTATACATAACAGGTGCCAATACATAGAGGCTTGAGAGGGTCATCTGGATTGTTTAAATTATGTGTTTCCCCAAGTCATTGATGGGAAAACCTTTCAAGAAATACCCACCACGTGCCAGGAACAGACCACCTCCCGTTCCGTTGTCATCACAACCAGGCCACCCTTTCTGTTATCACAGGCTCAACCTATCTGCCCCCCACCTCCCTGTACTCTACTGTTACCCATACTCCATTAACAAGCACCCATACCTTTTCCCCACAGCTGACCCACCCCCAAGAAAATGCCTATCACTGTGCTTTTGTTAGTCATACATTGCAACCTCTCCCTCTGTTCCCTCACCCAACAAACCCCTTCCCCAGTGCTTCCACACACCACCACTGAAATCGCAATGCTGCCCATTCCAAATCCTCTGCTACACCCACTCTCCCACACTCCAGGACTGCTCTTCCATTCTTCAGATTCCCCAGAATTCTCCTCAATGCAGCCACTCCTACCAAACCCTGGTACTCTGTCCCGGTGCTCTCAAACTCCATGATTGCTACCTTACAGTGCTTCCACATCCTACAAGCCCCCTTCCCGTTTTTTCCAGGCCCTCACACCTGCCAAATATTCCCACACCCCATGACCCAGCTCTCAGATCCCAAAACAACCATCCTAGCACCTCCTGAAACATCTTCCCAACCATCTTTTAAAAAGTTAAGATATATTTGGTTAAATTCAGTTTCAATTGTAATCAAGACTACAGGTTTTATGCAAATATGCACATAATTATTGAATTTTAGCCCAGAAATATCACTAGCCCTCTGACAACACTCTGTAATAAAAGGACAGTTTGATTTATTTAATCACTGTAAACCAGTGGTCCTGATTATATATTGTATTTTACATAACATAAGACAACATGGTCTAAAAATTTAGCTGCAAGTGCTTGTTTTTTAAGCGTTACATGGCCTCCTAAGCCTCCAGTATTGCAGGCAGGAAGCACACGCTCAATATGAGGCAGAAGTGCATCACTCGCCATATTGGTAGAGGCAAAATATTCCATGTCCAGGCTTGTAACAGGCATCAGGGCCTGTGCATATGAAAATAAGGGGCCTAATACCTGTTTGAGGTCCCCTCTGCAATATTAATTTTCCCTGAGGCAGCACTGGCTGCATTCAGGAAAACCAGGTCTACGTGCAGCCTAACAGGCAGTCCTTAAAGGTACATGCTACATGCCCATGATTTCCCTCTATGGATTCCTGCGAGTACCACCCGCCATAATGGTAGAAACAAAAAAAATCAATTTCCAGGCCTCAAGTTTGTTACAGGCATTAGGGCCTGTGCATATGAAAAAAAGGGGCCTAATACCTGTTTGAAGCCCCCTCTGCAATATTGATTTTCTTTGAGGCAGCCAGCACTGGCTGCATTCAGGAAAACCAGGTCTACATGCAGCCTAACCGGCAGTCCTTACAGGTACATGCTACATGCCCATGATTTCCCTCTATGGATTCCTGCGAGTGCCACTCCTCTGGGAGCAAGAGAGTGCAGAACCAGCCCTAGTCACAGACCAGCTGAACATTCATGGGACATAGGAACAGCAGTAGGCCATTTAGCCCCTCGAGCCTTTTCCGCCATTCAATGAGATCATGGCTGATCTGTGAACTTACTCCATATACCCATCTTTGCCCCTTAATACCTTTGGTTAACAAAAATCTATCAATCTCAGATTTAAAATTAACAATTGAGCTAGCATCAACTGCCATTTGCAGAAGAGAGTTCCAAACTTCTACCACCCTTTGCATGTAGAAGTGTTAATTAACTTTACTCCTGAAAGTCCTGGCTCTAATTTTTAGGCTATGTCCCCTAGTCTCAGATTCCCCAACCAGCAGAAATAATTTCTCTCTATCTACCCGATCCATTCCCCTTAATATCTTGAAAACTTCGATCAAATCACCCCTTAATCTTCTAAATTCTAGGGAATACAATCCTAGTTTGTGTAATGTCTCCTCATAATTCAACGCTACGAGTCCAGGTAACATTCTAGTAAATCTACGCTGCACTCCCTCCATAGCGCTCCAGGTGTGGTCTATCCAGGGCTTTGTATGGTTGTAGCATAACTTCTACCCCCTAGTATTCTAGTCCTTTAGATATAAAGGCCAGCATTCCATTAACCTTTTTGATTATTTTCTGTAACTGTCCAAGACAATTTAATGATCTATGTACATGGACCCCTAAGTCTCTTTGGACCTTCACTGTTTCGAGCTTTTCACCATTTAGAAAGTACTCAGATCTATCCATTTTAGGTCCAAAGTGAATGACCTCACACTTGCCTACAGTGAAATCCATTTGCCACAGTTTTGCCCGTTCACTTAATCTATTAATATCGCTCTGTAACTTAATGCTTCTATCTACACTGCTTACAATGCTGCTTATCTTTGCGCATCGGCAAACTTGGATATGTGGGTCTCTATCCCGTCATATAAGTCGTTAATAAATATAGTTGAGGCCCCAACACCTACCCATTATCCATACCCTCTGTCTTCTGCCACTCAGCCAATTTCCTAACCAGGTCAATACTTGCCCCTAATTCCATGAGCTTCAACTTTCGCCAACAGTCTCTAATGAGGGACTTTATTGAATGCCTTCTGGAAGTCCATATAAACAATATCCATAGACATTCCCATGGCCACTACTTCAGTCACCTCTTCAAAAAATTTCAATCAGGTTCATCAGGCGTGACTTACCCATTATAAATCCACACAGGCTCTCTCTGATCAGCTGAAAATTTTCAAGGTGCTCAGTCACTCTATCCTTAATTATAGACTCTAGTAATTTCCCAACAACAGATGTTAGGCTAGCTGGTCTATAATTCCCTGATTTTCCTCTCCCACCTTTCTTAAGTAGAAGTGGAACCTTTTCTGTTCGTGAAGGGGGTGGCACTGGGGGTAGGCTCAGGATGGCTATATGCATACCAATAATTCCCTGCACTTTGGAGAATCCAGCCAGATGGTAATAGTGCAGGACTCTTTTGTGTTACTTCCTGGTTCCATGAGGAAATTGATGAAATCACTGATTTGGGAAAACAAGGCATCAATGACATGCACGATGCAACTGTGCACTGCAGATTGGGAAATGTGATATATATCTTTTGCTGTTGCTTGGAAGGATCCAGTGGCATAACAATTCAAGGCAGTAATTACCTTGACAGCCATGGGCAGAGATACAGTTTCCAGGTCTGGTTGCAGTTCTGTCATGGTTTCCCTGGCAAATAGTTGCCTCTAAATGCACATACCTTCAGATATGTTCAGGTACAATCGCCTTGGTCTGTACACGTGCATGACAGCTTAAAGTCACACATTACTTCATCACATAAGGTGCAAATGTACCTATCTTGGATGTCTCTTCTGATCCTCCTCCTCTAGAACCTGCAAACAGAGGGTTGCTCAAATGGATATCCATAACTCATACTGAGGCAGCACACAATGACAGTTCCCTAATGAAACAGTCACAGATAATTAATAGAGTACAGCATTAAGAACCTCAGAGTAAGTTCAGTTTTGGAAACACAACAAAACAGCAAGAAACACTGAGATCGGTGGACCCAAACTGAGCAGATACTCTCAGAGTGAAAGGAAGAATAAGCCTACTTTGAGAGAAAAGGCCGAACAAAGTGACCATGTCTCTCATACAGCACCCATTTTGTATGAGCACTGTGCATCTGTAGCCACGTTCAGATGTTCTGACTGCATTATGAGACTGTGACCTTATTAACAATTCTTTTGGGGCCTTGATGAAAATGGATGGATAATCACAGGCTACATACCTGTGGTTTTCCATAATGTGTTTCAACAGGTGCATAGATTGTCAGCACCACAAGTGCTTCCAGATTGCACTAGAAGCCCACATGCAGTCAGCACTGAGCGAACCTCAGGCCCCAGTATCTGATAAAACAGGCACCGCCACTCAATGTAAGTGGTGCTGTGGGTGCCAAACATCGCCATATTGACCCTATGTGATCACACAGAGCACAAATGCCTTGAAGGGACAGTATTCCCAGGTGTTTTTTTCCTGACGATAACATCTTATTTGTATGTGCAGGCTGAACAAATGAAAAATAATTTATTTTTTCCACCTTCCAAGAGTATAGTGCCTGATTATAATTGATGAACACAGCTTGATCAGTTCTCTGGGTTGAGCACTGTGAAGCACAGGTTACTCCTCAAAGCCACTCAAATGATGATGCTAGCATGATTTTGTTTTCACAAAAGCACTGTTTCTGACTTTAACCTGCGACGTCAATCAAAGCTGTTCATTAATCAGCATTGTGCTCTTTGACATACATTCTGTTCATAATCACAAATTAAATGTAATTGAATTTGATCTCATGCAGCTGACAATACTGCATGATTTTATTCTGGTTCATGGTGGCTAGCATAAAGTAATGCAATTACAAACACTGATTGCATAGTGTTTAGAATTGCAAGGGCCCTCTGAATTGCCATTTGCCTTAGGCCTTAGATAAGCAAAAGTCAGCCTTGAGTACATGACATGGTACGTTTTTCAAAGCAGATGTTTTTCTCTAGATCAAATTATTAAAGATAAAACACCAATGGTAACAGCAGAAAATCCAGCAACCTCATCTCAGCTGCGGCTGCAATTAGGGTGCTACAATTGGCCTCACTGCATCAATTATGGACAGGAAAATTAGTCAGCGTCCCTACACCTGATCACTATCCAGTAGTAACTAGGTGTGGATGCTGGGTGAGGACAGGATTGAGTTTAGATTTGGTAGAATCGTAGAAATTTGAATACAGGAGGCCATTTGGCCCAACATACTTGTACCTGGGCCAGCTCCACATCAGAGTTACTGCACTAATTCAGTTTGCTTTTTCTTTTGCTGTACCATTTAATATTTTTCCTTCACAAGTATTTATCCACATCCTTCTTAAATGCCGTGATTGGCTAGTTTCAATAGCCAATTGTGGGGACACATTCCATATTCCAGTAACTCTTTGCATGAAAACATTTCTTTTAACTTCCTCCTTTATGCTTTTAATACTCATTTTAAGTTTATACCCTCTTCTTAATGATAATAATGCCATGTCAGAGGGGGCGGAGCCGAGGGCAGAAACTCCCTACACTGGAAATTCTTGCTTCCCCATTCCATAAGGGACCGATGTAAGACTGGAGGTCAATACATTGAGACAGATAGGGTGTACCAGCCTCTTAAACAAAGCATTCATTGTTGAACACCTCCAATAAATTTTGCATTTAATTCACAAATTCTGCAATTGGCCAGACTGTTGTGGCTATCTTCTTGGATGCAGAAAAAGTCTTCAATAGATAGACTGCAATTATCTATTCTACAACTTACAGCATTTTGGTCAGATGAAGATTTGTAAGGACAATAGGTTTGGGAAGGCATTAGAAAGGCTACCTTGTTTGGAAAGATTAAAATATTGATAAAAATCTAAATTAAATTGCATAGGTTACGCACTCTTAGATATGTATAGATTCCTAAAATTTAAAAAAAAGTGTGGAAGGAAAATCAAGGTTTAGATTTCTGTTGTTCGTATTTTTGTACAACTGCTCATGTGAATTCTGGATTTTACCAAATATCTTGTCAGAGACAATTCCTGTCTGATTTTGTTGGTTTTATTATTGGAAAAGAAATTTCAATACAAGGTACATTTTGCGAGATACTATGCCACTGGAATGTAAGAAGGCACTACATACATACAAGTTCTTTCTTTTCCAGCAATTTTTTTTCCCAGTTTTTTTACTTCTTAGTGCCGGTGTTCCAGATGTGACAGCAGTTTTCTCTAGTCACCATTCTTCATGTACGAGCTCAGATCATGTATTAACAGGCTATTTGTCCGCAGAGGGCATTGCAGCTGAGCTTCATCTTGTTATCACCAGACAGTCCCTTACATGAACTTTATAGAAATGGTCCCTGGAGAGCAATGATCATAGTATCATAGTAGGTATAGCACAGGAGGAGGCCATTTGGCCCATCGTGTCTGTGCCGGCGCACTGAAATAGCTATCCACTTAGTCCTATCCCCCTCCCATAGCCCCGTAAATTTTTTCCCTTCAAGTATTTATCCAATTCCCTTTCGAAAGTTACTATTGAATCTGCTTCCACCACCCTTTCAGGCAGTGCATTCCAGATCATTACAACACGCTGCATAAAAAAATGTTTCCTCATGTCCCCAATGGCTCTTTTACCGATCATCTTAAATCTGTGTCCCCTGGTTACCACTGCCATTGGAAACACTTTCTCCTTATTTACTCTGTCAAAACCATTCATGATTTTGAACACCTCTATCAAATCTCCCCTTATCCTTTTCTATTCTAAGGAGAACAACCCCAGTTTCTCCAGTCTCTCAACACAACTGAAGGCCCTCATCCCTGGCACTATTCCAGTAAATCTCTTCTGCTCCCTCTCTAAGGCCGTGACATCCTTCCTAAATTGTGGTGCCCAGAATTGAACATAATACTCCAGTAGAGGTCTACCCAGTGTTTTATAAAGGTTTAGCATAATTTCTTTGCTTTTGTAATCTATGCCTCTATTAATAAAAGCCAGGATCCTATATGGTTTTTTAACAGCCTTATCAACTTGTGCTGCCACCTTCAAAGATTTGTGTATGTGCACCTCCAGGTCTCTCTGTTCCTGCACCCCCTTTAAAATTGTATCATTTTGTTTATATTGCCTCTCCCCATTCTTCCTACCAAAATGCATCACTTCACACTTCTCTGCATTAAATTTCATCTGCCACGTGTCTGCCCATTTCACCAGTCTATGTCCTCCTGAAGTCTGTTACTATCCTCCACATTGTTTACGACATTTCCGAGTTTCATATCATCTGCAAACTTTGAAATTATACCCTCTATGCTCAAGTCCGGGTCATGAATATATACCAAAAAGACCAGTGGTCCTAATACTGACCCCTGGAGAACACCACTGTATACTTCCCTCCTGTCTGAAAAACAACCATTCACCACGACTCTCTGCTTTCTGTCCCCTTGCCAATTTTGTATCCATGCTGCTACTGTCCCTTTAATCCCATGGGCTTTAATTTTGCTAACAAGTCTATTACGTGGTACTTTATCAAATTCCTTTTGAAAATCTATATACACAACATCAACCGTATTACTCTCATCAACCCTCTCCATTACTTCATCAAAGAACTCAATCAAGTTAGTCAAACAAGATTTTCCTTTAACAAATCCATGCTGACTTTCATTTATTAGCCCATACTTTTCCAAGTGCTAATTAATTTTGTCCCGGATTATTGTCTCCAAACTTTCCCCACCACCGACATTAGCCTGACTGGCCTGTAATTGCCGGGTTCATCCCTCTCCCCTTTTTTTGAACAGGAATGTAACATTTCCAATCCTCCAGTCCTCCAGCACCATTCCCATATCGAAGGAGGATTGGAAGATTGTGGCCAGAGCCTCTGCAATTTCCACCCTTACTTCCCTCAGTAACCTAGGATGCATCCCATCTGGACCGGGTGACTTTTCTACATTGAGTACTGCCAATCTTTTAAGTACCTCCTCTTTATCTATTTTTAATCCTATCCAGTATCACTACTACCTCCTCCTTTACTGCTGCAATGGCAGCATCCTCTTCCCTAGTGAAGACAGATGTGAAGTATTCAGTTAGTGTCTCAGCCATGCCCTCTGCCTCCACAAGAAGATCTTTTTTGTCCCTAATTGGTCCCACGCTTCCTTTGACTACCCTTTTACTATTTAGATATTTATAAAAGACTTTTGGGTTCCCTTTTATGTTAGCCACTAATCTATTCTCATACTCTCTCTTTGCCCCTCTTATTCCCTATTTTAGTTCTCCTCCGTACTTTCTGTATTCAGCCTGGTTCTCTACTGTATAATGAACCTTACATTCGTCATAAGCCTCCTTTTTCTGTTTCATTTTGATCTCTATATCTTTAGTCATCCAGGGAGCTCTAGCTTTGGATGCCCTTCCTTTCCCCCTCGTAGGGATGTATCTACTCCAACTCCTCCTTGAAGATGATGAGGAAGAACTTTGACTATTCTTTTATTCCTAGTCTGGACATCTTGAAGCTGATTGTTCTTTCATGTTAGTAAAACATTGTACAATATTGCTTCCAGGAGTTGCAATTTCATCAGTACTAATTTCAAATATTGCTTGTTTAATTGCATAATTCCGTCCTTTGTTCTTCACACTGCTTTGATATCTTAAGTACCAAGTTCAAAGTCCTTTTGTTTGTTCTTAGTAAGTTTCTGTTTATATACTATGCTCAGAATTCAATGTTGCCACCTAATCAGGATAATTTATTGTTTTAAAAGTCAGTAGTGTCCCTGTAAAAAAACAAAAACAATAACATAAAACTTAACAGTAAATTACGTAAAGGATAACAGAGGGCTGGGTGGTGAGGTACATATAAAGCAATGGAATGTCTGGTAGTTAATTACATATATGACAATAGATACCTGGCAGTATGTTATATAAGTAATTCTATCAAACAGATTTGATAACACCATAAGTGAAGCTTGAGTTGTTTATGAACATATGCAAAATCCTGAAATTGAATTACTGTCTTAAACTCAGTGCAGCTACTGAACTGTTATTTTTAAAACAGTGCCCTTTTGTTTTCTTTCCTTTTCTTACTATTATGCTGCAGGCACGATGAGTGAGGTAAAGGCAACGTGATGTAGGTTAAAGTGTAACGGAGCTGTTAGTCATGTAGGACATGAAGTTATATGGTATCAAATTACTGCGTCACAAGTTGTTTTTCTTAAGCAGCAGATTCCATAGAAATAAACGATTGAGTTTATCTTATAATACGTCAACTATAATGCATACATCTCTATATAATCTATATTGCATGCTTATATATCACATTATGATATTTCTATTTTGTATTATTAACCAACACATCACTCCTAATTTGATTTGCCATTGCGACATTTAGGACTCAAACCCCAGAGGCATGTTTCAAAATTTACAATGTTAGCCAGTACACATCAGTAGTTAATGATTATACCTTGAAAGTGAACACTAGTGTGATACTATGGGGGTAATTTTAAACTAACCTGCCCAGTAGAAACGGTCAGGTTCAGGTCGGATGCCCATTTTAAAACCCACCTGATTTTATGCTCCATTGAAGTCAAATATTATTTTCCAATTTTCTCTCCTCCTAAGTAGGTGATTCTTGCTGGAATATGGTTCTACAGATGATGGCAACAGTATGATAACTCACCCAAGTGGCCATTCGTCATACATGAGCCTACGAACTAAAGCCCTGATTTTAACCCAGTGGGAATCAGGCCTGCAGGGCGGGCAGTAAACCCCCATGACATGTTCAGCATGAGACCCGGGCAATTTTAACTCCCTCTGCCTAAATCCCTCCATATTGCTACCCTTTTCCTTCTCTTTGAAGCTACTTTTGCCCCTCTCCCCCACTCCATAATTCTTGCCTTCTTCTTGCTCAAGACCCTAGCTGCCCTATAAAGTGCCTTGGGACATTCTGTTATATGGGAGGCAGTATAAAAATGCACGTTTTTTTATTTCATTTTCAGGATGTGGGTGCCGCTGACAAGGCCAACATTTATTGCCCATCCCTAGTTGCCCTTGAGCAGCTGGTGGTGGACCTTCTTGTTGAACCACAGCAGTCTGTGTGGTGAAGGTCCTCCACAATGCTGTTAGGTAGGGAGTTCCAAGATTTCGAAACAGCGACAATGAATGAATGGCGACATATGTCCAAGTCAGGATAGTGTGTGACTTGGAGGGGAACTTGGAGGTGATGGTGTTCCCATGCACCTGCTGCCCTTGTTCTTTTAGGTGGTGACGGTTTGGAAGGTGAAGAAGTTTTGGCAAATTGCTGCAGTGTATCCTGTAGATAGTACACACTGCAGCCACGGTATGCTGGTGGATGTTTGGACTAGTGCATGAAGTACCGATCAAACAGACTGCTTTAAATTGAATGTATTGAGCTTCTTGAGTGTTGTTGCAGTTGCACCAATTAAGCCAAGTGGAAAATATTCCATCTGACTCCTAACTTGTGCCTTTTAAGTGGTGGAGAGGCTTTGAGGAGTCAGGAGGGGAGAAACTCGTCGCATAATACCCAGCCTCTGACCTGCTCTAGTAGCCAAGACATTTATGTGGCTGGTCCAGTTGAGTTTCTGGTCAATGGTGACCTCGAGGATGTTGATGGTGGGCGACTCTGTGATGGTATAGGGCAGTGGTTAGATTCTCTCTTGTTGAAGATGGTCAGTGCCTGACACTTATCAGCCAAGCCTAGATGTTGTCCAGGTCTTGTTGCATGCAGGCATGTACTGCTTCAATACCTGAAGCATTGCGAATGGAGCTAAACACTGTGTAATTATTAGCAAACAGCCCCACTTCTGATCTTATTATGGAGGGAAGGTTATTGATGAAGCAATTGAAGATAGTTGGGCCCAGGACGCTTCCCTGAGGAACTCCTGCGGCGATGTCCTGGGGCTGAGATGATTGGCCTTCAACAACCACAACCATCTTCCTTTGTGCTAGGTAAGACTCTACCACTGGAGAGTTTACCCCTTGATCCCCAATTATTTCAGTTTTACTAGGGCTTCTTGTTGCCACACTCGGTCAAATACTGCCTTGATGTCAAGGGCAGTCACTTTCATCTCACCTCTGGAATTCAGGTCTTGTGTCCATGTTTGGACCTAGGTTGTAATGCGGTCTGGAGCTGAGTGGTCCTGGTGGAACCCAAACTGTGAATTGGTGAGCAGGTTCTTGGTAAGTAAGGGCCACTTGATATCATTGCTGACAACTTCTTCCAAAGTAATCAAAAAGGCTAATAGAATGTTGGCCTTTATCTCAAGAAGGTTGGAATACAAAAGAGAAGAAGTTATGCTCCAGTTTTACAGAGCCTTGGTCAAACCCCATCTGGAGTACTGTGTTCTGAACACCGTACCTCAGGAAGGATATATTGGCCTTGGAGGGGGTACAGCGCAGATTTACCAAAATAATATCAGGGCTTAAAGGATTAAATTATGAGGACAGGTCGCATAAACTTAGGTTGTATTTCCTTGAGTTTAGAAGGTTGATGGGTGATCTAATTGAGCTGTTTAAAACGATAAAAGGATTTGATAGGGTGGATACAGAGAAGCTATTTCCACTGATGGAGGAATCCAAAACAAGGGGCCACTGAGGAGTGAAATCAGGAAGCACTTTTTCACACAAAGGGTAGTGGAAATGTGGAATTCTCTCCCCAGAAGGCTGTGGAGACTAGTTCAATTGAAATTTTCAAGACTGAAATCGACAGATTTTTCTTAGCTTTGGTGTATGGATCAAAGGCAGGTAAATGGAGTTGAGGCACAGATCGGCCATAATCTAATTGAATGGTGGAACAGGCTCAAGGGGCTGAAAGGCTTACTCCTGTCCCTATGTTCCATCACTTTGCTGATGATTGGGAGTAGGCTGATAGGGTGGTATTTGGTTTGATTTATCCTGCTTTTTGTGGACAGGACATACCTAGGAAATTTTCCACATTGTCCGGTAGATGCCAGTGTTGTAGCTTTACTGGAACAGCTTAGTTAGGGGGTGGCTAGTTGTAGTATAACTTGTCATTCTAAAGAGCTACCAGCCTCAAGCCACTATAACATCAGCCCTTTGAGTACTGTGACTTTTTCTCAGGACTCTCTTATTCACCCAATCAAAGTATCCTATGGCTGCTATCTGAGTTCCCCTGACATGCCGATTCCTGTTAGAAATATAGTCCAATTGAGAACTCACAGTTCCTGAATAAAGCTGGCCCCATGATATCAGCTTAATTAACAAAATAATAGTGTTACTTGAGGCAAGGTTCACATGCAAGCCGAGAGCTCATATTTGAGGTCGTTCACCTATAATTTTAGCAGGAAAGAACATTACCATCTAAGAAGCTTAAAGTGACCATAGATACTACATTGATTTAAAGGAGAAAAAGTGAATATCACCAGGAAAGAAATGACTACAACTGAAGTTTGGCCCCAATTATATCCCAAAAGGAATCATTATAGTGAAGGGTATATTGCCTTCAATGGTAGCAATCATTAAATGGGCCTCTAGAAAGGAGGGACCCAGGACTGTGTCGCCTCAGGCACAGCAAATTATATGACAGCCAGAAGCTCATAAGTTCAGTATTTGTATTATCTGTTAAATAATTCACTACCATGCACTGCATGAGCTGACCTGCTAAATAATCCATCCAAGGCTAAGTCATTAATTGTTATTCTTTGCAAGCTGATTCGTTATCTGTAATGTGCCATGTCAGGTTATTTATTTTTGGTGAAGCCTTGCTATTACACTCTGTCCATTTGAGTGTGTGCATGTTGATATCATTAGGGTAGATTTTCAACTTGCCACCTAGACATAAAACAGACTTTGTGGATTGGCCGTCCGGTATAGAAACTGCCTGATTTTCATTTCCATCCTGTAGCTCAATTCAGTAACAACGAGACAGTTGAAATTTGGTAGTTTAGACTATTGCCAACATTTGGTATGAATATCATACAATTCTATTGTCAGAAACTTAAATGAGATTCTTTTACCACTTGCCGAGTTTCTGATCAGAGTCATGCAGTACGGGAGTCAATGAGAGCCAATGGCTGTGGGTACCAAGACCTACAGACCAGAAATCCAGATACAGACGTAAGTCACAAGGTCAAATGATGAAACTCACGCAGTATTATCTCGTGAGACTTGATACGCTTTCCTCTTTACTTTCTTCTCTTTCCTCTCTCTCAGCCACCTCTCCTCAGCCATTTTGGCTCCCGAATACAGCACAGCCCTCCAGTGTTTCCTGTTATTAGCCACATGTTGCCAGCTTGTGGTATCGATGTTGAAAGCTTTCTAGTCCCTCTTGCAAACATCTTTAAACCTGAGCTTAGGTCAGCCCAACAACCTTGAAGTATTTGCAAGTTCTTCATACAGGAGATTCTTTGGAACGAGGTAAATTATTAGATTTGGCAACTTAGCTTTTCAAACTCACATTTTTGTATTTAAGTTCTATTCATTGTGAAGACCATGCTCTAATTTCACAAGAAATTATCAGGCATGTGAAAACATTGAATTGACTCTTTATAAGTACCATAGGGCTGATTTTCGTTAATGGCGTACATCAGGCAGGCAGTGGGCAAGGCGATCGCTACGCCCGCCCCATGCCAACAGGAGGCCTGATCCATTTTGGTGGTTGGCCTCGTTTAAATTTGATTGGCAGGCTGCCAGTGCTAATTGTGCTGCTTATAGGCAGCTTGCTATTTGGGAGGATGGCAAATCTGGCAGACCTGCTACTTCTTAAAGCCAGCCTGCACCTCTTAAAGGGAAGGTGAAGTTTTCATTGGTGGTGTGTAAAAAGTGGGTTTCTAAAGCAGCAGGCACACTATCAATGCCCAAGGCACCCTGATTTCAGGATACTGCTGTGAAGGTCCTTATTGAACAATTTAGGACCAGGAAGGATGTTCTTTCCTTCAGATGGCAGACAGGTGCCATACCAAATAAGTCAGCAGGCATGGAGAAAGGTGGCTGAGCACGTCAATGCCAAGAGCATTTCCAGGACATGGCTACAGCACAGAAAAAAATGTAATGTGCTTGCCAGAACTGCCAAAGACCTCTTCATATGTCTTTTACTTTGAATACAACCCTGCAACATCACACTTATCCCCAACACTACCAATCCTCCCCTCCCCCACTACACAAGCCTCTCCTCCAATCAGAATGGGACACTTTGCTACACCTCCTTCATCTTATACTCAAATAATTAAGATCTGCTACTGCCCCCAAAACTGGCATAAACAACATTTGTGACCTGACCAATATTTATCCCTCAACCAACATCACTAAAACAAATGATCCCATTGCTGTTAGTGGGACCGTGCTGTGCACAAATTGGCTGCTGCGTTTCCCTACATTGCAACAGGGTCTACACTTCAAAAGCACCTCATTGGTTGTCAAGCACTTCGGGAATTCCAGAGGCGGTGAAAGGCTCTGTATAAATGCAGTTTTCTTCTTTCTTTCCGCTTTTATTGTTTGAACTTGAATAAATTTCACATTTCTGTTAAATTCTTTGATACTTCACATTGTATACACTTCCTTTCAACCAGTGATTTCCCTTCTTGCACACACTTGCTGCTTCTTCCTCTTAGCATGCACACTATGCTAAGTTACCTTACGCATCCTTATAACCCTTTCACAGGGCATACACTAAGCCACTCCCACTCTTCTCGCAGGACAAGCTGGCACATAATAGAAGGGAGGCTGCAAGAACTGGGGGAGTTGCAGCCACCTTGCTAACTCTCATTCCAATGAAGGACGCTGCCATTGACATTACTGGACACTTAGTCATGATGTGGAGATGCCGGTGATGGACTGGGGTTGACAATTGTAAACAATTTTACAACACCAAGTTATAGTCCAGCAATTTTATTTTAAATTCACAAGCTTTCGGAGATTTTCTCCTTCCTCAGGCAAATGTTTCAAGAGCTCCTTGAAGCCTACGCATTTATACATATTGAACAATACATGGTGTTTACAGACTGCCCCTGCAACTGCCCGTTGCCAAGGCAATCACCGTGTTCAGACAGAGAGGTGTCACCTGCAGAACCCCCGAATACACATTCAACAAAAAAACAAACAGGGAAAAAAAACAGAGAAAAAAAACACAGAGAGAGGCAGAAACATCCGGAAGGCAGAGAGAGCCAGCAAATGACCCATTATATTAAAAATAGATAACATTTGTTCGCTGGTGGGGTAACGTGTAGCGTGACATGAATCCAAGATCCCGGTTGAGGCCGTCCTCATGGGTGCGGAACTTGGCTATCAATTTCTGCTCGACGATTTTGCGTTGTCGTGTGTCTCGAAGGCCGCCTTGGAGTACGCTTACCCGAAGGTCGGTGGATGAATGTCCATGACTGCTGAAGTGTTCCCCGACTGGGAGGGAACCCTCCTGTTTGGCGATTGTTGCGCGGTGTCCGTTCATCCGTTGTCGCAGCGTCTGCATGGTCTCGCCAATGTACCATGCTCTGGGGCATCCTTTCCTGCAACGTATGAGGTCGACAACGTTGGCCGAGTCACAGGAGTATGAACCATGCACCTGGTGGGTGGTGTCATCTCGTGTGATGGTGGTATCTGTGTCGATGATCTGGCATGTCTTGCAGAGGTTACCGTGGCAGGGTTGTGTGGCGTTGTGGACGCTGTTCTCTTGAAAGCTAGGTAGTTTGCTGCGAACGATGGTCTGTTTGAGGTTGGGTGGCTGTTTAAAGGCGAGTAGTGGAGGTGTGGGGATGGCCATAGCGAGGTGTTTGTCCTCATTGATGACATGTTGAAGGCTGCGGAGAACATGGCGTAGTTTCTCCGCTCCGGGGAAGTACTGGACGACAAAGGGTACTCTGTTGGTTGCGTCCCGTGTTAGTCTCCTGAGGAGGTCTATGCGATTTTTTGCTGTGGCCCGTCGGAACTGTCGATCGATGAGTCGAGCGTCATATCCCGTTCTTACTAGGGCGTCTTTCAGCGTCTGTAGGTGTCCATCGCGTTCCTCCTCGTCTGAGCAGACCCTGTGTATTCGCAGGGCCTGTCCATAGGGGATGGCCTCTTTGACGTGGTTAGGGTGGAAGCTGGAAAAGTGGAGCATCGTGAGGTTGTCCGTGGGCTTGCGGTAGAGTGAGGTGCTGAGGTGCCCGTCTTTGATGGAGATTCGTGTGTCCAAGAAAGAAACTGATTCTGAGGAGTAGTCCATGGTGAGCTTGATGGTGGGATGGAACTTGTTGATGTTATCGTGTAGTCTCTTTAGTGATTCCTTGCCGTGGGTCCATAGAAAGAAAATGTCGTCGATGTATCTGGTGTATAGTGTTGGTTGGAGGTCTTGTGCAGTGAAGAAGTCCTGCTCGAACTTGTGCATGAAAATGTTGGCGTATTGGGGTGCGAATTTGGTCCCCATGGCTGTTCCGTGTGTTTGGGTAAAGAACTGGTTATCGAAGGTGAAGACATTGTGATCCAGGATGAAGCGGATGAGTTGTAGGATGGCTTCCGGAGATTGGCTGTTGTTGGTGTTGAGTATTGATGCTGTCGCAGCGATGCCGTCATCGTGGGGGATACTGGTGTATAGTGCCGAGACGTCCATCGTGGTGAGAAGTGTTCCTGGTTCAACTGGTCCGTGGGTACTGAGTTTTTGTAGGAAGTCTGTAGTGTCGCGACAGAAGCTGGGTGTTCCCTGTACGATGGGTTTCAGGATGCCCTCGATGTATCCAGAGAGGTTCTCACACAGGGTTCCGTTGCCTGATACGATGGGACGTCCGGGTGTGTTGGCTTTGTGTATCTTTGGGAGGCAGTAGAAGTCTCCCACGCGGGGATTACGTGGGATGAGAATGCGTAGGATGCTTTGAAGGTCTGGATCGAAGGTCTTGATCAGTTTGTTGAGCTGGTGGGTGTGTTCTTTGGTCGGATCTGCGGGTAACCGTCTGTAGTGTTCCTGGTTGTCCAGTTGTCGGTATGCTTCTTTGCAATAGTCTGTTCTGTTCTGTATGACTATGGCTCCTCCTTTGTCCGCTGGTTTGATGACGATGTTGCGGTTGGTCTTGAGAGCGTTGATGGCGTTGCGTTGTGCTCGGGTGACATTCTGGACTGTCTTCTGAGTGCGGCTGATGAATCTGGCATTGACGCATTTCCTGACAGCTTGAGCATACATGTCCAGCTGAGGGCAGCGACCCTCCGGAGGAGTCCAGTTTGACTCTTTCCTCTTCGGTTGCTGTACCGCGGATCCCTCTGTCTGCTGTTCCGGATCGTCGATTGTCTCATTGGGTTCGCTGCTGAAATCTTGGGGTTTGTGGTAGAATTCCCGGAGCCTCATTCTCCTGATGAATTCCTCTGTGTCCGCCGCGAGACTAGTGGGGTCCATTTTGGTAGTGGGGCAGAAATTGAGCCCTCGGCTGAGAACTTCGATTTCGTCTGGTTGAAGGGTGTGGTCGGATAAATTGACAATAGACTTCCCTGTGGTTGCAACCGTGGTACCAGGGGAAGCTTGGTCGTTGCTGGTGGTGATGCCGAGTTTCTCAAGCTTCCTGCTCTTGGTTTTCATGTAGGCAGCGTAGTTCCGTTGCCTCGTCTGTTTGGCGGTATAACGTAGCTGATCTGCTGTGTCCTGAGTACAGGTTGAGAGTATGGACTCTATCTTGGTTTCGAGGTTGTGGCGTCTGCTGTAGAGTTGGTGTATGAGATGGTTGCGGAGTGTGCGAGAGGTACGGCGGCAGAGTCTCTCAGCGTAATCCGAGTTGTATGTGGACTTGAGTGGGTTCGTGATCTGGAGTCCTTTCGGGATCTTGTCTGCTTTCTTGCAGCTCTGTAAAAACTTGATGTCTGTGTCTAAATGACACAGACGAGGCAACGGAACTACGCTGCCTACATGAAAACCAAGAGCAGGAAGCTTGAGAAACTCGGCATCACCACCAGCAACGACCAAGCTTCCCCTGGTACCACGGTTGCAACCACAGGGAAGTCTATTGTCAATTTATCCGACCACACCCTTCAACCAGACGAAATCGAAGTTCTCAGCCGAGGGCTCAATTTCTGCCCCACTACCAAAATGGACCCCACTAGTCTCGCGGCGGACACAGAGGAATTCATCAGGAGAATGAGGCTCCGGGAATTCTACCACAAACCCCAAGATTTCAGCAGCGAACCCAATGAGACAATCGACGATCCGGAACAGCAGACAGAGGGATCCGCGGTACAGCAACCGAAGAGGAAAGAGTCAAACTGGACTCCTCCGGAGGGTCGCTGCCCTCAGCTGGACATGTATGCTCAAGCTGTCAGGAAATGCGTCAATGCCAGATTCATCAGCCGCACTCAGAAGACAGTCCAGAATGTCACCCGAGCACAACGCAACGCCATCAACGCTCTCAAGACCAACCGCAACATCGTCATCAAACCAGCGGACAAAGGAGGAGCCATAGTCATACAGAACAGAACAGACTATTGCAAAGAAGCATACCGACAACTGGACAACCAGGAACACTACAGACGGTTACCCGCAGATCCGACCAAAGAACACACCCACCAGCTCAACAAACTGATCAAGACCTTCGATCCAGACCTTCAAAGCATCCTACGCATTCTCATCCCACGTAATCCCCGCGTGGGAGACTTCTACTGCCTCCCAAAGATACACAAAGCCAACACACCCGGACGTCCCATCGTATCAGGCAACGGAACCCTGTGTGAGAACCTCTCTGGATACATCGAGGGCATCCTGAAACCCATCGTACAGGGAACCCCCAGCTTCTGTCGTGACACTACAGACTTCCTACAAAAACTCAGTACCCACGGACCAGTTGAACCAGGAACACTTCTCACCACGATGGACGTCTCGGCACTATACACCAGTATCCCCCACGATGACGGCATCGCTGCGACAGCATCAATACTCAACACCAACAACAGCCAATCTCCGGAAGCCATCCTACAACTCATCCGCTTCATCCTGGATCACAATGTCTTCACCTTCGATAACCAGTTCTTTACCCAAACACACGGAACAGCCATGGGGACCAAATTCGCACCCCAATACGCCAACATTTTCATGCACAAGTTCGAGCAGGACTTCTTCACTGCACAAGACCTCCAACCAACACTATACACCAGATACATCGACGACATTTTCTTTCTATGGACCCACGGCAAGGAATCACTAAAGAGACTACACGATAACATCAACAAGTTCCATCCCACCATCAAGCTCACCATGGACTACTCCTCAGAATCAGTTTCTTTCTTGGACACACGAATCTCCATCAAAGACGGGCACCTCAGCACCTCACTCTACCGCAAGCCCACGGACAACCTCACGATGCTCCACTTTTCCAGCTTCCACCCTAACCACGTCAAAGAGGCCATCCCCTATGGACAGGCCCTGCGAATACACAGGGTCTGCTCAGACGAGGAGGAACGCGATGGACACCTACAGACGCTGAAAGACGCCCTAGTAAGAACGGGATATGACGCTCGACTCATCGATCGACAGTTCCGACGGGCCACAGCAAAAAATCGCATAGACCTCCTCAGGAGACTAACACGGGACGCAACCAACAGAGTACCCTTTGTCGTCCAGTACTTCCCCGGAGCGGAGAAACTACGCCATGTTCTCCGCAGCCTTCAACATGTCATCAATGAGGACAAACACCTCGCTATGGCCATCCCCACACCTCCACTACTCGCCTTTAAACAGCCACCCAACCTCAAACAGACCATCGTTCGCAGCAAACTACCTAGCTTTCAAGAGAACAGCGTCCACGACGCCACACAACCCTGCCACGGTAACCTCTGCAAGACATGCCAGATCATCGACACAGATACCACCATCACACGAGATGACACCACCCACCAGGTGCATGGTTCATACTCCTGTGACTCGGCCAACGTTGTCTACCTCATACGTTGCAGGAAAGGATGCCCCAGAGCATGGTACATTGGCGAGACCATGCAGACGCTGCGACAACGGATGAACGGACACAGCGCAACAATCGCCAAACAGGAGGGTTCCCTCCCAGTCGGGGAACACTTCAGCAGTCATGGACATTCATCCACCGACCTTCGGGTAAGCGTACTCCAAGGCGGCCTTCGAGACACACGACAACGCAAAATCGTCGAGCAGAAATTGATAGCCAAGTTCCGCACCCATGAGGACGGCCTCAACCGGGATCTTGGGTTCATGTCACGCTACACGTTACCCCACCAGCGAACAAATGTTATCTATTTTTAATATAATGGGTCATTTGCTGGCTCTCTCTGCCTTCCGGATGTTTCTGCCTCTCTGTGTTTTTTTTCTGTTTTTTTTCCCTGTTTGTTTTTTTGTTGAATGTGTATTCGGGGGTTCTGCAGGTGACACCTCTCTGTCTGAACACGGTGATTGCCTTGGCAACGGGCAGTTGCAGGGGCAGTCTGTAAACACCATGTATTGTTCAATATGTATAAATGCGTAGGCTTCAAGGAGCTCTTGAAACATTTGCCTGAGGAAGGAGAAAATCTCCGAAAGCTTGTGAATTTAAAATAAAATTGCTGGACTATAACTTGGTGTTGTAAAATTGTTTACAATGGACACTTAGTGTTGGAGATGGAGAGGCTGGAGGCCACACACAGCAGGGTGCTTGGCCATTTGAATTTGCTGCAGGAATTTACTCTCAGGAGGTGATTGTTGGTTATTAAATGGGCTGCTCCTTCCACTCCAATGTCATTGATAGTGCTTCCCTATGTTTTTTAAATTACCACTTGGCCTTTATATACACATTCAAGTAGCGCTTTATAGTTACGGGCGATACATGTCTATTGTAACTCTAGTTATTGTTTATTGTAAGTTTGTCTTCATAATAAATAGTTTTTAAAGTAAGTACATTTGTTTGCAATTTAAAAAGAAATAAACACTACTTGTTATAAACGAGATGTGGAGATGCCGGTGATGGACTGGGGTTAACAATTGTAAACAATTTTACAACACCAAGTTATAGTCCAACGATTTTATTTTTAATCCCACAAGCTTTCGGGGGCTTTCCCCTTCCTCAGGCGGTAGCAAAGTGTCCACACTTTGTTCGAATGTGCATCAGCAGGAGGCCTGAAAGGATTATTATTATGTTTTCATTATATTTGTGTCATTGTTGTTACGTTTATATTATTGTTATATTTATCTTAATATTGTTCTTTGATCTTATAGAATACCCGGGTTGCGGAAGTCCCCTGGGCCGAGCTCCCTGCCTGTTACCATGGTTACTACTGCTGCAACCCTCGCCACCGGATTTACGGCAGTCTGTCTGTTCAGGAGAGGAGTTGGTGGGATTTGCGACAGTTGGTTGTTACCCGGATGTGTGGCGGTTGACGGCAGTGTGTGTTGCCTGGATCCATGTGCCGGGGCTGAAAGATGGCAACGAGGATCGGGCAGAAGGAGAAGGAGAAGGAGAAGGAGAAGGGTTTAACTAGGTGAGAAGGAGCAGGGGGCTTGCAGCTCAGGTTGGGGTCTGTGGACGATCCTGCACCATATTTACGGATAGTAGCCATGATGTGGAGATGCCGGTGATGGACTGGGGTGGACAAATGTAAGGAATCTTACAACACCAGGTTATAGTCCAACTGTTTTATTTGAAAATCACAAGCTTTCGGAGGCTCACTCACACCTGACGAAGGAGAAAGCCTCCGAAAGCTTGTGATTTTCAAATAAAACTGTTGGACTATAACCTGGTGTTGTAAGATTCCTTACATATTTATGGAAGCAGGAGTTTTACAAGGAATAAGGTGTCACGGTGTTGCCTAAGCCCAGGAGTGATTTAAACAGATTGTTGGGGCCAAGGTGCAGGAAATGTGCCGCACTCCCACAAAAAACAGTTCAGATCTCTGGGACTAATGTCAAATGCTTTATTGGTGATTTATGCAGTGAAATTGCTGACTGTTAATATCTTCAAAAAGAAAATTACATCTGCTGGCGGCTGATAGACTATTTTCCAGGGTATGTAATTTTTCTAACTCCCATCAAAAAGTTAACCTGCCTTTCCGATGCTGACAGACTTGCTGCGTATTTCCAGCAGTTTTGTTTTATTTTTCCCAGAAGTTGAAAAAGATAGTTATGGGGAATGGACTGAATGGATAGCTCTTTCAGAGATCTGATATAATGGGCCAGATGATCTCTCCTGTGTTGTAAAATTCTATATTATTGACCTACACCTATCTCTCATTTTGTTTAAAAAAGAAATATTATGATGTACATTTAGGGTTGCCACCTGTCTAATTTCAGATAGGATAAAATGATTTTTGAGCAGGCCATTCAGAACGTTCCTAAGGTGTTATATCAACACCATAAATATGTATTTGAAATAGAAGTTTGGCATTTTCATGATGATTCACAGAAACAGAAAATAAACTGCAGTTGTTGCAACAGATTTGGCACACTTAAGCCTGTGGTACTTGTGTGAATTATGTGATTGGACCATTTGGTGTTTTTTATTTTCTGGAAGACACCAAACATACATCAGAATATTGACTATATCTTCTGTGACAGCTGGACTTAGTTGCTAGCAATCTCTTTCTGGACTATATGGTTGACTGCCACATCAGGACTTGAGACAATACAATAGGCAGGCACTCCATTGCAGTACTGAAGGAGCACTGTTTTGTTGAAGGTGCCAACCTTTGGATAAGACATTAAAATAAGGTTCTGTTCAGGTGGATATTAACATCTTCTTGCACTATTGGAAGAAGAGTGGGAGTTCTCTTTGTACCTGGCCAAGATTGCTCCCTCAATAATTACAGTACCACCTAAAACAAACTCTCTAGTTATTTGTTTGTGGGTTATTGTTGGAGCAGAATGGCTGTTGTGTTTGCCTACATAGTAAAAGTCATTCCACTCCAAAAAGTAACTAATTGTTTTGATGATTTAATGATATGGTACTATGTAAGTACATGTATTTTTTCTTGCATTCCATAGTGCACTCCTAGTCATGTGTTTAAAAGTTATAAGGTGTTCTTTGTGAGTTTTCCTATTTTGATTCATATCTTGATTATCACGTTCCAGCAGTAACAAATCAATTCAGGAGCAAACTACCTTTCAAATTTCAATGACAATGTGTGCATCAGTGTAACTAGTCCTCCCCATTTCAAATATCTGTTGTTCCAGTATTTATTTCTGTATTCAGTCTTGGATGAGTCACAACTTCCTCCACTTCAACATTGGGAAACTCAAAGGCTTCGGCCTCTGCCACAAACTCTGTTCCCTTGCTAAGGATTTCTCCACCCCCCCCCCCACCCTTCCAGCATGGTCTTAGGCTCAACCAGACCTTTCCTAACCGTGGCGTCCTTTTCAACGGCGAACTGAGTTTCAGACCTCATGTATTCTTCACCACAAAGACCACCTGTGCAGCACCGTCTTTTTCTACTCATACCTCTGCTCGTCCATCGCTTAAACTCTTAATGCATGTCTTTGAGCAGTGGATTTGTCTTCCTTCCTTTCTCCGCTATCCACATGCTCCAAATTGTGCAACACTCGTTTGCCATTATCCTGTACCACACTAAGTCCCACTCGCCCATCACCCATGTCTTCATTGACCAATATCGCCCATATCACGAGACTGAATAATTTTTTTTTAAAAATAATGGCACTATGTATTTGCAAGTTGTATGATTATAGGTAAATACAGGCTCCCTGTTGTGGAAAATATTTTGATACTGGCTTACTGTAGTTCTCAAACTAAACTGATTTATTAACAACCTGCCAATATATAGTACTCCAGCTTTAAAAATGGGAATATTTCATCAAATCTTTAAACATAAGTGCAGTTTTTGCAAGAGGGGGAAAAAGTTTCTTTTAAACTCATTGCCACGTGTAGTGTGTTCTTCACATGTATATTGTTCTGCAGTGTTTCTTTGCATCAGTAGAACTCGTCCACTCAAAAGCCTAGATCATTCATCAAAATACACTGTTATATGTAGATTAATATAATACATGATAGCAGGTCCGAGTGTATTGGAATGACATAAAGACATGGTACAGTAATTCACCTGTTAACTGCATCAATTTCTGCATGTCTCATGGTGATGTTCCTTTTCTTGTACACATAAAATCAGATTAGTAGTAAGAATCCTCAAACACCATTTATATTGCAGAACTTCCAGCTAATGCAGTTTTGTTATGTGATCTGGTTGCTCATTTGACTTTCTGTACTGAGTCAGATTCTGAGACCAGTGGCAATACCTGAACAACTGTGATACTTTTACACTGTAGCACTCTTTGATTACTGCCTGTGTGGGAACCCAGACCTCAAAGACTTTTTTTTCTTTCAGTCTGCCTTCTGCAAAGAGAGGAGAATGCATATGCAATATTTGAATATCCGGTATACAAAATAAGGGATCTCTTGCAATCTCTAAGTCATGCTGCTGTTTAACTAGGTATTGGGCAGTGAAAGGTACATTCTGGATTATAGGTATGTGAGGTCCGCTTAGGGGAGAGACCAATGATGCTGTGCCCAGCGGTGTGTTCTCCTTCCTCCCCAATTTACATTTCCACCAAATGTTGTTCTCCATGAGATGCGAGGCAGAAATAGACCTGGCAAATCTAGAGATAAAGAAGGACTCTGCTGTCACCAGAACATGTTTATATGCAATTTATATTTCTCTCTGCAGCTAACAGTGAAAGAACCATGCATTTGCCTTCAGCTGCACTTTTATAATGTAAGATACTATCAGGGAAGGTATGTTCAGGCCAGCACTGCACTTTACATTTTGCTGGCCCATATGGGTGGATTAAGAGCTGAGCCTGTAGCAGAGCAAAATGACGGCCAGCATCCAACGTTTGTTGCTGGCGGCATTTTGCTCTTGAGGTGGTGTTCCCTGTCTCTGGAAGCAGCACCATGGTGTGAATAGGGTGGGGTCAGGAATCGGTTTCTGCTGTTCTTGGCTTGCTTACAATCAAATTCTCAGTTGACTGGCATAATTTCAGTATCATTTTTGAAATAATTTAGTTGAGGTAGGTCACTGCTACCCAGCTTTTGTCAAATCAATCTGTTGTTTTGCAAAATGTTTTGGCTTTGGTTTATTCAAATCTGTATGAATTGTGAATGACCTTGTATTTTTCTGTTTCTCAGAAATTTACTTTCCCTTGGAGCGGAAGAGGAAGATTTGTTTAAGACTGAACATGTCTTGACTGCAAGTGAGGATGAGGTAATATATTCTCTCTGAAGTGTTTTTTTTTAAATTGTCACTTTTGTTACTGAAAAGCAGAGATGATCAAACTGCATCCCACTAGTCTCATGCAGCCCCTAAACTTTGGGAAAATGGACATTAAAGCCCATGTGACTAATTCCTATTTGTGCTCGTGTTTCTTATTCACTGATTTTGTCCTGTTGAATTTTGTGATCCTGGAGGTTTTTGGCGATTTGGGAAGGGTTCTTCCTAGTGCTGCTGTCTCATTGGTGATAAACCATAAATTAGAACAAGATCTGTTAGTATCAGTGGTAATATAAATTAATGGGAACCTTGATCTTAAACTCTGTTAGGCCCCCGAGGCTTAGTGATAGCATTTATATGGCCCAAAGACAAAAATGCTTGGAAACCCCACCTTACAGTAATGGTAATGATTTGTGTATCAGCTTTGCTCAGTTGGTGGCACTCTCCCTGGGTCAGAAGGTTGTGCTTTGAAACTCCCATACCAAAAGTTTAAGCTCACAACAGGTGCGTATTTCTAAAACATATAGTTGTAAGAATTCTGATAAAAGTACTCTTTAAGAATCTTGAAATGACATGTTGTGTTGGACTCAGAAAACTGGTTAAAGTTTTGATGTAATGTATTACTTTAAATATACTTTCACTTCTGTATAATTTTGCTTCTTAACAAACTTGCTTTTTAGTTTTTAGCCTGAGGTATATAATCTGGTAGTGTGTTTTCTGGTGGTTACGAGAGATCTGGACACACAGTGGATAAGCTACATTGTTATAGGGGCGCATATCCCAGTGATGCAAGAGTTCATTGGCAAAGCTATCCAAGATTTTTTGAGGGTAAGATCAAGGTTTGGATAACATAGCTTATCCACTGTGTGTTCAGATCTCTCATAAGCACCAGAAAACACCACAATACCAGACTATGTACCTCAGGCTAAAAACTAAAAAGCAAGTTTGTTAAGAAGCAAAATTATACAGAAGTAAAAGTGGATTTAAAGCAATACATTATTTACATTACATCAAAACTTTAACCAGTTTTCTGAGTCCAACACAACATGTCATTTCAAGATTCTTAAAGAGTACTTTTATCAGAATTCTTACAACTATATGTTTTAGAAATATGCACCTGTTGTGAGCTTAAACTTTTAATATGGGAGTTTCAAGCTTACCACTGAAATCTGTCTTTTGTATTGGGAAGAAACCCAAATTGTAATACTATATTTCAACACAATTTGAATCATAGTGCATGCATTTGTAAACAAAGCAATAAAGGATTGTCATACATTTCAAGAAGGTGCTTTCCCTTTAAGTAGAATGTGCTTTTACAAGTATTATAATAAATAAAAGAAAACTATTGGAAAAGTTAATTAAGCCAAAAGAGGACAAAGTGTTGGGACCTGATGGGATGCAGCCGAGGTTCTTTGGAGACCAAAGGAAGTTGCATGGGGATATTGATAAGATGGTGGATTGGACAAAAATGTAGTGGATGGAATTCAATGTCAGTAAATGTGAGGTGGTACATTTTGGTTTTTTTTTTAAGAAGAGTAATAATTATACCTTGAATAGGTAAAGGCTGAGTGGTGTGGAAGAACAGCAGAAGGATTTGGGGTTTCAGATCCACAAGGCCATTAAAAGCAGCATTTGAAGTGGATAAGACCATTTTTTAAAAAAAACTATTGCACTACTGGGTTTAATGGAGAAAGATATAGAATATAAAACCTAAGATGTAATGGTCAACCTATATAAAACCTTAGTAAGACCACAGTTGGCATACTGTGTGCAGCTTCGGGCTCCATGCTGTATGATGTTGAGGCGATAGAAAGGGTACAGCGTATATTCACTGGGATGCTGCCTGGTATGAAGAAACTTGGAAAATTGTTTTTTGTGTGACATGCTATGTACAAGACTTTTAATTATATAAATACATAGATGTATAAATCTACAGGTATTCGGAAAATAAAAGACCATGGTTTGGTCCATAGAGTTAAACACCAAAACTTGAACTTTCTCCTTTTATATATCAGATCACACTCACTCCAACCCCCACCCCGCCCCCATTTTAGTTTTGCAGCTTCACTCAAGTGCTCGTTATTCTATAATGAATTTGTGTCACATTCACTATTTGTAACAACATTATAACACATTGTAGCAATGTCATAACCAAAAGTATAAACAAAGTGAAATGAGTTCTGCTAGGTTTTTAAAATTTGAGATGATGACAACTTGAATTGTTCTATTCTGTAATTAAGTCATTCCATAATGCTGGGTAGTATTTTGGTTTTTTTTTTGTTTTTCTAAATTTATACTGTGTGTACATCAGCAACATGTTGCCCTACAATCAGGAAAAGACATTTTGAAATATATATTTTTATTTTCTAAATTTATTTTTTAATTTTTAGAATTGGAAACACATTTATAAGACTTCCAGGTCATACAGCTTTAATATGCAGCTGCTAGCAATCCTTGCTGTATGAAACCATGGCAGGAAATTTAATTCTAAACGAGCAAGATCTGAAGTTAGGTGGTAGTTTAAGAATCAATCTTAAATGATATCAGTAGCACCTAAATGATGTATAAATGTTAAATTAAGTCTATGTCAATAGTTTTTCAGGGTATTTTCTGGGTAAAGGGCAGTTTGTTGTACAGAGGCCTTCCTTTTTGAATGGGTGGTGGATGTTGGAGAGCAGATGATGCTTTGCATTTATCTCCATTTGTTTTCATCAGCTTTGAAAGGATTATAGGCATCGACATCTTGGAAGTGCAGAAGGCTTATAAAGTTAACCCTTGTTGCAGGATTATTTTTATGATTATTGAGAAAACAAGGTCCATGGCGAAGTGCGCCAACCAGGTTGACAGAAATAAAAAAGCTGAGATAAATCAGGAATTAATGATCAGGTCATACATTTTCAAATTGGAATCCCTGAATGCTCAAGGCTCATAAGGGATCTCGAGGGATCGAAGAAGCCAGCAGATTTCTGTCTTGTCTGTCATCAGATTTCTTTATTCTCTACTTGTTGAACTTCTTGCTGTGTGTATATATCAATAATAAAAGAATAAAATTTTGCGCTGTTTTCCTTTAGGATAAGGGGTATCCAGGCGTATGTTCAGATCTGTATATTTCGACATAGGTTTGAAAAACACTGAATCAGATGATGCAAAGCTTGGGTTTGAAAAGCTTGAACATTTTAGAAGGGCTCTGCACCTATGCAAACAATTTAGTGCTGATTTTAGGAGGCCAAATGACTGTGCCATTTGAAGTACATCTTCTGCACCACTAGATCCTCATCTTGCTTGAGAGATTTATGTCTGAAAAGAATTATTAGAAGTAGGATTTGATATTAGCTGAGCTGCACTGATGTACAGTATGAATAAGTCATAGCTTTCATAATAGTGATGATGTTTCCTGGTGGACAAAGACATTTAGGATTAAAACAGTTGAAAGACTTGAATCTGCACCAGTAGTATTGGCTATCTATTATTAGATTCTTCCTTTTGTGGAGTCACTGACTTTTTTTAATTTTACATTTTGTAGGATGGCAGCGATGATGAGAGGAAGCACCAAAAGCTGCTGGAGGCGATTAGCTCCCTCAGTGACAAGAAAAGGTAATGATATCCAGGGTCCTTACAAGTGACAGTGAGAACTGACGTGACCTTTTGTGTGTGCCACATGGTGCAGTGGTTTACATCACTGAACAATTAATAGTTCTGACAGGCAACCAGCAATAAATAGTGTAACTGCTTATGTGACTGGGAAGCATTTTGTGAGAGAATCAAAAGTAGGATTGTTAACTCATTCCGCGCAACATCAAAATTAATTTTCTGTAGTAGGACTGCAGTGTTTTGAAAGTACCGAGTGTAGACCTGTTGGGCTGAATGGCCTGTTTCTGTGCTGTACATTCTATGTAAAGAAATGTTCCATGTATTTGCATAATTCCATTTTATAATTTTCAGCATTGGAAATAATTATTTCATCATTCTATATATCTGCTTCTATGCTGAATTAATATCCTCTAATGCAGCACATTATAATTAATATACAATCAATTATCCAAATGAATCACTTCTTTGGACAGTGTTTTCCCAACTGGGATAAACATTGTCCTACTGTAATAAACAATTACACTATGTTCCTCATTTTCGTCTTGATTCCAGGAAGAAGTTGGCAGAGAGGACAGAGGCCAGCTTGCAGGTTTCAGAGTTCACTGTCAGTTCAGAAGGTACGGTACCGAGGAGATTTTTTGCTCAAATAACCTGTAAAGCCAGCAAGAATGTCTGTAGCATTGGCCTCAATGTATTATGCACTCACACTTCTATTTTTCTTTGTCTTTGTTTGTCGGTCTCCTTTGCCTCTTGTTCTTTTTTCAAATTCTTTCCTTGTTTCCTTGTCTGTACCCACTCATATGATTACCCAACAGCTTTCATTTGCTTAGGCCAACAATACGAACCAACACAATTTTTAAAACCTCTTTGTTTTTAAGTAGTAGTTCTGTGCATGATACATTCGCTAACTGAGAGGCCAGACAAAAAGCTTGCTCCCAGGTTGCCTTAAAACCAATCCCTCTGACGTGGGTGAGACTGGCCTAGGTTTATTAACCTACTAATCTTTCCCTCCCTCTCTATAACGATGGACCTTGCTAGGAAGTCTAGTCCAAGTTAGGAATGATTAGAATTGTCAGTGTAGACATGTCACCGTGTACAAATGTTGTGATGAGAACACGAGTGTCCATTTATCATGATTCAATATTTAATTCCTCTGAGAAGTTTATGCATCCAGTTCAGCATCTCAATAGATTTGCCACAAGAAGCCATCTTAATAACATTGGAATAATGTGCTCCATCAATGTTGGCAAATAAATGCCTCTCTAAGTGCCTGGACCCTTAAAGAATTGTTATTTCTGGATCATGAGATTACAAATGTCCCAAAATTAGCTGATTTGGTCTGGGGAGAAAAAAATTAGCTGCAGTTTTTAAAAAACTTGTTATCTGGACATGAGCGATGCTGGCACGGCCACATTTGGAACCCTGAGAAGGTAGTGGTGTACCTTCTTCTTGGATCACTGCAGTGTTGTGGAGATGCTGCTCCCATGGTAACGTTAGGTAGAGAAATCTAGGATTTAGACCCAACAATGATTGCGGAATGGCAGTACACATTGAAGATGGTGTGTGACTTGGAGATGATATTCCAATGACTTTACTGTTCTTGGTCACTATTCAACATTGCTTGCTGGAGGGGTATGCGTTTGGACATTGGGTGAGAAAAGATTGGCCTCAGCTATGATTTCCCCCATCACCCCATGTGCTCAAGTAGCCTGCTGGCACTTGTCAAGGCTCATAGGTGAAGAATGGCCATTTGGGCAAGATACCAGAGAGTACCTGGAGCCCAGCTGCAGCAAGGAGTCAACACTTGCACAAGAGGACAAGGGGAGAAAATTTGCGACAAAAGTAGGCTGGGGTAAGAATGTCTGCTGTCTTTTAGAATAAAATATAAATCTCCGAATACAGTGTATGCACGGGCATCATATCCATTTTGCCTAGCTGGATGACAAGTTAGGTTAGTTAATTATTTACTGTTTAATTTTCTGTCACTTCAGATTTTTAATTGATTTAATCAACTCCCACTCTTTGTTCTAGGTGCTAATGAGAAGATTAAGCTATCAGATTTGCTGGGAACCATCCAACCATCCTCTTCCTCACTGAACAGTGTGAAAAAACAGCTCAAGAAATTTGGGAAGACAAACAAGACCCTAGGTTTACCCCTCAGCAAACAGCAAAGTGAAAAGGTGAATTATTTTAGCTTTCATATAGTGCATAGGAAATGGCTACGGGCTATCTTTTGAATTGTGATAATTTTGTGTTTGCTGACCACTTGCTCTCAGAAATAAATTAATGCATCACAAAGGAAGAAAACATTAAAATGTTTCAGATAAAGTGGCCCAAATTTTGTGAAGTTGAAACCATTTGACTCTTGAGATATTAATGAAAATAAAACAAAAAAAGTGTTGACACCATTCAATTTCATTGTTGATGTTTTCCTGATTACACCGATCAGCTCGTAATGTCTGATATGCTGGTCAGTTTTATTATTTTAGTAGTGTAATGCATGTAATGACACTAGATCTGTATGATAGCTATAATAAGAACATAAAATGCTCTGTATACACTGCATGTTCATCAGTATCTGAAAGAAAAAATACAGGTTAACATTTCAGATTGAGGCCATTTCTCAGAATTGGTAGGTGATAGGTATAAGACTGGCTGCAGCCCAGATATAGAAATTCCAACTCCATCACACTTACAAAACAGTCTTTCATATTAGCAACACACAGTTTCTATTGAATAAACTAAGTACCCCGATAAGACTGAAATGGGTTTAGCTTGGTACCAATTTGCTATTAATAGTTGATTATTGGAACATTTTGAAAGTAGATAATGACTGTTTGCTTCTCTCGATAGATTCAAAGGTCATTGGCATATGAGAAAACGTCAAAGGCGGTTACAAAATGGGACCGCACCGTGCTACAGAACCGGAAAGCGGAGCAGCTCATCTTTCCACTAAATGAGGAACCACTTACTGTCAAACCAGTGGAGGAAATAATAGCAGGCTGGAAGGTATGGTGCAGCTCACGGTACATGGAGGATACTTTTTGGGAAGAGTTGCATTGCTGTGCTTGTTACATCAACAAGCCAAAAGTGAAATTTCCCACAGTGAGCCCTTAATCAAAGGATGGCCACAGGGGGAATGCCCATCTCCCTTTCCTAAGCCCAAGGCCAGGTGTGCACAATTGCTGTGGGGATGTGGACCAGGCATTCATACTCCTGTTGATGCTGATCCTCATTTAGCAGCTGCAAAGAGTAGAAAACCACTTTTGGTAAGTCCTTTGTTCAAAAGGAGTTGCTCATATAGAAACCTTTGGAGCTTGGGAGTATCTTAACAGGAATCCTGAATGAAAAATCCATTTAACCACACGAGCCAACACCAGTGAGACAGCTCTCATTACCCACAAGCACCGAAGACTCGATTGAGTTACGTAGGTCTGTGTCAGAAAACTTGTCTTCTAGGAATCGTGCAGGGTTGAGGCTCTGCCCCTATAAGACAGTACCTGTCCTTGGATCAGCATCTTCCTATACCAGTATGATTCAGACCAGGAACTCAGCATGCAGAAAATCATTGACATGAGCCAATGTCCCATTGCTCTGTGGAACCTTCTGTCTTATGTATATATCCTTTGTGTGCAATATATGTATTACAGCTGAGTAGAAATAAGATTTGTGGCTCCCTCGATTTTTAAAAAAAAAATCTAGTTAAGGCAGTGAGTAGCTGAGCCATACAGATCAAGAAGGCTCTAGCTTCAAAGCCTGATGCTTACTTAGTTGATCTCACCAGCGCCAGCAGATAGGATGTTGCAACTGGTTTCAACGGCTCAGACCAAAGAGAGGGAAAAATCAGCTAGGGTTTTACCTCTAATGGGTTTCCCGTGACCAGACCCCCCCACACTCCGGCGACGAAGCGCGCGTGTAGATGTTGGGTGAGGACAGGATTGGTCTTGTCTGTGATGCCCTGTGGTAAAATAGCCTGTTGACACTCACTGTGTAGACTTATGCATAAACAATGGAAACATTAGGAATCATAAAATGCACAGAAACAAACCATTCGTTCCATCAAATCTACATCAATGTTTTTCTCCATATGAGCTACCTAGTCCAATCTCATTCTCTTGCTCACTCCCCTTTTGATAATTATTCTTTTTCAAGCAGCTATCTAGTTCTTTTTTAAAATAATTTTTTGACTTTTTCAACAATTTCACATTCTAACCATGTAAAGACATTTTTTCTAACTCTTCCTTAATTCTTTTTATGATTATCTTAAATGTGTACCCGCTCATTATCATCAGTGGAAACCATCTATCACTATTTACCTTATCATAAGACTTCATAATTTTGAAGAACTTCTCAGTGGGGGAAAAAAAGCCCTAACTTCTCAAGTCTCTCCATGACTATAACCCTCATCCCTGGTAACATCCTAATGAATTTACCCCATACCTTTTCCATTGCTTTTAAAAACTTCCTATAATAGGATGCCCAAAACAGTACACAATACTCCAACTGCAGCCGAACCAAGATCTTGTACAAGTTCAACATTTCCTTCTTGCTTTTATATTCAATGCTTCTAGATATAAAACCATGGATTCCGTTTGCCTACTTTAGGGCCTTATTTACTTGCATGGTCACCTTTAATGGCTTATGTATATGCATGCCAAAGTCTCTCTGCTTAAAATCTTACCACTTAAGAGTAAATTTCCTTTCCCTATTCTTCTATACTGTATTATTTCATTTTTCTCTACATTTGAATTGTATCTACTACCTATTTGCCTATCTACTAACTCATCTATGTCCTCTCGTAGTTTTTCATAATCCTTGTCACAATTTCCATACTTCCATTAGGTGTCATTAGCAAATTTCAATATTATTCCGAAGTCTGAAGATTTATGTATTTAGTGAATAAGATCAGCCCCAACGTCGACCCTGTGGAACACCACTCGCTGATTTTTTTTTCAGTCTGAGAACTTCATTTTATCTCAACACTTTATTAAATGCCCCCCTAAACTTCTCTATCCATGTGACCACATTCCCTTTAATTCGACTGGTGAGGTGCCACGTCTACTAATGCACCATGAAACTACACCAGCATGAGTCACTGCCTGCAGGAGAGGAGGGGAGAAAATTTAAAATAAACTCTACAAGGTGATTTGTCCTTAATTTTATTTGTTTATTCCAGGCACGGACACCCCTGGAACAGGAGATTTTTAACTTGCTGCACAAGAACAAGCAGCCACTGACTGAGCCAATACTGACAGCTACAGAACAGGCTTCCCTCCGAGCTATGAGTCTGGAGGAGGTATGCTTCACACTCCTTGTATAGAGGTTATATCACTTGCATACAGTTGTTGAGTTACTGGATGATGCAGTGGACTAAATAGACACAGGCCTTTCATCTTTGGGAGTGGAGTGCAAATCCAGTCAGGCTGATGTGATGAAAGTTTCCTCTGCTGACTATGAAGGTCCTGCATGAAATGAGCTTGGACATTCTCAATCCAATGTCCAGTAGGCTACAGCCACAGTAAATTGACAGTCTCACTGAGAGAGACCAAAGAATAGCTGGTGTGAGGAATGGAAAATGTTATACTGGTGCAATGGGAGGAGATCTTCAGAGTTTTGGACAGAGTGGAGGGAGCTTTATTCTGCATTGAAAATACCCACCTGATATAGAAATGCTTGATACTGAATGCCTGATCTCGCAAGTGTTGAAGTCCTCAGGACTAAAATCTCCCACCTTGAGAAGTCCGATGATTCACAAAAAAGTAATTTTTTAAAAAAGTCACCTCACCCAGATCTCGCCAACCACTAAGTTTTTTAATACAACGTATACATATCTACACAATTTTAAAAATCTGGTATCTAGTGTGTGTTCAAAGCACCACATCTCAAAAAACCGTCATACCTTAACTGCTTTCCATCTCGTTTCTGAAGGGGGAAAAAATTGAGTCACTCAAATAATCATCTGTTTGGTGAACCAAGCTGATTGGTTCACCAATCAACATCAGTTCCATTCACTAGATGTACTTCCAAAGCTACCTTCGAGAATAACCTGTCCAAAACCCAACAAATTGCTCAAAATCTTTACTGAGTTTCAAAATTTTAATGTAATCTGAACCTCCACCCTTTGTTACAATCTCGCAACCTACTTGAATCTAGCTATACTGTCATTTACCTGCACTATATTCTGTTGTGTATTTGTGGGTCTGTTGACCTGGACTTTCTGCTTCTGCTCCCAGCTGACTGTGATTTCCCATCCATTAAAATTAATGGACAGAAAATCATAGGGTGGCAAGCAGCGGAGGGGAATACATTAAAAAGATTCAAAGTTAAGTTTAAAGATGCCAGATTTGAACCAGCTAGTTACACCAGAAAGAGATAGCTTTGAATGTTTGAATTGTTGAGAAATTGAACCTTGTTGCACCCGTCTTACAGACATAAATCGGGTGCAATGGGGCCCAATTTTGGGGACCAACGTCCTGCACCCCAAGGACACCTGAAAGACGTCCAACCTGAAATTGGGTTAGATGATTTATCACACAAGTGTTAGTCCCCTTATGTTTGTAAATGAGAGGCCTAACACCTGTTTTAGGAACCTTCGGAATTAGTGTCCCGAGGAGCGGAGCGGGCTTCGTTCAGCTTCATCTGGCAAGCGTTTTAGTCACGTTTATTTAAATTTTTGTGGAGACAAGAGGTGCAGGATTGCTCATCCTGGCTCCACAGCACGTCTGCTAACCACGATTGCCCCCCCCACTCCAGCTGTCCTTCCCCAACCCCCACCCCCCGGCACTCACCTGAGGCCGCTGCCAGCGAGGCTAGTCGCCCAACATTCATTTATGCAGAAGGATGAGCTGCCTGTGGAGGTGCGACGGATTATTTAGATGAGGCCAAGTTTGGGGCCAGCCTCAGGCCACCTGGTTCAGGTGTGCTTTGTGGCCATCTTTGCGTCCGTAACGGGGCGTTAACGAATTTCTACCTTGTAGTCTCTTGTTTTATTTTAGGCACAAGAACGTCGTGCTGAGCTGCAGAAAGCAAGAGTCCTTCAGTCATACTACGAAGCTAAAGCAAAAAGAGCAAAGAAAATCAAGAGCAAAAAGTAAGATTTTCAGCTTTAGAATTAGCTTTTTAATTGAGAAAATCTGGTGCTCAGTTGACAAGGCATTGTATCACAGAGCCACGTAGAGTAGGTTTGATCCTGGTCTGTGCTGAGTCTGATGATCCCAGCTGGACAGCTGTTGGGGTACTGCAATTGCCCTCAGAATCCCTTGTTAAGGAAGAGAATATCCTTCCCACTCTTGATCACTATTCAGCAACCTCTGCTGGATAGTGCCAACACATGAACGTCTAATGAGAACAAGATCAGGTTTAGCTGTGATGCCCTCCATGATTGAATAAACTGCCAACATTCAACAGTCTAGACTCGCACTGAAGAATGGTCGCTTGGGCAAGATACCTGAAGATACCTCGCACCATTGGAGCCATATCCCAGCAAGAGTCGGTGTTGAGTTGAGGGGAGAAAATTAGCAACAAAAAAAAAGGGTCAGTGTCAAGAACCAACATATCAGTTGTATGAAACCCACGTAGTTGCAGATTTCAGAAGTGACCATCATCTGTTCTGATCTTCACCTGGTCAGGATGTGCAGAAAGTAGCATGCAGAGATTACTGTTGGCATTATAGGTACAGTGCATTGGTGTGGCAACAGACTGTAGCAAGAAACTAATTTTCAAGTCTCGACGTGAGTTCTTGCTTTGTGTTATGCCTCAAGACAAAGTGTCAGATGGAGGCTAGACATTGCCCTCCCTTTCTTCCTGCCTCGCAGGAGCAGGAGGGGGAAATGAGCCACAAAGAGCTGTTCATAGAGTCAATGACGAGGGGATTTTGATTGAGGGTCATTGGCAGAGCTCCAGCAGCAGATCCTCTGTTCATTCCTTTTCCTAGAGGATTGTAAATGAAGTGAGAAAACCAAAGCTACTAAATTTGATATAAACAAGTAAGCCATCCAACTACCAATAAAATACAATTCTATATCTGACATAGTTATGTTAGTGGAATAGAAGAGTTTGGCAAAAATAATTATTCAAAATCATCAACCAGATACATGCAAAAAATATTTTGAATATCATCCACACATAGGTACAGAACCACATAAATACAGTATACATGCAAAGATGAAGCACCGAATGGCCCTGGTATAGTGCTTGTTAATTGTAATTTGTGTATAAAGTACGGTGCTTTGAATGCCTGTTATTAATCTGACTGCCTGTTTATTACATGGTGAATATTTAAATTTGCAGGTTCCACAAAGTGATGAAGAAGGTTAAGCAGAAGGAGATTTTGAAGCAGTTTGAAGAACTAAAGAAGACTAATCCTGAGGCAGCTCTTGAAGAACTGAATAAAATGGAGCAAACACGAATGGAGGTGGAAAATCGCATCCAATTTAACTTCCTTTTATTATTCCAGCTTCTAGAATATACAGTCAGCATACTTTAGGCTTGCACCATTCCTTCAGTACATCCAAACACCAATGAATAGTGGCAATAATGCAAGCTTAAAGTATGCTTTAATAATAACCAAAATTTTTCTTAGTTGGCACGTGTGGGAGAGGCAAATAGATTAAAGGGAGGTCAAATCTACCAATTTTCCTGTCTATTCTCAATTTGACAACACCGCGTGCTATTTAGTTACAACTTGAAGATCTGTTTTAGAATTTTAACTATTGTTTTGTTTATGCACTATTGTTTATGGAGCTTTCCTCTTTTTTGTTCCATGTTGAATATAGTAAAATATTTAGCCTAGACATTATGCTGTATAATATGATTTTATGAGTACTTAACATAACAATTCTTCTGACACTAAAAGAGGCATTAACTTGTTTATTTTAACATCGCACTGTGTAATTTAAGGCTTCACTGCCACAGCACTGAAACGGCCCTAATCAAAGTCACAAAAGACATGCTACTATGACCGTGGTGCATTTTCCCTCCTCGACCACCTGCAACCATTGGCGTGGTCAACCACTATGTCCTACTCTAAAGCCTCCCCTATATTGTCCAGCTCAATGGGACTGCCCTTGCTCAGTTCCACTCTTAACCGTCAAATCACAGCCAGAGTATCTCCAGCAATGGCTTCTCTTCCCATCCCGACACTGTTACCTCCGGAGTCCCCCAATGATTCATCCTTGAGCCCCCTCTTCTTCCTCATTTACACGCTGCCCCATTGTGACATTATCCGCAGACACGGGGTCAGCATCTACACGTACTCTGACAAATCCCAGCTCTACCTCTCCGCCACCTGTGTTGACTCCTCCACTGCTCTGTGCTGTCAGACTGCTTGTCCTGTTAGATGAGTCACAATTTCCTCCAGTTAAATGTTGTGAAGACCAAAGCCATCGTCTTTCGCCTCCACTGTATGGCTGTTTTAGGATGATTCTTTCCTTTGAGGAGAAGGTTAATAAATAAGAGTTTTAATATAGCCAATGTATTGTTATTGAACTTGAACATTTAATCATGAGCTTAACTTTAGGTGGTTCTTTCTGGCTTGTATTCTAGAGCTCCCCAGGTTGCCGTGAGCATTGGTAGTTGTGTTTTCCTTCCAAAGTTTCTTGCTGCATTTCTGGGTAATTTAGGGGGTCAAGCTAAAATCCTAAACTGGTTGAGAGGGCTCCTGATGTCTGCATGTACAACCTCCAGGTTGAGAAGCTTCATGGTATCTTGAGATGTCTGAAGAGCAGCACCTGTTTAAACTATGCACTTTTTTGGATGGGGGACAAACTAAAACAATCCATAATTTTCAATGACAGGAGGTGTAATTAGGTCCATATTTTTTGGAACATTGGAGACATTCTTGCAAAAATGGCCAACCCACATCTACTCTTATTATTATTGGATTAGCAGTGATCAAGACACAAACTTGGTTAACTGGAGTTGTTGCATTAGACATTTTTTTTCAGTTCAAGTCATAAAATTGTGGGATGTTCCAGTCATCTTGTTTTAATGATAGCTGATGGTAAAGGGATTTTTTTTGTTCAACCAAGCATCATTCTCAGATGAAATTCCAAATGTTCTTGATGGTAAATAATTTCAACTATCAACAAGGACCATTTAGAAACTAATGTGCATGGATTGATTTTACTTCTTAACTAACAATGGTTTTGTAATTGATTGCTAAAAGATAAACTTGTCTATCTGTTTGTATGTCTTTGGAATCATTTTTGATTCATCTAATTTAACCACCATGTTCAGCAAGGGGTTTGCTTTGTACATTCAGTTTTTAATCAGTCGATCTGGAACCTGACAAAGGAGCTTTTCTGTTGTTGTCACAAGTACATACTTTCAGTGGTACACATTCTGCAGCAGAAGAGAAGCCAGATGGTCCTCCCTGGAATGGAGGCATTGATTGGTTTTAAGAGACAAAGAGCTGCTACTATTAACTGCGAGTTATCGGTGGAGAAAGGAAATGAGGGAAAAAAGTAAGAGATGGAATGAGGATGGGGAAAATGAGAGTAAAGAAGAGAGATACAGAAAGAAAATGACTGTGTGTCTGGGGAGAGAGGATTGAAGAGAGAGACGGGAATTAGAGAGTACAATCCAGATTTCAAGTAGATAATCTGAAAGAAAGCATGCCAAAATCACATAGCTATGCGAGGATTCAGAATTTCTGAATATATTTGTAGTGATGGGATGAATATCAGTAAACTGAATTTTTTAAAAAATGGCTGGCCCAAAGATATAGGAATTTCCATGAACATGACAGCAGTCTGTGAATCAGCTGTAAAATGATACTGCTTCCTGTTCAATGTACATTCAGCACTTTACATATTGACATGCTCATCTCATTTAGATTACATTGTTAAGATGATGATGCTTCCACATTTACAGGGCTCTCTGTACTTTACATGGAAAATGTGTCTGAGCTGGGCTAATGAAGGAAATGGGTGCTTCACTGAAATAATGCAGTACTGACAAAGTGTTTCAGACAATTAACATTGTATTTCTGTACTGTTTAGCAGAACATCAAAGCAATTTGCCATTTTCACACTTTTTAGTGCATTTTAGCTGATGGTTGCATGAAAGAAAACAAATGATCAAGGAGACAATCTCTGTATTGTACCTATAATTGGCAAGCCAGTAGACTGCTTGTACGTAATGACACCAGTGGTTCTGGGATTTATGTGGCCGTAATGGTTCATGTTGACACATATGCAGACTTCCACTTGCCACTGCACTGGAATAGCATTCATTCAGTAATGCCTAAGAAAGCACTTCATTGTTTTGTTACTAAAACAATGTTTGTCTTTTGCAAAACAAGATTTTTTAAAAACTGGATTAAACAGGTCTGCAGTAATATCCAGTGACATGCTGATAAGACTGTTTAGTTTCAGATGCACAATCCATCAGTTGCTGGTACAAATGAGGAAGATTAGAATTTATAAAAGAACCAGTTGACTGGGTTGCTTTGGGGATGGAGATTTGTTGCATCATTATTGCACTACTGCAGACTAGAAATGACTTTGCATGTTATGGAAGCCTTTGGAGAGCTTGACCATTACAACGTTTTAACTCAGCACTAGAATGTCTGAGGTGAATAATTGCAGAATCTAATCTGAGATCAGTGGGATTTTCCACCTGAACTTGATATTGGTAAATGGCCAGCAATCATAATGCTCAGTTGGTATTTTGCAGACAATTTAAGTCTGCTATCAAGCTGGGTTGTTGACCAAGTATAGTAACTGTTTATTTTTTTTCTCATTGTTAGGAACGAATGTCACTTCGGCACCAAAACAGTGGAAAATGGGCCAAATCTAAAGTTATCATGGCAAAATATGACATTGAGGTAAGATATTCTTCTGGGATTAACAGCTAACCACTGCATTACACAATCTTGCCTATCAGTGCAATCTCAGGAAATAGAATCTCAGAATAGGGTTATGAATGTTTCTTCTAAGATGTGGTCTTGTAACTAAAAGCAACAATTGTTAGAAGTGCACAGCAGTTTAGTTAGCAAAGACTATATTTGCATATAGACTTCTCTAAGTTTATGACCAATTTCTCCATACTCTCAAATATTGCTGCAATAAATATTTCTTCACTCCAAGCTGCCATTTAAAGTATTTCATAGTTTAATAGCACTCCAATTCTATTTGAAGGTTTGCTTCAGCTTTCCTGAAGACTGATGCTTTTGCAGGTTTATGAGATGTATTTTTATGACCCTTATCCAATATAATGCAATACACAATTTATTTTGTACGGTTCCAATCAGTTCACTTGTGGGTGCAGAAGATTCTCCCTCACCACAACCTTGTATTATGAAATATACAAAAATTATGGACAGGAAGAGACCAGCTAGTCCATTGAACCTGTCCCATATAGTCATGTTCCAATTAAGAATCATGATCCCCAACGGTCCCACCCACCAACAGCCATGTAACCTCCTTGGAGAGGCAAAAAAACTGGGAGGAAAACCTAGGCTTCAAGAGAAAAGAATTCTGGGAAATTCCACGCCAATCCCTAACCCACCCCCATGGTGATCAAAATGAGTTCCAGGAGATCAGTGACGATGAGGCATATCTCCCAACATCTCACCTACCTTTTGTATACAGTGATATCAGCCTCAGCCAAGAACTCGTCCATCTCCCATTTGAACATTTGCAGCAAGTTCGTACTCGCAGCACAAACTGGCAACATGTTCCAGAGGTCCATGACCCTCTACGAAAAGAAAAACATTTTGACATTAACCTATTTCTGTGCTTACGTATCTTGTATGCATGTCCTCTGATTCTCCCTGACCTATCTAATTCAAATAGTCTATCCACACGACACAGTCTAGTCCCTTCATTATTTTAAATATCTCAATCAAATCTCCCTGAACTCCACATTTTTCTAGAGTATAAAGCCCCAGATCTCCAAACCTGTTGTGATAACTAAAGGCTTTTGAAATAGGTCTCATTCTATTGGCCTTCCTCTGAATCTTTTCCAGAGCTTCTATATCTCCCACTATATGAGTGGACCAAAGCTGTACACAGTATTTTAGATGAGGACTAACCAAGGTCTTGTACAAGGACATAATTTTATATTTGATTGACCTAGCAGTACATCCGGGCACTCTATTTGCCTTTATTATATCCTCACGGCACAGATCATAAACCTTTACATATTCATGCCGTGTAACACCTAGGTATTTTTCAACCTCAACAGACTTTAGTTCGGAGCCCTCATGGTATATACAAGCCTGGCGTTAGCCCTACCCATGTGGATAACAATACGTTTATCGTCATTAAATGTCATCTGCCTTACGTGGGCCTTTTTTTCTCATCCAGGTTTCTAACCCCAGCACACATCTTTCTGCCATCTGTGAACTTAATGCCAGTTCCCTCAACGCCTTTGTCCAGATCATTAACATAGCTAGTAAGGAATAACAGCCCTAACACCAATCCACAAGGGACTCCACTAGTAACTGCTCTCCCACAGAACCACTATCATTAATAACAACCCCCTGCCTACGAGAATGTAATCAATTCTTTATCCACCCCAGGATCTGCCCTCTAATTCCACAGGACTATATCTTATAAATTAGCCTATTGTGTGGCACCTTGTAAAAAAGCACCATATGTTGCTTCAAATACGTAGATACATACATGTTGCTTAAAGGGGAAGGAAAGCCCAGTGGGAGTATTGATTGTTCCAGTACTCCCCTATTACCTCCAATCTGAAGCCATTTCACCGGAGGAAAATAATCTACTAACTGGATACCCAAAGTCACAGGCCTCCATTGCAATCATTGTAGCTGCTCTGGGAAGCATAGGGCTCCTCCCCATTGTTTACACCACCGATTTTCATTTGAGTACAGATTTTGACCTTTTTGAAAAAAGAATAGCATTGTATATGTTTGTTTTTCAATAGACTTTCCTTTCCCTGTAAATTCATTAGTTCCTTTTGACTATTTCCTAAACTGGAAGTTAAGCATTTTCTGATATATAGCACGTGATAATGGAACAACGTAGGCACCAAATGGTGAAATCAATTTGACTTTAACTGTGAACAATAACATTTTCACACTATAGTTAAATGAATACTTCTGGAAGTACAGGATGTGGATTAACACCATGAAAATGGAAAGAGTGAAAATTGTTAAGCTAAGTAGCGGTTGCCTCTCACCAATGTGCTGGACATTTTCTTCTAAATCCTACTAGTATTTCATTCAGTGTGTGATACTGTTAAGTAAATATACCTGGTTTCTGACTTAAATTTGGTGGCAAATTGATTGTTTATTTAATGGAATTCAGATTTATTAGTTGGCTATTTGGAGTAATCCAAGGCATCTACAGAACATGATTTTATTTAATTTATTCTATTAATATTCTCTTCTTTGTTTAGGCTCGCAATGCAATCCAGAAGCAGCTGGAGAAGAACAAAATGCTCACAACAAAAGTGCTGCTTCCATCAGAGAGTGAGGATGAGGTTGAAACTGACGTGAATAGGGATGAGATTGTTCCAGATTTCGTGAATGATGTTCAGACAAGTACCGTAGCCAATCCTTGGATGTTGGGAAAATTGAGTACTGATCCTAAGAGTTTTGAAGCACAGAAAATGGAGATTGTCACTCCTATAAAGGTTGATGGGAATGAAGAATCAGATGATGGGGAAAAGTTATCAGAAGATGAGGTGTTGCTGCAGGAGTTTGAGGAACGACGGAGAATTCGTAAAGAACGTGAGGGTGAACTGGCTGGATCATCTTTTAGCATGGTTGAGACCAAGGCTGTGGAAGATTTGAAAAATAATGATGAAGAAAAGGAATGCACTGTCCCTAATGACCAAAGTGAGAAAGAGGAGCATCTTGAAGATAGGAATGAGTTTAATCATCTTTTTCAGAAATTGATTAAGAATAAATCAGAGCCTACATCAAGCAAGCCTAAAAAAAATCAAAGGAAAAATAAGAAAATGAGAACTAAGAACAGCAAGGAGGATGTACAGATTCCAGGAGAGCGAGAGGAACCAATACTAGATGAACAGTTAGAGCGTAAAAGGACAATGGAGGAATTTGAGACTTTGGGTCAGGACGAAGGCCATGACCTTTTTGAGGCCTCAGTCTTGGACACACCTCAGATCAGTGGAGATGCTGTAGATTCAGAAAATAAATCAAATGTTAAAACGGAAGTGGTAAAGAACCACCTCATCAATCCTAAGAATGTGTTGATGGTTGTATCCAAAACCATTGACACGCCTTTGGTTCCAACAGCAATAGAAGAGGAGGTAAGAGAATCAGTGATAGGTTTTATGGAGTTTAATTCACATTGGCTAGTTGATTATTGGCAGAGATAAGTCGGATTTGTGTTTGCTATTTTTGGTTCTTCAGAAACTCATTGGTCAGTTGCCAGTTTTTTTTTAAGCATGTAATCTGACATGTATTACAGGAACAGAGCAATCAATAGCTCCATGCTCATCCCAGCAACATTAGAGATAATGCCAACAACACTAGAGCCACTACACAGTTTAGCATTAGATCTCTCACATCACACTTTCTGTTTGGTCCTCTTGCTCTACCTTACCAATTTTTCTCATGCGTAAAAATGATCCTGAAAGCACAATTACTAAAAGTTTCTATACGATTGTGAAAATTCAGAGCACCTTCAGTGTTTGAAGAATCATTTATGGAGGTATATGAAAGATTTTATGGGATATGGTATTTCCTAAATACTGGGACAGGTTAGGCAATGGTTTAATGCCCTGCACAGTCCTGTATTTCGAGAGAGCTTTAGCTGCTGTTAATAGAGAAATTCATTTGAATCATATATTTTGTAACAGCGTTAAAAATAGCATCCCAGTGGATTTTTTGTTTTGAAGTAGTTGCATTTTGCAGTAATTCCATCACTTCCATTATATTCTAGCTTTCAGCCTATTGCTCGACTCCATTAGCTTTCTAGTAGTTAAGAGCTGGTTGGGATATACAGGGTCCAGTTCATTTTTATCTTATCTTCCCATGCCAGCCACATACACCAAGGTTGCTTCGGATTAGGAAACTACGTTGGCATTTAGCACCCTGTATATTAAGACCAGAATGAAATTGAATCAAATATTTACATTTGCTTGATCTGAAAGGATTCTGGGGTCTATTTGCTATAGGTAGAGGGATAAACCATTAATTTGGATTAGGCCTATATTTGCCCATATTCACACCATTTATATACTATGTAATAAGAAGCAAATGAAATCTAAGATTGCCTGTCAATTTGAATTTGATTGGAAGAAATAGTTTCATTGTAAACAGGATTCCTGCTGCTGTGTGTGTGCCTGATTCTCAGATTCTATTTATACATCTTACCTGTTTTTACATTAATTGAACTTGATTAGTTGAATATTTATGTCCAATATCCCCATATTTCTTGAAAATATAAGCTACTAGGGAACAGAGCACTGATGACTGATGTTGCGTTATCTCCATGAAGCAACTTTTAAGGCCAAAAAAAATTATATGGTTTCTAACCTGTTTTGCAACATCAGAGTTTTAAACAGAATAATATTCTGGTGCCATGTTCAATATAAATTTCCTGTTTAAAAACCAGTCTGATTGCCTGCACCAAAAGGAGTTGTGGAACTAAGGATGAACTTTAAATTGGAGACATAATTACCAAGATTTGTCCGGTCGTAATAATTCAAAAAGCAGAGAGTATCCTTCAGAGAATTGGGAGTCTCCATGCAGTCTGGTCACTGTATTTGGTACCAATGTACTTCAGGATATTCTTGTATGAGGTTCTTAATTCATCACTTTAAAATATTTACAATTCAAGTGGGCACATTATGAAAATTTCACTTGCCCACCACTGTACTCCATTGAAAAACCTGTGACAACACTGACGTTGGGGTTGCTGAGTAATGAAAGAAATTACTTAACCAAAAACGAATTCCTTTGTATAAAGTGGAGTACAATGACCCAGTATTGTAACATTCTAAATTGAATTGCTTAGTGTTAAGAATTCCAATTATTTTTGATTAGAAGTGGTGGAGAAATTGTGACAGAATTCATAGGCATGTCAGTGTTCTGTAACAGTTCATAGTGACTGTGCCTTAATTCATCACAGTGGTCCATTAGAGTAGAAATTGGACACGCTGATTATGTTGAACATGGTACTCTTACCATGGCCTGGGGGCCATTTGCAACCTGCCACACTTTCACCCTCAGTGGCCCTCATTAAACTTGATACTTCTGCACTTTTGGGTCTCCATTCATTACCTGTCTGGTTGTGGGCTATTGCCCGATCTGGGATTCAATGCTTTTTTTTTCTTGCTTCTCCACAAAAGATACCAGGGGAATTAGGGAGCGGGGCTATTCCAACCTCCTTACCACCCATGAAGAGACCCTAGAACTATGTAGTTGAATTATTGATCCTAAAGTTTTTTTTTCCTCTTCCTATGGGAAAGTGTCTTGCCTCCATGTAGCAGCTGCCCACAGTGCACAACCAAAATCAGGAACTCACTATGTAAGCAATCACAGATGCAGTCACATAGTTGTGCATTGTGTTATAGCATTGCTCAGAGTTGTCCTTGAGCAAGACATTAGTTGAGATTGTGGCCCTCAATAAGAAATCACTGAGTAACATTGATATAGAACAACAGGATATATGTAAGATAATATTGTATAATGCAATATTTTATATGTTCATTTGGAGTCAAGTATATATTCCAAATGAAGGTATAAAATATTGCAGGAAAATAGTTATAGACTTAAATGCACTGCATTGGGAAATTACAGTGAGCTTCTAGTCTTGAGAGAATTTTCAACTTATGCTTTCACATTAGAATGAAGGAAAAGAGGACCAACGCATGATCATCCAGGAGGCCTTTGCATCAGATGATGTCATTGATGATTTCATTAAAGACAAGCAAAGGCAGATTGATGCTGGCAAGCCAAAAGACATCGACTTAACCTTGCCAGGGTGGGGTGAGTGGGGAGGACAAGGTCTGCATCCAAGTGCAAAGAAGAGAAGGAGGTAGGTCTCCTGGAAGGATGGCGATGGTGTGGGAAAGGTTTCTGGCCCTTTCCCTGTTAAATTAGGACTATAGACCTCACAGTTTTTTTCCACTATGAAGAAGTACTTAATGTCCACTCCATTTGGAACAGATATTAACTCTGGGTCAATTGATACCTTTAAATAGGGAACTGGTTCAGTCCCTGTCGAGCAAAGGGACACTGAGAGTTAGAGATTTAATCGATCTGTTTGATTCACATGGGAGTTAGGAATAGTATACAGAGATCTTGAGTGTGGGGTGGGGGGCATGCAGAGCAGGCTTGATGGGGCAAATGGTCTTTTCTCTTTCTTATGTTTATATAGAACTGCTAGAATTCTCTAGGCAGTCAGGTGGCAGATGGTTTTACAGAAGCCATATAGATTTCATTTTATAGTTGTGCAGCAACTTCACAGATATTGTGACTAGTCATTATAGTTAAACATTTTGCATATTCAGACAGGCACAGAAAGTTTAGAGACTAAACATCTGATGGGGAAATTATAGAAATATGATCTGTGCACATTCTATTCTAGCAAGGTGCCTGAGCCCCCCTTGTTACATTGATATTTAAATGATGCTATGGGCGGTTCCGACGCTCTTGAAAACACAACAAGAAACTTACTTCTAGTGTTAAATGGGTGGAGATCGCCACAATATTTCTGATTGGTTCTTCTCACTTTATACTATTTTATCAAGCTTAACTGACTGGAAAATGTAGTGTCTCAATAAAACTGTGTTCTATATTTAGTGACTTACTACCATATTATTCCTGTTGCAGTATACTAAATAAAACATTTAGTCCAATTATAGCATTATTTCATTTGAGTAGCTGGCACTGTTTATCAGAAGTTAGTATGGGGGTCTCCAGGAATGTGTCAATATTTGCAGATCCCCTCGACAGAAAATTTTGAGAAGTACTCTTCGATTATTTTACATAGCTAATCCAGGTAATTACAGACCAGTTAATTTAAATCTGTGGTAAGGAAAATTTTGCCATCTTTAATGAAAGTACTAAACATCTAGATAAAGAGAAAATAATTAGAAGCAGCCAACACAGATTTCAGAGAAGAAGATCATACTTTACTGATAGAGTTCTTTGAGGAGGTGACAGATATTGTGGATGGGGGAAATGCAGTGAATGTGGTATATATGGACTTTCAGACAGCCGCTGACAAGGTACAACACAGGAGACTATTGGAGAAGATTATGGGTTACGGAATTAAGAGAAGGGTAACAAATTGGATTAAAAACCGATTAGAAAAGATGAAACAAAGTATGGGCAGTATCTCAGTGGTTAGAAAGAGGTAGCGGTGTCCTATAGGGTTCTGTTCTGGGACTGGTTCTGTTCTGGGACCACTTCTGTTTGTCAATGATTTGGATAGAAGGCTTAAGGGTATGTTGTCCATAATTGCAGATGATACTAGAATGGAAGTCTTTGTAAATAATTCTGAGGACTAAAGGAAGCTGCTAGGGGATATTAATAAGATGGTGAAATGGGCAAAAAAAGTGGCAAAGGAATTCAATGTCAGTATGTGTGAGCTGGTACATTTTTTTTTTAAAAAGAATAACAATTCTAATTCAAACATGGAAGAGCAGAGAGCTTTTAGGGGTTCTGATACAGAAGATATTTAAAAGCAGCACCTCAAGTGATAAGGCCATAAAAAGCTAATGGAATTCTAGGTTTTATGGAAAGAGGTATAAGATATTAAAATTGAGATGCAAGGTCATTCTATATAAAACCTTAGTACGACCACAGTCTAAGTACTGTGTGCAGTTTTGTTCTGCACACTATAGGAAGGATGTTGAGGCAATAGAGAGTGTACGGCACAGATTCACTGGAATGCTGCCTGGTATGAGGGAAAACAAATACAAAGAAAGACTTGAAACATTGGGGCCGTTTTCATTGGATGATTTGATCGAGGTGTTTAAAATCATGAAGGGATGGGACAGGGTAGATAGAAACGGACTGTTTTCAGTGTTTAACGGGTCTAGAATGAGGGGACCTAATTGTAAAAGATTTAGGACAGAGAGTAGAGGAGACTTTTTTACACGGACTGCGATGCATTACTGGAGTTAATGATTGAAGCAGAGACTGTGTCAGCCTTTAAGTTAGATAGATTGTTGAGGGATAAAGGGAAGTGGAAACAGGGCAAGGACTTGGGATTAGAACCACTGCTCATGTAGAGGATAAACACCAACATGGAGTGATTGGGCCAAACAGCCTGTTTCTGTATTGTACATTTTATGTAACCTCATCTTGCAAAGGGCCATCAAGATAAATGCAGCAAAAGAGCATTAGAGTAACAGGTTGCAGCTAAGAATTCCTAGCAGCAGATTCCGCATGTTTTTGGAAAAGCGGAAAGGGGATGTAAGGTGGGGCCTATTCTTGTTACATCTTCTTTCCCCTCCAGGGGCAGCTATGAAGTTGAGACAGGTCATTTAACCACAAGGTTCAATCATGTAGTCAATCTATGTCCGATATTTCTTCACTTGCACAAACCTAAAATTGAAAGAGAATGTGGCATAGTCAAACTTATTATTTTAGATTTTGTTTAAGTATTTGTGGAAAATATCATCTTGTCTAGCCCTAATTATACTCTTGTTTGTTACTGATTCCCTCTAGGTTCCGTATTAAAGCTGCCCCACCTCCACCCAGGAAGGACCAGAATTTGCCTAATGTTATAATCAGTGAGAAACGAGACATTGGAGTTGCTGCACATCAGGTGAGGGAGCTACCACACTGTCAAGGTCTGGGCTTGATAAATTTTCCCTGGTGCATTCCATGGGAGTGAATACCAGATGAGTGCATGAATAAGCATTCTCTGAGGGGTGCTTGGAGATACAGCAGATAAGCACACTGCCATTTTACCTCACACTTGAACTTGAATCCAGGCCTGACAATGGGATGAAAGTCTCTTCTTTCTGCCTGCTTTAAGGACCTTATGTGAATTAAGTTTGGCCAGTTTATACTCTGTTCCGAGGTTGAGCAGCTCCACAGCCCATACTTCCCATAATTCAACACAATTAGTATTGCACTCATTCAGAGAAGCCAAAATAATAGTTACTCTGGGAAAATTGCCATCACACTGGCGTACCAGATTTTGCTGTTTTGTGTTGAAGCAGGTTGCCAGAGCCAGAGGGAGCTTTACGCTATCTAACCCATGCTATACCTGACCTGGAACTGATTTTTATGGACACTATTTGCCAAAACTGGAAAAATGTTCTATTTCCCAACATCTATATTCTTTGCTAAACACAGTAATTCACCATAAATAAATAAAGCATTCTCTTGCTAGTGTGAACCTTTGTTTCCAGGTACTGTCTTAGATTAATGTTTCAAAACGAAACCCAAACTTTTTGTAAATTATTACAAACTTGTCGAAGAAGTTTGTGTTGTTCTTTTGCTATTTAACACCCCAGGCATGTTAACAACCACTTGGATGGAAACAAATCATTTTAAAAAAATTCTAACAAGACCGACTACACTTTTCAACTTTTAAAACATGGCACAAGGGAATGTTAAGCTAGAGCTGTCAGTCCATCAATTCATACTTCAGAACATAATAATGTGACAACAAAAACACCTACCAGTAACAGCAGCATGTATATTATTACAACTGCACATAGCAGTTACTCACAGCATGAACTTTAAACTTGATCTGTAGCACACATTGCATTAACTTTTCACCTCTCCATTTCCCTCTCCTCCTTTAAGACCTTCCTTACACCCACCTCTTAGACCTAATCTTTCCTGCCTTGGCTCTATGTCAGGTTTCTTCCATACTCATTGGTGAAATGCCCTGGGATGTTTTTTCTATGTTAAAGGCACTATATAAATGCATATAGTTGTTATTGTCAGTGAGTGTATGATGGGGAGGTGGCTGTTTTCTCTGCACAGGCTAGGTCTGTTAGAATTTTTCAGATGGGTGGTGGGAGACTGAGGTGAATTACTAGGGGTTCTACGGGACAGTTAAGGAGATTTCCCAGGTCACAGGGATCATCATACTGCTGCCTCAACTAACTGAACACAAAGTGAATCAAATATGGGCTCTCTGGTCTGTACGGCTTAGTGTTAGTGTTTTTACCCACCAGGCCATCAGGGGAGTCCATTTCAGTTATCAAGAAACTGGGTTCTTTTTGTTTGAACAAAGAAAGTTAAGAGGACATATAAAAGAGGTGTTCAAAATTGAGAGGTTTTGATAGAGTAGATTGGGAAAACTATTTCCTCTGGTTGGTGAATTGGTAACTTAGGAACATAGGAACAGGAGTAGGCCATTCAGCCCCTCAAGCCTGTTCTTCCATTCATTTAGATCACAGCTGGTCTGTATCTTAACTCCATCTACCCACCTTGGTTCTGTAACCCTTAATACCCTTGCCTAACAAAAATCTCAGTTTTGACATTTTCAATTGACCTAGTCTTAATAGCTTTTTGGGGAGAGAGTTCCAGATTTCCACTACCCTTTGTGTGAAGCAGTGCTTCCTGTCATTACCCCTGAACGTCCTAGCTCTAATTTTAAGGTTATGCCCCTTTGTTCTGGACTCTCCCACCAGAGGAAATTGTTTCTCTCTATCTACCCTATCAAATCTTTTAATCATCTTAAACACCTCAAATAGATCACCCCTTAATCTTCTATACTCAAGGGAATGCAAGCCTAGTTTATGCAACCTGTCCTCAAAATTTAACCCTTTTAGCCCTGGTACAATTCTGGTGAATCTGCAGTGCACCCCCTCCAAGACTAATATATCCTTCCTGAGGTGCAGTGCCCAGAACTGAATGCAGTTCTCCAGATGGGGTCTAACCAGAGCTCTGTACAGATGTAACATAACTTCCACCCCTTTATATTCCAGCCCCCAATAGCCTTTTAAATTATTTTTTGTACTTGTCCACTAGCTTTTAGTGATTTCTGTTCTTGGACCCCCAAAATCTCTCTGCTCATCCACAGTTCCTAGCTTCTCGCCATTTAGAAAATACTCTGATTTATCTTTTTTAGGCCAAAAGTGGATGACCTCACACTTTCCCACATTAAACTCCATCTGCCACAGTTTTGCCCACTCACCTAATCCAGCAATGTCCTTTGCAAACTTCTGCTCCCATTTACACTTTTTACTGTGCCACCTAACTTAACTAGAGGCTATAAATGTAAGATAATTATCAGAAGAGGTTAGGAGATTTTTTTTATGCACATGGTTCCAAGGACATGTACTTCCCTATCAAAAACAGTAGAAGCAGAATCTGTAAAAGCTTTTAAAACGGAAGCAAATAATTATTTGAAAAAGGAAAAATTAACAAGTAGGGGGAATAGTGCAGTGTTTTGGGGCTAAGCGGGTATTTCTTAGTGAATATCTTAGGAATCCATTTTTTATGCTGATTTTATTTTGTTTACAGTCACATCCTGTATTTTACTGCAAAAAGGACATTATACGTTCCAATAAAATGCAGCAAATTAAGCTTATGAGAGAACCCCCTTTTGACCATTTCTTTCACTCAGTTGCTGCTGAGGTGCCAGCAGGGAAATTTGTGTTAGCAGAAGTCAAAATTCCTGCTGCTATGGTGTTCTCAAGTCAGTGACAGTTCTGTGCACAGTGTCCATACTCTGAAATGGAGCTTGTGGTGAAAGGGTGCAGGATTATTGTGATTGCTATGCTGTACGCAGCTGTCACCTTCACAAGTGTATTGTCACTGATCCCTCCCTCCCACTAGGGGATGGTAAATAAATGATGGAAATTGGACAAGGAAAATCCAGATTTTTACAGCATTTTTTTAAACTAAATACATTGAACATTTGTATCTCTCTCCTCTCCTTCTGCCTTTCACAGTGCACTTTTACGGCTATGAAATAATAGTGAATGACCCCTAAGTAACTGCTTCATTTTCTGCTTGTGTATTAATCATGTAAGTGATCACTGCGGTCAATGAATCTCCCATTACAATCCGTCCTACGGTACCTCACCTGGAATGAACATTCTTCATGTCTGAGCCTAGTCAACAAGTGTTGGCAGGCTATTCAAGTTCAGAGGGCATCATGCAGTTCCTTATGTCAACATATGCACACTTTCCAGCACAGTTACTGGAGGAGTGGGAATGCTGGATTTTAAAATTTTTTCCCTAGCTTATGAATGCTGAGTTCAAGTGTAACACTCCTACCACCATTCTGGCTGGGGTCTACTAATTTAGCATTTAATGGAGGTTGAACTTGGGACATTTCTGATCTGTATGGCTCCATTCTATACTGGGCAGTAAAACTACCATCTGAGCCGTCAGGAACTAAGACAGAAACTAAGAACTGTAATAAAATGCATGCAATATTTCCATGCTAAATTCTTTTAAATTTATACAAATGATTTATTTAATGGGAACTGACTCTTTATCACTTTGCTACTTGTGTGTGCATTATAAATTGTCTTTCTGGGCACTAAGCACTGAATTCTTTGTTTTGATACAGGTAAATGAACTACCTTTCCCATTTGCCCATCGGAAGCAGTTTGAGAAAAGTATCTGTGCCCCTGTTGGGACTACGTGGAATACCGAGAGAGCAACGCAGAAATTGACTTTGCCAAAAATCGTAACAAAGTTGGGGGCAATAATTGAACCAATCTCTGAGGAGGATCTGTTTCAAGATAAGAAGAAAAGTGTGAAGCCAAAAGTGAAACAGAATCCCCATAAAAACAGAAAAGTACAGCAGGAGAACCCAGCTCACTGATAGCAGAAAGCATTGTTACTTACACCACAAAGCTACTAGCTTCTGGGGTGTACAGGACACCATTGACCTGCTTATATAATAATGGATTTTTGTCATGCCCTTTCTGGTTGTGGGTTCATCAAAGGCCCCAGTTTGTTGGCCACTTAAATCTGCCAGCCAGACCTCAGTTTTGTCCAATCTTGGCTGTGGCATTATGTGCTGAGATGACCTGTGACTATCTTTCACATTTTGTGGGATGGGGAAAGAAGAGATAGAAACTGTGTTCATAGTATCACAGTAGTTACAGCACAGGAAGAGGCCATTCGGCCCATTGTGATGTGCCAGCTCTTTGAAAGAGCTATCCATTTAGCTCCATTCCCCTGCTGTTTCCCCATAGCCCTGTAAATTTTTTCCCTTCAAGTATTTATCCAGTACCCCTTTGAAAGTTACTATTGAATCTGCATCCCAGATCATTAATACTCACTGCGTAAAAAATGTTTCCTCATGTCACCTCTGGCTCTTTTGCCGATCACCTTAAATCTGTGTCCTCTGGTTACCGACCCTTCTGCCACTGGAAATAGTTTCTCCTTATTTACTCTGTCAAAACCGCTCATGATTTTGAACACCTCTATCAAATCTCCCCTTAATCTTTGTTCTAAGGAAAACAACTCCGGCTTCTCCAGTGTCTCCACATAACTGAAGTTCCTCATCCCTGGTACCATTCTAGTAAATCTCTATGATAAGGTCACATGTCATGATAAGAGCAGCTTTTGTCTTACTGGATGCTTTGCAGATAGTTGTTTGCAGAGTTTATATCTTACAAGTCATATGTTAGTGTTGCAGATTTGTATGCTATCTTTTTATATAACTGGGCGTTGAAAGAATAAACATCTGAGTTACATTGTTTGAACAAAAAACTATGGTTGATGAAAGCCAATCATATGAAAGACATTTGTTAAAAATTACATTTAGGGTGAGCACTTGTGGAGTGCCCTCTATTGGTTTTGTAATCGGGTAAATTCAAACCCTGTTTTTTTTCTCTCTGTGGTAGCAGCACCACCTACAGGACTGCATACATTATTACACCATGTATATATGACATAAATAATTAGTCTAATGTGTCCCTTTTCCTGACTGATGAACAGCCCTGGGGCATGTACCTGTAGTATAGAAGGTATAGAAAGTTTGTGGCCAGTTTAAAAGCTAAAACTGTTATCAGTTTACAGCTCTGTGGTGTATATATATATTAGTTATTCTTTTTGGCTAGTATGTAGTTCAAAGGGAATCAGCAGCCCTTTGGCACCTGCCAAAGTGGCCATTCTAGATGTTTGAACCTAGATAGAGTGTCGGCAGGCTATTAGTCTACCGGGTCATCATAATGCAACAGGAACCAGCAGCCCTCTGGCATCTCACCTAAGTGACGTTCTTCATGCATGTGCGTAGACAGTGAATGTCAGCAGGCTTCATAACGAAGGTCACTAAATAGCACCTCCAATGCCTCAAGTTGAAAATTCTCATTCTTATGTTTAAATCCTCTGTGTTCTCACTCTCTCTAACCTCCTTCAGAGCTATGACTCTTCCTGAACTCTCCATTCCTCCGACTCTGGCCTCTTGTGCAGCCTCCCCTCCTTTACTGCACCAACAGCAGCTGTGCCTTCAGATGCCTAGGCCCCAAACTCTGAAATTCCTGTCCACCTCCATATCCTCCTTAAAACCTACCTTAAATATTAAAATGAGTGAGGCTCTATCCACTAGAAATATTGTCCTATGAAAAATTGCTTATTTCACAGTAAATGATTAATATATTATTGGAGTGTGGCCCCTATTTTATCTGAGGTTTGCTGTATTCACTTTATATTGTGATGCTCATATCAATGTTGAATTAATGTTAAAAAAAAAACTGAGCTTCCCTGATAGGTAAGATATTTCACCCAGTGAGTAGCTCAGCCCTACAGACTAGGAAAATTCCAAGTTCAATCCTTGCTCTGTGCTGATCCCTGATCTGTGCAGCAATGTATGCTACAATAAACCTCAGCAGCCCTGGAGTAAGCTTGGCTGTTATGTCCCCCATGATTGAATAGTCTGCCAACACTTATTGTCCAGGTTCATCCATGTAAACATTACGGAAGTAATGGAATTACGACACCAATGGAATTGTACCCCAACAAAGAGGAGGAAAAGGGAGAAAAATGAAGGAAGAGAAAAATAAAATAATCTCAGCTCAGATTGACTTTGAATTTGGTACAAAATCTTTGATAAATAGTTGATCTCTGTCTCTATCATTACTTGTGGACAAAATTCTGGGGGGGAAAAAAAGCAAATATTGAGAATGCCTCTTCAACTTGTACATCTGACTCGGCTTGCTCATAAATTGAGTCCCACCTTTTTCACACTTTGTGCAGCTATTGCAATGAGTTGCTGTCCTGCAGCTACTGAGAGAGGTCCGATCTGGACTGGGTGGTAAAGCAACATCTTCAAGTGCACACCAGAATTTCTGTGATATTTGGGAGACCTCACTTGTTGAGTTCAGATTCCTACAACTGCTTGTATGTAATTAATTATCTATATAGGCAGCTACAGAGTGTAAAAAGCATGACATTATCACCTATTGACTAATACTATCTGGCCTGGTATGGTTGACAATGGATGGTGCAGCTTCCAGTTGGAGAAGTGAACTGTTCATTTCTGGCTCGTCTCTAAAGTACAAATTTTTGGATATTGAATAGTTAGCTTTATCTACAAACCAGTTTTAGGTTTTATCTGTATAATAGTCACTGAAATTCAAAGTAACTTGCTGTATACAAAGCACTTGAGATGTGATAAAGTGCTACTTAAATGCAAGTTTTTCTTTTATCTTTGCTAGAAGAGGTTTTTCTAGAACTGATTTTATTCAGTGGTACTTTGTGACATAAGTAACAGCGGTATTTAAGATGATATTTGGTATGTGTTTTTTAAACAATAATAGTTTTACACAAAAAAATTCTGTATCTCTCCATAGAGCCATGTCTTAACCAATTAATTCTCTCCTCATACAATTGTTGGGTAACTAATACATTTCAGCCACCTCCATAAGATAAATAGCATGCACAACAGGAGGAATTGTAAAACAAAAGAACACTGGAAATACATAGTAGGTCTGCCAGCATCTAGACCTAAACTGGCATGTTTAAGTTCTACAATGGCTGTATGTCTTTCCTTGTTTAATTTGAACTAATGTTCTGGGTTCAATTTTACACCACCATTTAATATTTTATATACCTCAGTGAGGTGTTCCCCCTAACTGTCAACAGCCCAAACTAAAGCTTCAGCTTCTCTTGTCTTTCTTCAATGCTCACCCCCATGTATGCTTGATCACTCCTATTGCTTCACTCAGTACTCTGTCCAATGCTTGTGTATGTTTGTGGCATGGTGACCAGAATTAAACAGCATTTTCAGTTTAATTTCAGATTTCAGCTTTTATGGTTTTCCTTTTATCTCTATTTGTCGAATGTGTTTAGGTACTGCAAAGGATCCCAAATTGTTCAGTTTGTGTCCCATTTAAATCATTTTATCAGCCAGAAACAATAATTAAATTGCAGGTGAGAGATGTTACATATTCCTACAGGATATCTATCAAATTAATGTAACCAGCATATTCACAGCTAGACAGATACAGGCATGTATCCTGCATAAGTCAAAGGTTACACAGCAAGACTGCATTGTGCCAATTGTTTTCTGTATTGTGGCCTTCTGAAAGAAAAAAACTAAACACAACTCCATTATTGCGCACAAAAGACTCGGAGTGAACCAATCTAATAAGTGGTCCCATTTTCAGAGTTATGGATCACTGTGTAGCTTCCCCTTCTGAAAGGTGCTGGAAGTTCATTCCTAGTTTTGTAGGTACACTGGAATATCATGCATTGTATCATTATAGTTACGTGATCTCCTGGACTAGCCTTGATCGCTTGGGAGGGGGAGGGGAGGGCGGAGGTGGTCGGAGAGGAATTTCCTAGATTTCTTTCCTCCCAAATTGGCCTGGGTTTTTATCTGGTTTTTCACCCCTCCCAGGAGATCACATGGTTTTGGGTGGGGTGGAAAGTGTATAGTGATGCACAAGGGCCCAGAATTTGCTGTCAAAATAAAGGCAAGGCTAACGGTGCTCACTGTTATTTATGCACAAATCACAGTAATTTCAGGCGAGGGCAGATGCGAGCTTAAACACGAAAATCCAGAAGTTGCTGTCCGAGATATGCCGCTCCGCTGTTAGCTTAGCGAAAACAGCATCTCGCTGTTTGCCTCACCAAATGCATTGAACGGCGTAAAGTTCCTGTACTTGCAGAGTAGATACGAACTAAACTCGCCACAGAAAGTTAGGGCTTGTCCATTTCAGTCTAAGTACTCTTTTTAACGGTGTGATAAGTCTTAAGTACTGTCAAACAACCTCTCTGGCATTAAAAATTAACTATTACAAGTGTGGAGTCTCATTCCTTCATGTTTTAATTTTTTTTAAATGTAATTTAATTTTTTTAACTTCTTTGTCTTTTTTTTCTCTCTCAATCCAATCTTTCTTTCCCTCTCTTTATTTTGCTTTCTGTACCCGATTTGACATTGAATTCACTATTGTAACTTGGTGGTTCAGACTCTGCACTGTTCATTTCACAATCCTCCAATCTGATTGGTTAAGGAGGTACACAGTTGCTTGCCCTGTTCACTCAGGTCCCAGATGTCCTGTAGAGGGCACCGCACTATTTCCATCAAATAGGCAAGGGCAAGTCCTGCTGTTTGTTCACCGGCTGCACTAAATTCTGGCCCAATGTATCACAATTATGTGGGACATGCTGGATGGACCAGAGGGTCTTTTCCTGTGCATCATTATTCGTATGTTATGCACTGTCCTGGTTACCTGGCACAATACTTTGTTACTAATAACATGGCCATGGGATATATAACTCCTTGTTAAATGTTCATTTACTCTGTGTGGTACTGAATTGTACAGACAAGGAGGCCCCAGGTTTAATCCCCAATTTGTCCAGAGTCGTATCATAATTACCCTCAGTGCCCCTTTGGTTAGGGAGAGAAAGTCAATGGGAGTTCCTGCTCCTAATTGTTATCAACAAAAACTTACATTTATATAGTAAGTTTAAGGTAGAAAATGTCTCATGGTGCTTTACAAAAGGGGAAGAACTAAATAAAATAATGGATTTCCAGCCATGGATGAAGGGGTGACTGAAAGCTTGGTCAAAAATATGGCTTTTGAGGGTAGGGAGGAATCCCAGAAAAGGGCTGAGGTGGCTGAAAGCTCTGCCACCGATGGTAAGGAAAAGGGAGGATGGGATGCACAAAAAAACAGAGTTGGAAGATTAAAGCATGCGGAAGGGGATATAAGGAGGTTGCAGAGATATAGTGGGCTGAGGCTGTAGAGGAATTTGAAGATGAGGATTTTAATTTTAATGTTCTGAGGGATAGGGAGCTAACAGGTCAGCAAGGATAAGGTGATGTGCAAGTGGGTCTTAGTGTGGTGCAGGATATGGCCAGGTGAGTTTTGAACATGTTGGTGTACATAGAGGATGGTGGATGGTAGGCTAGCAAGACAGCCTTAGAGAAATTGCATCTAGAGGTTACTGCTGCAAAATGCACATGTAGATATCGATGGATGAGGAAAGGATTCATTGTGGTTGTGATGCCTTTAATAGTTAAATAGCTTTTTGATACTCTGTTGAGGCTCATCTGAGTGAACTAGTGGAGGGGCTGCATGTGTCTGTGGATCTGCACCCCCAGCAAGAATCAGTGCTTTCAAGAGAAGCGAGAACTAAATGGAGAAATTTGAGGGTTGGCGTGATGATTTAAGTTCCTACTTTGCCCATGGTATTAAGCACCAAATTGTACAGTGAAATCAGTCTATAATGACCGTATCACGTCAGTCCCAACAATAAGTGAATCATTTGGACTTGAACCTATCTGTAAAGGATTTTATGTTTTTTTGCTACACCAACCACTGTACCCCTGACTACCAGTGACCAATGGTATCTTGGATCCTTCTGCTAAGGTGAGAATGACCTGGTGACTTGACCTTTTTTTTTCTGCTTGAGGAACTTCTTAGTCTTTTCTTGTGTTTGTGAATTTTGTGAATCATCAAAGTGAGGGATGATATTGCTGGGGCAACACTTTCCATTTTGCATACTCAGTTTCAAGGCCGAACACTCCCAAGGCAGGTACAGCACAGTTAGGTCCAGATTAAAGCTCCCTTTCCTGTATCTCAGCCCCAACATCAGAAGAGCACCCTCTACTGCAGCAGTATGACATTTTCCCTCTGCCTTTTGTAGCCTCTCTGCAGGACATTGGCAAGTTAGCGCAGTTAGGTTCTTGGTCCCTCCATGACCGCATAACTTCAGAAATTCATCATGTTAGAAATCACAGGTACGGTCATGTGTCACAAAACATTGGAACATCTCTGCCCTGCTATAAAAAGCAACTTAAGTCTAATTTAAAAGTGGTTGGTACCGATTTCATTACAACCACCAGTCGCAAGGTGTTAATATATAGGGGGTGAAATTCGACATTGGCGGTAGCACAAGCAGACGATAGTGAATCTGCAAAGAAAATCAGGCGTGATATAAAATGGACTGCCAATAGAATTTCACCCCCATAACCTCTCCGTTACCTTTGGACTAATGAAGGAGAATGTGAACACAAATCTGTTACTGATTACAGTCTTATTGTTCATTTGAAGAATAGTGTAAACCAAGAAATGTTTCATGATTTTGGATAATTTTATGGCATTATTACGGGTACAGAGAATATTTCTGCAGAAGTTAAGAAACAGAAAATTGGTATCTTTTGGCCCTTCATTTCCCTGCTCACCGCTGTACATATGAGGAGAACCATGCCTACATCCCTTTTTGCTCCAAATTCAGAGCTTCCTGCAATCATAAAGTACAGTACAAAAACTGAATTTATGTAATTCTGACATTTAGTTCATGTATTCCTGAGGTTATAATCTTTACTCTCCCAAACCAGAATGAAAGTAGTTCTGATTTGACTGGTTCTGACCTACAAAGTGTGAATAGAAATGTGTGTGTGAATAGTGTGAAATGGTACTGATCATTTTGATCAAAGCAGTAATGAGGCTCCACAGTAGATGCCAGTGTATCTGTATTTGCATAACATCATGTCTGGTCCCTGGGCATAAATCAATTTGAAATTTGCTACCTAACTGATACATTCCCTGTGAGAGAGTGTAATGGAGTTTCTTCAATCACTAACTTTACACTCACATTAACTTTTACTTTTCGTAACCCGCATCTATTGTTTATGTTCCAGTCAAAAATATCTTTTTTAAAAATAATTTTGACTACTTTCAATTGAGCAATTTTCTATTCTTCTCCATCTTTTCTTCCCTCTTTTCCTGAAGAAACTGACTCTTGTTGGGGTATGATATGTGCATTTCTCTTCTTCCATTATATTCAACATTAATAATGTAAATATACTTTAAAGGTTCTGACGAAGGGTCATTGACCTGAAATGTTAACTCTGTTTCTTTCTTCACGGATGCTGCCTGACTTGCTGAGTATTTCCAGCATTTTGTGTTTTTATTTTAAGAGGCGATATTATTTAACACAACTTGTAAGTTATTTTTCTTTCCCAATTCATTAGGATGAAAGAGGGTTGGAAAAAACAATTCACAGAAGTTATGAGAGATAGCTGTGTAAGGAGCAGGAAGACAGCAGTTGATGCTTAATTTCAATAAAGTTTTTAGCAGCTCTAATGGTAGATTTACAGAAGTTACAAGCAGAGATCAAGTTGGCTCAGAATGCTATAGACTTATCATGATGCCAGGCATGAGGGGCAGAGTTTTTATGAGGGACTGTAGAACAATAGGCCTGATTGAATCAAGATATAATACCAGATATGATAGAAAGGGATGAGGCACAAAACCTTCTATGCCAGCTAGAGAAACATCAGTTACTTCGCAGACACAGATAGAAAGGCCAGAGAGTAAAATAGCAACTGGACCATGGACCTTCCTGTCTGAAAAGCTTCTTGCTACACCAGTTAGTGCCTTTATTCATTTGGCCATCAGGGGAGCCATTTTTTAAAAGTACCACAGTTCGACAAAGTGGCAGAATGGCACGGTGCATTAGAGCTTTAAACTACAGTGACTCACAAGACATTTTCTGCAGTTAATTTGTTATCTTAGTAATGCTGATGTGGGCAGAGCTGAAGTGTTTCTCCACAAGAACAGAAGAAGGAAAAGTCATAGAACCTGTTATACTGAGTCACTCTTGTGCATTTTCTAGTCCTGGAGTGGCAATTAGAAGAGACCAGTACTCCTGTACACCTTCCAAGTCTCTTAATCTATCTGCGAGAAGCTGGACCACCTATGCTGGCAAAACTCATGATGACACAGCTGCATTACCTTGTCTGTAGCAGTGGATTTGGTGGGTTTGCCTGTAACATCTGCATTAGAAACCAGCACTGGTGATATGGGATTCTCCCAAATGACTTTTAACATATGCTTTCTTGGTCTGGGAAGGTATATGGTGCAGCAAAATAATAATTAAATTACAAAAATAATAAAAGGTAGCACACACTATCACCAAAAAATGAAAATAACAGAGTACCGTGTCTCTTTGCAGCAGGACCACCATCTTGGAATTGGGTCCACTCTAATTACCTCTTCCCACCCTGCCCCTATATCCCTCTATTCCCCTCTCCCTCATGTACACATCAAGCCTTTGCTTAAACGCACCAATGTTATCTGTTTCAACTACTCCTTGTGGCAGCGAGTTCCACATTCTCACCACTCTCTAAATAAATTCCTCCTACATTCTTTATTTGATCTGTTAATGGCTATCTTATATTTATGCCCTCTTGTTCTGGACTCACCCACAAGCAGAAATAATTTCTCCACATCCAACCTATCAAACCCCTTCATAATTTTAAAGTCCTTTATCGGGTCTAGAGAAAAGAGTCCCATCCTGCTCAATCTTTCCTGATAGCTGCACCCTCTCAATTCTAGTAACATCCTTGTAAATCATTTCTGCATTTTTTCCAGTGCATCAATATCCTTTTTGTAATATAGAGTCCAGAACTCCACATAGTATTCCAACTACGTACTCTTTAAATGTATGGAATTAAATCTTCTGTAGGACATACATATATAATAAATGTTACATTAAGTCCCAATTGCTCACCACCACAAACAAAACATCTCTGTTCGTTCGGAAGCTCATTTGTACCGAGCACAGTCAGACCATGGGCAGTTTGAAATGCTTGTTGCGATTGGCAGTTACTAGGTTGGGTCCATCCTTCATTCTGCATATTTTCCCTCAAGTTTGGAGAACACCTCACCTCTTTTCTGGGCCCTCATTTAACTTCTTTTTAACTCCCTCAACCCTAGGACAAAGCCTAAGACATTTAACTATCTCAGCCCCGCTAAAAAGTCATTGTTTATGCAGTCATTATTCAATAACGCAAAGCACAGACACAAACATGCTTCTCATCTGCAGCCTTCCTCTACTTCCCCGAGCAAGCAGTCTTTACTACCTGATCTGTTGGAACAATCATTTCTATTGCTAATTAGTTCCTAAAGCGTCCTGTTATATAATGCACAATAAATACAACACAAGAGAAAACAGAATGGAGAGTGACAGTTCTATACATGGATCCTGGTGATATTTACAAGAGCAGTTCTGCATTAAAATTAAAAGATGTTGTATTACTTTTTTCACATATTCTGCAGAAAAAGATTCAGTGATATCACATTTCCCCACGAATAATAATGCAGAACCTCCAGCACAATATATGAAACGGCAAAGAATGCAGGATTGTGGCATCGGGAAACTCCACGACTGCGCGGGGGACCAGCGTGCACTGTCAGTGGACAACCAGTGGGAGGCGCTGGAGCATTGCCCGAAAACGAAGGAATACAGATTGAGGAATCCTGTAAAACTAATTGGAGCCATCAGCCCAGCACCACCCTCCAAACATTGAGGGGGAGCCCAGCACCACCCTCCAAACATTGAGGGGAAGCCCAGCACCACCCTCCAAACATTGAGGGGAAGCCCAGCACCACCCTCCAAACATTGAGGGGAAGCCCAGCACCACCCTCCAAACATTGAGGGGAAGCCCAGCACCACCCTCCAAACATTGAGGGGAAGCCCAGCACCACCCTCCAAACATTGAGGGGGAGCCCAGCACCACCCTCCAAACATTGAGGGGAAGCCCAGCACCACCCTCCAAACATTGAGGGGAAGCCCAGCACCACCCTCCAAACATTGAGGGGGAGCCCAGCACCACCCTCCAAACATTGAGGGGAAGCCCAGCACCACCCTCCAAACATTGAGGGGAAGCCCAGCACCACCCTCCAAACATTGAGGGGAAGCCCAGCACCACCCTCCAAACATTGAGGGGGAGCCCAGCACCACCCTCCAAACATTGAGGGGTAGCCCAGCACCACCCTCCAAACATTGAGGGGGAGCCCAGCACCACCCTCCAAACATTGAGGGGAAGCCCAGCACCACCCTCCAAACATTGAGGGGGAGCCCAGCACCACCCTCCATACATTGAGGGGGAGCCCAGCACCACCCTCCAAACATTGAGGGGGAGCCCAGCACCACCCTCCAAACATTGAGGGGAAGCCCAGCACCACCCTCCAAACATTGAGGGAGGGAGCCCAGCACCACCCTCCAAACATTGAGGGGGAGCCCAGCACCACCCTCCAAACATTGAGGGGGAGCCCAGCACCACCCTCCAAACATTGAGGGGGAGCCCAGCACCACCCTCCAAACATTGAGGGGGAGCCCAGCACCACCCTCCAAACATTGAGGGAGGGAGCCCAGCACCACCCTCCAAACATTGAGGGAGGGAGCCCAGCACCACCCTCCAAACATTGAGGGGGAGCCCAGCACCACCCTCCAAACATTGAGGGGGAGCCCAGCACCACCCTCCAAACATTGGGGGGAGCCCAGCACCACCCTCCAAACATTGAGGGGGAGCCCAGCACCACCCTCCAAACATTGGGGGGAAGCCCAGCACCACCCTCCAAACATTGGGGGGAGTCCAGCACCACCCTCCAAACATTGGGGGGAGGGAGCCCAGCACCACCCTCCAAACATTGGGGGGAGGGAGCCCAGCACCACCCTCCAAACATTGGGGGGAGTCCAGCACCACCCTCCAAACATTGGGGGGAGGGAGCCCAGCACCACCCTCCAAACATTGGGGGGAGGGAGCCCAGCACCACCCTCCAAACATTGGGGGGAGGGAGCCCAGCACCACCCTCCAAACATTGGGGGAGGGAGCCAGCACCACACTCCAAACATTGGGGGAGGGAGCCAGCACCACACTCCAAACATTGGGAGGAAGGGGCAACCCAGCCCCTCCCTTCATACACTGGTAGTGGGGGTAGAAGGCAACACCAAGCACACCCTTTCTTAATTTGGGGAGAGAGACAAACCCCGGGACCGATGCAGAGTGGTAAATGTTTCTGTCAGCAGCAAAAAAAAACGCAGCGCCGCCTTCACAGGGCTGGTGTTCCGTTTGAGTTTTGCATTGATCTTTGTGCATTAGAGCGGGTTATAAACTAGCCCAAGTCCCACAGCCAGTCCCCGTCACACTTGCCGTGCAGTTTAAACCCTGAAAAATGCTGACTGTCCGGGTGCTATGTTTCAAGTCCAATTTCAAACTCCTCCAAACGCACCGATCCCCGTTTCCTGTTACATTATTGAGCCGCGTTTATAGGTAATGGCACAAGAAGCTGTGCAGTTATACAGAACTGGGCGGAACATAAATTCATCCTGAATATTGAATCGTCGAAGTATCCCGAAAATATTAAAGCTGTTGGTGCATTTCAAGGATTTTTAACCTATTTTATTTGCATTTTCGTAAGACAAAAGTAAACATGGTTCCACTGGGGCTCGAACCCAGGACCTTCTGCGTGTAAAGCAGACGTGATAACCACTACACTATGGAACCAGTCACGGACACCACCCGCCAGAGAGGAACTTCCACCCGTCAGGGAGCTGAGCGTCACCGCGATGACTGAGGACGCACAGCAGCTACTGAGGCTGCGTGGGGACATCGCAGATGGGAGCAGATTAGGAGATGGTCAACAAGCGGTCACAATATGGCGGAGAAACCGAGAGAGAGGTCAGGGTACTGGGGGGGGGGGGGGGGGGGAGAACGGGTACGTACGTGAACGGGCGCTCAACGTCAAGGAGTTGAGGCATACCTAGAATAAAATGTCTTTAACAGGAACATTAGAAGCCTTAGGAATAAGATGCCGGAACTGCTGTGGGGGTTGTTATAGGGCAATTATCGGAAACACACCTGTCCCCAGAGAATGACAAACACAACAGAGTATGGTGTGGGCAAAAGTTGAGGAGCATATGGGTAGGGAGGTGGGTGGGCCTATATAAGAAATAGGAGCGGGAGTAGGCCATGAAACCTCATGGCCCGGCATATTCCTCACTCTACCATTACCAACAAGCCAGGAGATCAACCCTGGTTCAATGAGGAGTGTAGAAGAGCATACCAGGAGCAGCACCAGGCGTACCTAAAAATGAGGTGCCAACCTGGTGAAGCTACAACTCAGGACTACATGCATGCTAAACAGAGGAAGCAACATGCTATAGACAGAGCTAAGCGATTCCACAACCAACGGATCAGATCAAAGCTCTGCAGTCCTGCCACATCCAGTCGTGAATGATGGTGGACAATTAAACAACTAAAGGAGGAGCAGGCTCTGCAAACATCCCCATCCTTAATGATGGCAGAGTCCAGCATGTGATTCCAAAACACAAGGCTGAAGCGTTTGCAACCATCTTCAGCCAGAAGTGCCGAGTGGATGATCCATCTCGGCCACCTCCCGATAGCCCCACCATCACTGAAGCCAGTCTTCAGCCAATTCGATTCACTCCACGTGATATCAAGAAACGGCTGAGTGCACTGGATACAACAAAGGCTATGGGCCCCGACAACATCCTGGCTGTAGTGCTGAAGACTTGTGCTCCAGAACTATCCGCGCCTCTAGCCAAGCTGTTCCAGTTCAGCTACAATACTGGCATCTACCCGGCAATGTGGAAAATTGCCCAGTTATGTCCTGTCCACAAAAAACAGGACAAATCCAATCCAGCCAATTACCGCCCCATCGGTCTACTCTCAATCATCAGCAAAGTGATAGAAGGTGTCGTCGACAGAGCTATCAAGCGGCACTTACTCACCAATAACCTGCTCACCGATGCTCAGTTTGGGTTACGCCAGGACCACTCGGCTCCAGACCTCATTACAGCCTTGGTCCAAACATGGACAAAAGAGCTGAATTCCAGAGGTGAGGTGAGAGTGACTGCCCTTGACATCAAGGCAGCATTTGACCGAGTGTGGCACCAAGGAGCCCTAGTAAAATTGAAGTCAATGGGAATCGGGGAAAGCTCTCCAGTGGCCGGAGTCATACCTAGCACAAAGGAAGATGGTAGTGGTTGTTGGAGGCCAATCATCTCAGCCCCAGGATATTGCTGCAGGAGCTCTTCAGGGCAGTGTCCTAGGTGCAACCATCTTCAGCTGCTTCATCAATGACCTTCCCTCCATCTTAAGATCAGAAATGGGGAGGTTCGCTGATGGCATGCAGCAAGACCTGGACAACATCCAGGCTTGGGCTGATGTGGAAGTAACATTTGCGCCAGACAAGTGCCAGGCAATTACCATCTCCAACAAGAGAGAATCTAATCACCTCCCCTTGACATTCAACGGCATTACCTTCACCGAATCTCCCACCATCAACATCCTGGGGGTCACCATTGACCAGAAACTTAATGGACCAGCCACATAAATACTGTAGCTATAAGAGCAGGTCAGAGGCTGGGTATTCTGCGGCGAGTGACTCACCTGACTCCCCAAAGCCTTTCCACCATCTACAAGGCACAAGTCGGGAGTGTGATGGAATACTCTCCACTTGCTTGGATGAGTGCAGCTCCAACAACACTCAAGAAGCTTGACACCATCCAGGATAAAGCAGCCCGCTTGATTGGCACCCATCCTCCACCCTAAACATTCACTCCCTTCACCACCGGCGCACAGTGGCTGCAGTGTGTACCATCCACAGGATGCACTGCAGCAACTCGCCAAGGCTTCTTCGACAGCACCTCCCAAGCCCAGTACCTCTACCACCTAGAAGGACAAGGGCAGCAGGCACATGGGAACAACACCACCTGCACGTTCCCCTCCAAGTCACACACCATCCCAACTTGGAAATATATCGCCGTTCCTTCATCATCGCTGGGTCAAAAGCGACGCTCACATCCCATGAACGAATAAAAAAAATATGGCCCCTCGAGCCTCAACTCCACTTCCCTGCCCGATCCCCTTATTCCTTGATCCCCCTAGAGTCAAAATATCTATCCATCTCAGCCTTGAATATATTCAGTGACTCAGCATCCACAGCCCTTTGGGGTAGAGAATTCCTAAGATTCACAACCCTCTGCATGAAGAAATTCCTTCTCATCTCAGTCTTGAATGACCAACCCCCTATCCTGCGATTATGCCCCCTATTTCTAGACTCTCTAGCCAGGGGAAACAATCTCTCATGTTGGCAATAACTGTATAAATGGAGGGTCGTTTATGCTGAGGTTAATGAAGTTCATCCAATAGGAGGTGGAAAGGCAAAGGAGCTGTGCTATGCATCTTGTTACTGTGAAAATGCAATACTCAAGGTGTACTGAAACTAATCAGAAAATTTAAAATCACAACTTTGCAACTCAAATGCCAGAAAAAACCCAATAAAAAGATTTCAGCTTTTTCAACATACATACAGTTTAAATATTAATTAAAAATTCTGTGGTAACGGTGTTGTTTGGGATCATGGGGCAGGGGGTGGGGTTGATGTTTGCACCAGGGCCAGAGTTTATAAGTTGCTTTAATGTTGAACTTAGATATCGTGGCCCAGTTAATCATTCAGCCTGGCCCATACCATGGCAACTGTTGAGTTCCTGGTCATTGGAGACTTGAAAATGGTTTCATCTCTCTGGGTAGTTTCAACACCAAGGACAAATATCTGGGAATAAGAAGCTTTGGGGAGGGAGAAACAAAGAAAGTTTCTTGCATCTTAAGCAAATTTTGTCAAGTGGTAAGTAAACAGTTTTATCTGTGATATCTGTGATATAGTCTGCATCTTTCAGTATTAGTAAAATGTGTCCACTTCCAGATCTGACTGGTCACCTCCAGCACTATTGCCTCTCCACCTCCCTCCTTTTACTAGAGAATAGAAGACAAAGAGGAACCCCAAACTCCTCTTTTCCACAACAAACCATGTCCTTCGACATTAGGATTGCCAGCCCTTCCGGATTGTCTGGGAGTCTCCAGGAATTCATAACTGATCTCCCGGGGCGCTGCTGCTGGGAACCTGGGAGTAAAAGTTTGCACTTAAGCTCCTCGTGCCCGGTACTCTCAATTCGCACCTGGCATCAATCCACCTCAAACAACAGTGTTGGCGCTGCCTCCACATGTGCCACAGAAACCATTTCTTTTGGAGAGTCTTGGATTCTCTGGAGACCACCTTGTTTCTTTTACTGCCACAATGCAGGGACTGTTGCTGATAGCACTAAAAGCAGTGTCAGAATGACCAAGTTCCAGTAGGTGAATTTAAGTCAGATTTGTGAGGCGAACTGAACAACCTCCTTCTCCTCACCTCACCAAACACGGTAAGGTGAATTCTAAAATCAGAGTATAGAAATAGGAGGATAGAGCAGATGAATGCGTAGCTGGAGATATGGTGCAGGAGGGAGGGCTTTAGATTCCTGGGGCATTGGGACCAGTTCTGGGGGAAGTGGGACCTGTACAGGGCCGGACGGGTTGCACCTCAACGGAGCTGGGACCAATGTCCTTGCGGGGAGGTTCGCTAGTGCTGTGGGGGGGGTGGGGGTTAAACTAATTTGGCAGGGGTGGGCACCAAGTTGTAGCATTGGAAAGGAGAAACAAGGGGCACGAAGGATCGGGAGAGAAAGATAGCACTAGAGCAAGAAATAGTACGGTATTAAGAGAGAGTACAAGAAAGTCTAAGACTGGTTTGCAGCGCATGTGTGTAAACGCATGAAGCGTGGTTAACAAGGTTGGTGAGCTGCAGGCGCCAGTAGCCACATGGGAATACGACGATGTGGCGATAACAGAGACTTGGCTCAAAAAAGGGCGATATAGGTACTAAATATTCCTGGATACAAGGTGTTGAGGAAAGGTAGGAAAGGAAAGTGGGGGGATGGCAGTATTGATTAAGGAGAATATTGCAGTGCTGGAGAGAGAGAATGTCCTGGAGGAGTCAAGGACAGAATCTATTTGATTAGAGTTAAGAAACAATAGGGGTGCCTTTACACTACTGGATGTAATCCATAGGCCACCAACTAGTGGGAAGGAGACAGAGGAGCAAATTTGCAGGGAAATTACAGAGAGGTTCAAAAGCTATAGAGTAGTGATAACGGGGGACTTCAACTATCCTAATATAGACTGGGATAATAATAAAATAAGGGGCAAAGAAGGGGAAGGAATTTTTGAAATTTGTTCAGGATAACGTTCTTGACCAGTATGTTTCCAGCCCAACGAGGAAGGAGGCATTGCTGGAGTTGGTTCTAGAGAATGAGGCGGGCCAAGTGGCGCAAGTGTCAGTGGGGGAATAATTGGGGAGCAGTGATCATAGTATCATAGGGTTTAGAATAGCTATGGAAAATGACACGGACCAATCTGAAGTAAAAATACTCAATTGGAGGAGGGCCAATTTCAGTGGGATGAGAACAGATCTGGCCTGGGTAAATTGGAATCAAAGATTGGCAGGCAAAACTGTAATTAAACAGTGGGCAGCCTTTAAAGAGGAGATGGTTCGGATACAGACTAGGTACATTCCTATGAGGGAGAAAGGTAGGGCAACTAAAGCCAGAGCTCCCTAGATGACAAAAAAGATAGAAAGTAAGATGAAGCAGAAAAAAGGGACATATGACAGTTATCAGCTCTATAACACAAGTGAGAACCAGGCAGAATATAGAAAGTTTAAAGGAGAAGTGAAAATGGAAATAAGAGGGGCAAAGAGAGAGTATGAGAATAGACTGGAAGCCAACATAAAAGGCAATCCAAAAGTCTTCTACAGACATGTAAACAGTAAACGGGTAGTAAAATGAGGGGTGGAGCTGATTAGGGACTGAAAAGGTAATCTATTCATGGAGGCAGAGGGCATGGCCGAAGTACTAAATGAATACTTTGCTTCTGCCTTTACCAAGGAAGAAGATGCTGTCAGAGTCTCAGTAAAGGAAGATATAGTTGAGATACTGGACAGACTAAAAATTGATAAAGAAGAGGTACTGGAAAGGCTAGCTGTACTTAATGTCGATAAGTCATCCGGTCTGGATGGAATGCATCCTAAGTTGCTGAGGGAATTAAGGGTGGAAATTACGGAGGTACTGGCCATAATCTTCCAAACATCCTTAGATATGGGAGTGGTGCTAGAGGACTGGAGAATTGCAAATGTTACTCCCTTGTTCAAAAAAGGGTGTAAGTGACGATCCGGATTCTTTCCCCTCAGTCTGGTTCAGTAAAAACTGAAGTCGAATACATTTTAAAGTTCAGCACAACTTTAATAGCAGAGTTCTTAGTCTGCAGCATTGATTTGGACTCCTGATAGAGTCCCTCTATGCTGGCAGAGCAAGAACAAGAAACATACAGAAATCCACACGTTTTTATACAAATCAATAGGGTTGGAACATACTTAACGAGGTTCAACACCAATCATAAGCCGGGCATAGGTTGCCATGCGAGGTTACATTATTTCCGGGCAATCATAAATCGTCCATGTGCTGATCATGCTGCTGTTAGACATCAAAGGGGATACTTCCTCACCTTCCAACTTGGAATGTTCTTCCCTGTCCCTTCTGTTCCTTATCTCCCAACCTGGAATGTCTTTCAACTTTGGCTAAGCTCGTTACCTATATTGATCTGCCATAAACATGGAGACATTCAGACCAGTCCTTGAATCACATCAAAGACTCTACATTGCTAAGACCATGCAAACCTGCTGACTACGCAAACATATGGCCCAGCAGGAGGCCAGGCCACCTGTACCAATCTCAGTTACTAACTAATTAACCCTTTCTAACCATTTTGCATTCTGCTTCTTTGCCACGTAGGCATCTTAATATTTTACCGAAAACTGACCACGTAGGGATTCTCATAAGGATAAACCCAGCAACTATAGGCCAGTCTGTTTAACCTCGGCGGTGGGGAAACTTTTAGAAACGATAATCCGGGTCAGAATTAACAGTCACTTGGACGAATGTTGATTGATTTGGGGGAAGCCAGTACGGATTTGTTAAAGGCAAATCGTGTTTAACTAACCTGATAGAGTTTATTAATGAGGTAACAGAGTGGGTAGATGAGGGCAATGCAGTTGATGTGATATGAAAATATATCATAATAGATTATGAAAATAAATTAGCAAAAAATATAAAAACAGATAGCAAGAGTTTCTATAGTTATATAAAAAGAAAAAGGGTGGCTAAGGCAAACGTAGGTCCCTTAGAGGATGAGACCGGGAAATTAATGGTGGGAAACATGGAGATGGCAAAAATGCTGAACAAATATTTTGTTTCAGTCTTTACGGTAGAGGACACTAAGAATATCCCAACACTGGACAAACAGGGGGCTCTAGTGGGGGAGGAGCTTAATACGATTAAAATCACTAAGGAATTGGTACTCAGTAAATTAATGGGACTCAAGGCGGATAAATCCCCTGGACCTGATGGCTTACATCCTAGGGTCTTGAGGGAAGTGGCAGTAGGGATTGTGGATGCTTTGGTAGTAATTTTCCAAAATTCTCTGGACTCGGCAAAGGTCCCGGCAGATTGGAAAACTGCTAATGTAACACTCTTATTTAAAAAGGGTAGTAGGCAGAAGGCTGGAAATTATAGACCAGTTAGCCTAACATCTGTGGTGGGTAAAATTTTGGAGTCTATTATTAAGGAGACAGTAGCGGAACATTTGGATAAACATAATTTAATAGGACAAAGTCAGCATGGCTTTATGAAGGGGAAGTCATGTCTGACAAATTTGCTTGAGTTCTTTGAGGACATAACGTACAGGGTGGATAAAGGGGAACCAGTGGACGTAGTATATTTAGACTTCCAGAAGGCATTCGACAAGGTGCCACGTAAAAGATTATTGCTCAAGATAAAGAATCACTGGATTGGGGGTAATATTCTGGCATGGGTGGAGGATTGGTTATCTAACAGGGAGCAGAGAGTTGGGATAAATGGTTCATTCTCAGACTGGCAACCAGTAGCCAGTGGTGTTCCGCAGGGGGTCAGTGCTGGGTCCCCAACTCTTTACAATCTATATTAACGATTTGGAGGAGGGGACCGAGTGTAACATAGCAAAGTTTGCAGATGATACAAAGATGGGAGAGAAAGTAGAGAGTGAGGAGGACATAAAAAACCTACAAGGGGATATAGACAGGCTGGGTGAGTGGGCAGAGATTTGGCAGATGCAATACAATATTGGAAAATGTGAGGTTATGCACTTTGGCAGGAAAAATCAGAGAGCAAGTTATTATCTTAATGGCGAGAAACTGGAAAGTACAGCAGTACAAAGGGATCTGGGGGTCCTAGTGCAAGAAGATCAAAAAGTTAGTATGCAGGTGCAGCAGGTGATCAAGAAGGCCAACGGAATGTTGGCTTTTATTGCTAGGGGGATAGAATATAAAAACAGGGAGGTATTGCTGCAGTTATATAAGGTATTGGTGAGACCGCACCTGGAATACTGCATACAGTTTTGGTGTCCATACTTAAGAAAAGACATACTTGCTCTCGAGGCAGTACAAAGAAGGTTCACTCGGTTAACCCCGGGGATGAGGGGGCGGACATATGAGGAGAGGTTGAGTAGATTGGGACTCTACTCATTGGAGTTCAGAAGATTGAGAGGCGATCTTATTGAAACATATAAGATTGTGAAGGGGCTTGATCGGGTGGATGCGGTGAGGATGTTCCCAAAGATGGGTGAAACTAGAACTAGGGAGCATAATCTTAGAATAAGGTGCTGCTCCTTCAAAACTGAGATGAGGAGAAACTTCTTCACTCAGAGGGTAGTAGGTCTGTGGAATTTGCTGCCCCAGGAAGCTGTGGAAGCTACATCATTAAATAAATTTAAAACAGAAATAGACAGTTTCCTAGAAGTAAAGGGAATTAGGGGTTACGGGGAGCGGGCAGGAAATTGGACATGAATTTAAATTTGAGGTTAGGATCAGATCAGCCATGATCTTATTGAATGGCGGAGCAGGCTCGAGGGGCCGATTGGCCTACTCCTGCTCCTATTTCTTATGTTCTTATGATATATATGGACTTTCAAAAGGCGTTTGATAAAGTGCCACGTGATAGGATTGTCATCAAGAATGCAGCCCATGGAATAAAGGGGGCAGTAACAACATGGATACAGAATTGGTTAATTGACAGGAAACAGATTTTTTGGACTGCAGGGAGGTGTATAGTGGTATTCCTCAGGGAACGATGCTGGGACCACTGCTTTTCTTGATATATATTAATGACTTGGACTTGGGTATACAGGGAACAATTTCAAAATTTGAAGATGACACAAAACTTGGAAGGGTTGTGAACAGTGAGGAGGATAGTGATAGACTTCAAGGGGATGTAGACAGGATGGTGGCATGGGCGGACACATGGTAGATGCAATTTAATGCAGAAAAATGCGAGGTGATGCATTTCGGTAGGAAAAATGTGGAGATGCAATATAAACTAGAGGGCACAATTCTAAAAGGGGTAAAGGAACAGAGAGATCTGGGGGTATATGTACACAAATCATTGAAGGTGGCAGGGCAGATTGAGAAAGCGGTTAAAAAAGCATACGGGATCTTGAGCTTTCTAAATGGAGGCATAGAGTACAAAAGTAAGGAAGTTATGATGAACCTTTATAAAACACTGGTTCGGCCACAACTGGAGTATTGAGTCCAGTTCTGGGCACCGGACTTTAGGAAGGATGTGAAGGCCTTAGAAGAGATTTACTTGAATGATTCCAGGGATGAGGGACTTTAGTTACGTGGATCGACTGGAGTTCCTTGGAACAGAGAAAGTTGAGAGGAGATTTTATAGAGGTATTCAAAATCATGTAGTGTCTAGACAGGGTAGATAGAGAGAAACTGTTCCCATTGGCAGTAGGGTCAAGAACCAGAGGACATAGATTTAAGATGATTGGCAAAAGAACCAAAGGTGACATGAGATATAACTTTTTTTACACAGTGAGTGGTTAGGATCTGGAATGCACTGTCTGAGGGGGTGGTGGAGGCAGATTCAATCATGGCCTTCAAAAGGGAACTGGATAAGTACTTGAAAAGAAAAAAATTGCAGGGCTATGGGGATAGGGCGGGGGAGTGGGACTAGCTGGATTGCTCTTGCATAGAGCCGGCATGGATTCAATGGGAATTTTTTTTTTTTTTTATTCGTTCATGAGATGTGGGTGTCTCTGGCAAGGCCAGCATTTATTGCCCATCCCTAATTGCCCTTGAGAAGGTGGTGGTGAGCTGCCTTCTTGAACCGCTGCAGTCCGTGTAGTGAAGGTTCTCCCACAGTGCTGTTAGGTAGGGAGTTCCAGGATTTTGACCCAGCGACGATGAAGGAACGGCGATATATTTCCAAGTCAAGGTGGTGTGTGCCATGGAGGGAACATGCAGGTAGTGTTGTTCCCATGTGCCTGCTGTCCTTGTCCTTCTAGGTGGTAAAGCTCGCGGGTTTGGGAGGTGCTGTCGAAGAAGCCTTGGTGAGTTGCTGCAGTGCATCCTGTAGATGGTACACACTGCAACCACGGTGCGCCGGTGGTAAAGGGAGCGAATATTTAGGGTGGTGGATGGCGTGCCAATCAAGCGGGCTGCTTGGTCCTGGATGGTGTCGAGCTTCTAGAGCGTTGGTGGAGCTGCACTCATCCAGGCAAGTGAAGTATATTCCATCACATTCCTGACTTGTGCCTTGTAGATGATGGAAAGGTTTTGGGGAGTCAGGAGGTGAGTCACTCACCGCAGAATACCCAGCCTCTGACCTGCTCTTGTAGCCACAGTATTTATGTGGCTGGTCCAATGGGGAGTTCTGGTCAATGGTGACCCCAGGATGTTGATGGTGGGGTTTCGGCGATGGTAATGCCATTGAATGTCATGGGGAGGTGATTAGACTCTCTCTCGTTGGAGATGGTCATTGCCTGGCACTTGCCTGGCACGAATGTTACTTGCCACTTATCAGCCCAAGCCTCGATGTTGTCCAGGTTTTGCTGCATGCAGGCACAGACTGCTTCATTATCTGAGGGGTTGCGAATGGAACTGAACATTGTGCAATCATCAGAGAATGGCCTCCTTCTATGCTGTAACCTTGCTATGATTCTATCAATGTTTGCTTACTTTAGGATGGTCTTGTAATGAAATCGTTGAATTGTACACAATTTTGTTTGTAACGCAGTACAGAAAATG